>NW_026536007.1:0-605307 GCF_028551555.1 Melozone crissalis
CGGGAGCTGTGCTTAGCTCTGCAGAGCACCCTACCTGCTTCTTTAGCCTCTCTTCTCGTCTACATCTTAGCAAAAAGCTTTTCCACTCTGTCTGCAAGGAGAAACTGTGCCAGCTCAAAAAACATCTCCCATCGTGTTCTAGAGGCTGCACGGAGGTCTGCCGAGTGTTTTGCAAGAAGAGAAAGAAAGTTGTCCAAAACAGCTTCCAATCGAATGTTCATGTGAATAGAAAAGGCAGGAGAGTGGTCAGGTACTGTTTTCTCTCACTTGGCAAGCTGCGCACACAATCGCAGTGTTGTACAGCTTGTTTCATCACCTTTGCCAAGTTGCCGCTCTCTCCGGCTTACGGAGACGAAGAAGCTGCTTCTTCGCGCAAAGACGATTCTGCCGCTCACAGTGCTCTGCGGTGTGCGCCTTCTGCCGAAAGACGCCCGGGAGCGGTGCTTAGCTCTGCAGAGCACCGTACCTTCGTCTTTAGCCTCTCTTCTCGTCTACATCTTAGCAAAAAGCTTTTCCACTCTGTCTGGAAAGGAGAAACTGTGCCAGCACTAAAAACACCTCCCATCGTGTTCTAGAGGCTGCACGGAGGTCTGCCGAGTGTTTTGCAAGAAGAGAAAGAAAGTTGTCCAAAACAGCTTGCAATCGAATGTTCATGTGAATAGAAAAGGCAGGAGAGTGGTCAGGTACTGTTTTCTCTCCGTTGGCAAGCTGCGCACACAATCGCAGTGTTGTACAGCTTGTTTCATCGCCTTTGCGAAGCTGCCGCTCTCTCCGGCTCCCGGAGACGAAGAAGCTGCTTCTTCGCGCAAAGACGATTCTGCCGCTCACAGTGCTCTGCGGTGTGCGCCTTCTGCCGAAAGAGATCTGGGAGCGGTGCTTAGCTCTGCAGAGCACCGTACCTTCGTCTTTAGCCTCTCTTCTCGTCTACATCTTAGCAAAAAGCTTTTCCACTCTGTCTGGCAAGGAGAAACTGTGCCAGCACAAAAAACATCTCCCATCGTGTTCTAGAGGCTGCACGGAGGTCTGCCGAGTGTTTTGCAAGAAGAGAAAGAAAGTTTTCCAAAACAGCTTCCAATCGAATGTTCATGTGAATAGAAAAGGCAGGAGAGTGGTCAGGTACTGTTTTCTCTCAGTTGGCAAGCTGCGCACACAATCGCAGTGTTGTACAGCTTGTTTCATCACCTTTGCGAAGTTGCCGCTCTCTCCGGCTCCCGGAGACGAAGAAGTTGCTTTTTCGCGCAAAGACGATTCTGCCGCTCACAGTGCTCTGCAGTGTGTGTCTTCTGCCGAAAGAGGCCCGGGAGCTGTGCTTAGCTCTGCAGAGCACCCTACCTGCTTCTTTAGCCTCTCTTCTCGTCTACATCTTAGCAAAAAGCTTTTCCACTCTGTCTGGCAAGGAGAAACTGTGCCAGCTCAAAAAACATCTCCCATCGTGTTCTAGAGGCTGCACGGAGGTCTGCCGAGTGTTTTGCAAGAAGAGAAAGAAAGTTGTCCAAAACAGCTTCCAATCGAATGTTCATGTGAATAGAAAAGGCAGGAGAGTGGTCAGGTACTGTTTTCTCTCACTTGGCAAGCTGCGCACACAATCGCAGTGTTGTACAGCTTGTTTCATCACCTTTGCCAAGTTGCCGCTCTCTCCGGCCTACGGAGACGAAGAAGCTGCTTCTTCGCGCAAAGACGATTCTGCCGCTCACAGTGCTCTGCGGTGTGCGCCTTCTGCCGAAAGACGCCCGGGAGCGGTGCTTAGCTCTGCAGAGCACCGTACCTTCGTCTTTAGCCTCTCTTCTCGTCTACATCTTAGCAAAAAGCCTTTTCCACTCTGTCTGGCAAGGAGAAACTGTGCCAGCACAGAAAACATCTCCCATCGTGTTCTAGAGGCTGCACGGAGGTCTGCCAAGTGTTTTGCAAGAAGAGAAAGAAAGTTGTCCAAAACAGCTTGCAATCGAATGTTCATGTGAATAGAAAAGGCAGGAGAGTGGTCAGGTACTGTTTTCTCTCAGTTGGCAAGCTGCGCACACAATCGCAGTGTTGTACAGCTTGTTTCATCGCCTTTGCGAAGCTGCCGCTCTCTCCGGCTCCCGGAGACGAAGAAGCTGCTTCTTCGCGCAAAGACGATTCTGCCGCTCACAGTGCTCCGAGGTGTGCGCCTTCTGCCGAAAGAGATCCGGGAGCGGTGCTTAGCTCTGCATAGCACCGTACCTTCGACTTCAGCCTCTCTTCTCGTCTACATCTTAGCAAAAAGCTTTTCCACTCTGTCTGGCAAGGAGAAACTGTGCCAGCACAAAAAACATCTCCCATCGTGTTCTAGAGGCTGCACGGAGGTCTGCCGAGTGTTTTGCAAGAAGAGAAAGAAAGTTGTCCAAAACAGCTTGCAATCGAATGTTCATGTGAATAGAAAAAGGCAGGAGAGTGGTCAGGTACTGTTTTCTCTCAGTTGGCAAGCTGTGCACACAATCGCAGTGTTGTACAGCTTGTTTCATCACCTTTGCGAAGTTGCCGCTCTCTCCGGCTCCCGGAGACGAAGAAGTTGCTTTTTCGCGCAAAGACGATTCTGCCGCTCACAGTGCTCTGCAGTGTGTGTCTTCTGCCGAAAGACGCCCTGGAGCTGTGCTTTAGCTCTGCAGAGCACCGTACCTGCTTCTTTAGCCTCTCTTCTCGTCTACATCTTAGCAAAAAGCTTTTCCACTCTGTCTGGCAAGGAGAAACTGTGCCAGCACAAAAAAACATCTCCCATCGTGTTCTAGAGGCTGCACGGAGGTCTGCGAGTGTTTTGCAAGAAGAGAAAGAAAGTTGTCCAAAACAGCTTGCAATCGAATGTTCATGTGAATAGAAAAGGCAGGAGAGTGGTCAGGTACTGTTTTCTGTCAGTTGGCAAGCTGCGCACACAATCGCAGTGTTGTACAGCTTGTTTCATCACCTTTGCCAAGTTGCCGCTCTCTCCGGCCTACGGAGACGAAGAAGCTGCTTCTTCGCGCAAAGACGATTCTGCCGCTCACAGTGCTCTGCGGTGTGCGCCTCCTTCCGAAAGACGCCCGGGAGCGCTGCTTAGCTCTGCATAGCACCGTACCTTCTTCTTTAGCCTCTCTTCTCGTCTACATCTTAGCAAAAAGCTTTTCCACTCTGTCTGGCAAGGAGAAACTGTGCCAGCACAAAAAACATCTCCCATCGTGTTCTAGAGGCTGCACGGAGGTCTGCCGAGTGTTTTGCAAGAAGAGAAAGGAAGTTGTCCAAAACAGCTTCCAATCGAATATTCATGTGAATAGAAAAGGCAGGAGAGTGGTCAGGTACTGTTTTCTCTCCGTTGGCAAGCTGCGCACACAATCGCAGTGTTGTACAGCTTGTTTCATCACCTTTGCCAAGTTGCTGCTCTCTCCGGCCTACGGAGACGAAGAAGCTGCTTCTTCGCGCAAAGACGATTCTGCCGCTCACAGTGGTCTGCGGTGTGCGCCTTCTGCCGAAAGACGCCCGGGAGCGGTGCTTAGCTCTGCAGAGCACCGTACCTTCGTCTTTAGCCTCTCTTCTCGTCTACATCTTAGCAAAAAGCTTTTCCACTCTGTCTGGCAAGGAGAAACTGTGCCAGCACAAAAAACATCTCCATCGTGTTCTAGAGGCTGCACGGTGGTCTGCCGAGTGTTTTGCAAGAAGAGAAAGAAAGTTGTCCAAAACAGCTTGCAATGCGAATGTTCATGTGAATAGAAAAGGCAGGAGAGTGGTCAGGTACTGTTTTCTCTCCGTTGGCAAGCTGCGCACACAATCGCAGTGTTGTACAGCTTGTTTCATCACCTTTGCGAAGTTGCCGCTCTCTCCGGCTCCCGGAGACGAAGAAGCTGCTTTTTCGCGCAAAAACGATTCTGCCGCTCACAGTGCTCTGCAGTGTGTGTCTTCTGCCGAAAGAGGCCCGGGAGCTGTGCTTAGCTCTGCAGAGCACCCTACCTGCTTCTTTAGCCTCTCTTCTCGTCTACATCTTAGCAAAAAGCTTTTCCACTCTGTCTGGCAAGGAGAAACTGTGCCAGCACAAAAAACATCTCCCATCGTGTTCTAGAGGCTGCACGGAGGTCTGCCGAGTGTTTTGCAAGAAGAGAAAGAAAGTTGTCCAAAACAGCTTGCAATCGAATGTTCATGTGAATAGAAAAGGCAGGAGAGTGGTCAGGTACTGTTTTCTCTCACTTGGCAAGCTGCGCACACAATCGCAGTGTTGTACAGCTTGTTTCATCACCTTTGCGAAGTTGCCGCTCTCTCCGGCTCCCGGAGACGAAGAAGCTGCTTCTTCGCGCAAAGACGATTCTGCCGCTCACAGTGCTCTGCGGTGTGCGCCTTCTGCCGAAAGACGCGCCGGGAGCGGTGCTTAGCTCTGCAGAGCACCGTACTTCGTCTTTAGCCTCTCTTCTCGTCTACATCTTAGCAAAAAGCTTTTCCACTCTGTCTGGCAAGGAGAAACTGTGCCAGCACAGAAAACATCCCCCATCGTGTTCTAGAGGCTGCACGGAGGTCTGCCAAGTGTTTTGCAAGAAGAGAAGAAAGTTGTCCAAAACAGCTTGCAATCGAATGTTCATGTGAATAGAAAAGGCAGGAGAGTGGTCAGGTACTGTTTTCTCTCAGTTGGCAAGCTGCGCACACAATCGCAGTGTTGTACAGCTTGTTTCATCGCCTTTGCGAAGCTGCCGCTCTCACCGGCTCCGGGAGACGAAGAAGTTGCTTTTTCTCGCAAAGACGATTCTGCCGCTCACAGTGCTCTGCAGTGTGTGTCTTCTGCCGAAAGACGCCCTGGAGCTGTGCTTAGCTCTTCAGAGCACCCTACCTGCTTCTTTAGCCTCTCTTCTCGTCTACATCTTAGCAAAAAGCTTTTCCACTCTGTCTGGCAAGGAGAAACTGTGCCAGCACAAAAAACATCTCCCATCATGTTCTAGAGGCTGCACGGAGGTCTGCCGAGTGTTTTGCAAGAAGAGAAAGAAAGTTGTCCAAAACAGCTTGCAATCGAATGTTCATGTGAATAGAAAATACTGGAGAGTTGTCAGGTACTGTTTTCTGTCAGTTGGCAAGCTGCGCACACAATCGCAGTGTTGTACAGCTTGTTTCATCACCTTTGCCAAGTTGCTGCTCTCTCCGGCCTACGGAGACGAAGAAGCTGCTTCTTCGCGCAAAGACGATTCTGCCGCTCACAGTGGTCTGCGGTGTGCGCCTTCTGCCGAAAGACGCCCGGGAGCGGTGCTTAGCTCTGCAGAGCACCGTACCTTCGTCTTTAGCCTCTCTTCTCGTCTACATCTTAGCAAAAAGCTTTTCCACTCTGTCTGGCAAGGAGAAAACTGTGCCAGCACAAAAAACATCTCCCATCGTGTTCGAGAGGCTGCACGGTGGTCTGCCGAGTGTTTTGCAAGAAGAGAAAGAAAGTTGTCCAAAACAGCTTGCAATCGAATGTTCATGTGAATAGAAAAGGCAGGAGAGTGGTCAGGTACTGTTTTCTCTCCGTTGGCAAGCTGCGCACACAATCGCAGTGTTGTACAGCTTGTTTCATCACCTTTGCGAAGTTGCCGCTCTCTCCGGCCTCCCGGAGACGAAGAAGCTGCTTTTTCGCGCAAAGACGATTCTGCCGCTCACAGTGCTCTGCAGTGTGTGTCTTCTGCCGAAAGAGGCCCGGGAGCTGTGCTTAGCTCTGCAGAGCACCCTACCTGCTTCTTTAGCCTCTCTTCTCGTCTACATCTTAGCAAAAAGCTTTTCCACTCTGTCTGGCAAGGAGAAACTGTGCCAGCACAAAAAACATCTCCCATCGTGTTCTAGAGGCTGCACGGAGGTCTGCCGAGTGTTTTGCAAGAAGAGAAAGAAAGTTGTCCAAAACAGCTTGCAATCGAATGTTCATGTGAATAGAAAAGGCAGGAGAGTGGTCAGGTACTGTTTTCTCTCACTTGGCAAGCTGCGCACACAATCGCAGTGTTGTACAGCTTGTTTCATCACCTTTGCCAAGTTGCCGCTCTCTCCGGCTCCCGGAGACGAAGAAGCTGCTTCTTCGCGCAAAGACGATTCTGCCGCTCACAGTGCTCTGCGGTGTGCGCCTTCTGCCGAAAGAGGCCCGGGAGCGGTGCTTAGCTCTGCAGAGCACCGTACCTTCGTCTTTAGCCTCTCTTCTCGTCTACATCTTAGCAAAAAGCTTTTCCACTCTGTCTGGCAAGGAGAAACTGTGCCAGCACAGAAAACATCCCCCATCGTGTTCTAGAGGCTGCACGGAGGTCTGCCAAGTGTTTTGCAAGAAGAGAAAGAAAGTTGTCCAAAACAGCTTGCAATCGAATGTTCATGTGAATAGAAAAGGCAGGAGAGTGGTCAGGTACTGTTTTCTCTCAGTTGTCATGCTGCGCACACAATCGCAGTGTTGTACAGCTTGTTTCATCGCCTTTGCGAAGCTGCCGCTCTCACCGGCTCCGGGAGACGAAGAAGTTGCTTTTTCTCGCAAAGACGATTCTGCCGCTCACAGTGCTCTGCAGTGTGTGTCTTCTGCCGAAAGACGCCCTGGAGCTGTGCTTAGCTCTTCAGAGCACCCTACCTGCTTCTTTAGCCTCTCTTCTCGTCTACATCTTAGCAAAAAGCTTTTCCACTCTGTCTGGCAAGGAGAAACTGTGCCAGCACAAAAAACATCTCCCATCATGTTCTAGAGGCTGCACGGAGGTCTGCCGAGTGTTTTGCAAGAAGAGAAAGAAAGTTGTCCAAAACAGCTTGCAATCGAATGTTCATGTGAATAGAAAATACTGGAGAGTTGTCAGGTACTGTTTTCTGTCAGTTGGCAAGCTGCGCACACAATCGCAGTGTTGTACAGCTTGTTTCATCACCTTTGCCAAGTTGCCGCTCTCTCCGGCCTACGGAGACGAAGAAGCTGCTTCTTCGCGCAAAGACGATTCTGCCGCTCACAGTGCTCTGCGGTGTGCGCCTCCTTCCGAAAGACGCCCGGGAGCGGTGCTTAGCTCTGCATAGCACCGTACCTTCTTCTTTAGCCTCTCTTCTCGTCTACATCTTAGCAAAAAGCTTTTCCACTCTGTCTGGCAAGGAGAAACTGTGCCAGCACAAAAAACATCTCCCATCGTGTTCTAGAGGCTGCACGGAGGTCTGCCGAGTGTTTTGCAAGAAGAGAAAGGAAGTTGTCCAAAACAGCTTGCAATCGAATGTTCATGTGAATAGAAAAGGCAGGAGAGTGGTCAGGTACTGTTTTCTCTCCGTTGGCAAGCTGCGTACACAATCACAGTGTTGTACAGCTTGTTTCATCACCTTTGCGAAGTTGCAGCTCTCTCCGGCTCCCGGAGACGAAGAAGCTGCTTCTTCGCGCAAAGACGATTCTGCCGCTCACAGTGCTCTGCGGTGTGCGCCTTCTGCCGAAAGACGCCCGGGAGCGGTGCTTAGCTCTGCAGAGCACCGTACCTTCGTCTTTAGCCTCTCTTCTCGTCTACATCTTAGCAAAAAGCTTTTCCACTCTGTCTGGCAAGGAGAAACTGTGCCAGCACAAAAAACATCTCCCATCGTGTTCTAGAGGCTGCACGGAGGTCTGCCGAGTGTTTTCCAAGAAGAGAAAGAAAGTTGTCCAAAACAGCTTGCAATCGAATGTTCATGTGAATAGAAAAGGCAGGAGAGTGGTCAGGTACTGTTTTCTCTCCGTTGGCAAGCTGCGCACACAATCGCAGTGTTGTACAGCTTGTTTCATCACCTTTGCCAAGTTGCCGCTCTCTCCGGCTCCCGGAGACGAAGAAGCTGCTTCTTCGCGCAAAGACGATTCTGCCGCTCACAGTGCTCTGCGGTGTGCGCCGTCTGCCGAAAGACGCCCGGGAGCGGTGCTTAGCTCTGCAGAGCACCGTACCTTCGTCTTTAGCCTCTCTTCTCGTCTACATCTTAGCAAAAAGCTTTTCCACTCTGTCTGGCAAGGAGAAACTGTGCCAGCACAAAAAACATCTCCCATCGTGTTCTAGAGGCTGCACGGAGGTCTGCCGAGTGTTTTGCAAGAAGAGAAAGAAAGTTGTCCAAAACAGCTTGCAATCGAATGTTCATGTGAATAGAAAAGGCAGGAGAGTGGTCAGGTACTGTTTTCTCTCACTTGGCAAGCTGCGCACACAATCGCAGTGTTGTACAGCTTGTTTCATCGCCTTTGCGAAGCTGCCGCTCTCTCCGGCTCCCGGAGACGAAGAAGCTGCTTCTTCGCGCAAAGACGATTCTGCCGCTCCCAGTGCTCTGAGGTGTGCGCCTTCTGCCGAAAGAGATCCGGGAGCGGTGCTTAGCTCTGCATAGCACCGTACCTTCGACTTCAGCCTCTCTTCTCGTCTACATCTTAGCAAAAAGCTTTTCCACTCTGTCTGGCAAGGAGAAACTGTGCCAGCACAAAAAACATCTCCCATCGTGTTCTAGAGGCTGCACGGAGGTCTGCCGAGTGTTTTGCAAGAAGAGAAAGAAAGTTGTCCAAAACAGCTTGCAATCGAATGTTCATGTGAATAGAAAAGGCAGGAGAGTGGTCAGGTACTGTTTTCTCTCCGTTGGCAAGCTGCGCACACAATTGCAGTGTTGTACAGCTTGTTTCATCACCTTTGCGAAGTTGCCGCTCTCACCGGCTCCCGGAGACGAAGAAGTTGCTTTTTCTCGCAAAGACGATTCTGCCGCTCACAGTGCTCTGCAGTGTGTGTCTTCTGCCGAAAGACGCCCTGGAGCTGTGCTTAGCTCTTCAGAGCACCCTACCTGCTTCTTTAGCCTCT
The DNA here is from genome assembly GCF_028551555.1 of Melozone crissalis. NCBI lineage: Eukaryota > Metazoa > Chordata > Aves > Passeriformes > Passerellidae > Melozone > Melozone crissalis. The sequence goes on from NW_026536007.1 coordinate 8,715, forward strand.
CTTCTCGTCTACATCTTAGCAAAAAGCTTTTCCACTCTGTCTGGCAAGGAGAAACTGTGCCAGCACAAAAAACATCTCCCATCATGTTCTAGAGGCTGCACGGAGGTCTGCCGAGTGTTTTGCAAGAAGAGAAAGAAAGTTGTCCAAAACAGCTTGCAATCGAATGTTCATGTGAATAGAAAAGACTGGAGAGTGGTCAGGTACTGTTTTCTGTCAGTTGGCAAGCTGCGCACACAATCGCAGTGTTGTACAGCTTGTTTCATCACCTTTGCCAAGTTGCCGCTCTCTCCGGCCTACGGAGACGAAGAAGCTGCTTCTTCGCACAAAGACGATTCTGCCGCTCACAGTGCTCTGCGGTGTGCGCCTCCTTCCGAAAGACGCCCGGGAGCGGTGCTTAGCTCTGCATAGCACCGTACCTTCTTCTTTAGCCTCTCTTCTCGTCTACATCTTAGCAAAAAGCTTTTCCACTCTGTCTGGCAAGGAGAAACTGTGCCAGCACAAAAAACATCTCCCATCGTGTTCTAGAGGCTGCACGGAGGTCTGCCGAGTGTTTTGCAAGAAGAGAAAGGAAGTTGTCCAAAACAGCTTGCAATCGAATGTTCATGTGAATAGAAAAGGCAGGAGAGTGGTCAGGTACTGTTTTCTCTCCGTTGGCAAGCTGCGTACACAATCACAGTGTTGTACAGCTTGTTTCATCACCTTTGCGAAGTTGCAGCTCTCTCCGGCTCCCGGAGACGAAGAAGCTGCTTCTTCGCGCAAAGACGATTCTGCCGCTCACAGTGGTCTGCGGTGTGCGCCTTCTGCCGAAAGACGCCCGGGAGCGGTGCTTAGCTCTGCAGAGCACCGTACCTTCGTCTTTAGCCTCTCTTCTCGTCTACATCTTAGCAAAAAGCTTTTCCACTCTGTCTGGCAAGGAGAAACTGTGCCAGCACAAAAAACATCTCCCATCGTGTTCTAGAGGCTGCACGGAGGTCTGCCGAGTGTTTTGCAAGAAGAGAAAGAAAGTTGTCCAAAACAGCTTGCAATCGAATGTTCATGTGAATAGAAAAGGCAGGAGAGTGGTCAGGTACTGTTTTCTCTCAGTTGGCAAGCTGTGCACACAATCGCAGTGTTGTACAGCTTGTTTCATCACCTTTGCGAAGTTGCCGCTCTCTCCGGCTCCCGGAGACGAAGAAGTTGCTTTTTCGCGCAAAGACGATTCTGCCGCTCACAGTGCTCTGCAGTGTGTGTCTTCTGCCGAAAGACGCCCTGGAGCTGTGCTTAGCTCTGCAGAGCACCCTACCTGCTTCTTTAGCCTCTCTTCTCGTCTACATCTTAGCAAAAAGCTTTTCCACTCTGTCTGGCAAGGAGAAACTGTGCCAGCACAAAAAACATCTCCCATCGTGTTCTAGAGGCTGCACGGAGGTCTGCCGAGTGTTTTGCAAGAAGAGAAAGAAAGTTGTCCAAAACAGCTTGCAATCGAATGTTCATGTGAATAGAAAAGGCAGGAGAGTGGTCAGGTACTGTTTTCTGTCAGTTGGCAAGCTGCGCACACAATCGCAGTGTTGTACAGCTTGTTTCATCACCTTTGCCAAGTTGCCGCTCTCTCCGGCCTACGGAGACGAAGAAGCTGCTTCTTCGCGCAAAGACGATTCTGCCGCTCACAGTGCTCTGCGGTGTGCGCCTCCTTCCGAAAGACGCCCGGGAGCGCTGCTTAGCTCTGCATAGCACCGTACCTTCTTCTTTAGCCTCTCTTCTCGTCTACATCTTAGCAAAAAGCTTTTCCACTCTGTCTGGCAAGGAGAAACTGTGCCAGCACAAAAAACATCTCCCATCGTGTTCTAGAGGCTGCACGGAGGTCTGCCGAGTGTTTTGCAAGAAGAGAAAGGAAGTTGTCCAAAACAGCTTCCAATCGAATATTCATGTGAATAGAAAAGGCAGGAGAGTGGTCAGGTACTGTTTTCTCTCCGTTGGCAAGCTGCGCACACAATCGCAGTGTTGTACAGCTTGTTTCATCACCTTTGCCAAGTTGCTGCTCTCTCCGGCCTACGGAGACGAAGAAGCTGCTTCTTCGCGCAAAGACGATTCTGCCGCTCACAGTGGTCTGCGGTGTGCGCCTTCTGCCGAAAGACGCCCGGGAGCGGTGCTTAGCTCTGCAGAGCACCGTACCTTCGTCTTTAGCCTCTCTTCTCGTCTACATCTTAGCAAAAAGCTTTTCCACTCTGTCTGGCAAGGAGAAACTGTGCCAGCACAAAAAACATCTCCCATCGTGTTCTAGAGGCTGCACGGTGGTCTGCCGAGTGTTTTGCAAGAAGAGAAAGAAAGTTGTCCAAAACAGCTTGCAATCGAATGTTCATGTGAATAGAAAAGGCAGGAGAGTGGTCAGGTACTGTTTTCTCTCCGTTGGCAAGCTGCGCACACAATCGCAGTGTTGTACAGCTTGTTTCATCACCTTTGCGAAGTTGCCGCTCTCTCCGGCTCCCGGAGACGAAGAAGCTGCTTTTTCGCGCAAAAACGATTCTGCCGCTCACAGTGCTCTGCAGTGTGTGTCTTCTGCCGAAAGAGGCCCGGGAGCTGTGCTTAGCTCTGCAGAGCACCCTACCTGCTTCTTTAGCCTCTCTTCTCGTCTACATCTTAGCAAAAAGCTTTTCCACTCTGTCTGGCAAGGAGAAACTGTGCCAGCACAAAAAACATCTCCCATCGTGTTCTAGAGGCTGCACGGAGGTCTGCCGAGTGTTTTGCAAGAAGAGAAAGAAAGTTGTCCAAAACAGCTTGCAATCGAATGTTCATGTGAATAGAAAAGGCAGGAGAGTGGTCAGGTACTGTTTTCTCTCACTTGGCAAGCTGCGCACACAATCGCAGTGTTGTACAGCTTGTTTCATCACCTTTGCGAAGTTGCCGCTCTCTCCGGCTCCCGGAGACGAAGAAGCTGCTTCTTCGCGCAAAGACGATTCTGCCGCTCACAGTGCTCTGCGGTGTGCGCCTTCTGCCGAAAGACGCCCGGGAGCGGTGCTTAGCTCTGCAGAGCACCGTACCTTCGTCTTTAGCCTCTCTTCTCGTCTACATCTTAGCAAAAAGCTTTTCCACTCTGTCTGGCAAGGAGAAACTGTGCCAGCACAGAAAACATCCCCCATCGTGTTCTAGAGGCTGCACGGAGGTCTGCCAAGTGTTTTGCAAGAAGAGAAAGAAAGTTGTCCAAAACAGCTTGCAATCGAATGTTCATGTGAATAGAAAAGGCAGGAGAGTGGTCAGGTACTGTTTTCTCTCAGTTGGCAAGCTGCGCACACAATCGCAGTGTTGTACAGCTTGTTTCATCGCCTTTGCGAAGCTGCCGCTCTCACCGGCTCCGGGAGACGAAGAAGTTGCTTTTTCTCGCAAAGACGATTCTGCCGCTCACAGTGCTCTGCAGTGTGTGTCTTCTGCCGAAAGACGCCCTGGAGCTGTGCTTAGCTCTTCAGAGCACCCTACCTGCTTCTTTAGCCTCTCTTCTCGTCTACATCTTAGCAAAAAGCTTTTCCACTCTGTCTGGCAAGGAGAAACTGTGCCAGCACAAAAAACATCTCCCATCATGTTCTAGAGGCTGCACGGAGGTCTGCCGAGTGTTTTGCAAGAAGAGAAAGAAAGTTGTCCAAAACAGCTTGCAATCGAATGTTCATGTGAATAGAAAATACTGGAGAGTTGTCAGGTACTGTTTTCTGTCAGTTGGCAAGCTGCGCACACAATCGCAGTGTTGTACAGCTTGTTTCATCACCTTTGCCAAGTTGCTGCTCTCTCCGGCCTACGGAGACGAAGAAGCTGCTTCTTCGCGCAAAGACGATTCTGCCGCTCACAGTGGTCTGCGGTGTGCGCCTTCTGCCGAAAGACGCCCGGGAGCGGTGCTTAGCTCTGCAGAGCACCGTACCTTCGTCTTTAGCCTCTCTTCTCGTCTACATCTTAGCAAAAAGCTTTTCCACTCTGTCTGGCAAGGAGAAACTGTGCCAGCACAAAAAACATCTCCCATCGTGTTCGAGAGGCTGCACGGTGGTCTGCCGAGTGTTTTGCAAGAAGAGAAAGAAAGTTGTCCAAAACAGCTTGCAATCGAATGTTCATGTGAATAGAAAAGGCAGGAGAGTGGTCAGGTACTGTTTTCTCTCCGTTGGCAAGCTGCGCACACAATCGCAGTGTTGTACAGCTTGTTTCATCACCTTTGCGAAGTTGCCGCTCTCTCCGGCTCCCGGAGACGAAGAAGCTGCTTTTTCGCGCAAAGACGATTCTGCCGCTCACAGTGCTCTGCAGTGTGTGTCTTCTGCCGAAAGAGGCCCGGGAGCTGTGCTTAGCTCTGCAGAGCACCCTACCTGCTTCTTTAGCCTCTCTTCTCGTCTACATCTTAGCAAAAAGCTTTTCCACTCTGTCTGGCAAGGAGAAACTGTGCCAGCACAAAAAACATCTCCCATCGTGTTCTAGAGGCTGCACGGAGGTCTGCCGAGTGTTTTGCAAGAAGAGAAAGAAAGTTGTCCAAAACAGCTTGCAATCGAATGTTCATGTGAATAGAAAAGGCAGGAGAGTGGTCAGGTACTGTTTTCTCTCACTTGGCAAGCTGCGCACACAATCGCAGTGTTGTACAGCTTGTTTCATCACCTTTGCCAAGTTGCCGCTCTCTCCGGCTCCCGGAGACGAAGAAGCTGCTTCTTCGCGCAAAGACGATTCTGCCGCTCACAGTGCTCTGCGGTGTGCGCCTTCTGCCGAAAGAGGCCCGGGAGCGGTGCTTAGCTCTGCAGAGCACCGTACCTTCGTCTTTAGCCTCTCTTCTCGTCTACATCTTAGCAAAAAGCTTTTCCACTCTGTCTGGCAAGGAGAAACTGTGCCAGCACAGAAAACATCCCCCATCGTGTTCTAGAGGCTGCACGGAGGTCTGCCAAGTGTTTTGCAAGAAGAGAAAGAAAGTTGTCCAAAACAGCTTGCAATCGAATGTTCATGTGAATAGAAAAGGCAGGAGAGTGGTCAGGTACTGTTTTCTCTCAGTTGTCATGCTGCGCACACAATCGCAGTGTTGTACAGCTTGTTTCATCGCCTTGGCGAAGCTGCCGCTCTCACCGGCTCCGGGAGACGAAGAAGTTGCTTTTTCTCGCAAAGACGATTCTGCCGCTCACAGTGCTCTGCAGTGTGTGTCTTCTGCCGAAAGACGCCCTGGAGCTGTGCTTAGCTCTTCAGAGCACCCTACCTGCTTCTTTAGCCTCTCTTCTCGTCTACATCTTAGCAAAAAGCTTTTCCACTCTGTCTGGCAAGGAGAAACTGTGCCAGCACAAAAAACATCTCCCATCATGTTCTAGAGGCTGCACGGAGGTCTGCCGAGTGTTTTGCAAGAAGAGAAAGAAAGTTGTCCAAAACAGCTTGCAATCGAATGTTCATGTGAATAGAAAATACTGGAGAGTTGTCAGGTACTGTTTTCTGTCAGTTGGCAAGCTGCGCACACAATCGCAGTGTTGTACAGCTTGTTTCATCACCTTTGCCAAGTTGCCGCTCTCTCCGGCCTACGGAGACGAAGAAGCTGCTTCTTCGCGCAAAGACGATTCTGCCGCTCACAGTGCTCTGCGGTGTGCGCCTCCTTCCGAAAGACGCCCGGGAGCGGTGCTTAGCTCTGCATAGCACCGTACCTTCTTCTTTAGCCTCTCTTCTCGTCTACATCTTAGCAAAAAGCTTTTCCACTCTGTCTGGCAAGGAGAAACTGTGCCAGCACAAAAAACATCTCCCATCGTGTTCTAGAGGCTGCACGGAGGTCTGCCGAGTGTTTTGCAAGAAGAGAAAGGAAGTTGTCCAAAACAGCTTGCAATCGAATGTTCATGTGAATAGAAAAGGCAGGAGAGTGGTCAGGTACTGTTTTCTCTCCGTTGGCAAGCTGCGTACACAATCACAGTGTTGTACAGCTTGTTTCATCACCTTTGCGAAGTTGCAGCTCTCTCCGGCTCCCGGAGACGAAGAAGCTGCTTCTTCGCGCAAAGACGATTCTGCCGCTCACAGTGCTCTGCGGTGTGCGCCTTCTGCCGAAAGACGCCCGGGAGCGGTGCTTAGCTCTGCAGAGCACCGTACCTTCGTCTTTAGCCTCTCTTCTCGTCTACATCTTAGCAAAAAGCTTTTCCACTCTGTCTGGCAAGGAGAAACTGTGCCAGCACAAAAAACATCTCCCATCGTGTTCTAGAGGCTGCACGGAGGTCTGCCGAGTGTTTTCCAAGAAGAGAAAGAAAGTTGTCCAAAACAGCTTGCAATCGAATGTTCATGTGAATAGAAAAGGCAGGAGAGTGGTCAGGTACTGTTTTCTCTCCGTTGGCAAGCTGCGCACACAATCGCAGTGTTGTACAGCTTGTTTCATCACCTTTGCCAAGTTGCCGCTCTCTCCGGCTCCCGGAGACGAAGAAGCTGCTTCTTCGCGCAAAGACGATTCTGCCGCTCACAGTGCTCTGCGGTGTGCGCCGTCTGCCGAAAGACGCCCGGGAGCGGTGCTTAGCTCTGCAGAGCACCGTACCTTCGTCTTTAGCCTCTCTTCTCGTCTACATCTTAGCAAAAAGCTTTTCCACTCTGTCTGGCAAGGAGAAACTGTGCCAGCACAAAAAACATCTCCCATCGTGTTCTAGAGGCTGCACGGAGGTCTGCCGAGTGTTTTGCAAGAAGAGAAAGAAAGTTGTCCAAAACAGCTTGCAATCGAATGTTCATGTGAATAGAAAAGGCAGGAGAGTGGTCAGGTACTGTTTTCTCTCACTTGGCAAGCTGCGCACACAATCGCAGTGTTGTACAGCTTGTTTCATCGCCTTTGCGAAGCTGCCGCTCTCTCCGGCTCCCGGAGACGAAGAAGCTGCTTCTTCGCGCAAAGATGATTCTGCCGCTCCCAGTGCTCTGAGGTGTGCGCCTTCTGCCGAAAGAGATCCGGGAGCGGTGCTTAGCTCTGCATAGCACCGTACCTTCGACTTCAGCCTCTCTTCTCGTCTACATCTTAGCAAAAAGCTTTTCCACTCTGTCTGGCAAGGAGAAACTGTGCCAGCACAAAAAACATCTCCCATCGTGTTCTAGAGGCTGCACGGAGGTCTGCCGAGTGTTTTGCAAGAAGAGAAAGAAAGTTGTCCAAAACAGCTTGCAATCGAATGTTCATGTGAATAGAAAAGGCAGGAGAGTGGTCAGGTACTGTTTTCTCTCCGTTGGCAAGCTGCGCACACAATTGCAGTGTTGTACAGCTTGTTTCATCACCTTTGCGAAGTTGCCGCTCTCACCGGCTCCCGGAGACGAAGAAGTTGCTTTTTCTCGCAAAGACGATTCTGCCGCTCACAGTGCTCTGCAGTGTGTGTCTTCTGCCGAAAGACGCCCTGGAGCTGTGCTTAGCTCTTCAGAGCACCCTACCTGCTTCTTTAGCCTCTCTTCTCGTCTACATCTTAGCAAAAAGCTTTTCCACTCTGTCTGGCAAGGAGAAACTGTGCCAGCACAAAAAACATCTCCCATCATGTTCTAGAGGCTGCACGGAGGTCTGCCGAGTGTTTTGCAAGAAGAGAAAGAAAGTTGTCCAAAACAGCTTGCAATCGAATGTTCATGTGAATAGAAAAGACTGGAGAGTGGTCAGGTACTGTTTTCTGTCAGTTGGCAAGCTGCGCACACAATCGCAGTGTTGTACAGCTTGTTTCATCACCTTTGCCAAGTTGCCGCTCTCTCCGGCCTACGGAGACGAAGAAGCTGCTTCTTCGCACAAAGACGATTCTGCCGCTCACAGTGCTCTGCGGTGTGCGCCTCCTTCCGAAAGACGCCCGGGAGCGGTGCTTAGCTCTGCATAGCACCGTACCTTCTTCTTTAGCCTCTCTTCTCGTCTACATCTTAGCAAAAAGCTTTTCCACTCTGTCTGGCAAGGAGAAACTGTGCCAGCACAAAAAACATCTCCCATCGTGTTCTAGAGGCTGCACGGAGGTCTGCCGAGTGTTTTGCAAGAAGAGAAAGGAAGTTGTCCAAAACAGCTTGCAATCGAATGTTCATGTGAATAGAAAAGGCAGGAGAGTGGTCAGGTACTGTTTTCTCTCCGTTGGCAAGCTGCGTACACAATCACAGTGTTGTACAGCTTGTTTCATCACCTTTGCGAAGTTGCAGCTCTCTCCGGCTCCCGGAGACGAAGAAGCTGCTTCTTCGCGCAAAGACGATTCTGCCGCTCACAGTGGTCTGCGGTGTGCGCCTTCTGCCGAAAGACGCCCGGGAGCGGTGCTTAGCTCTGCAGAGCACCGTACCTTCGTCTTTAGCCTCTCTTCTCGTCTACATCTTAGCAAAAAGCTTTTCCACTCTGTCTGGCAAGGAGAAACTGTGCCAGCACAAAAAACATCTCCCATCGTGTTCTAGAGGCTGCACGGAGGTCTGCCGAGTGTTTTGCAAGAAGAGAAAGAAAGTTGTCCAAAACAGCTTGCAATCGAATGTTCATGTGAATAGAAAAGGCAGGAGAGTGGTCAGGTACTGTTTTCTCTCAGTTGGCAAGCTGCGCACACAATCGCAGTGTTGTACAGCTTGTTTCATCACCTTTGCCAAGTTGCCGCTCTCTCCGGCTCCCGGAGACGAAGAAGCTGCTTCTTCGCGCAAAGACGATTCTGCCGCTCACAGTGCTCTGCGGTGTGCGCCGTCTGCCGAAAGACGCCCGGGAGCGGTGCTTAGCTCTGCAGAGCACCGTACCTTCGTCTTTAGCCTCTCTTCTCGTCTACATCTTAGCAAAAAGCTTTTCCACTCTGTCTGGCAAGGAGAAACTGTGCCAGCACAAAAAACATCTCCCATCGTGTTCTAGAGGCTGCACGCAGGTCTGCCGAGTGTTTTGCAAGAAGAGAAAGAAAGTTGTCCAAAACAGCTTGCAATCGAATGTTCATGTGAATAGAAAAGGCAGGAGAGTGGTCAGGTACTGTTTTCTCTCACTTGGCAAGCTGCGCACACAATCGCAGTGTTGTACAGCTTGTTTCATCACCTTTGCCAAGTTGCCGCTCTCTCCGGCTCCCGGAGACGAAGAAGCTGCTTCTTCGCGCAAAGACGATTCTGCCGCTCACAGTGCTCTGCGGTGTGCGCCGTCTGCCGAAAGAGGCCCGGGAGCGGTGCTTAGCTCTGCAGAGCACCGTACCTTCGTCTTTAGCCTCTCTTCTCGTCTACATCTTAGCAAAAAGCTTTTCCACTCTGTCTGGCAAGGAGAAACTGTGCCAGCACAAAAAACATCTCCCATCGTGTTCTAGAGGCTGCACGGAGGTCTGCCGAGTGTTTTGCAAGAAGAGAAAGAAAGTTGTCCAAAACAGCTTGCAATCGAATGTTCATGTGAATAGAAAAGGCAGGAGAGTGGTCAGGTACTGTTTTCTCTCCGTTGGCAAGCTGGGTACACAATCACAGTGTTGTACAGCTTGTTTCATCACCTTTGCGAAGTTGCCGCTCTCTCCGGCTCCCGGAGACGAAGAAGCTGCTTCTTCGCGCAAAGACGATTCTGCCGCTCACAGTGCTCTGCGGTGTGCGCCTTCTGCCGAAAGAGGTCCGGGAGCGGTGCTTAGCTCTGCAGAGCACCGTACCTTCGTCTTTAGCCTCTCTTCTCGTCTACATCTTAGCAAAAAGCTTTTCCACTCTGTCTGGCAAGGAGAAACTGTGCCAGCACAAAAAACATCTCCCATCGTGTTCTAGAGGCTGCACGGAGGTCTGCCGAGTGTTTTGCAAGAAGAGAAAGAAAGTTGTCCAAAACAGCTTGCAATCGAATGTTCATGTGAATAGAAAAGGCAGGAGAGTGGTCAGGTACTGTTTTCTCTCAGTTGGCAAGCTGCGCACACAATCGCAGTGTTGTACAGCTTGTTTCATCACCTTTGCCAAGTTGCCGCTCTCTCCGGCTCCCGGAGACGAAGAAGCTGCTTCTTCGCGCAAAGACGATTCTGCCGCTCACAGTGCTCTGCGGTGTGCGCCGTCTGCCGAAAGAGGCCCGGGAGCGGTGCTTAGCTCTGCAGAGCACCGTACCTTCGTCTTTAGCCTCTCTTCTCGTCTACATCTTAGCAAAAAGCTTTTCCACTCTGTCTGGCAAGGAGAAACTGTGCCAGCACAAAAAACATCTCCCATCGTGTTCTAGAGGCTGCACGGAGGTCTGCCGAGTGTTTTGCAAGAAGAGAAAGAAAGTTGTCCAAAACAGCTTGCAATCGAATGTTCATGTGAATAGAAAAGGCAGGAGAGTGGTCAGGTACTGTTTTCTCTCACTTGGCAAGCTGCGCACACAATCGCAGTGTTGTACAGCTTGTTTCATCACCTTTGCGAAGTTGCCGCTCTCTCCGGCTCCCGGAGACGAAGAAGCTGCTTCTTCGCGCAAAGACAATTCTGCCGCTCACAGTGCTCTGCAGTGTGCGCCGTCTGCCGAAAGACGCCCGGGAGCGGTGCTTAGCTCTGCAGAGCACCGTACCTTCGTCTTTAGCCTCTCTTCTCGTCTACATCTTAGCAAAAAGCTTTTCCACTCTGTCTGGCAAGGAGAAACTGTGCCAGCACAGAAAACATCCCCCATCGTGTTCTAGAGGCTGCACGGAGGTCTGCCGAGTGTTTTGCAAGAAGAGAAAGAAAGTTGTCCAAAACAGCTTGCAATCGAATGTTCATGTGAATAGAAAAGGCAGGAGAGTGGTCAGGTACTGTTTTCTCTCAGTTGGCAAGCTGCGCACACAATCGCAGTGTTGTACAGCTTGTTTCATCACCTTTGCGAAGCTGCCGCTCTCTCCGGCTCCCGGAGACGAAGAAGCTGCTTTTTCGCGCAAAGACGATTCTGCCGCTCTCAGTGCTCTGCAGAGTGTGTCTTCTGCCGAAAGAGGCCCGGGAGCTGTGCTTAGCTCTGCAGAGCACCCTACCTGATTCTTTAGCCTCTCTTCTCGTCTACATCTTAGCAAAAAGCTTTTCCACTCTGTCTGGCAAGGAGAAACTGTACCAGCACAAAAAACATCTCCCATCGTGTTCTAGAGGCTGCACAGAGGTCTGCCGAGTGTTTTGCAAGAAGAGAAAGAAAGTTGTCCAAAACAGCTTCCAATCGAATGTTCATGTGAATAGAAAAGGCAGGAGAGTGGTCAGGTACTGTTTTCTCTCAGTTGGCAAGCTGCGCACACAATCGCAGTGTTGTACAGCTTGTTTCATCACCTTTGCCAAGTTGCCGCTCTCTCCGGCTCCCGGAGACGAAGAAGCTGCTTCTTCGCGCAAAGACGATTCTGCCGCTCACAGTGCTCTGAGGTGTGCGCCTTCTGCCGAAAGAGGTCCGGGAGCGGTGCTTAGCTCTGCAGAGCACCGTACCTTCGTCTTTAGCCTCTCTTCTCGTCTACATCTTAGCAAAAAGCTTTTCCACTCTGTCTGGCAAGGAGAAACTGTGCCAGCACAAAAAACACCTCCCATCGTGTTCTAGAGGCTGCACGGAGGTCTGCCGAGTGTTTTGCAAGAAGAGAAAGGAAGTTGTCCAAAACAGCTTCCAATCGAATGCTCATGTGAATAGAAAAGGCAGGAGAGTGGTCAGGTACTGTTTTCTCTCCGTTGGCAACCTGCGTACACAATCGCAGTGTTGTACAGCTTGTTTCATCACCTTTGCGAAGTTGCCGCTCTCTCCGGCTCCCGGAGACGAAGAAGCTGCTTCTTCGCGCAAAGACGATTCTGCCGCTCACAGTGCTCTGCGGTGTGCGCCTTCTGCCGAAAGAGATCCGGGAGCGGTGCTTAGCTCTGCAGAGCACCGTACCTTCGTCTTTAGCCTCTCTTCTCGTCTACATCTTAGCAAAAAGCTTTTCCACTCTGTCTGGCAAGGAGAAACTGTGCCAGCACCGAAAACATATCCCATCGTGTTCTAGAGGCTGCACGGAGGTCTGCCGAGTGTTTTGCAAGAAGAGAAAGAAAGTTGTCCAAAACAGCTTGCAATCGAATGTTCATGTGAATAGAAAAGGCAGGAGAGTGGTCAGGTACTGTTTTCTCTCCGTTGGCAAGCTGCGCACACAATCGCAGTGTTGTACAGCTTGTTTCATCGCCTTTGCGAAGCTGCCGCTCTCTCCAGCTCCCGGAGACGAAGAAGCTGCTTCCTTGCGCAAAGACGATTCTGCCGCTCACAGTGCTCTGCGGTGTGCGCCTTCTGCCGAAAGAGATCCGGGAGCGGTGCTTAGCTCTGCAGAGCACCGTACCTTCGTGTTTAGCCTCTCTTCTCGTCTACATCCTAGCAAAAAGCTTTTCCACTCTGTCTGGCAAGGAGAAACTGTGCCAGCACAAAAAACATCTCCCATCGTGTTCTAGAGGCTGCATGCAGGTCTGCCGAGTGTTTTGCAAGAAGAGAAAGAAAGTTGTCCAAAACAGCTTGCAATCGAATGTTCATGTGAATAGAAAAGGCAGGAGAGTGGTCAGGTACTGTTTTCTCTCACTTGGCAAGCTGCGCACGCAATCGCAGTGTTGTACAGCTTGTTTCATCACCTTTGCGAAGTTGCCGCTCTCTCCGGCTCCCGGAGACGAAGAAGCTGCTTCTTCGCGCAAAGACGATTCTGCCGCTCACAGTGCTCTGCGGTGTGCGCCTTCTGCCGAAAGACGCCCGGGAGCGGTGCTTAGCTCTGCAGAGCACCGTACCTTCGTCTTTAGCCTCTCTTCTCGTCTACATCTTAGCAAAAAGCTTTTCCACTCTGTCTGGCAAGGAGAAACTGTGCCAGCACAAAAAACATCTCCCATCGTGTTCGAGAGTCTGCACAGAGGTCTGCCGAGTGTTTTGCAAGAAGAGAAAGAAAGTTGTCCAAAACAGCTTGCAATCGAATGTTCATGTGAATAGAAAAGACAGGAGAGTGGTCAGGTACTGTTTTCTCTCAGTTGGCAAGCTGCGCACACAATCGCAGTGTTGTACAGCTTGTTTCATCACCTTTGCGAAGTTGCCGCTCTCTCCGGCTCCCGGAGACGAAGAAGCTGCTTCTTCGCGCAAAGACGATTCTGCCGCTCACAGTGCTCTGCGAAGAGCGCCATCTGCCGAAAGAGGTCCGGGAGCGGTGCTTAGCTCTGCAGAGGACCGTACATTCGTCTTTAGCCTCTCTTCTCGTCTACATCTTAGCAAAAAGCTTTTCCACTCTGTCTGGCAAGGAGAAACTGTGCCAGCACAAAAAACATCTCCCATCGTGTTCTAGAGGCTGCACGGAGGTCTGCCGAGTGTTTTGCAAGAAGAGAAAGAAAGTTGTCCAAAACAGCTTCCAATCGAATGTTCATGTGAATAGAAAAGGCAGGAGAGTGGTCAGGTACTGTTTTCTCTCAGTTGGCAAGCTGCGCACACAATCGCAGTGTTGTACAGCTTGTTTCATCACCTTTGCCAAGTTGCCGCTCTCTCCGGCTCCCGGAGACGAAGAAGCTGCTTCTTCGCGCAAAGACGATTCTGCCGCTCACAGTGCTCTGCGGTGTGCGCCTCCTGCCGAAAGACGCCAGGGAGCGGTGCTTAGATCTGCAGAGCACCGTACCTTCGTCTTCAGCCTCTCTTCTCGTCTACATCTTAGCAAAAAGCTTTTCCACTCTGTCTGGCAAGGAGAAACTGTGCCAGCACAGAAAACATCCCCCATCGTGTTCTAGAGGCTGCACGGAGGTCTGCCGAGTGTTTTGCAAGAAGAGAAAGAAAGTTGTCCAAAACAGCTTGCAATCGAATGTTCATGTGAATAGAAAAGGCAGGAGAGTGGTCAGGTACTGTTTTCTCTCCGTTGGCAAGCTGCGCACACAATCGCAGTGTTGTACAGCTTGTTTCATCACCTTTGCCAAGTTGCCGCTCTCTCCGGCTCACGGAGACGAAGAAGCTGCTTCTTCGCGCAAAGACGATTCTGCCGCTCACAGTGCTCTGCAGTGTGTGTCTTCTGCCGAAAGAGGCCCGGGAGCTGTGTTTAGCTCTGCAGAGTACTCTACCTGCTTCTTTAGCCTCTCTTCTCGTCTACATCTTAGCAAAAAGCTTTTCCACTCTGTCTGGCAAGGAGAAACTGTGCCAGCACAAAAAACATCTCCCATCGTGTTCTAGAGGCTGCACAGAGGTCTGCCGAGTGTTTTGCAAGAAGAGAAAGAAAGTTGTCCAAAACAGCTTGCAATCGAATGTTCATGTGAATAGAAAAGACAGGAGAGTGGTCAGGTACTGTTCTCTCTCAGTTGGCAAGCCGCGCACACAATCGCAGTGTTGTACAGCTTGTTTCATCACCTTTGCGAAGTTGCCGCTCTCTCCGGCTCCCGGAGACGAAGAAGCTGCTTCTTCGCGCAAAGACGATTCTGCCGCTCACAGTGCTCTGCGGTGTGCGCCTTCTGCCGAAAGACGCCCGGGAGCGGTGCTTAGCTCTGCAGAGCACCGTACCTTCGTCTTTAGCCTCTCTTCTCGTCTACATCTTAGCAAAAAGCTTTTCCACTCTGTCTGGCAAGGAGAAACTGTGCCAGCACAAAAAACATCTCCCATCGTGTTCTAGAGGCTGCACGGAGGTCTGCCGAGTGTTTTCCAAGAAGAGAAAGAAAGTTGTCCAAAACAGCTTGCAATCGAATGTTCATGTGAATAGAAAAGGCAGGAGAGTGGTCAGGTACTGTTTTCTCTCCGTTGGCAAGCTGCGCACACAATCGCAGTGTTGTACAGCTTGTTTCATCACCTTTGCCAAGTTGCCGCTCTCTCCGGCTCCCGGAGACGAAGAAGCTGCTTCTTCGCGCAAAGACGATTCTGCCGCTCACAGTGCTCTGCGGTGTGCGCCGTCTGCCGAAAGACGCCCGGGAGCGGTGCTTAGCTCTGCAGAGCACCGTACCTTCGTCTTTAGCCTCTCTTCTCGTCTACATCTTAGCAAAAAGCTTTTCCACTCTGTCTGGCAAGGAGAAACTGTGCCAGCACAAAAAACATCTCCCATCGTGTTCTAGAGGCTGCACGGAGGTCTGCCGAGTGTTTTGCAAGAAGAGAAAGAAAGTTGTCCAAAACAGCTTGCAATCGAATGTTCATGTGAATAGAAAAGGCAGGAGAGTGGTCAGGTACTGTTTTCTCTCACTTGGCAAGCTGCGCACACAATCGCAGTGTTGTACAGCTTGTTTCATCGCCTTTGCGAAGCTGCCGCTCTCTCCGGCTCCCGGAGACGAAGAAGCTGCTTCTTCGCGCAAAGACGATTCTGCCGCTCCCAGTGCTCTGAGGTGTGCGCCTTCTGCCGAAAGAGATCCGGGAGCGGTGCTTAGCTCTGCATAGCACCGTACCTTCGACTTCAGCCTCTCTTCTCGTCTACATCTTAGCAAAAAGCTTTTCCACTCTGTCTGGCAAGGAGAAACTGTGCCAGCACAAAAAACATCTCCCATCGTGTTCTAGAGGCTGCACGGAGGTCTGCCGAGTGTTTTGCAAGAAGAGAAAGAAAGTTGTCCAAAACAGCTTGCAATCGAATGTTCATGTGAATAGAAAAGGCAGGAGAGTGGTCAGGTACTGTTTTCTCTCCGTTGGCAAGCTGCGCACACAATTGCAGTGTTGTACAGCTTGTTTCATCACCTTTGCGAAGTTGCCGCTCTCACCGGCTCCCGGAGACGAAGAAGTTGCTTTTTCTCGCAAAGACGATTCTGCCGCTCACAGTGCTCTGCAGTGTGTGTCTTCTGCCGAAAGACGCCCTGGAGCTGTGCTTAGCTCTTCAGAGCACCCTACCTGCTTCTTTAGCCTCTCTTCTCGTCTACATCTTAGCAAAAAGCTTTTCCACTCTGTCTGGCAAGGAGAAACTGTGCCAGCACAAAAAACATCTCCCATCGTGTTCTAGAGGCTGCACGGAGGTCTGCCGAGTGTTTTGCAAGAAGAGAAAGGAAGTTGTCCAAAACAGCTTGCAATCGAATGTTCATGTGAATAGAAAAGGCAGGAGAGTGGTCAGGTACTGTTTTCTCTCCGTTGGCAAGCTGCGTACACAATCACAGTGTTGTACAGCTTGTTTCATCACCTTTGCGAAGTTGCAGCTCTCTCCGGCTCCCGGAGACGAAGAAGCTGCTTCTTCGCGCAAAGACGATTCTGCCGCTCACAGTGGTCTGCGGTGTGCGCCTTCTGCCGAAAGACGCCCGGGAGCGGTGCTTAGCTCTGCAGAGCACCGTACCTTCGTCTTTAGCCTCTCTTCTCGTCTACATCTTAGCAAAAAGCTTTTCCACTCTGTCTGGCAAGGAGAAACTGTGCCAGCACAAAAAACATCTCCCATCGTGTTCTAGAGGCTGCACGGAGGTCTGCCGAGTGTTTTGCAAGAAGAGAAAGAAAGTTGTCCAAAACAGCTTGCAATCGAATGTTCATGTGAATAGAAAAGGCAGGAGAGTGGTCAGGTACTGTTTTCTCTCAGTTGGCAAGCTGCGCACACAATCGCAGTGTTGTACAGCTTGTTTCATCACCTTTGCCAAGTTGCCGCTCTCTCCGGCTCCCGGAGACGAAGAAGCTGCTTCTTCGCGCAAAGACGATTCTGCCGCTCACAGTGCTCTGCGGTGTGCGCCGTCTGCCGAAAGACGCCCGGGAGCGGTGCTTAGCTCTGCAGAGCACCGTACCTTCGTCTTTAGCCTCTCTTCTCGTCTACATCTTAGCAAAAAGCTTTTCCACTCTGTCTGGCAAGGAGAAACTGTGCCAGCACAAAAAACATCTCCCATCGTGTTCTAGAGGCTGCACGCAGGTCTGCCGAGTGTTTTGCAAGAAGAGAAAGAAAGTTGTCCAAAACAGCTTGCAATCGAATGTTCATGTGAATAGAAAAGGCAGGAGAGTGGTCAGGTACTGTTTTCTCTCACTTGGCAAGCTGCGCACACAATCGCAGTGTTGTACAGCTTGTTTCATCACCTTTGCCAAGTTGCCGCTCTCTCCGGCTCCCGGAGACGAAGAAGCTGCTTCTTCGCGCAAAGACGATTCTGCCGCTCACAGTGCTCTGCGGTGTGCGCCGTCTGCCGAAAGAGGCCCGGGAGCGGTGCTTAGCTCTGCAGAGCACCGTACCTTCGTCTTTAGCCTCTCTTCTCGTCTACATCTTAGCAAAAAGCTTTTCCACTCTGTCTGGCAAGGAGAAACTGTGCCAGCACAAAAAACATCTCCCATCGTGTTCTAGAGGCTGCACGGAGGTCTGCCGAGTGTTTTGCAAGAAGAGAAAGAAAGTTGTCCAAAACAGCTTGCAATCGAATGTTCATGTGAATAGAAAAGGCAGGAGAGTGGTCAGGTACTGTTTTCTCTCAGTTGGCAAGCTGCGCACACAATCGCAGTGTTGTACAGCTTGTTTCATCACCTTTGCCAAGTTGCCGCTCTCTCCGGCTCCCGGAGACGAAGAAGCTGCTTCTTCGCGCAAAGACGATTCTGCCGCTCACAGTGCTCTGCGGTGTGCGCCGTCTGCCGAAAGAGGCCCGGGAGCGGTGCTTAGCTCTGCAGAGCACCGTACCTTCGTCTTTAGCCTCTCTTCTCGTCTACATCTTAGCAAAAAGCTTTTCCACTCTGTCTGGCAAGGAGAAACTGTGCCAGCACAAAAAACATCTCCCATCGTGTTCTAGAGGCTGCACGGAGGTCTGCCGAGTGTTTTGCAAGAAGAGAAAGAAAGTTGTCCAAAACAGCTTGCAATCGAATGTTCATGTGAATAGAAAAGGCAGGAGAGTGGTCAGGTACTGTTTTCTCTCACTTGGCAAGCTGCGCACACAATCGCAGTGTTGTACAGCTTGTTTCATCACCTTTGCGAAGTTGCCGCTCTCTCCGGCTCCCGGAGACGAAGAAGCTGCTTCTTCGCGCAAAGACAATTCTGCCGCTCACAGTGCTCTGCAGTGTGCGCCGTCTGCCGAAAGACGCCCGGGAGCGGTGCTTAGCTCTGCAGAGCACCGTACCTTCGTCTTTAGCCTCTCTTCTCGTCTACATCTTAGCAAAAAGCTTTTCCACTCTGTCTGGCAAGGAGAAACTGTGCCAGCACAGAAAACATCCCCCATCGTGTTCTAGAGGCTGCACGGAGGTCTGCCGAGTGTTTTGCAAGAAGAGAAAGAAAGTTGTCCAAAACAGCTTGCAATCGAATGTTCATGTGAATAGAAAAGGCAGGAGAGTGGTCAGGTACTGTTTTCTCTCAGTTGGCAAGCTGCGCACACAATCGCAGTGTTGTACAGCTTGTTTCATCACCTTTGCGAAGCTGCCGCTCTCTCCGGCTCCCGGAGACGAAGAAGCTGCTTTTTCGCGCAAAGACGATTCTGCCGCTCTCAGTGCTCTGCAGAGTGTGTCTTCTGCCGAAAGAGGCCCGGGAGCTGTGCTTAGCTCTGCAGAGCACCCTACCTGATTCTTTAGCCTCTCTTCTCGTCTACATCTTAGCAAAAAGCTTTTCCACTCTGTCTGGCAAGGAGAAACTGTACCAGCACAAAAAACATCTCCCATCGTGTTCTAGAGGCTGCACAGAGGTCTGCCGAGTGTTTTGCAAGAAGAGAAAGAAAGTTGTCCAAAACAGCTTCCAATCGAATGTTCATGTGAATAGAAAAGGCAGGAGAATGGTCAGGTACTGTTTTCTCTCAGTTGGCAAGCTGCGCACACAATCGCAGTGTTGTACAGCTTGTTTCATCACCTTTGCCAAGTTGCCGCTCTCTCCGGCTCCCGGAGACGAAGAAGCTGCTTCTTCGCGCAAAGACGATTCTGCCGCTCACAGTGCTCTGAGGTGTGCGCCTTCTGCCGAAAGAGGTCCGGGAGCGGTGCTTAGCTCTGCAGAGCACCGTACCTTCGTCTTTAGCCTCTCTTCTCGTCTACATCTTAGCAAAAAGCTTTTCCACTCTGTCTGGCAAGGAGAAACTGTGCCAGCACAAAAAACACCTCCCATCGTGTTCTAGAGGCTGCACGGAGGTCTGCCGAGTGTTTTGCAAGAAGAGAAAGGAAGTTGTCCAAAACAGCTTCCAATCGAATGCTCATGTGAATAGAAAAGGCAGGAGAGTGGTCAGGTACTGTTTTCTCTCCGTTGGCAACCTGCGTACACAATCGCAGTGTTGTACAGCTTGTTTCATCACCTTTGCGAAGTTGCCGCTCTCTCCGGCTCCCGGAGACGAAGAAGCTGCTTCTTCGCGCAAAGACGATTCTGCCGCTCACAGTGCTCTGCGGTGTGCGCCTTCTGCCGAAAGAGATCCGGGAGCGGTGCTTAGCTCTGCAGAGCACCGTACCTTCGTCTTTAGCCTCTCTTCTCGTCTACATCTTAGCAAAAAGCTTTTCCACTCTGTCTGGCAAGGAGAAACTGTGCCAGCAC
This sequence comes from Melozone crissalis, assembly GCF_028551555.1. Classification (NCBI taxonomy): domain Eukaryota; kingdom Metazoa; phylum Chordata; class Aves; order Passeriformes; family Passerellidae; genus Melozone; species Melozone crissalis. Next base: position 27,833 of record NW_026536007.1, read on the forward strand.
CGAAAACATATCCCATCGTGTTCTAGAGGCTGCACGGAGGTCTGCCGAGTGTTTTGCAAGAAGAGAAAGAAAGTTGTCCAAAACAGCTTGCAATCGAATGTTCATGTGAATAGAAAAGGCAGGAGAGTGGTCAGGTACTGTTTTCTCTCCGTTGGCAAGCTGCGCACACAATCGCAGTGTTGTACAGCTTGTTTCATCGCCTTTGCGAAGCTGCCGCTCTCTCCAGCTCCCGGAGACGAAGAAGCTGCTTCCTTGCGCAAAGACGATTCTGCCGCTCACAGTGCTCTGCGGTGTGCGCCTTCTGCCGAAAGAGATCCGGGAGCGGTGCTTAGCTCTGCAGAGCACCGTACCTTCGTGTTTAGCCTCTCTTCTCGTCTACATCCTAGCAAAAAGCTTTTCCACTCTGTCTGGCAAGGAGAAACTGTGCCAGCACAAAAAACATCTCCCATCGTGTTCTAGAGGCTGCATGCAGGTCTGCCGAGTGTTTTGCAAGAAGAGAAAGAAAGTTGTCCAAAACAGCTTGCAATCGAATGTTCATGTGAATAGAAAAGGCAGGAGAGTGGTCAGGTACTGTTTTCTCTCACTTGGCAAGCTGCGCACGCAATCGCAGTGTTGTACAGCTTGTTTCATCACCTTTGCGAAGTTGCCGCTCTCTCCGGCTCCCGGAGACGAAGAAGCTGCTTCTTCGCGCAAAGACGATTCTGCCGCTCACAGTGCTCTGCGGTGTGCGCCTTCTGCCGAAAGACGCCCGGGAGCGGTGCTTAGCTCTGCAGAGCACCGTACCTTCGTCTTTAGCCTCTCTTCTCGTCTACATCTTAGCAAAAAGCTTTTCCACTCTGTCTGGCAAGGAGAAACTGTGCCAGCACAAAAAACATCTCCCATCGTGTTCGAGAGTCTGCACAGAGGTCTGCCGAGTGTTTTGCAAGAAGAGAAAGAAAGTTGTCCAAAACAGCTTGCAATCGAATGTTCATGTGAATAGAAAAGACAGGAGAGTGGTCAGGTACTGTTTTCTCTCAGTTGGCAAGCTGCGCACACAATCGCAGTGTTGTACAGCTTGTTTCATCACCTTTGCGAAGTTGCCGCTCTCTCCGGCTCCCGGAGACGAAGAAGCTGCTTCTTCGCGCAAAGACGATTCTGCCGCTCACAGTGCTCTGCGAAGTGCGCCTTCTGCCGAAAGAGGTCCGGGAGCGGTGCTTAGCTCTGCAGAGGACCGTACATTCGTCTTTAGCCTCTCTTCTCGTCTACATCTTAGCAAAAAGCTTTTCCACTCTGTCTGGCAAGGAGAAACTGTGCCAGCACAAAAAACATCTCCCATCGTGTTCTAGAGGCTGCACGGAGGTCTGCCGAGTGTTTTGCAAGAAGAGAAAGAAAGTTGTCCAAAACAGCTTCCAATCGAATGTTCATGTGAATAGAAAAGGCAGGAGAGTGGTCAGGTACTGTTTTCTCTCAGTTGGCAAGCTGCGCACACAATCGCAGTGTTGTACAGCTTGTTTCATCACCTTTGCCAAGTTGCCGCTCTCTCCGGCTCCCGGAGACGAAGAAGCTGCTTCTTCGCGCAAAGACGATTCTGCCGCTCACAGTGCTCTGCGGTGTGCGCCTCCTGCCGAAAGACGCCAGGGAGCGGTGCTTAGATCTGCAGAGCACCGTACCTTCGTCTTCAGCCTCTCTTCTCGTCTACATCTTAGCAAAAAGCTTTTCCACTCTGTCTGGCAAGGAGAAACTGTGCCAGCACAGAAAACATCCCCCATCGTGTTCTAGAGGCTGCACGGAGGTCTGCCGAGTGTTTTGCAAGAAGAGAAAGAAAGTTGTCCAAAACAGCTTGCAATCGAATGTTCATGTGAATAGAAAAGGCAGGAGAGTGGTCAGGTACTGTTTTCTCTCCGTTGGCAAGCTGCGCACACAATCGCAGTGTTGTACAGCTTGTTTCATCACCTTTGCCAAGTTGCCGCTCTCTCCGGCTCACGGAGACGAAGAAGCTGCTTCTTCGCGCAAAGACGATTCTGCCGCTCACAGTGCTCTGCAGTGTGTGTCTTCTGCCGAAAGAGGCCCGGGAGCTGTGTTTAGCTCTGCAGAGTACTCTACCTGCTTCTTTAGCCTCTCTTCTCGTCTACATCTTAGCAAAAAGCTTTTCCACTCTGTCTGGCAAGGAGAAACTGTGCCAGCACAAAAAACATCTCCCATCGTGTTCTAGAGGCTGCACAGAGGTCTGCCGAGTGTTTTGCAAGAAGAGAAAGAAAGTTGTCCAAAACAGCTTGCAATCGAATGTTCATGTGAATAGAAAAGACAGGAGAGTGGTCAGGTACTGTTCTCTCTCAGTTGGCAAGCCGCGCACACAATCGCAGTGTTGTACAGCTTGTTTCATCACCTTTGCGAAGTTGCCGCTCTCTCCGGCTCCCGGAGACGAAGAAGCTGCTTCTTCGCGCAAAGACGATTCTGCCGCTCACAGTGCTCTGCGGTGTGCGCCTTCTGCCGAAAGAGGTCCGGGAGCGGTGCTTAGCTCTGCAGAGCAGCGTACCTTCGTCTTTAGCCTCTCTTCTCGTCTACATCTTAGCAAAAAGCTTTTCCACTCTGTCTGGCAAGGAGAAACTTTGCCAGCACAAAAAACATCTCCCATCGTGTTCTAGAGGCTGCACGGAGGTCTGCCGAGTGTTTTGCAAGAAGAGAAAGAAAGTTGTCCAAAACAGCTTGCAATCGAATGTTCATGTGAATAGAAAAGGCAGGAGAGTGGTCAGGTACTGTTTTCTCTCCGTTGGCAAGCTGCGCACACAATCGCAGTGTTGTACAGCTTGTTTCATCGCCTTTGCGAAGTTGCCGCTCTCTCCGGCTCCCGGAGACGAAGAAGCTGCTTCTTCGCGCAAAGACGATTCTGCCGCTCACAGTGCTCTGCAGTGTGTGTCTTCTGCCGAAAGAGGCCCGGTAGCTGTGCTTAGCTCTGCAGAGCACCATACCTGCTTCTTTAGCCTCTCTTCTAGTCTACATCTTAGCAAAAAGCTTTTCCACTCTGTCTGGCAAGGAGAAACTGTGCCAGCACAAAAAACATCTCCCATCATGTTCTAGAGGCTGCACAGAGGTCTGCCGAGTGTTTTGCAAGAAGAGAAAGAAAGTTGTCCAAAACAGCTTGCAATCGAATGTTCATGTGAATAGAAAAGGCAGGAGAGTGGTCAGGTACTGTTTTCTCTCCGTTGGCAAGCTGCGCACACAATCGCAGTGTTGTACAGCTTGTTTCATCGCCTTTGCGAAGCTGCCGCTCTCTCCGGCTCCCGGAGACGAAGAAGCTGCTTCTTCACGCAAAGACGATTCTGCCGCTCACAGTGCTCTGCGGTGTGCGCCTTCTGCCGAAAGAGATCCGGGAGCGGTGCTTAGCTCTGCAGAGCACCGTACCTTCGTCTTTAGCCTCTCTTCTCGTCTACATCTTAGCAAAAAGCTTTTCCACTCTGTCTGGCAAGGAGAAACTGTGCCAGCTCAAAAAACATCTCCCATCGTGTTCTAGAGGCTGCACTGAGGTCTGCCGAGTGTTTTGCAGGAAGAGAAAGAAAGTTGTCCAAAACAGCTTGCAATCGAATGTTCATGTGAATAGAAAAGGCAGGAGAGTGGTCAGGTACTGTTTTCTCTCACTTGGCAAGCTGCGCACACAATCGCAGTGTTGTACAGCTTGTTTCATCACCTTTGCGAAGTTGCCGCTCTCTCCGGCTCCCGGAGACGAAGAAGTTGCTTTTTCGCGCAAAGACGATTCTGCCGCTCACAGTGCTCTGCAGTGTGTGTCTTCTGCCGAAAGAGGCCCGGGAGCTGTGCTTAGCTCTGCAGAGCACCCTACCTGCTTCTTTAGCCTCTCTTCTCGTCTACATCTTAGCAAAAAGCTTTTCCACTCTGTCTGGCAAGGAGAAACTGTGCCAGCTCAAAAAACATCTCCCATCGTGTTCTAGAGGCTGCACGGAGGTCTGCCGAGGGTTTTGCAAGAAGAGAAAGAAAGTTGTCCAAAACAGCTTGCAATCGAATGTTCATGTGAATAGAAAAGGCAGGAGAGTGGTCAGGTACTGTTTTCTCTCAGTTGGCAAGCTGCGCACACAATCGCAGTGTTGTACAGCTTGTTTCATCACCTTTGCGAAGTTGCCGCTCTCTCCGGCTCCCGGAGACGAAGAAGTTGCTTTTTCGCGCAAAGACGATTCTGCCGCTCACAGTGCTCTGCAGTGTGTGTCTTCTGCCGAAAGAGGCCCGGGAGCTGTGCTTAGCTCTGCAGAGCACCCTACCTGCTTCTTTAGCCTCTCTTCTCGTCTACATCTTAGCAAAAAGCTTTTCCACTCTGTCTGGCAAGGAGAAACTGTGCCAGCTCAAAAAACATCTCCCATCGTGTTCTAGAGGCTGCACGGAGGTCTGCCGAGTGTTTTGCAAGAAGAGAAAGAAAGTTGTCCAAAACAGCTTGCAATCCAATGTTCATGTGAATAGAAAAGGCAGGAGAGTGGTCAGGTACTGTTTTCTCTCAGTTGGCAAGCTGCGCACACATTCACAGTGTTGTACAGCTTGTTTCATCACCTTTGCCAAGTTGCCGCTCTCTCCGGCTCCCGGAGACGAAGAAGCTGCTTTTTCGCGCAAAGACGATTCTGCCGCTCACAGTGCTCTGCAGTGTGCGCCTTCTGCCGAAAGAGGTCCGGGAGCGGTGCTTAGCTCTGCAGAGCACCGTACCTTCGTCTTTAGCCTCTCTTCTCGTCTACATCTTAGCAAAAAGCTTTTCCACTCTGTCTGGCAAGGAGAAACTGTGCCAGCACAGAAAACATCCCCCATCGTGTTCTAGAGGCTGCACGGAGGTCTGTCGAGTGTGTTGCAAGAAGAGAAAGAAAGTTGTCCAAAACAGCTTGCAATCGATTGTTCATGTGAATAGAAAAGGCAGGAGAGTGGTCAGGTACTGTTTTCTCTCAGTTGGCAAGCTGCGCACACAATCGCAGTGTTGTACAGCTTGTTTCATCACCTTTGCGAAGTTGCCGCTCTCTTCGGCTCCCGGAGACGAAGAAGTTGCTTTTTCGCGCAAAGACGATTCTGCCGCTCACAGTGCTCTGCAGTGTGTGTCTTCTGCCGAAAGAGGCCCGGGAGCTGTGCTTAGCTCTGCAGAGCACCCTACCTGCTTCTTTAGCCTCTCTTCTCGTCTACATCTTAGCAAAAAGCTTTTCCACTCTGTCTGGCAAGGAGAAACTGTACCAGCACAAAAAACATCTCCCATCGTGTTCTAGAGGCTGCACAGAGGTCTGCCGAGTGTTTTGCAAGAAGAAAAAGAAAGTTGTCCAAAACAGCTTGCAATCGAATGTTCATGTGAATAGAAAAGGCAGGAGAGTGGTCAGGTACTGTTTTCTCTCAGTTGGCAAGCTGCGCACACAATCGCAGTGTTGTACAGCTTGTTTCATCACGTTTGCCAAGTTGCCGCTCTCTCCGGCTCCCGGAGACGAAGAAGCTGCTTCTTCGCGCAAAGACGATTCTGCCGCTCACAGTGCTCTGCGGTGTGCGCCTTCTGCCGAAAGAGGTCCGGGAGCGGTGCTTAGCTCTGCAGAGCACCGTACCTTCGTCTTTAGCCTCTCTTCTCGTCTACATCTGAGCAAAAAGCTTTTCCACTCTGTCTGGCAAGGAGAAACTGTGCCAGCACAAAAAACATCTCCCATCGTGTTCTAGAGGCTGCACAGAGGTCTGCCGAGTGTTTTGCAAGAAGAGAAAGAAAGTTGTCCAAAACAGCTTGCAATCGAATGTTCATGTGAATAGAAAAGGCAGGAGAGTGGTCAGGTACTGTTTTCTCTCAGTTGTCATGCTGCGCACACAATCGCAGTGTTGTACAGCTTGTTTCATCACCTTTGCGAAGTTGCCGCTCTCTCCGGCTCCCGGAGACGAAGAAGCTGCTTCTTCACGCAAAGACGATTCTGCCGCTCACAGTGCTCTGCGGTGTGCGCCTCCTGCCGAAAGACGCCCGGGAGCGGTGCTTAGCTCTGCATAGCACCGTACCTTCGTCTTTAGCCTCTCTTCTCGTCTACATCTTAGCAAAAAGCTTTTCCACTCTGTCTGGCAAGGAGAAACTGTGCCAGCTCAAAAAACATCTCCCATCGTGTTCTAGAGGCTGCACGGAGGTCTGCCGAGGGTTTTGCAAGAAGAGAAAGAAAGTTGTCCAAAACAGCTTGCAATCGAATGTTCATGTGAATAGAAAAGGCAGGAGAGTGGTCAGGTACTGTTTTCTCTCCGTTGGCAAGCTGCGCACACAATCGCAGTGTTGTACAGCTTGTTTCATCACCTTTGCGAAGTTGCCGCTCTCTCCGGCTCCCGGAGACGAAGAAGTTGCTTTTTCGCGCAAAGACGATTCTGCCGCTCACAGTGCTCTGCAGTGTGTGTCTTCTGCCGAAAGAGGCCCGGGAGCTGTGCTTAGCTCTGCAGAGAACCCTACCTGCTTCTTTAGCCTCTCTTCTCGTCTACATCTTAGCAAAAAGCTTTTCCACTCTGTCTGGCAAGGAGAAACTGTACCAGCACAAAAAACATCTCCCATCGTGTTCTAGAGGCTGCACAGAGGTCTGCCGAGTGTTTTGCAAGAAGAGAAAGAAAGTTGTCCAAAACAGCTTGCAATCGAATGTTCATGTGAATAGAAAAGGCAGGAGAGTGGTCAGGTACTGTTTTCTCTCAGTTGTCATGCTGCGCACACAATCGCAGTGTTGTACAGCTTCTTTCATCACCTTCGCGAAGTTGCCGCTCTCTCCGGCTCCCGGAGACGAAGAAGCTGCTTCTTCGCGCAAAGACGATTCTGCCGCTCACAGTGCGCTGCGGTGTGCGGCTTCTGCCGAAAGAGGTCCGGGAGCTGTGCTTAGCTCTGCAGAGCACCGTACCTTCGTCTTTAGCCTCTCTTCTCGTCTACATCTTAGCAAAAAGCTTTTCCACTCTGTCTGGCAAGGAGAAACTGTGCCAGCACAGAAAACATCTCCCATCGTGTTCTAGAGGCTGCACGGAGGTCTGCCGAGTGTTTTGCAAGAAGAGAAAGAAAGTTGTCCAAAACAGCTTGCAATCGAATGTTCATGTGAATAGAAAAGGCAGGAGAGTGGTCAGGTACTGTTTTCTCTCAGTTGGCAAGCTGCGCACACAATCGCAGTGTTGTACAGCTTGTTTCATCACCTTTGCGAAGCTACCGCTCTCTCCGGCTCCCGGAGACGAAGAAGCTGCTTCTTCGCGCAAAGACGATTCTGCCGCTCACAGTGCTCTGCGGTGTGCGCCTTCTGCCGAAAGAGATCCGGGAGCGGTGCTTAGCTCTGCAGAGCACCGTACCTTCGTCTTTAGCCTCTCTTCTCGTCTACATCTTAGCAAAAAGCTTTTCCACTCTGTCTGGCAAGGAAAAACTTTGCCAGCACAAAAAACATCCCCCATCGTGTTCTAGAGGCTGCACGGAGGTCTGCCGAGTGTTTTGCAAGAAGAGAAAGAAAGTTGTCCAAAACAGCTTGCAATCGAATGTTCATGTGAATAGAAAAGGCAGGAGAGTGGTCAGGTACTGTTTTCTCTCCGTTGGCAAGCTGCGCACTACAATCGCAGGTGTTGTACAGCTTGTTTCATCACCTTTGCCAAGTTGCAGCTCTCTCCGGCTCCCGGAGACGAAGAAGCTGCTTCTTCGCGCAAAGACGATTCTGCCCGCTCACAGTGCTCTGCGGTGTGCGCCTTCTGCCGAAAGAAGTCGGGAGCGGTGCTTAGCTCTGCAGAGCACCGTACCTTCGTCTTTAGCCTCTCTTCTCGTCTACATCTTAGCAAAAAGCTTTTCCACTCTGTCTGGCAAGGAGAAACTGTGCCAGCACAAAAAAACACCTCCCATCGTGTTCTAGAGGCTGCACGGAGGTCTGCCGAGTGTTTTGCAAGAAGAGAAAGAAAGTTGTCCAAAACAGCTTGCAATCGAATGTTCATGTGAATAGAAAGGGCAGGAGAGTGGTCAGGTACTGTTTTCTCTCAGTTGGCAAGCTGCGCACACAATCGCAGTGTTGTACAGCTTGTTTCATCGCCTTTGCGAAGCTGCCGCTCTCTCCGGCTCCCGGAGACGAAGAAGCTGCTTCTTCGCGCAAAGACGATTCTGCCGCTCACAGTGCTCTGCGGTGTGCGCCTTCTGCCGAAAGAGATCCGGGAGCGGTGCTTAGCTCTGCAGAGCACCGTACCTTCGTCTTTAGCCTCTCTTCTCGTCTACATCTTAGCAAAAAGCTTTTCCACTCTGTCTGGCAAGGAGAAACTGTGCCAGCACAAAAAACATCTCCCATCGTGTTCTAGAGGCTGCACGGAGGTCTGCCGAGGGTTTTGCAAGAAGAGAAAGAAAGTTGTCCAAAACAGCTTGCAATCGAATGTTCATGTGAATAGAAAAGCAGGAGAGTGGTCAGGTACTGTTTTCTCTCCGTTGGCAAGCTGCGCACACAATCGCAGTGTTGCACAGCTTGTTTCATCACCTTGCCAAGTTGCCGCTCTCTCCCGGCTCCCGGAGACGAAGAAGCTGCTTTTTCGCGCAAGACGATTCTGCCGCTCACAGTGCTCTGCAGTGTGTGTCTTCTGCCGAAAGAGGCCCGGGAGCTGTGCTTAGCTCTGCAGAGCACCATACCTGCTTCTTTAGCCTCTCTTCTAGTCTACATCTTAGCAAAAAGCTTTTCCACTCTGTCTGGCAAGGAGAAACTGTGCCAGCACAAAAAACATCTCCCATCATGTTCTACAGGCTGCACAGAGGTCTGCCGAGTGTTTTGCAAGAAGAGAAAGAAAGTTGTCCAAAACAGCTTGCAATCGAATGTTCATGTGAATAGAAAAGGCAGGAGAGTGGTCAGGTACTGTTTTCTCTCAGTTGGCAAGCTGCGCACACAATCGCAGTGTTGTACAGCTTGTTTCATCACCTTTGCCAAGTTGCCGCTCTCTCCGGCTCCCGGAGACGAAGAAGCTGCTTCTTCGCGCAAAGACGATTCTGCCGCTCACAGTGCTCTGCGGTGTGCGCCTTCTGCCGAAAGACGCCCGGGAGCGGTGCTTAGCTCTGCAGAGCACCGTACCTTCGTCTTTAGCCTCTCTTCTCGTCTACATCTTAGCAAAAAGCTTTTCCACTCTGTCTGGCAAGGAGAAACTGTGCCAGCACAGAAAACATCTCCCATCGTGTTCTAGAGGCTGCACAGAGGTCTGCCGAGTGTTTTGGAAAAAGAGAAAGAAAGTTGTCCAAAACAGCTTTCAATCGAATGTTCATGTGAATAGAAAAGGCAGGAGAGTGGTCAGGTACTGTTTTCTCTCAGTTGGCAAGCTGCGCACACAATCGCAGTGTTGTACAGCTTGTTTCATCACCTTTGCGAAGTTGCCGCTCTCTCCGGCTCCCGGAGACGAAGAAGCTGCTTCTTCGCGCAAAGACGATTCTGCCGCTCACAGTGCTCTGCGGTGTGCGCCTTCTGCCGAAAGACGCCCGCGTGCTGTGCTTAGCTCTGCAGAGCACCGTACCTTCGTCTTTAGCCTCTCTTCTCGTCTACATCTTAGCAAAAAGCTTTTCCACTCTGTCTGGCAAGGAGAAACTGTGCCAGCTCAAAAAACATCTCCCATCGTGTTCTAGAGGCTGCACGGAGGTCTGCCGAGTGTTTTGCAAGAAGAGAAAGAAAGTTGTCCAAGACAGCTTGCAATCGAATGTTCATGTGAATGGAAAAGGCAGGAGAGTGGTCAGGTACTGTTTTCTCTCCGTTGGCAGGCTGCGCACACAATCGCAGTGTTGTACAGCTTGTTTCATCACCTTTGCGAAGCTGCCGCTCTCTCCGGCTCCCGGAGACGAAGAAGCTGCTTCTTCGCGCAAAGACGATTCTGCCGCTCACAGTGCTCTGCGGTGTGCGCCTTCTGCCGAAAGACGCCCGGGAGCGGTGCTTAGCTCTGCAGAGCACCGTACCTTCGTCTTTAGCCTCTCTTCTCGTCTACATCTTAGCAAAAAGCTTTTCCACTCTGTCTGGCAAGGAGAAACTGTGCCAGCACAGAAAACATCTCCCATCGTGTTCTAGAGGCTGCACGGAGGTCTGCCGAGTGTTTTGGAAAAAGAGAAAGAAAGTTGTCCAAAACAGCTTGAAATCGAATGTTCATGTGAATAGAAAAGGCAGGAGAGTGGTCAGGTACTGTTTTCTCTCAGTTGGCAAGCTGCGCACACAATCGCAGTGTTGTACAGCTTGTTTCATCACCTTTGCCAAGTTGCCGCTCTCTCCGGCTCCCGGAGACGAAGAAACTGCTTCTTCGCGCAAAGACGATTCTGCCGCTCACAGTGCTCTTCGGTGTGCGCCTTCTGCCGAAAGACGCCCGGGAGCTCTGCTTAGCTCTGCAGAGCACCGTACCTTCGTCTTTAGCCTCTCTTCTCGTCTACATCTTAGCAAAAAGCTTTTCCACTCTGTCTGGCAAGGAGAAACTTTGCCAGGACAAAAAACATCTCCCATCGTGTTCTAGAGGCTGCACGCAGGTCTGCCGAGTGTTTTGCAAGAAGAGAAAGAAAGTTGTCCAAAACAGCTTGCGATCGAATGTTCATGTGAATAGAAAAGGCAGGAGAGTGGTCAGGTACTGTTTTCTCTCAGTTGGCAAGCTGCGCACACAATCGCAGTGTTGTACAGCTTGTTTAATCACCTTTGCCAAGTTGCCGCTCTCTCCAGCTCCCGGAGACGAAGAAGCTGCTTCTTCGCGCAAAGACGATTCTGCCGCTCACAGTGCTCTGCGGTGTGCGCCTTCTGCCGAAAGACGCCCGGGAGCGGTGCTTAGCTCTGCAGAGCACCGTACCTTCGTCTTCAGCCTCTCTTCTCGTCTACATCTTAGCAAAAAGCTTTTCCACTCTGTCTGGCAAGGAGAAACTGTGCCAGAACAGAAAACATCCCCCATCGTGTTCTAGAGGCTGCACGCAGGTCTGCCGAGTGTTTTGCAATAAGAGAAAGAAAGTTGTCCAAAACAGCTTGCAATCGAATGTTCATGTGAATAGAAAAGGCAGGAGAGTGGTCAGGTACTGTTTTCTCTCAGTTGGCAAGCTGCGCACACAATCGCAGTGTTGTACAGCTTGTTTCATCACCTTTGCCAAGTTGCCGCTCTCTCCGGCTCCCGGAGACGAAGAAGCTGCTTCTTCGCGCAAAGACGATTCTGCCGCTCACAGTGCTCTGCGGTGTGCGCCTTCTGCCGAAAGACGCCCGGGAGCGGTGCTTAGCTCTGCAGAGCACCGTACCTTCGTCTTCAGCCTCTCTTCTCGTCTACATCTTAGCAAAAAGCTTTTCCACTCTGTCTGGCAAGGAGAAACTGTGCAGCACAGAAAACATCCCCCATCGTGTTCTAGAGGCTGCACGCAGGTCTGCCGAGTGTTTTGCAATAAGAGAAAGAAAGTTGTCCAAAACAGCTTGCAATCGAATGTTCATGTGAATAGAAAAGGCAGGAGAGTGGTCAGGTACTGTTTTCTCTCAGTTGTCATGCTGCGCACACAATCGCAGTGTTGTACAGCTTGTTTCATCACCTTTGCGAAGTTGCCGCTCTCTCCGGCTCCCGGAGACGAAGAAGCTGCTTCTTCGCGCAAAGACGATTCTGCCGCTCACAGTGCGCTGCGGTGTGCGGCTTCTGCCGAAAGAGGTCCGGGAGCTGTGCTTAGCTCTGCAGAGCACCGTACCTTCGTCTTTAGCCTCTCTTCTCGTCTACATCTTAGCAAAAAGCTTTTCCACTCTGTCTGGCAAGGAGAAACTGTGCCAGCACAAAAAACATCTCCCATCATGTTCTACAGGCTGCACAGAGGTCTGCCGAGTGTTTTGCAAGAAGAGAAGAAAGTTGTCCAAAACAGCTTGCAATCCAATGTTCATGTGAATAGAAAAGGCAGGAGAGTGGTCAGGTACTGTTTTCTCTCAGTTGGCAAGCTGCGCACACAATCGCAGTGTTGTACAGCTTGTTTCATCACCTTTGCCAAGTTGCCGCTCTCTCCGGCTCCCGGAGACGAAGAAGCTGCTTCTTCGCGCAAAGACGATTCTGCCGCTCACAGTGCTCTGCGGTGTGCGCCTTCTGCCGAAAGACGCCCGGGAGCGGTGCTTAGCTCTGCAGAGCACCGTACCTTCGTCTTTAGCCTCTCTTCTCGTCTACATCTTAGCAAAAAGCTTTTCCACTCTGTCTGGCAAGGAGAAACTGTGCCAGCACAGAAAACATCTCCCATCGTGTTCTAGAGGCTGCACGGAGGTCTGCCGAGTGTTTTGGAAAAAGAGAAAGAAAGTTGTCCAAAACAGCTTGCAATCGAATGTTCATGTGAATAGAAAAGGCAGGAGAGTGGTCAGGTACTGTTTTCTCTCAGTTGGCAAGCTGCGCACACAATCGCAGTGTTGTACAGCTTGTTTCATCACCTTTGCCAAGTTGCCGCTCTCTCCGGCTCCCGGTGACGAAGAAGCTGCTTCTTCGCCCAAAGACGATTCTGCCGCTCACAGTGCTCTGCAGTGTGTGTCTTCTGCCGAAAGAGGCCCGGGAGCTGTGCTTAGCTCTGCAGAGCACCGTACCTTCGTCTTTTGCCTCTCTTCTCGTCTACATCTTAGCAAAAATCTTTTCCACTCTGTCTGGCAAGGAGAAACTTTGCCAGCACAAAAAACATCTCCCATCGTGTTCTAGAGGCTGAACGGAGGTCTGCCGAGTGTTCTGCAAGAAGAGAAAGAAAGTTGTCCAAAACAGCTTGCAATCGAATGTTCATGTGAATAGAAAAGACAGGAGAGTGGTCAGGTACTGTTTTCTCTCAGTTGTCATGCTGCGCACACAATCGCAGTGTTGTACAGCTTGTTTCACCACCTTTGCGAAGTTGCCGCTCTCTCCGGCTCCCGGAGACGAAGAAGCTGCTCTTCGCGCAAAGACGATTCTGCCGCTCACAGTGCTCTGAGGTGTGCGCCTTCTGCCGAAAGAGATCCGGGAGCGGTGCTTAGCTCTGCAGAGCACCGTACCTTCCTCTTTAGCCTCTCATTTCCTCTACATCTTAGCAAAAAGCTTTCCACTCTGTCTGGCAAGGAGAAACTGTGCCAGCACAGAAAACATCCCCCATCATGTTCTAGAGGCTGCACGGAGGTCTGCCGAGTGTTTTGCAAGAAGAGAAAGAAAGTTGTCCAAAACAGCTTGCAATCGAATGTTCATGTGAATAGAAAAGGCAGGAGAGTGGTCAGGTACTGTTTTCTCTCAGTTGGCAAGCTGCGCACACAATCGCAGTGTTGTACAGCTTGTTTCATCACCTTTGCGAAGTTGCCGCTCTCTCCGGCTCCCGGAGACGAAGTAGCTGCTTCTTCGCGCAAAGACGATTCTGCCGCTCACAGTGCTCTGAGGTGTGCGCCTTCTGCCGAAAGAGATCCGGGAGCGGTGCTTAGCTCTGCATAGCACCGTACCTTCGTCTTTAGCCTCTCTTCTCGTCTACATCTTAGCAAAAAGCTTTTCCACTCTGTCTGGCTAGGAGAAACTGTGCCAGCACAAAAAACATCTCCCATCGTGTTCTAGAGGCTGCACGGAGGTCTGCCGAGTGTTTTGCAAGAAGAGAAATAAAGTTGTCCAAAACAGCTTGCAATCCAATGTTCATGTGAATAGAAAAGGCAGGAGAGTGGTCAGGTACTGTTTTCTCTCACTTGGCAAGCTGCGCACACAATCGCAGTGTTGTACAGCTTGTTTCATCGCCTTTGCGAAGCTGCCGCTCTCTCCGGCTCCCGGAGACGAAGAAGCTGCTTCTTCGCGCAAAGACGATTCTGCCGCTCACAGTGCTCTGCGGTGTGCGCCTTCTGCCGAAAGAGATCCGGGAGCGGTGCTTAGCTCTGCAGAGCACCGTACCTTCGTCTTTAGCCTCTCTTCTCGTGTACATCCTAGGAAAAATCTTTTCACTCTGTCTGGCAAGGAGAAACTGTGCCAGCACAAAAAACATCTCCCATCGTGTTCTAGAGGCTGCACGGAGGTCTGCCGAGTGTTTTGCAAGAAGAGAAAGAAAGTTGTCCAAAACAGCTTGCAATCGAATGTTCATGTGAATAGAAAAGGCAGGAGAGTGGTCAGGTACTGTTTTCTCTCAGTTGGCAAGCTGCGCACACAATCGCAGTGTTGTACAGCTTGTTTCATCACCTTTGTCAAGTTGCCGCTCTCTCCGGCTCCCGGAGACGAAGAAGCTGCTTCTTCGCGCAAAGACGATTCTGCCGCTCACAGTGCTCTGCGGTGTGCGCCTTCTGCCGAAAGAGGCCCGGAAGCTGTGCTTAGCTCTGCAGAGCACCGTACCTTCGTCTTTAGCCTCTCTTCTCGTCTACATCTTAGCAAAAAGCTTTCCACTCTGTCTGGCAAGGAGAAACTGTGCCAGCACAAAAAACATCTCCCATCGTGTTCTAGAGGCTTCACGGATGTCTGCCGAGTGTTTTGCAAGAAGGGAAAGAAAGTTGTCCAAAACAGCTTGCAATCGAATGTTCATGTGAATAGAAAAGGCAGGAGAGTGGTCAGGTACTGTTTTCTCTCAGTTGGCAAGCTGCGCACATAATCGCAGTGTTGTACAGCTTGTTTCATCGCCATTGCGAAGCTGCCGCTCTCTCCGGCTCCCGGAGACGAAGAAGCTGCTTCTTCGCGCAAAGACGATTCTGCCGCTCACAGTGCTCTGCGGTGTGCGCCTTCTGCCGAAAGAGGTCCGGGAGCGGTGCTTAGCTCTGCAAAGCACTGTACCTTCGTCTTTAGCCTCTCTTCTCGTCTACATCTTAGCAAAAGCTTTTCCACACTGTCTGGCAAGTAGAAACTGTGCCAGCACAAAAAACATTTCCCATCGTGTTCTAGAGGCTGCACGGAGGTCTGCCGAGTGTTTTGCAAGAAGAGAAAGAAAGTTGTCCAAAACAGCTTGCAATCCAATGTTCATGTGAATAGAAAAGGCAGGAGAGTGGTCAGGTACTGTTTTCTCTCAGTTGGCAAGCTGCGCACAGAATCGCAGTGTTGTACAGCTTGTTTCATCACCTTTGCGAAGTTGCCGCTCTCTCCGGCTCCCGGAGACGAAGAAGCTGCTTCTTCGCGCAAAGACGATTCTGCCGCTCACAGTGCTCTGCGGTGTGCGCCTTCTGCCGAAAGAGGCCCGGGAGCGGTGCTTAGCTCTGCAGAGCACCGTACCTTCGTCTTTAGCCTCTCTTCTCGTCTACATCTTAGCAAAAAGCTTTTCCACTCTGTCTGGCAAGGAGAAACTGTGCCAGCACAAAAAACATCTCCCATCGTTTTCTAGAGGCTGCACAGAGGTCTGCCGAGTGTTTTGCAAGAAGAGAAAGAAAGTTGTCCAAAACAGCTTGCAATCGAATGTTCATGTGAATAGAAAAGACAGGAGAGTGGTCAGGTACTGTTTTCTCTCAGTTGGCAAGCTGCGCACACAATCGCAGTGTTGTACAGCTTGTTTCATCACCTTTGCCAAGTTGCCGCTCTCTCCGGCTCCCGGAGACGAAGAAGCTGCTTCTTCGCGCAAAGACGATTCTGCCGCTCACAGTGCTCTGCGGTGTGCGCCTTCTGCCGAAAGAGGTCCGGGAGCGGTGCTTAGCTCTGCAGAGCACCGTACCTTCGTCTTTAGCCTCTCTTCTCGTCTACATCTTAGCAAAAAGCTTTTCCACTCTATCTGGCAAGGAGAAACTGTGCCAGCACAAAAAACATCTCCCATCGTGTTCTAGAGGCTGCACGGAGGTCTGCCGAGTGTTTTGCAAGAAGAGAAAGAAAGTTGTCCAAAACAGCTTGCAATCGAATGTTCATGTGAATAGAAAAGGCAGGAGAGTGGTCAGGTACTGTTTTCTCACACTTGGCAAGCTGCGCACACAATCGCAGTGTTGTAGAGCTTGTTTCATCACCTTTGCCAAGTTGCCGCTCTCTCCGGCTCCCGGAGACGAAGAAGCTGCTTCTTCGCGCAAAGACGATTCTGCCGCTCACAGTGCTCTGCGGTGTGCGCCTTCTGCCGAAAGAGATCCGGGAGCGGTGCTTAGCTCTGCAGAGCACCGTACCTTCGTCTTTAGCCTCTCTTCTCGTCTACATCTTAGCAAAAAGCTTTTCCACTCTGTCTGGCAAGGAGAAACTGTGCCAGCACAAAAAACATCTCCCATCGTGTTCTAGAGGCTGCACGGAGGTCTGCCGAGTGTTTTGCAAGAAGAGAAAGAAAGTTGTCCAAAACAGCTTGCAATCCAATGTTCATGTGAATAGAAAAGGCAGGAGAGTGGTCAGGTACTGTTTTCTCTCCGTTGGCAAGCTGCGCACACAATCGCAGTGTTGTACAGCTTGTTTCATCACCTTTGCCAAGTTGCCGCTCTCTCCGGCTCCCGGAGACGAAGAAGCTGCTTCTTCGCCCAAAGACGATTCTGCCGCTCACAGTGCTCTGCAGTGTGTGTCTTCTGCCGAAAGAGATCCGGGAGCTGTGCTTAGCTCTGCAGAGCACCGTACCTTCGTCTTTTGCCTCTCTTCCCGTCTACATCTTAGCAAAAAGCTTTTCCACTCTGTCTGGCAAGGAGAAACTTTGCCAGCACAAAAAACATCTCCCATCGTGTTCTAGAGGCTGAACGGAGGTCTGCCGAGTGTTCTGCAAGAAGAGAAAGAAAGTTGTCCAAAACAGCTTGCAATCGAATGTTCATGTGAATAGAAAAGACAGGAGAGTGGTCAGGTACTGTTTTCTCTCAGTTGTCATGCTGCGCACACAATCGCAGTGTTGTACAGCTTGTTTCACCACCTTTGCGAAGTTGCCGCTCTCTCCGGCTCCCGGAGACGAAGAAGCTGCTTCTTCGCGCAAAGACGATTCTGCCGCTCACAGTGCTCTGAGGTGTGCGCCTTCTGCCGAAAGAGATCCGGGAGCGGTGCTTAGCTCTGCAGAGCACCGTACCTTCCTCTTTAGCCTCTCATTTCCTCTACATCTTAGCAAAAAGCTTTTCCACTCTGTCTGGCAAGGAGAAACTGTGCCAGCACAGAAAACATCCCCCATCATGTTCTAGAGGCTGCACGGAGGTCTGCCGAGTGTTTTGCAAGAAGAGAAAGAAAGTTGTCCAAAACAGCTTGCAATCGAATGTTCATGTGAATAGAAAAGGCAGGAGAGTGGTCAGGTACTGTTTTCTCTCAGTTGGCAAGCTGCGCACACAATCGCAGTGTTGTACAGCTTGTTTCATCGCCTTTGCGAAGCTGCCGCTCTCTCCGGCTCCCGGAGACGAAGAAGCTGCTTCTTCGCGCAAAGACGATTCTGCCGCTCACAGTGCTCTGAGGTGTGCGCCTTCTGCCGAAAGAGATCCGGGAGGGGTGCTTAGCTCTGCAGAGCACCGTACCTTCGTCTTTAGCCTCTCTTCTCGTCTACATCTTAGCAAAAAGCTTTTCCACTCTGTCTGGCAAGGAGAAACTGTGCCAGCACAAAAAACATCTCCCATCGTGTTCTAGAGGCTGCACGGAGGTCTGCCGAGTGTTTTGCAAGAAGAGAAAGAAAGTTGTCCAAAACAGCTTGCAATCCAATGTTCATGTGAATAGAAAAGGCAGGAGAGTGGTCAGGTACTGTTTTCTCTCACTTGGCAAGCTGCGCACACAATCGCAGTGTTGTACAGCTTGTTTCATCGCCTTTGCGAAGCTGCCGCTCTCTCCGGCTCCCGGAGACGAAGAAGCTGCTTCTTCGCGCAAAGACGATTCTGCCGCTCACAGTGCTCTGCGGTGTGCGCCTTCTGCCGAAAGAGATCCGGGAGCGGTGCTTAGCTCTGCAGAGCACCGTACCTTCGTCTTTAGCCTCTCTTCTCGTGTACATCCTAGCAAAAATCTTTTCACTCTGTCTGGCAAGGAGAAACTGTGCCAGCACAAAAAACATCTCCCATCGTGTTCTAGAGGCTGCACGGATGTCTGCCGAGTGTTTTGCAAGAAGGGAAAGAAAGTTGTCCAAAACAGCTTGCAATCGAATGTTCATGTGAATAGAAAAGGCAGGAGAGTGGTCAGGTACTGTTTTCTCTCAGTTGGCAAGCTGCGCACATAATCGCAGTGTTGTACAGCTTGTTTCATCGCCATTGCGAAGCTGCCGCTCTCTCCGGCTCCCGGAGACGAAGAAGCTGCTTCTTCGCGCAAAGACGATTCTGCCGCTCACAGTGCTCTGCGGTGTGCGCCTTCTGCCGAAAGAGGTCCGGGAGCGGTGCTTAGCTCTGCAAAGCACTGTACCTTCGTCTTTAGCCTCTCTTCTCGTCTACATCTTAGCAAAAAGCTTTTCCACACTGTCTGGCAAGTAGAAACTGTGCCAGCACAAAAAACATTTCCCATCGTGTTCTAGAGGCTGCACGGAGGTCTGCCGAGTGTTTTGCAAGAAGAGAAAGAAAGTTGTCCAAAACAGCTTGCAATCGAATGTTCATGTGAATAGAAAAGGCAGGAGAGTGGTCAGGTACTGTTTTCTCTCAGTTGGCAAGCTGCGCACACAATCGCAGTGTTGTACAGCTTGTTTCATCACCTTTGCCAAGTTGCCGCTCTCTCCGGCTCCCGGAGACGAAGAAGCTGCTTCTTCGCGCAAAGACGATTCTGCCGCTCACAGTGCTCTGCGGTGTGCGCCTTCTGCCGAAAGAGGCCCGGGAGCGGTGCTTAGCTCTGCAGAGCACCGTACCTTCGTCTTTAGCCTCTCTTCTCGTCTACATCTTAGCAAAAAGCTTTTCCACTCTGTCTGGCAAGGAGAAACTGTGCCAGCACAAAAAACATCTCCCATCGTTTTCTAGAGGCTGCACAGAGGTCTGCCGAGTGTTTTGCAAGAAGAGAAAGAAAGTTGTCCAAAACAGCTTGCAATCGAATGTTCATGTGAATAGAAAAGACAGGAGAGTGGTCAGGTACTGTTTTCTCTCCGTTGGCAAGCTGCGCACACAATCGCAGTGTTGTACAGCTTGTTTCATCACCTTTGCCAAGTTGCCGCTCTCTCCGGCTCCCGGAGACGAAGAAGCTGCTTCTTCGCGCAAAGACGATTCTGCCGCTCACAGTGCTCTGCGGTGTGCGCCTTCTGCCGAAAGACGCCCGGGAGCGGTGCTTAGCTCTGCAGAGCACCGTACCTTCGTCTTTAGCCTCTCTTCTCGTCTACATCTTAGCAAAAAGCTTTTCCACTCTGTCTGGCAAGGAGAAACTGTGCCAGCACAAAAAACATCTCCCATCGTGTTCTAGAGGCTGCACGCAGGTCTGCCGAGTGTTTTGCAGGAAGAGAAAGAAAGTTGTCCAAAACAGCTTGCAATCGAATGTTCATCTGAATAGAAAAGGCAGGAGAGTGGTCAGGTACTGTTTTCTCACACTTGGCAAGCTGCGCACACAATCGCAGTGTTGTAGAGCTTGTTTCATCACCTTTGCCAAGTTGCCGCTCTCTCCGGCTCCCGGAGACGAAGAAGCTGCTTCTTCGCGCAAAGACGATTCTGCCGCTCACAGTGCTCTGCGGTGTGCGCCTTCTGCCGAAAGAGATCCGGGAGCGGTGCTTAGCTCTGCAGAGCACCGTACCTTCGTCTTTAGCCTCTCTTCTCGTCTACATCTTAGCAAAAAGCTTTTCCACTCTGTCTGGCAAGGAGAAACTGTGCCAGCACAAAAAACACCCCCCATCGTGTTCTAGAGGCTGCACGGAGGTCTGCCGAGTGTTTTGCAGGAAGAGAAAGAAAGTTGTCCAAAACAGCTTGCAATCGAATGTTCATGTGAATAGAAAAGGCAGGAGAGTGGTCAGGTACTGTTTTCTCTCCGTTGGCAAGCTGCGCACACAATCGCAGTGTTGTACAGCTTGTTTCATCACCTTTGCCAAGTTGCCGCTCTCTCCGGCTCCCGGAGACGAAGAAGCTGCTTCTTCGCGCAAAGACGATTCTGCCGCTCACAGTGCTCTGCGGTGTGCGCCTTCTGCCGAAAGAGGTCCGGGAGCGGTGCTTAGCTCTGCAAAGCACTGTACCTTCGTCTTTAGCCTCTCTTCTCGTCTACATCTTAGCAAAAAGCTTTTCCACACTGTCTGGCAAGTAGAAACTGTGCCAGCACAAAAAACATTTCCCATCGTGTTCTAGAGGCTGCACGGAGGTCTGCCGAGTGTTTTGCAAGAAGAGAAAGAAAGTTGTCCAAAACAGCTTGCAATCGAATGTTCATGTGAATAGAAAAGGCAGGAGAGTGGTCAGGTACTGTTTTCTCTCAGTTGGCAAGCTGCGCACACAATCGCAGTGTTGTACAGCTTGTTTCATCACCTTTGCGAAGTTGCCGCTCTCTCCGGCTCCCGGAGACGAAGAAGCTGCTTCTTCGCGCAAAGACGATTCTGCCGCTCACAGTGCTCTGCGGTGTGCGCCTTCTGCCGAAAGAGGCCCGGGAGCGGTGCTTAGCTCTGCAGAGCACCGTACCTTCGTCTTTAGCCTCTCTTCTCGTCTACATCTTAGCAAAAAGCTTTTCCACTCTGTCTGGCAAGGAGAAACTGTGCCAGCACAAAAAACATCTCCCATCGTTTTCTAGAGGCTGCACAGAGGTCTGCCGAGTGTTTTGCAAGAAGAGAAAGAAAGTTGTCCAAAACAGCTTGCAATCGAATGTTCATGTGAATAGAAAAGACAGGAGAGTGGTCAGGTACTGTTTTCTCTCAGTTGGCAAGCTGCGCACACAATCGCAGTGTTGTACAGCTTGTTTCATCACCTTTGCCAAGTTGCCGCTCTCTCCGGCTCCCGGAGACGAAGAAGCTGCTTCTTCGCGCAAAGACGATTCTGCCGCTCACAGTGCTCTGCGGTGTGCGCCTTCTGCCGAAAGACGCCCGGGTGCCGTGCTGACCTCTGCAGAGCACCGTACCTTCGTCTTTAGCCTCTCTTCTCGTCTACATCTTAGCAAAAAGCTTTTCCACTCTGTCTGGCAAGGAGAAACTGTGCCAGCACAAAAAACATCTCCCATCGTGTTCTAGAGGCTGCACGGAGGTCTGCCGAGTGTTTTGCAAGAAGAGAAAGAAAGTTGTCCAAAACAGCTTGCAATCGAATGTTCATGTGAATAGAAAAGGCAGGAGAGTGGTCAGGTACTGTTTTCTCTCAGTTGGCAAGCTGCGCACATAATCGCAGTGTTGTACAGCTTGTTTCATCGCCATTGCGAAGCTGCCGCTCTCTCCGGCTCCCGGAGACGAAGAAGCTGCTTCTTCGCGCAAAGACGATTCTGCCGCTCACAGTGCTCTGCGGTGTGCGCCTTCTGCCGAAAGAGGTCCGGGAGCGGTGCTTAGCTCTGCAAAGCACTGTACCTTCGTCTTTAGCCTCTCTTCTCGACTACATCTTAGCAAAAAGCTTTTCCACACTGTCTGGCAAGTAGAAACTGTGCCAGCACAAAAAACATTTCCCATCGTGTTCTAGAGGCTGCACGGAGGTCTGCCGAGTGTTTTGCAAGAAGAGAAAGAAAGTTGTCCAAAACAGCTTGCAATCGAATGTTCATGTGAATAGAAAAGGCAGGAGAGTGGTCAGGTACTGTTTTCTCTCAGTTGGCAAGCTGCGCACACAATCGCAGTGTTGTACAGCTTGTTTCATCACCTTTGCGAAGTTGCCGCTCTCTCCGGCTCCCGGAGACGAAGAAGCTGCTTCTTCGCGCAAAGACGATTCTGCCGCTCACAGTGCTCTGCGGTGTGCGCCTTCTGCCGAAAGAGGCCCGGGAGCGGTGCTTAGCTCTGCAGAGCACCGTACCTTCGTCTTTAGCCTCTCTTCTCGTCTACATCTTAGGAAAAAGCTTTTCCACTCTGTCTGGCAAGGAGAAACTGTGCCAGCACAAAAAACATCTCCCATCGTTTTCTAGAGGCTGCACAGAGGTCTGCCGAGTGTTTTGCAAGAAGAGAAAGAAAGTTGTCCAAAACAGCTTGCAATCGAATGTTCATGTGAATAGAAAAGACAGGAGAGTGGTCAGGTACTGTTTTCTCTCAGTTGGCAAGCTGCGCACACAATCGCAGTGTTGTACAGCTTGTTTCATCACCTTTGCGAAGTTGCCGCTCTCTCCGGCTCCCGGAGACGAAGAAGCTGCTTCTTCGCGCAAAGACGATTCTGCCGCTCACAGTGCTCTGCGGTGTGCGCCTTCTGCCGAAAGACGCCCGGGAGCGGTGCTTACCTCTGCAGAGCACCGTACCTTCGTCTTTAGCCTCTCTTCTCATCTACATCTTAGCAAAAAGCTTTTCCACTCTGTCTGGCAAGGAGAAACTGTGCCAGCACAAAAAACATCTCCCATCGTGTTCTAGAGGCTGCACGGAGGTCTGCCGAGTGTTTTGCAAGAAGAGAAAGAAAGTTGTCCAAAACAGCTTGCAATCGAATGTTCATGTGAATAGAAAAGGCAGGAGAGTGGTCAGGTACTGTTTTCTCTCTGTTGGCAAGCTGCGCACACAATCGCAGTGTTGTAGAGCTTGTTTCATCACCTTTGCCAAGTTGCCGCTCTCTCCGGCTCCCGGAGACGAAGAAGCTGCTTCTTCGCGCAAAGACGATTCTGCCGCTCACAGTGCTCTGCGGTGTGCGCCTTCTGCCGAAAGAGATCCGGGAGCGGTGCTTAGCTCTGCAGAGCACCGTACCTTCGTCTTTAGCCTCTCTTCTCGTCTACATCTTAGCAAAAAGCTTTTCCACTCTGTCTGGCAAGGAGAAACTGTGCCAGCACAAAAAACACCTCCCATCGTGTTCTAGAGGCTGCACGGAGGTCTGCCGAGTGTTTTGCAGGAAGAGAAAGAAAGTTGTCCAAAACAGCTTGCAATCGAATGTTCATGTGAATAGAAAAGGCAGGAGAGTGGTCAGGTACTGTTTTCTCTCCGTTGGCAAGCTGCGCACACAATCGCAGTGTTGTACAGCTTGTTTCATCGCCTTTGCGAAGCTGCCGCTCTCCCCGGCTCCCGGAGACGAAGAAGCTGCTTCTTCGCGCAAAGACGATTCTGCCGCTCACAGTGCTCTGAAGTGTGCGCCTTCTGCCGAAAGAGGTCCGGGAGCGGTGCTTAGCTCTGCAGAGCACCGTACCTTCGTCTTTAGCCTCTCTTCTCGTCTACATCTTAGCAAAAAGCTTTTCCACTCTGTCTGGCAAGGAGAAACTGTGCCAGCACAAAAAACATCTCCCATCGTGTTCTAGAGGCTGCACGGAGGTCTGCCGAGTGTTTTGCAAGAAGAGAAAGAAAGTTGCCCAAAAAAGCTTGCAATCAAATATTCATGTGAATAGAAAAGGCAGGAGAGTGGTCAGGTACTGTTTTCTCTCAGTTGGAAAGCTGCGCACACAATCGCAGTGATGTACAGCTTGTTTCATCACCTTTGCCAAGTAGCCGCTCTCTCCGGCTCCCGGAGACGAAGAAGCTGCTTCTTCGCGCAAAGACGATTCTGCCGCTCACAGTGCTCTGCGGTGTGCGCCTCCTTCCGAAAGACGCCCGGGAGCGGTGCTTAGCTCTGCAGAGCACCGTACCTTCGTCTTTAGCCTCTCTTCTCGTCTACATCTTAGCAAAAAGCTTTTCCACTCTGTCTGGCAAGGAGAAACTGTGCCAGCACAAAAAACATCTCCCATCGTGTTCTAGAGGCTGCACGGAGGTCTGCCGAGTGTTTTGCAAGAAGAGAAAGAAAGTTGTCCAAAACAGCTTGCAATCGAATGTTCATGTGAATAGAAAAGGCACGAGAATGGTCAGGTACTGTTTTCTCTCAGTTGGCAAGCTGCACACACAATCGCAGTGTTGTACAGCTTGTTTCATCACCTTTGCGAAGCTGCCGCTCTCTCCGGCTCCCGGAGACGAAGAAGCTGCTTCTTCGCGCAAAGACGATTCTGCCGCTCACAGTGCTCTGCGGTGTGCGCCTTCAGCCGAAAGAGATCCGGGAGCGGTGCTTAGCTCTGCAGAGCACCGTACCTTCGTCTTTAGTCTCTCTTCTCGTCTACATCCTAGCAAAAAGCTTTTCCACTCTGTCTGGCAAGGAGAAACTGTGCCAGCTCAAAAAACATCTCCCATCGTGTTCTAGAGGCTGCACGGAGGTCTGCCGAGTGTTTTGCAAGAAGAGAAAGAAAGTTGTCCAAAACAGCTTGCAATCGAATGTTCATGTGAATAGAAAAGGCAGGAGAGTGGTCAGGTACTGTTTTCTCTCAGTTGGCAAGCTGCGCACACAATCGCAGTGTTGTACAGCTTGTTTCATCACCTTTGCGAAGTTGCCGCTCTCTCCGGCTCCCGGAGACGAAGAAGCTGCTTTTTCGCGCAAAGACGATTCTGCCGCTCACAGTGCTCTGCAGTGTGTGTCTTCTGCCGAAAGAGGCCCGGGAGCTGTGCTTAGCTCTGCAGAGCACCCTACCTGCTTCTTTAGCCTCTCTTCTCGTCTACATCTTAGCAAAAAGCTTTTCCACTCTGTCTGGCAAGGAGAAACTGTGCCAGCACAAAAAACATCTCCCATCGTGTTCTAGAGGCTGCACAGAGGTCTGCCGAGTGTTTTGCAAGAAGAGAAAGAAAGTTGTCCAAAACAGCTTCCAATCGAATGTTCATGTGAATAGAAAAGACAGGAGAGTGGTCAGGTACTGTTTTCTCTCCGTTGGCAAGCTGCGCACACAATCGCAGTGTTGTACAGCTTGTTTCATCACCTTTGCGAAGCTGCCGCTCTCTCCGGCTCCCGGAGACGAAGAAGCTGCTTCTTCGCGCAAAGACGATTCTGCCGCTCACAGTGCTCTGCGGTGTGCGCCTTCTGCCGAAAGAGGCCCGGGAGCGGTGCTTAGCTCTGCAGAGCACCGTACCTTCGTCTTTAGCCTCTCTTCTCGTCTACATCTTAGCAAAAAGCTTTTCCACTCTGTCTGGCAAGGAGAAACTGTGCCAGCACAGATAACATCTCCCATCGTGTTCTAGAAGCTGCACGGAGGTCTGCCGAGTGTTTTGCAAGAAGAGAAAGAAAGTTGTCCAAAACAGCTTGCAATCGAATGTTCATGTGAATAGAAAAGGCAGGAGAGTGGTCAGGTACTGTTTTCTCTCTGTTGGCAAGCTGCGCACATAATCGCAGTGTTGTACAGCTTGTTTCATCGCCATTGCGAAGCTGCCGCTCTCTCCGGCTCCCGGAGACGAAGAAGCTGCTTCTTCGCGCAAAGACGATTCTGCCGCTCACAGTGCTCTGCGGTGTGCGCCTTCTGCCGAAAGACGCCCGGGAGCGGTGCTTAGCTCTGCAGAGCACCGTACCTTCGTCTTTAGCCTCTCTTCTCGTCTACATCTTAGGAAAAAGCTTTTCCACTCTGTCTGGCAAGGAGAAACTCTGCCAGCACAAAAAACATCTCCCATCGTTTTCTAGAGGCTGCACAGAGGTCTGCCGAGTGTTTTGCAAGAAGAGAAAGAAAGTTGTCCAAAACAGCTTGCAATCGAATGTTCATGTGAATAGAAAAGACAGGAGAGTGGTCAGGTACTGTTTTCTCTCAGTTGGCAAGCTGCGCACACAATCGCAGTGTTGTACAGCTTGTTTCATCACCTTTGCGAAGTTGCCGCTCTCTCCGGCTCCCGGAGACGAAGAAGCTGCTTCTTCGCGCAAAGACGATTCTGCCGCTCACAGTGCTCTGCGGTGTGCGCCTTCTGCCGAAAGACGCCCGGGAGCGGTGCTTACCTCTGCAGAGCACCGTACCTTCGTCTTTAGCCTCTCTTCTCATCTACATCTTAGCAAAAAGCTTTTCCACTCTGTCTGGCAAGGAGAAACTGTGCCAGCACAAAAAACATCTCCCATCGTGTTCTAGAGGCTGCACGGAGGTCTGCCGAGTGTTTTGCAAGAAGAGAAAGAAAGTTGTCCAAAACAGCTTGCAATCGAATGTTCATGTGAATAGAAAAGGCAGGAGAGTGGTCAGGTACTGTTTTCTCTCCGTTGGCAAGCTGCGCACACAATCGCAGTGTTGTAGAGCTTGTTTCATCACCTTTGCCAAGTTGCCGCTCTCTCCGGCTCCCGGAGACGAAGAAGCTGCTTCTTCGCGCAAAGACGATTCTGCCGCTCACAGTGCTCTGCGGTGTGCGCCTTCTGCCGAAAGAGATCCGGGAGCGGTGCTTAGCTCTGCAGAGCACCGTACCTTCGTCTTTAGCCTCTCTTCTCGTCTACATCTTAGCAAAAAGCTTTTCCACTCTGTCTGGCAAGGAGAAACTGTGCCAGCACAAAAAACACCTCCCATCGTGTTCTAGAGGCTGCACGGAGGTCTGCCGAGTGTTTTGCAGGAAGAGAAAGAAAGTTGTCCAAAACAGCTTGCAATCGAATGTTCATGTGAATAGAAAAGGCAGGAGAGTGGTCAGGTACTGTTTTCTCTCCGTTGGCAAGCTGCGCACACAATCGCAGTGTTGTACAGCTTGTTTCATCGCCTTTGCGAAGCTGCCGCTCTCCCCGGCTCCCGGAGACGAAGAAGCTGCTTCTTCGCGCAAAGACGATTCTGCCGCTCACAGTGCTCTGAAGTGTGCGCCTTCTGCCGAAAGAGGTCCGGGAGCGGTGCTTAGCTCTGCAGAGCACCGTACCTTCGTCTTTAGCCTCTCTTCTCGTCTACATCTGAGCAAAAAGCTTTTCCACTCTGTCTGGCAAGGAGAAACTGTGCCAGCACAAAAAACATCTCCCATCGTGTTCTAGAGGCTGCACGGAGGTCTGCCGAGTGTTTTGCAAGAAGAGAAAGAAAGTTGCCCAAAAAAGCTTGCAATCAAATATTCATGTGAATAGAAAAGGCAGGAGAGTGGTCAGGTACTGTTTTCTCTCAGTTGGAAAGCTGCGCACACAATCGCAGTGTTGTACAGCTTGTTTCATCACCTTTGCCAAGTTGCCGCTCTCTCCGGCTCCCGGAGACGAAGAAGCTGCTTCTTCGCGCAAAGACGATTCTGCCGCTCACAGTGCTCTGCGGTGTGCGCCTCCTGCCGAAAGACGCCCGGGAGCGGTGCTTAGCTCTGCAGAGCACCGTACCTTCGTCTTTAGCCTCTCTTCTCGTCTACATCTTAGCAAAAAGCTTTTCCACTCTGTCTGGCAAGGAGAAACTGTGCCAGCACAAAAAACATCTCCCATCGTGTTCGAGAGTCTGCACGGAGGTGTGCCGAGTGTTTTGCAAGAAGAGAAAGAAAGTTGTCCAAAACAGCTTGCAATCGAATGTTCATGTGAATAGAAAAGGCACGAGAATGGTCAGGTACTGTTTTCTCTCAGTTGGCAAGCTGCACACACAATCGCAGTGTTGTACAGCTTGTTTCATCACCTTTGCGAAGCTGCCGCTCTCTCCGGCTCCCGGAGACGAAGAAGCTGCTTCTTCGCGCAAAGACGATTCTGCCGCTCACAGTGCTCTGCGGTGTGCGCCTTCAGCCGAAAGAGATCCGGGAACGGTGCTTAGCTCTGCAGAGCACCGTACCTTCGTCTTTAGTCTCTCTTCTCGTCTACATCCTAGCAAAAAGCTTTTCCACTCTGTCTGGCAAGGAGAAACTGTGCCAGCTCAAAAAACATCTCCCATCGTGTTCTAGAGGCTGCACGGAGGTCTGCCGAGTGTTTTGCAAGAAGAGAAAGAAAGTTGTCCAAAACAGCTTGCAATCGAATGTTCATGTGAATAGAAAAGGCAGGAGAGTGGTCAGGTACTGTTTTCTCTCACTTGGCAAGCTGCGCACACAATCGCAGTGTTGTACAGCTTGTTTCATCACCTTTGCGAAGTTGCCGCTCTCTCCGGCTCCCGGAGACGAAGAAGCTGCTTTTTCGCGCAAAGACGATTCTGCCGCTCACAGTGCTCTGCAGTGTGTGTCTTCTGCCGAAAGAGGCCCGGGAGCTGTGCTTAGCTCTGCAGAGCACCCTACCTGCTTCTTTAGCCTCTCTTCTCGTCTACATCTTAGCAAAAAGCTTTTCCACTCTGTCTGGCAAGGAGAAACTGTGCCAGCACAAAAAACATCTCCCATCGTGTTCTAGAGGCTGCACAGAGGTCTGCCGAGTGTTTTGCAAGAAGAGAAAGAAAGTTGTCCAAAACAGCTTCCAATCGAATGTTCATGTGAATAGAAAAGACAGGAGAGTGGTCAGGTACTGTTTTCTCTCCGTTGGCAAGCTGCGCACACAATCGCAGTGTTGTACAGCTTGTTTCATCACCTTTGCGAAGCTGCCGCTCTCTCCGGCTCCCGGAGACGAAGAAGCTGCTTCTTCGCGCAAAGACGATTCTGCCGCTCACAGTGCTCTGCGGTGTGCGCCTTCTGCCGAAAGACGCCCGGGAGCGGTGCTTAGCTCTGCAGAGCACCGTACCTTCGTCTTTAGCCTCTCTTCTCGTCTACATCTTAGCAAAAAGCTTTTCCACTCTGTCTGGCAAGGAGAAACTGTGCCAGCACAGATAACATCTCCCATCGTGTTCTAGAAGCTGCACGGAGGTCTGCCGAGTGTTTTGCAAGAAGAGAAAGAAAGTTGTCCAAAACAGGTTGCAATCGAATGTTCATGTGAATAGAAAAGGCAGGAGAGTGGTCAGGTACTGTTTTCTCTCCGTTGGCAAGCTGCGCACACAATCGCAGTGTTGTACAGCTTGTTTCATCGCCTTTGCGAAGCTGCCGCTCTCTCCGGCTCCCGGAGACGAAGAATCTGCTTCTTCGCGCAAAGACGATTCTGCCGCTCACAGTGCTCTGCGGTGTGCGCCTTCTGCCGAAAGACGCCCGGGAGCGGTGCTTAGCTCTGCAGAGCACCGTACCTTCGTCTTTAGCCTCTCTTCTCGTCTACATCTTAGCAAAAAGCTTTTCCACTCTGTCTGGCAAGGAGAAACTGTGCCAGCACAGTAAACATCTCCCATCGTGTTCTAGAGGCTGCACGGAGGTCTGCCGAGTGTTTTGGAAAAAGAGAAACAAAGTTGTCCAAAACAGCTTGCAATCGAATGTTCATGTGAATAGAAAAGGCAGGAGAGTGGTCAGGTACTGTTTTCTCTCAGTTGGCAAGCTGCGCACACAATCGCAGTGTTGTACAGCTTGTTTCATCACCTTTGCGAAGTTGCCGCTCTCTCCGGCTCCCGGAGACGAGGAAGCTGCTTCTTCGCGCAAAGACGATTCTGCCGCTCACAGTGCTCTGCGGTGTGCGCCTTCTGCCGAAAGACGCCCGGGAGCTGTGCTTAGCTCTGCAGAGCACCGTACCTTCGTCTTTAGCCTCTCTTCTCGTCTACATCTTAGCAAAAAGCTTTTCCACTCTGTCTGGCAAGGAGAAACTGTGCCAGCTCAAAAAACATCTCCCATCGTGTTCTAGAGGCTGCACGGAGGTCTGCCGAGTGTTTTGCAAGAAGAGAAAGAAAGTTGTCCAAAACAGCTTGCAATCGAATGTTCATGTGAATAGAAAAGGCAGGAGAGTGGTCAGGTACTGTTTTCTCTCCGTTGGCAGGCTGCGCACACAATCGCAGTGTTGTACAGCTTGTTTCATCACCTTTGCGAAGCTGCCGCTCTCTCCGGCTCCCGGAGACGAAGAAGCTGCTTCTTCGCGCAAAGACGATTCTGCCGCTCACAGTGCTCTGCGGTGTGCGCCTTCTGCCGAAAGACGCCCGGGAGCGGTGCTTAGCTCTGCAGAGCACCGTACCTTCGTCTTTAGCCTCTCTTCTCGTCTACATCTTAGCAAAAAGCTTTTCCACTCTGTCTGGCAAGGAGAAACTGTGCCAGCACAGAAAACATCTCCCATCGTGTTCTAGAAGCTGCACGGAGGTCTGCCGAGTGTTTTGCAAGAAGAGAAAGAAAGTTGTCCAAAACAGCTTGCAATCGAATGTTCATGTGAATAGAAAAGGCAGGAGAGTGGTCAGGTACTGTTTTCTCTCCGTTGGCAAGCTGCGCACACAATCGCAGTGTTGTACAGCTTGTTTCATCGCCTTTGCGAAGCTGCCGCTCTCTCCGGCTCCCGGAGACGAAGAATCTGCTTCTTCGCGCAAAGACGATTCTGCCGCTCACAGTGCTCTGCGGTGTGCGCCTTCTGCCGAAAGACGCCCGGGAGCGGTGCTTAGCTCTGCAGAGCACCGTACCTTCGTCTTTAGCCTCTCTTCTCGTCTACATCTTAGCAAAATCTTTTCCACTCTGTCTGGCAAGGAGAAACTGTGCCAGCACAGTAAACATCTCCCATCGTGTTCTAGAGGCTGCACGGAGGTCTGCCGAGTGTTTTGGAAAAAGAGAAACAAAGTTGTCCAAAACAGCTTGCAATCGAATGTTCATGTGAATAGAAAAGGCAGGAGAGTGGTCAGGTACTGTTTTCTCTCAGTTGGCAAGCTGCGCACACAATCGCAGTGTTGTACAGCTTGTTTCATCACCTTTGCGAAGTTGCCGCTCTCTCCGGCTCCCGGAGACGAAGAAGCTGCTTCTTCGCGCAAAGACGATTCTGCCGCTCACAGTGCTCTGCGGTGTGCGCCTTCTGCCGAAAGACGCCCGGGAGCTGTGCTTAGCTCTGCAGAGCACCGTACCTTCGTCTTTAGCCTCTCTTCTCGTCTACATCTTAGCAAAAAGCTTTTCCACTCTGTCTGGCAAGGAGAAACTGTGCCAGCTCAAAAAACATCTCCCATCGTGTTCTAGAGGCTGCACGGAGGTCTGCCGAGTGTTTTGCAAGAAGAGAAAGAAAGTTGTCCAAAACAGCTTGCAATCGAATGTTCATGTGAATAGAAAAGGCAGGAGAGTGGTCAGGTACTGTTTTCTCTCCGTTGGCAGGCTGCGCACACAATCGCAGTGTTGTACAGCTTGTTTCATCACCTTTGCGAAGCTGCCGCTCTCTCCGGCTCCCGGAGACGAAGAAGCTGCTTCTTCGCGCAAAGACGATTCTGCCGCTCACAGTGCTCTGCGGTGTGCGCCTTCTGCCGAAAGACGCCCGGGAGCGGTGCTTAGCTCTGCAGAGCACCGTACCTTCGTCTTTAGCCTCTCTTCTCGTCTACATCTTAGCAAAAAGCTTTTCCACTCTGTCTGGCAAGGAGAAACTGGTCCAGCACAGAAAATATCTCCCATCGTGTTCTAGAGGCTGCACGGAGGTCTGCCGAGTGTTTTGCAAGAAGAGAAAGAAAGTTGTCCTAGACAGCTTGCAATCGAATGTTCATGTGAATAGAAAAGGCAGGAGAGTGGTCAGGTACTGTTTTCTCTCCGTTGGCAGGCTGCGCACACAATCGCAGTGTTGTACAGCTTGTTTCATCACCTTTGCGAAGCTGCCGCTCTCTCCGGCTCCCGGAGACGAAGAAGTTGCTTTTTCGCGCAAAGACGATTCTGCCGCTCACAGTGCTCTGCAGTGTGTGTCTTCTGCCGAAAGAGGCCCGGGAGCTGTGCTTAGCTCTGCAGAGCACCCTACCTGCTTCTTTAGCCTCTCTTCTCGTCTACATCTTAGCAAAAAGCTTTTCCACTCTGTCTGGCAAGGAGAAACTGTGCCAGCACAAAAAACATCTCCCATCGTGTTCTAGAGGCTGCACAGAGGTCTGCCGAGTGTTTTGCAAGAAGAGAAAGAAAGTTGTCCAAAACAGCTTCCAATTGAATGTTCATGTGAATAGAAAAGACAGGAGAGTGGTCAGGTACTGTTTTCTCTCCGTTGGCAAGCTGCGCACACAATCGCAGTGTTGTACAGCTTGTTTCATCACCTTTGCGAAGCTGCCGCTCTCTCCGGCTCCCGGAGACGAAGAAGCTGCTTCTTCGCGCAAAGACGATTCTGCCGCTCACAGTGCTCTGCGGTGTGCGCCTTCTGCCGAAAGACGCCCGGGAGCGGTGCTTACCTCTGCAGAGCACCGTACCTTCGTCTTTAGCCTCTCTTCTCGTCTACATCTTAGCAAAAAGCTTTTCCACTCTGTCTGGCAAGGAGAAACTGTGCCAGCACAGAAAACATCTCCCATCGTGTTCTAGAAGCTGCACGGAGGTCTGCCGAGTGTTTTGCAAGAAGAGAAAGAAAGTTGTCCTAGACAGCTTGCAATCGAATGTTCATGTGAATAGAAAAGGCAGGAGAGTGGTCAGGTACTGTTTTCTCTCCGTTGGCAAGCTGCGCACACAATCGCAGTGTTGTACAGCTTGTTTCATCGCCTTTGCGAAGCTGCCGCTCTCTCCGGCTCCCGGAGACGAAGAATCTGCTTCTTCGCGCAAAGACGATTCTGCCGCTCACAGTGCTCTGCGGTGTGCGCCTTCTGCCGAAAGACGCCCGGGAGCGGTGCTTAGCTCTGCAGAGCACCGTACCTTCGTGTTTAGCCTCTCTTCTCGTCTACATCTTAGCAAAAAGCTTTTCCACTCTGTCTGGCAAGGAGAAACTGTGCCAGCACAGTAAACATCTCCCATCGTGTTCTAGAGGCTGCACGGAGGTCTGCCGAGTGTTTTGGAAAAAGAGAAAAAAGTTGTCCAAAACAGATTGCAATCGAATGTTCATGTGAATAGAAAAGGCAGGAGAGTGGTCAGGTACTGTTTTCTCTCAGTTGGCAAGCTGCGCACACAATCGCAGTGTTGTACAGCTTGTTTCATCACCTTTGCGAAGTTGCCGCTCTCTCCGGCTCCCGGAGACGAAGATACTGCTTCTTCGCGCAAAGACGATTCTGCCGCTCACAGTGCTCTGCGGTGTGCGCCTTCTGCCGAAAGACGCCCGGGAGCTCTGCTTAGCTCTGCAGAGCACCGTACCTTCGTCTTTAGCCTCTCTTCTCGTCTACATCTTAGCAAAAAGCTTTTCCACTCTGTCTGGCAAGGAGAAACTGTGCCAGCTCAAAAAACATCTCCCATCGTGTTCTAGAGGCTGCACGGAGGTCTGCCGAGTGTTTTGCAAGAAGAGAAAGAAAGTTGTCCAAGACAGCTTGCAATCGAATGTTCATGTGAATAGAAAAGGCAGGAGAGTGGTCAGGTACTGTTTTCTATCCGTTGGCAGGCTGCGCACACAATCGCAGTGTTGTACAGCTTGTTTCATCACCTTTGCGAAGTTGCCGCTCTCTCCGGCTCCCGGAGACGAAGAAGCTGCTTCTTCGCGCAAAGACGATTCTGCCGCTCACAGTGCTCTGCGGTGTGCGCCTTCTGCCGAAAGACGCCCGGGAGCGGTGCTTAGCTCTGCAGAGCACCGTACCTTCGTCTTTAGCCTCTCTTCTCGTCTACATCTTAGCAAAAA
The DNA here is from genome assembly GCF_028551555.1 of Melozone crissalis. Classification (NCBI taxonomy): domain Eukaryota; kingdom Metazoa; phylum Chordata; class Aves; order Passeriformes; family Passerellidae; genus Melozone; species Melozone crissalis. The sequence continues at coordinate 60,691 of NW_026536007.1, forward strand.
GCTTTTCCACTCTGTCTGGCAAGGAGAAACTGTGCCAGCACAGAAAACATCCCCCATCATGTTCTAGAGGCTGCACGGAGGTCTGCCGAGTGTTTTGGAAAAAGAGAAAGAAAGTTGCCAAAACAGCTTGCAATCGAATGTTCATGTGAATAGAAAAGGCAGGAGAGTGGTCAGGTACTGTTTTCTCTCAGTTGGCAAGCTGCGCACACAATCGCAGTGTTGTACAGCTTGTTTCATCACCTTTGCGAAGTTGCCGCTCTCTCCGGCTCCCGGAGACGAAGAAGCTGCTTCTTCGCGCAAAGACGATTCTGCCGCTCACAGTGCTCTGCGGTGTGCGCCTTCTGCCGAAAGACGCCCGGGAGCTCTGCTTAGCTCTGCAGAGCACCGTACCTTCGTCTTTAGCCTCTCTTCTCGTCTACATCTTAGCAAAAAGCTTTTCCACTCTGTCTGGCAAGGAGAAACTGTGCCAGCTCAAAAAACATCTCCCATCGTGTTCTAGAGGCTGCACGGAGGTCTGCCGAGTGTTTTGCAAGAAGAGAAAGAAAGTTGTCCAAGACAGCTTGCAATCGAATGTTCATGTGAATAGAAAGGCAGGAGAGTGGTCAGGTACTGTTTTCTCTCCGTTGGCAGGCTGCGCACACAATCGCAGTGTTGTACAGCTTGTTTCATCACCTTTGCGAAGCTGCCGCTCTCTCCGGCTCCCGGAGACGAAGAAGCTGCTTCTTCGCGCGAAGACGATTCTGCCGCTCACAGTGCTCTGCGGTGTGCGCCTTCTGCCGAAAGACGCCCGGGAGCTGTGCTTAGCTCTGCAGAGCACCGTACCTTCGTCTTTAGCCTCTCTTCTCGTCTACATCTTAGCAAAAAGCTTTTCCACTGTGCCTGGCAAAGAGAAACTGTGCCAGCACAGAAAACATCTCCCATCGTGTTCTAGAGGCTGCACGGAGGTCTGCCGAGTGTTTTGCAGGAAGAGAAAGAAAGTTGTCCAAAACAGCTTGCAATCGAATATTCATGTGAATAGAAAAGGCCGGAGAGTGCTCAGGTACTGTTTTCTCTCAGTTGGCAAGCTGCGCACACAATCGCAGTGTTGTACAGCTTGTTTCATCACCTTTGCGAAGCTGCCGCTCTCTCCGGCTCCCGGAGACGAAGAAGCTGCTTCTTCGCGCAAAGACGATTCTGCCGCTCACAGTGCTCTGAGGTGTGCGCCTTCTGCCGAAAGAGATCCGGGAGCGGTGCTTAGCTCTGCAGAGCACCGTACCATCCTCTTTAGCCTCTCATCTCCTCTACATCTTAGCAAAAAGCTTTTCCACTCTGTCTGGCAAGGAGAAACTGTGCCAGCACAGAAAAAATCCCCCATCGTGTTCTAGAGGCTGCACGGAGGTCTGCCGAGTGTTTTGCAAGAAGAGAAAGGAAGTTGTCCAAAACAGCTTGCAATCGAATGTTCATGTGAATAGAAAAGGCAGGAGAGTGGTCAGGTACTGTTTTCTCTCAGTTGGCAAGCTGCGCACACAATCGCAGTGTTGTACAGCTTGTTTCATCACCTTTGCCAAGTTGCCGCTCTCTCCGGCTCCCGGAGACGAAGAAGCTGCTTCTTCGCGCAAAGACGATTCTGCCGCTCACAGTGCTCTGCGGTGTGCGCCTTCTGCCGAAAGAGGCCCGGGAGCTGTGCTTAGCTCTGCAGAGCACCGTACCTTCGTCTTTAGCCTCTCTTCTCGTCTACATCTTAGCAAAAAGCTTTTCCACTCTGTCTGGCAAGGAGAAACTGTGCCAGCACAAAAAACATCTCCCATCGTGTTCTAGAGGCTGCACGGAGGTCTGCCGAGTGTTTTGCAAGAAGAGAAAGAAAGTTGTCCAAAACAGCTTGCAATCGAATGTTCATGTGAATAGAAAAGGCAGGAGAGTGGTCAGGTACTGTTTTCTCTCCGTTGGCAAGCTGCGCACATAATCGCAGTGTTGTACAGCTTGTTTCATCACCTTTGCGAAGCTGCCGATCTCTCCGGCTCCCGGAGACGAAGAAGCTGCTTCTTCGCGCAAAGACGATTCTGCCGCTCACAGTGCTCTGCGGTGTGCGCCTTCTGCCGAAAGAGGTCCGGGAGCGGTGCTTAGCTCTGCAGAGCACCGTACCTTCGTCTTTAGCCTCTCTTCTCGTCTACATCTTAGCAAAAAGCTTTTCCACTCTGTCTGGCAAGTAGAAACTGTGCCAGCACAAAAAACATCTCCCATCGTGTTCTAGAGGCTGCACGGAGGTCTGCCGAGTGTTTTGCAAGAAGAGAAAGAAATTTTCCAAAACAGCTTCCAATCGAATGTTCATGTGAATAGAAAAGGCAGGAGAGTGGTCAGGTACTGTTTTCTCTCAGTTGGCAAGCTGCGCACACAATCGCAGTGTTGTACAGCTTGTTTCATCGCCTTTGCGAAGTTGCCGCTCTCTCCGGCTCCCGGAGACGAAGAAGCTGCTTCTTCGCGCAAAGACGATTCTGCCGCTCACAGTGCTCTGCGGTGTGCGCCTTCTGCCGAAAGACGCCCGGGAGCGGTGCTTAGCTCTGCAGAGCACCGTACCTTCGTCTTTAGCCTCTCTTCTCGTCTACATCCTAGCAAAAAGCTTTTCCACTCTGTCTGGCAAGGAGAAACTGTGCCAGCACAAAAAACATCTCCCATCGTGTTCTAGAGGCTGCACGGAGGTCTGCCGAGTGTTTTGCAAGAAGAGAAAGAAAGTTGTCCAAAACAGCTTGCAATCGAATGTTCATGTGAATAGAAAAGACAGGAGAGTGGTCAGGTACTGTTTTCTCTCTGTTGGCAAGCTGCGCACACAATCGCAGTGTTGTACAGCTTGTTTCATCACCTTTGCGAAGTTGCCGCTCTCTCCGGCTCCCGGAGACGAAGAAGCTGCTTCTTCGCGCAAAGACGATTCTGCCGCTCACAGTGCTCTGCGGTGTGCGCCTTCTGCCGAAAGACGCCCGGGAGCGGTGCTTACCTCTGCAGAGCACCGTACCTTCGTCTTTAGCCTCTCTTCTCGTCTACATCTTAGCAAAAAGCTTTTCCACTCTGTCTGGCAAGGAGAAACTGTGCCAGCACAAAAAACATCTCCCATCGTGTTCTAGAGGCTGCACGGAGGTCTGCCGAGTGTTTTGCAAGAAGAGAAAGAAAGTTGTCCAAAACAGCTTGCAATCGAATGTTCATGTGAATAGAAAAGGCAGGAGAGTGGTCAGGTACTGTTTTCTCACACTTGGCAAGCTGCGCACACAATCGCAGTGTTGTAGAGCTTGTTTCATCACCTTTGCCAAGTTGCCGCTCTCTCCGGCTCCCGGAGACGAAGAAGCTGCTTCTTCGCGCAAAGACGATTCTGCCGCTCACAGTGCTCTGCGGTGTGCGCCTTCTGCCGAAAGAGATCCGGGAGCGGTGCTTAGCTCTGCAGAGCACCGTACCTTCGTCTTTAGCCTCTCTTCTCGTCTACATCTTAGCAAAAAGCTTTTCCACTCTGTCTGGCAAGGAGAAACTGTGCCAGCACAAAAAACACCTCCCATCGTGTTCTAGAGGCTGCACGGAGGTCTGCCGAGTGTTTTGCAGGAAGAGAAAGAAAGTTGTCCAAAACAGCTTGCAATCGAATGTTCATGTGAATAGAAAAGGCAGGAGAGTGGTCAGGTACTGTTTTCTCTCAGTTGGCAAGCTGCGCACACAATCGCAGTGTTGTACAGCTTGTTTCATCGCCTTTGCGAAGCTGCCGCTCTCTCCGGCTCCCGGAGACGAAGAAGCTGCTTCTTCGCGCAAAGACGATTCTGCCGCTCACAGTGCTCTGAGGTGTGCGCCTTCTGCCGAAAGAGATCCGGGAGCGGTGCTTAGCTCTGCAGAGCACCGTACCTTCATTTTTAGCCTCTCTTCTCGTCTACATCTTAGCAAAAAGCTTTTCCACTCTGTCTGGCAAGGAGAAACTTTGCCAGCACAAAAAACATCTCCCATCGTGTTCTAGAGGCTGCACGCAGGTCTGCCGAGTGTTTTGCAAGAAGAGAAAGAAAGTTGTCCAAAACAGCTTGCAATCCAATGTTCATGTGAATAGAAAAGGCAGGAGAGTGGTCAGGTACTGTTTTCTCTCAGTTGGCAAGCTGCGCACACAATCGCAGTGTTGTACAGCTTGTTTCATCACCTTTGCGAAGTTGCCGCTCTCTCCGGCTCCCGGAGACGAAGAAGCTGCTTCTTCGCGCAAAGACGATTCTGCCGCTCACAGTGCTCTGCGGTGTGCGCCTTCTGCCGAAAGAGGTCCGGGAGCGGTGCTTAGCTCTGCAAAGCACTGTACCTTCGTCTTTAGCCTCTCTTCTCGACTACATCTTAGCAAAAAGCTTTTCCACACTGTCTGGCAAGTAGAAACTGTGCCAGCACAAAAAACATTTCCCATCGTGTTCTAGAGGCTGCACGGAGGTCTGCCGAGTGTTTTGCAAGAAGAGAAAGAAAGTTGTCCAAAACAGCTTGCAATCGAATGTTCATGTGAATAGAAAAGGCAGGAGAGTGGTCAGGTACTGTTTTCTCTCAGTTGGCAAGCTGCGCACACAATCGCAGTGTTGTACAGCTTGTTTCATCACCTTTGCGAAGTTGCCGCTCTCTCCGGCTCCCGGAGACGAAGAAGCTGCTTCTTCGCGCAAAGACGATTCTGCCGCTCACAGTGCTCTGCGGTGTGCGCCTTCTGCCGAAAGAGGCCCGGGAGCGGTGCTTAGCTCTGCAGAGCACCGTACCTTCGTCTTTAGCCTCTCTTCTCGTCTACATCTTAGGAAAAAGCTTTTCCACTCTGTCTGGCAAGGAGAAACTCTGCCAGCACAAAAAACATCTCCCATCGTTTTCTAGAGGCTGCACAGAGGTCTGCCGAGTGTTTTGCAAGAAGAGAAAGAAAGTTGTCCAAAACAGCTTGCAATCGAATGTTCATGTGAATAGAAAAGACAGGAGAGTGGTCAGGTACTGTTTTCTCTCAGTTGGCAAGCTGCGCACACAATCGCAGTGTTGTACAGCTTGTTTCATCACCTTTGCGAAGTTGCCGCTCTCTCCGGCTCCCGGAGACGAAGAAGCTGCTTCTTCGCGCAAAGACGATTCTGCCGCTCACAGTGCTCTGCGGTGTGCGCCTTCTGCCGAAAGACGCCCGGGAGCGGTGCTTACCTCTGCAGAGCACCGTACCTTCGTCTTTAGCCTCTCTTCTCATCTACATCTTAGCAAAAAGCTTTTCCACTCTGTCTGGCAAGGAGAAACTGTGCCAGCACAAAAAACATCTCCCATCGTGTTCTAGAGGCTGCACGGAGGTCTGCCGAGTGTTTTGCAAGAAGAGAAAGAAAGTTGTCCAAAACAGCTTGCAATCGAATGTTCATGTGAATAGAAAAGGCAGGAGAGTGGTCAGGTACTGTTTTCTCTCCGTTGGCAAGCTGCGCACACAATCGCAGTGTTGTAGAGCTTGTTTCATCACCTTTGCCAAGTTGCCGCTCTCTCCGGCTCCCGGAGACGAAGAAGCTGCTTCTTCGCGCAAAGACGATTCTGCCGCTCACAGTGCTCTGCGGTGTGCGCCTTCTGCCGAAAGAGATCCGGGAGCGGTGCTTAGCTCTGCAGAGCACCGTACCTTCGTCTTTAGCCTCTCTTCTCGTCTACATCTTAGCAAAAAGCTTTTCCACTCTGTCTGGCAAGGAGAAACTGTGCCAGCACAAAAAACACCTCCCATCGTGTTCTAGAGGCTGCACGGAGGTCTGCCGAGTGTTTTGCAGGAAGAGAAAGAAAGTTGTCCAAAACAGCTTGCAATCGAATGTTCATGTGAATAGAAAAGGCAGGAGAGTGGTCAGGTACTGTTTTCTCTCCGTTGGCAAGCTGCGCACACAATCGCAGTGTTGTACAGCTTGTTTCATCGCCTTTGCGAAGCTGCCGCTCTCCCCGGCTCCCGGAGACGAAGAAGCTGCTTCTTCGCGCAAAGACGATTCTGCCGCTCACAGTGCTCTGAAGTGTGCGCCTTCTGCCGAAAGAGGTCCGGGAGCGGTGCTTAGCTCTGCAGAGCACCGTACCTTCGTCTTTAGCCTCTCTTCTCGTCTACATCTGAGCAAAAAGCTTTTCCACTCTGTCTGGCAAGGAGAAACTGTGCCAGCACAAAAAACATCTCCCATCGTGTTCTAGAGGCTGCACGGAGGTCTGCCGAGTGTTTTGCAAGAAGAGAAAGAAAGTTGCCCAAAAAAGCTTGCAATCAAATATTCATGTGAATAGAAAAGGCAGGAGAGTGGTCAGGTACTGTTTTCTCTCAGTTGGAAAGCTGCGCACACAATCGCAGTGTTGTACAGCTTGTTTCATCACCTTTGCCAAGTTGCCGCTCTCTCCGGCTCCCGGAGACGAAGAAGCTGCTTCTTCGCGCAAAGACGATTCTGCCGCTCACAGTGCTCTGCGGTGTGCGCCTCCTGCCGAAAGACGCCCGGGAGCGGTGCTTAGCTCTGCAGAGCACCGTACCTTCGTCTTTAGCCTCTCTTCTCGTCTACATCTTAGCAAAAAGCTTTTCCACTCTGTCTGGCAAGGAGAAACTGTGCCAGCACAAAAAACATCTCCCATCGTGTTCGAGAGTCTGCACGGAGGTGTGCCGAGTGTTTTGCAAGAAGAGAAAGAAAGTTGTCCAAAACAGCTTGCAATCGAATGTTCATGTGAATAGAAAAGGCACGAGAATGGTCAGGTACTGTTTTCTCTCAGTTGGCAAGCTGCACACACAATCGCAGTGTTGTACAGCTTGTTTCATCACCTTTGCGAAGCTGCCGCTCTCTCCGGCTCCCGGAGACGAAGAAGCTGCTTCTTCGCGCAAAGACGATTCTGCCGCTCACAGTGCTCTGCGGTGTGCGCCTTCAGCCGAAAGAGATCCGGGAACGGTGCTTAGCTCTGCAGAGCACCGTACCTTCGTCTTTAGTCTCTCTTCTCGTCTACATCCTAGCAAAAAGCTTTTCCACTCTGTCTGGCAAGGAGAAACTGTGCCAGCTCAAAAAACATCTCCCATCGTGTTCTAGAGGCTGCACGGAGGTCTGCCGAGTGTTTTGCAAGAAGAGAAAGAAAGTTGTCCAAAACAGCTTGCAATCGAATGTTCATGTGAATAGAAAAGGCAGGAGAGTGGTCAGGTACTGTTTTCTCTCACTTGGCAAGCTGCGCACACAATCGCAGTGTTGTACAGCTTGTTTCATCACCTTTGCCAAGTTGCCGCTCTCTCCGGCTCCCGGAGACGAAGAAGCTGCTTTTTCGCGCAAAGACGATTCTGCCGCTCACAGTGCTCTGCAGTGTGTGTCTTCTGCCGAAAGAGGCCCGGGAGCTGTGCTTAGCTCTGCAGAGCACCCTACCTGCTTCTTTAGCCTCTCTTCTCGTCTACATCTTAGCAAAAAGCTTTTCCACTCTGTCTGGCAAGGAGAAACTGTGCCAGCACAAAAAACATCTCCCATCGTGTTCTAGAGGCTGCACAGAGGTCTGCCGAGTGTTTTGCAAGAAGAGAAAGAAAGTTGTCCAAAACAGCTTCCAATCGAATGTTCATGTGAATAGAAAAGACAGGAGAGTGGTCAGGTACTGTTTTCTCTCCGTTGGCAAGCTGCGCACACAATCGCAGTGTTGTACAGCTTGTTTCATCACCTTTGCGAAGCTGCCGCTCTCTCCGGCTCCCGGAGACGAAGAAGCTGCTTCTTCGCGCAAAGACGATTCTGCCGCTCACAGTGCTCTGCGGTGTGCGCCTTCTGCCGAAAGAGGCCCGGGAGCGGTGCTTAGCTCTGCAGAGCACCGTACCTTCGTCTTTAGCCTCTCTTCTCGTCTACATCTTAGCAAAAAGCTTTTCCACTCTGTCTGGCAAGGAGAAACTGTGCCAGCACAGATAACATCTCCCATCGTGTTCTAGAAGCTGCACGGAGGTCTGCCGAGTGTTTTGCAAGAAGAGAAAGAAAGTTGTCCAAAACAGGTTGCAATCGAATGTTCATGTGAATAGAAAAGGCAGGAGAGTGGTCAGGTACTGTTTTCTCTCCGTTGGCAAGCTGCGCACACAATCGCAGTGTTGTACAGCTTGTTTCATCGCCTTTGCGAAGCTGCCGCTCTCTCCGGCTCCCGGAGACGAAGAATCTGCTTCTTCGCGCAAAGACGATTCTGCCGCTCACAGTGCTCTGCGGTGTGCGCCTTCTGCCGAAAGACGCCCGGGAGCGGTGCTTAGCTCTGCAGAGCACCGTACCTTCGTCTTTAGCCTCTCTTCTCGTCTACATCTTAGCAAAAAGCTTTTCCACTCTGTCTGGCAAGGAGAAACTGTGCCAGCACAGTAAACATCTCCCATCGTGTTCTAGAGGCTGCACGGAGGTCTGCCGAGTGTTTTGGAAAAAGAGAAACAAAGTTGTCCAAAACAGCTTGCAATCGAATGTTCATGTGAATAGAAAAGGCAGGAGAGTGGTCAGGTACTGTTTTCTCTCACTTGGCAAGCTGCGCACACAATCGCAGTGTTGTACAGCTTGTTTCATCACCTTTGCGAAGTTGCCGCTCTCTCCGGCTCCCGGAGACGAGGAAGCTGCTTCTTCGCGCAAAGACGATTCTGCCGCTCACAGTGCTCTGCGGTGTGCGCCTTCTGCCGAAAGACGCCCGGGAGCTGTGCTTAGCTCTGCAGAGCACCGTACCTTCGTCTTTAGCCTCTCTTCTCGTCTACATCTTAGCAAAAAGCTTTTCCACTCTGTCTGGCAAGGAGAAACTGTGCCAGCTCAAAAAACATCTCCCATCGTGTTCTAGAGGCTGCACGGAGGTCTGCCGAGTGTTTTGCAAGAAGAGAAAGAAAGTTGTCCAAAACAGCTTGCAATCGAATGTTCATGTGAATAGAAAAGGCAGGAGAGTGGTCAGGTACTGTTTTCTCTCCGTTGGCAGGCTGCGCACACAATCGCAGTGTTGTACAGCTTGTTTCATCACCTTTGCGAAGCTGCCGCTCTCTCCGGCTCCCGGAGACGAAGAAGCTGCTTCTTCGCGCAAAGACGATTCTGCCGCTCACAGTGCTCTGCGGTGTGCGCCTTCTGCCGAAAGACGCCCGGGAGCGGTGCTTAGCTCTGCAGAGCACCGTACCTTCGTCTTTAGCCTCTCTTCTCGTCTACATCTTAGCAAAAAGCTTTTCCACTCTGTCTGGCAAGGAGAAACTGTGCCAGCACAGAAAACATCTCCCATCGTGTTCTAGAAGCTGCACGGAGGTCTGCCGAGTGTTTTGCAAGAAGAGAAAGAAAGTTGTCCAAAACAGCTTGCAATCGAATGTTCATGTGAATAGAAAAGGCAGGAGAGTGGTCAGGTACTGTTTTCTCTCCGTTGGCAAGCTGCGCACACAATCGCAGTGTTGTACAGCTTGTTTCATCGCCTTTGCGAAGCTGCCGCTCTCTCCGGCTCCCGGAGACGAAGAATCTGCTTCTTCGCGCAAAGACGATTCTGCCGCTCACAGTGCTCTGCGGTGTGCGCCTTCTGCCGAAAGACGCCCGGGAGCGGTGCTTAGCTCTGCAGAGCACCGTACCTTCGTCTTTAGCCTCTCTTCTCGTCTACATCTTAGCAAAATCTTTTCCACTCTGTCTGGCAAGGAGAAACTGTGCCAGCACAGTAAACATCTCCCATCGTGTTCTAGAGGCTGCACGGAGGTCTGCCGAGTGTTTTGGAAAAAGAGAAACAAAGTTGTCCAAAACAGCTTGCAATCGAATGTTCATGTGAATAGAAAAGGCAGGAGAGTGGTCAGGTACTGTTTTCTCTCAGTTGGCAAGCTGCGCACACAATCGCAGTGTTGTACAGCTTGTTTCATCACCTTTGCGAAGTTGCCGCTCTCTCCGGCTCCCGGAGACGAAGAAGCTGCTTCTTCGCGCAAAGACGATTCTGCCGCTCACAGTGCTCTGCGGTGTGCGCCTTCTGCCGAAAGACGCCCGGGAGCTGTGCTTAGCTCTGCAGAGCACCGTACCTTCGTCTTTAGCCTCTCTTCTCGTCTACATCTTAGCAAAAAGCTTTTCCACTCTGTCTGGCAAGGAGAAACTGTGCCAGCTCAAAAAACATCTCCCATCGTGTTCTAGAGGCTGCACGGAGGTCTGCCGAGTGTTTTGCAAGAAGAGAAAGAAAGTTGTCCAAAACAGCTTGCAATCGAATGTTCATGTGAATAGAAAAGGCAGGAGAGTGGTCAGGTACTGTTTTCTCTCCGTTGGCAGGCTGCGCACACAATCGCAGTGTTGTACAGCTTGTTTCATCACCTTTGCGAAGCTGCCGCTCTCTCCGGCTCCCGGAGACGAAGAAGCTGCTTCTTCGCGCAAAGACGATTCTGCCGCTCACAGTGCTCTGCGGTGTGCGCCTTCTGCCGAAAGACGCCCGGGAGCGGTGCTTAGCTCTGCAGAGCACCGTACCTTCGTCTTTAGCCTCTCTTCTCGTCTACATCTTAGCAAAAAGCTTTTCCACTCTGTCTGGCAAGGAGAAACTGGTCCAGCACAGAAAATATCTCCCATCGTGTTCTAGAGGCTGCACGGAGGTCTGCCGAGTGTTTTGCAAGAAGAGAAAGAAAGTTGTCCTAGACAGCTTGCAATCGAATGTTCATGTGAATAGAAAAGGCAGGAGAGTGGTCAGGTACTGTTTTCTCTCCGTTGGCAGGCTGCGCACACAATCGCAGTGTTGTACAGCTTGTTTCATCACCTTTGCGAAGCTGCCGCTCTCTCCGGCTCCCGGAGACGAAGAAGTTGCTTTTTCGCGCAAAGACGATTCTGCCGCTCACAGTGCTCTGCAGTGTGTGTCTTCTGCCGAAAGAGGCCCGGGAGCTGTGCTTAGCTCTGCAGAGCACCCTACCTGCTTCTTTAGCCTCTCTTCTCGTCTACATCTTAGCAAAAAGCTTTTCCACTCTGTCTGGCAAGGAGAAACTGTGCCAGCACAAAAAACATCTCCCATCGTGTTCTAGAGGCTGCACAGAGGTCTGCCGAGTGTTTTGCAAGAAGAGAAAGAAAGTTGTCCAAAACAGCTTCCAATCGAATGTTCATGTGAATAGAAAAGACAGGAGAGTGTTCAGGTACTGTTTTCTCTCCGTTGGCAAGCTGCGCACACAATCGCAGTGTTGTACAGCTTGTTTCATCACCTTTGCGAAGCTGCCGCTCTCTCCGGCTCCCGGAGACGAAGAAGCTGCTTCTTCGCGCAAAGACGATTCTGCCGCTCACAGTGCTCTGCGGTGTGCGCCTTCTGCCGAAAGACGCCCGGGAGCGGTGCTTACCTCTGCAGAGCACCGTACCTTCGTCTTTAGCCTCTCTTCTCGTCTACATCTTAGCAAAAAGCTTTTCCACTCTGTCTGGCAAGGAGAAACTGTGCCAGCACAGAAAACATCTCCCATCGTGTTCTAGAAGCTGCACGGAGGTCTGCCGAGTGTTTTGCAAGAAGAGAAAGAAAGTTGTCCTAGACAGCTTGCAATCGAATGTTCATGTGAATAGAAAAGGCAGGAGAGTGGTCAGGTACTGTTTTCTCTCCGTTGGCAAGCTGCGCACACAATCGCAGTGTTGTACAGCTTGTTTCATCGCCTTTGCGAAGCTGCCGCTCTCTCCGGCTCCCGGAGACGAAGAATCTGCTTCTTCGCGCAAAGACGATTCTGCCGCTCACAGTGCTCTGCGGTGTGCGCCTTCTGCCGAAAGACGCCCGGGAGCGGTGCTTAGCTCTGCAGAGCACCGTACCTTCGTGTTTAGCCTCTCTTCTCTTCTACATCTTAGCAAAAAGCTTTTCCACTCTGTCTGGCAAGGAGAAACTGTGCCAGCACAGTAAACATCTCCCATCGTGTTCTAGAGGCTGCACGGAGGTCTGCCGAGTGTTTTGGAAAAAGAGAAAAAAGTTGTCCAAAACAGATTGCAATCGAATGTTCATGTGAATAGAAAAGGCAGGAGAGTGGTCAGGTACTGTTTTCTCTCAGTTGGCAAGCTGCGCACACAATCGCAGTGTTGTACAGCTTGTTTCATCACCTTTGCGAAGTTGCCGCTCTCTCCGGCTCCCGGAGACGAAGATACTGCTTCTTCGCGCAAAGACGATTCTGCCGCTCACAGTGCTCTGCGGTGTGCGCCTTCTGCCGAAAGACGCCCGGGAGCTCTGCTTAGCTCTGCAGAGCACCGTACCTTCGTCTTTAGCCTCTCTTCTCGTCTACATCTTAGCAAAAAGCTTTTCCACTCTGTCTGGCAAGGAGAAACTGTGCCAGCTCAAAAAACATCTCCCATCGTGTTCTAGAGGCTGCACGGAGGTCTGCCGAGTGTTTTGCAAGAAGAGAAAGAAAGTTGTCCAAGACAGCTTGCAATCGAATGTTCATGTGAATAGAAAAGGCAGGAGAGTGGTCAGGTACTGTTTTCTATCCGTTGGCAGGCTGCGCACACAATCGCAGTGTTGTACAGCTTGTTTCATCACCTTTGCCAAGTTGCCGCTCTCTCCGGCTCCCGGAGACGAAGAAGCTGCTTCTTCGCGCAAAGACGATTCTGCCGCTCACAGTGCTCTGCGGTGTGCGCCTTCTGCCGAAAGACGCCCGGGAGCGGTGCTTAGCTCTGCAGAGCACCGTACCTTCGTCTTTAGCCTCTCTTCTCGTCTACATCTTAGCAAAAAGCTTTTCCACTCTGTCTGGCAAGGAGAAACTGTGCCAGCACAGAAAACATCCCCCATCATGTTCTAGAGGCTGCACGGAGGTCTGCCGAGTGTTTTGGAAAAAGAGAAAGAAAGTTGCCAAAACAGCTTGCAATCGAATGTTCATGTGAATAGAAAAGGCAGGAGAGTGGTCAGGTACTGTTTTCTCTCAGTTGGCAAGCTGCGCACACAATCGCAGTGTTGTACAGCTTGTTTCATCACCTTTGCGAAGTTGCCGCTCTCTCCGGCTCCCGGAGACGAAGAAGCTGCTTCTTCGCGCAAAGACGATTCTGCCGCTCACAGTGCTCTGCGGTGTGCGCCTTCTGCCGAAAGACGCCCGGGAGCTCTGCTTAGCTCTGCAGAGCACCGTACCTTCGTCTTTAGCCTCTCTTCTCGTCTACATCTTAGCAAAAAGCTTTTCCACTCTGTCTGGCAAGGAGAAACTGTGCCAGCTCAAAAAACATCTCCCATCGTGTTCTAGAGGCTGCACGGAGGTCTGCCGAGTGTTTTGCAAGAAGAGAAAGAAAGTTGTCCAAGACAGCTTGCAATCGAATGTTCATGTGAATAGAAAGGCAGGAGAGTGGTCAGGTACTGTTTTCTCTCCGTTGGCAGGCTGCGCACACAATCGCAGTGTTGTACAGCTTGTTTCATCACCTTTGCGAAGCTGCCGCTCTCTCCGGCTCCCGGAGACGAAGAAGCTGCTTCTTCGCGCGAAGACGATTCTGCCGCTCACAGTGCTCTGCGGTGTGCGCCTTCTGCCGAAAGACGCCCGGGAGCTGTGCTTAGCTCTGCAGAGCACCGTACCTTCGTCTTTAGCCTCTCTTCTCGTCTACATCTTAGCAAAAAGCTTTTCCACTGTGCCTGGCAAAGAGAAACTGTGCCAGCACAGAAAACATCTCCCATCGTGTTCTAGAGGCTGCACGGAGGTCTGCCGAGTGTTTTGCAGGAAGAGAAAGAAAGTTGTCCAAAACAGCTTGCAATCGAATATTCATGTGAATAGAAAAGGCCGGAGAGTGCTCAGGTACTGTTTTCTCTCAGTTGGCAAGCTGCGCACACAATCGCAGTGTTGTACAGCTTGTTTCATCACCTTTGCGAAGCTGCCGCTCTCTCCGGCTCCCGGAGACGAAGAAGCTGCTTCTTCGCGCAAAGACGATTCTGCCGCTCACAGTGCTCTGAGGTGTGCGCCTTCTGCCGAAAGAGATCCGGGAGCGGTGCTTAGCTCTGCAGAGCACCGTACCATCCTCTTTAGCCTCTCATCTCCTCTACATCTTAGCAAAAAGCTTTTCCACTCTGTCTGGCAAGGAGAAACTGTGCCAGCACAGAAAAAATCCCCCATCGTGTTCTAGAGGCTGCACGGAGGTCTGCCGAGTGTTTTGCAAGAAGAGAAAGGAAGTTGTCCAAAACAGCTTGCAATCGAATGTTCATGTGAATAGAAAAGGCAGGAGAGTGGTCAGGTACTGTTTTCTCTCAGTTGGCAAGCTGCGCACACAATCGCAGTGTTGTACAGCTTGTTTCATCACCTTTGCCAAGTTGCCGCTCTCTCCGGCTCCCGGAGACGAAGAAGCTGCTTCTTCGCGCAAAGACGATTCTGCCGCTCACAGTGCTCTGCGGTGTGCGCCTTCTGCCGAAAGAGGCCCGGGAGCTGTGCTTAGCTCTGCAGAGCACCGTACCTTCGTCTTTAGCCTCTCTTCTCGTCTACATCTTAGCAAAAAGCTTTTCCACTCTGTCTGGCAAGGAGAAACTGTGCCAGCACAAAAAACATCTCCCATCGTGTTCTAGAGGCTGCACGGAGGTCTGCCGAGTGTTTTGCAAGAAGAGAAAGAAAGTTGTCCAAAACAGCTTGCAATCGAATGTTCATGTGAATAGAAAAGGCAGGAGAGTGGTCAGGTACTGTTTTCTCTCCGTTGGCAAGCTGCGCACATAATCGCAGTGTTGTACAGCTTGTTTCATCACCTTTGCGAAGCTGCCGATCTCTCCGGCTCCCGGAGACGAAGAAGCTGCTTCTTCGCGCAAAGACGATTCTGCCGCTCACAGTGCTCTGCGGTGTGCGCCTTCTGCCGAAAGAGGTCCGGGAGCGGTGCTTAGCTCTGCAGAGCACCGTACCTTCGTCTTTAGCCTCTCTTCTCGTCTACATCTTAGCAAAAAGCTTTTCCACTCTGTCTGGCAAGTAGAAACTGTGCCAGCACAAAAAACATCTCCCATCGTGTTCTAGAGGCTGCACGGAGGTCTGCCGAGTGTTTTGCAAGAAGAGAAAGAAATTTTCCAAAACAGCTTCCAATCGAATGTTCATGTGAATAGAAAAGGCAGGAGAGTGGTCAGGTACTGTTTTCTCTCAGTTGGCAAGCTGCGCACACAATCGCAGTGTTGTACAGCTTGTTTCATCGCCTTTGCGAAGTTGCCGCTCTCTCCGGCTCCCGGAGACGAAGAAGCTGCTTCTTCGCGCAAAGACGATTCTGCCGCTCACAGTGCTCTGCGGTGTGCGCCTTCTGCCGAAAGAGGTCCGGGAGCGGTGCTTAGCTCTGCAGAGCACCGTACCTTCGTCTTTAGCCTCTCTTCTCGTCTACATCCTAGCAAAAAGCTTTTCCACTCTGTCTGGCAAGGAGAAACTGTGCCAGCACAAAAAACATCTCCCATCGTGTTCTAGAGGCTGCACGGAGGTCTGCCGAGTGTTTTGCAAGAAGAGAAAGAAAGTTGTCCAAAACAGCTTGCAATCGAATGTTCATGTGAATAGAAAAGACAGGAGAGTGGTCAGGTACTGTTTTCTCTCTGTTGGCAAGCTGCGCACACAATCGCAGTGTTGTACAGCTTGTTTCATCACCTTTGCGAAGTTGCCGCTCTCTCCGGCTCCCGGAGACGAAGAAGCTGCTTCTTCGCGCAAAGACGATTCTGCCGCTCACAGTGCTCTGCGGTGTGCGCCTTCTGCCGAAAGACGCCCGGGAGCGGTGCTTACCTCTGCAGAGCACCGTACCTTCGTCTTTAGCCTCTCTTCTCGTCTACATCTTAGCAAAAAGCTTTTCCACTCTGTCTGGCAAGGAGAAACTGTGCCAGCACAAAAAACATCTCCCATCGTGTTCTAGAGGCTGCACGGAGGTCTGCCGAGTGTTTTGCAAGAAGAGAAAGAAAGTTGTCCAAAACAGCTTGCAATCGAATGTTCATGTGAATAGAAAAGGCAGGAGAGTGGTCAGGTACTGTTTTCTCACACTTGGCAAGCTGCGCACACAATCGCAGTGTTGTAGAGCTTGTTTCATCACCTTTGCCAAGTTGCCGCTCTCTCCGGCTCCCGGAGACGAAGAAGCTGCTTCTTCGCGCAAAGACGATTCTGCCGCTCACAGTGCTCTGCGGTGTGCGCCTTCTGCCGAAAGAGATCCGGGAGCGGTGCTTAGCTCTGCAGAGCACCGTACCTTCGTCTTTAGCCTCTCTTCTCGTCTACATCTTAGCAAAAAGCTTTTCCACTCTGTCTGGCAAGGAGAAACTGTGCCAGCACAAAAAACACCTCCCATCGTGTTCTAGAGGCTGCACGGAGGTCTGCCGAGTGTTTTGCAGGAAGAGAAAGAAAGTTGTCCAAAACAGCTTGCAATCGAATGTTCATGTGAATAGAAAAGGCAGGAGAGTGGTCAGGTACTGTTTTCTCTCAGTTGGCAAGCTGCGCACACAATCGCAGTGTTGTACAGCTTGTTTCATCGCCTTTGCGAAGCTGCCGCTCTCTCCGGCTCCCGGAGACGAAGAAGCTGCTTCTTCGCGCAAAGACGATTCTGCCGCTCACAGTGCTCTGCGGTGTGCGCCTTCTGCCGAAAGACGCCCGGGAGCGGTGCTTAGCTCTGCAGAGCACCGTACCTTCGTCTTTAGCCTCTCTTCTCGTCTACATCTTAGCAAAAAGCTTTTCCACTGTGTCTGGCAGGGAGAAACTGTGCCAGCACAGAAAACATCCCCCATCGTGTTCTAGAGGCTGCACGGAGGTCTGCCGAGTGTTTTGCAAGAAGAGAAAGGAAGTTGTCCAAAACAGCTTGCAATCGAATGTTCATGTGAATAGAAAAGGCAGGAGAGTGGTCAGGTACTGTTTTCTCTCAGTTGGCAAGCTGCGCACACAATCGCAGTGTTGTACAGCTTGTTTCATCACCTTTGCCAAGTTGCCGCTCTCTCCGGCTCCCGGAGACGAAGAAGCTGCTTCTTCGCCCAAAGACGATTCTGCCGCTCACAGTGCTCTGCAGTGTGTGTCTTCTGCCGAAAGAGGCCCGGGAGCTGTGCTTAGCTCTGCAGAGCACCGTACCTTCGTCTTTTGCCTCTCTTCTCGTCTACATCTTAGCAAAAAGCTTTTCCACTCTGTCTGGCAAGGAGAAACTTTGCCAGCACAGAAAACATCCCCCATCCTTTTCTAGAGGCTGCACGGAGGTCTGCCGAGTGTTTTGCAAGAAGAGAAAGAAAGTTGTCCAAAACAGCTTGCAATCGAATGTTCATGTGAATAGAAAAGACAGGAGAGTGGTCAGGTACTGTTTTCTCTCAGTTGTCATGCTGCGCACACAATCGCAGTGTTGTACAGCTTGTTTCACCACCTTTGCGAAGTTGCCGCTCTCTCCGGCTCCCGGAGACGAAGAAGCTGCTTCTTCGCGCAAAGACGATTCTGCCGCTCACAGTGCTCTGCGGTGTGCGCCTTCTGCCGAAAGAGGTCCGGGAGCGGTGCTTAGCTCTGCAGAGCACCGGACCTTCGTCTTTAGCCTCTCTTCTCGTCTACATCTTAGCAAAAAGCTTTTCCACTCTGTCTGGCTAGGAGAAACTGTGCCAGCACAAAAAACATCTCCCATCGTGTTCTGGAGAATGCACGGAGGTCTGCCGAGTGTTTTGCAAGAAGAGAAAGAAAGTTGTCCAAAACAGCTTGCAATCGAATGTTCATGTGAATAGAAAAGGCAGGAGAGTGGTCAGGTACTGTTTTCTCTCAGTTGGCAAGCTGCGCACACAATCGCAGTGTTGTACAGCTTGTTTCATCACCTTTGCGAAGCTGCCGCTCTCTCCGGCTCCCGGAGACGAAGAAGCTGCTTCTTCGCGCAAAGACGATTCTGCCGCTCACAGTGCTCTGCGGTGTGCGCCTTCTGCCGAAAGAGGTCCGGCAGCGGTGCTAAGCTCTGCAGAGCACCGTACCTTCGTCTTTAGCCTCTCTTCTCGTCTACATCTTAGCAAAAAGCTTTTCCACTCTCTCTGGCAAGGAGAAACTGTGCCAGCACAGAAGACATCTCCCATCGTGTTCTAGAAGCTGCACGGAGGTCTGCCGAGTGTTTTGCAAGAAGAGAAATAAAGTTGTCCAAAACAGCTTGCAATCGAATGTTCATGTGAATAGAAAAGGCAGGAGAGTGGTCAGGTACTGTTTTCTCTCAGTCGGCAAGCTGCGCACACAATCGCAGTGTTGTACAGCTTGTTTCATCACGTTTGTGAAGCTGCCGCTCTCTCCGGCTCCCGGAGATGAAGATGCTGCTTCTTCGCGCAAAGACGATTCTGCCGCTCACAGTGCTCTGCGGTGTGCGCCTTCTGCCGAAAGAGGTCCGGGAGGGGTGCTTAGCTCTGCAGAGCACCGTACCTTCGTCTTTAGCCTCTCTTCTCGTCTACATCTTAGCAAAAAGCTTTTCCAATCTGTCTGGCAAGGAGAAACTGTGCCAGCACAAAAAACATCTCCCATCGTGTTCTAGAGGCTGCACGGAGGTCTGCCGAGTGTTTTGCAAGAAGAGAAAGAAAGTTGTCCAAAACAGCTTGCAATCGAATGTTCATGTGAATAGAAAAGGCAGCAGAGTGGTCAGGTACTGTTTTCTCTCAGTCGGCAAGCTGCGCACACAATCGCAGTGTTGTACAGCTTGTTTCATCACCTTTGCGAAGTTGCCGCTCTCTCCGGCTCCCGGAGACGAAGAAGCTGCTTCTTCGCGCAAAGACGATTCTGCCGCTCACAGTGCTCTGCGGTGTGCGCCTTCTGCCGAAAGAGGTCCGGCAGCGGGGCTTAGCTCTGCAGAGCACCGTACCTTCGTCTTTAGCCTCTCTTCTCGTCTACATCTTAGCAAAAAGCTTTTCCACTCTGTCTGGCAAGGAGAAACTGTGCCAGCACAAAAAACATCTCCCATCGTGTTCTAGAGGCTGCACGGAGGTCTGCCGAGTGTTTTGCAAGAAGAGAAAGAAAGTTGTCCAAAACAGCTTGCAATCGAATGTTCATGTGAATAGAAAAGGCAGGAGAGTGGTCAGGTACTGTTTTCTCTCAGTTGGCAAGCTGCGCACACAATCGCAGTGTTGTACAGCTTGTTTCATCACCTTTGCGAAGCTGCCGCTCTCTCCGGCTCCCGGAGACGAAGAAGCTGCTTCTTCGCGCAAAGACGATTCTGCCGCTCACAGTGCTCTGAGGTGTGCGCCTTCTGCCGAAAGAGATCCGGCAGCGGTGCTTAGCTCTGCAGAGCACCGTACCTTCCTCTTCAGCCTCTCATCTCCTCTACATCTTAGCAAAAAGCTTTTCCACTCTGTCTGGCAAGGAGAAACTGTGCCAGCACAGAAAACATCCCCCATCGTGTTCTAGAGGCTGCACGGAGGTCTGCCGAGTGTTTTGCAAGAAGAGAAAGAAAGTTGTCCAAAACAGCTTGCAATCCAATGTTCATGTGAATAGAAAAGGCAGGAGAGTGGTCAGGTACTGTTTTCTCTCCGTTGGCAAGCTGCGCACACAATCGCAGTGTTGTACAGCTTGTTTCATCGCCTTTGCGAAGTTGCCGCTCTCTCCGGCTCCCGGAGACGAAGAAGCTGCTTCTTCGCGCAAAGACGATTCTGCCGCTCACAGTGCTCTGCGGTGTGCGCCTTCTGCCGAAAGAGATCCGGGAGCGGTGCTTAGCTCTGCAGAGCACCGTACCTTCGTCTTTAGCCTCTCTTCTCGTGTACATCCTAGCAAAAAGCTTTTCACTCTGTCTGGCAAGGAGAAACTGTGCCAGCACAAAAAACATCTCCCATCGTGTTCTAGAGGCTGCACGGAGGTCTGCCGAGTGTTTTGCAAGAAGAGAAAGAAAGTTGTCCAAAACAGCTTGCAATCGAATGTTCATGTGAATAGAAAAGGCAGGAGAGTGGTCAGGTACTGTTTTCTCTCAGTTGGCAAGCTGCGCACACAATCGCAGTGTTGTACAGCTTGTTTCATCACCTTTGCCAAGTTGCCGCTCTCTCCGGCTCCCGGAGACGAAGAAGCTGCTTCTTCGCGCAAAGACGATTCTGCCGCTCACAGTGCTCTGCGGTGTGCGCCTTCTGCCGAAAGAGGCCCGGGAGCTGTGCTTAGCTCTGCAGAGCACCGTACCTTCGTCTTTAGCCTCTCTTTCGTCTACATCTTAGCAAAAAGCTTTTCCACTCTGTCTGGCAAGGAGAAACTGTGCCAGCACAAAAAACATCTCCCATCGTGTTCTAGAGGCTGCACGGAGGTCTGCCGAGTGTTTTGCAAGAAGGGAAAGAAAGTTGTCCAAAACAGCTTGCAATCGAATGTTCATGTGAATAGAAAAGGCAGGAGAGTGGTCAGGTACTGTTTTCTCTCAGTTGGCAAGCTGCGCACACAATCGCAGTGTTGTACAGCTTGTTTCATCACCTTTGCCAAGTTGCCGCTCTCTCCGGCTCCCGGAGACGAAGAAGCTGCTTCTTCGCGCAAAGACGATTCTGCCGCTCACAGTGCTCTGCGGTGTGCGCCTTCTGCCGAAAGAGGCCCGGGAGCGGTGCTTAGCTCTGCAGAGCACCGTACCTTCGTCTTTAGCCTCTCTTCTCGTCTACATCTTAGCAAAAAGCTTTTCCACTCTGTCTGGCAAGGAGAAACTGTGCCAGCACAAAAAACATCTCCCATCGTGTTCTAGAGGCTGCACGGAGGTCTGCCGAGTGTTTTGCAAGAAGAGAAAGAAAGTTGTCCAAAACAGCTTGCAATCGAATGTTCATGTGAATAGAAAAGACAGGAGAGTGGTCAGGTACTGTTTTCTCTCAGTTGGCAAGCTGCGCACACAATCGCAGTGTTGTACAGCTTGTTTCATCACCTTTGCCAAGTTGCCGCTCTCTCCGGCTCCCGGAGACGAAGAAGCTGCTTCTTCGCGCAAAGACGATTCTGCCGCTCACAGTGCTCTGCGGTGTGCGCCTTCTGCCGAAAGAGGCCCGGGAGCTGTGCTTAGCTCTGCAGAGCACCGTACCTTCGTCTTTAGCCTCTCTTCTCGTCTACATTTAGCAAAAAGCTTTTCCACTCTGTCTGGCAAGGAGAAACTGTGCCAGCACAAAAAACATCTCCCATCGTGTTCTAGAGGCTGCACGGAGGTCTGCCGAGTGTTTTGCAAGAAGGGAAAGAAAGTTGTCCAAAACAGCTTGCAATCGAATGTTCATGTGAATAGAAAAGGCAGGAGAGTGGTCAGGTACTGTTTTCTCTCAGTTGGCAAGCTGCGCACACAATCGCAGTGTTGTACAGCTTGTTTCATCACCTTTGCCAAGTTGCCGCTCTCTCCGGCTCCCGGAGACGAAGAAGCTGCTTCTTCGCGCAAAGACGATTCTGCCGCTCACAGTGCTCTGCGGTGTGCGCCTTCTGCCGAAAGAGGCCCGGGAGCGGTGCTTAGCTCTGCAGAGCACCGTACCTTCGTCTTTAGCCTCTCTTCTCGTCTACATCTTAGCAAAAAGCTTTTCCACTCTGTCTGGCAAGGAGAAACTGTGCCAGCACAAAAAACATCTCCCATCGTCTTCTAGAGGCTGCACGGAGGTCTGCCGAGTGTTTTGCAAGAAGAGAAAGAAAGTTGTCCAAAACAGCTTGCAATCGAATGTTCATGTGAATAGAAAAGGCAGGAGAGTGGTCAGGTACTGTTTTCTCTAAGTTGGCAAGCTGCGCACACAATCGCAGTGTTGTACAGCTTGTTTCATCACCTTTGCCAAGTTGCCGCTCTCTCCGGCTCCCGGAGACGAAGAAGCTGCTTCTTCGCGCAAAGACGATTCTGCCGCTCACAGTGCTCTGCGGTGTGCGCCTTCTGCCGAAAGAGATCCGGGAGCGGTGCTTAGCTCTGCAGAGCACCGTACCTTCGTCTTTAGCCTCTCTTCTCGTGTACATCCTAGCAAAAAGCTTTTCACTCTGTCTGGCAAGGAGAAACTGTGCCAGCACAAAAAACATCTCCCATCGTGTTCTAGAGGCTGCACGGAGGTCTGCCGAGTGTTTTGCAAGAAGAGAAAGAAAGTTGTCCAAAACAGCTTCCAATCCAATGTTCATGTGAATAGAAAAGGCAGGAGAGTGGTCAGGTACTGTTTTCTCACACTTGGCAAGCTGCGCACACAATCGCAGTGTTGTAGAGTTTGTTTCATCACTTTTGCCAAGTTGCCGCTCTCTCCGGCTCCCGGAGACGAAGAAGCTGCTTCTTCGCGCAAAGACGATTCTGCCGCTCACAGTGCTCTGCGGTGTGCGCCTTCTGCCGAAAGAGATCCGGGAGCGGTGCTTAGCTCTGCAGAGCACCGTACCTTCGTCTTTAGCCTCTCTTCTCGTCTACATCTTAGCAAAAAGCTTTTCCACTCTGTCTGGCAAGGAGAAATTGTGCCAGCACAAAAAACACCTCCCATCGTGCTCTAGAGGCTGCACGGAGGTCTGCCGAGTGTTTTGCAGGAAGAGAAAGAAAGTTGTCCAAAACAGCTTGCAATCGAATGTTCATGTGAATAGAAAAGGCAGGAGAGTGGTCAGGTACTGTTTTCTCTCAGTTGGCAAGCTGCGCACACAATCGCAGTGTTGTACAGCTTGTTTCATCGCCTTTGCTAAGCTGCCGCTCTCTCCGGCTCCCGGAGACGAAGAAGCTGCTTCTTCGCGCAAAGACGATTCTGCCGCTCACAGTGCTCTGAGGTGTGCGCCTTCTGCCGAAAGAGATCCGGGAGCGGTGCTTAGCTCTGCAGAGCACCGTACCTTCGTCTTTAGCCTCTCTTCTCGTCTACATCTTAGCAAAAAGCTTTTCCACTCTGTCTGGCAAGGAGAAACTGTGCCAGCTCAAAAAACATCTCCCGTCGTGTTCTAGAGGCTGCACGGAGGTCTGCCGAGTGTTTTGCAAGAAGAGAAAGAAAGTTGTCCAAAACAGCTTGCAATCGAATGTTCATGTGAATAGAAAAGGCAGGAGAGTGGTCAGGTACTGTTTTCTCTCAGTTGGCAAGCTGCGCACACAATCGCAGTGTTGTACAGCTTGTTTCATCACCTTTGCCAAGTTGCCGCTCTCTCCGGCTCCCGGAGACGAAGAAGCTCTTTTTCGCGCAAAGACGATTCTGCCGCTCACAGTGTTCTGCAGTGTGTGTCTTCTGCCGAAAGAGGCCCGGGAGCTGTGCTTAGCTCTGCAGAGCACCCTACATGCTTCTTTAGCCTCTCTTCTCGTCTACATCTTAGCAAAAAGCTTTTCCACTCTGTCTGGCAAGGAGAAACTGTACCAGCACAAAAAACATCTCCCATCGTGTTCTAGAGGCTGCACAGAGGTCTGCCGAGTGTTTTGCAAGAAGAGAAAGAAAGTTGTCCAAAAAAGCTTGCAATCAAATGTTCATGTGAATAGAAAAGGCAGGAGAGTTGTCAGGTACTGTTTTCTCTCAGTTGGAAAGCTGCGCACACAATCGCAGTGTTGTACAGCTTGTTTCATCACCTTTGCCAAGTTGCCGCTCTCTCCGGCTCCCGGAGACGAAGAAGCTGCTTCTTCGCCCAAAGACGATTCTGCCGCTCACAGTGCTCTGCGGTGTGCGCCTCCTGCCGAAAGACGCCCGGGAGCGGTGCTTAGCTCTGCAGAGCACCGTACCTTCGTCTTTAGCCTCTCTTCTCGTCTACATCTTAGCAAAAAGCTTTTCCACTCTGTCTGGCAAGGAGAAACTGTGCCAGCACAAAAAACATCTCCCATCGTGTTCGAGAGTCTGCACGGAGGTCTGCCGAGTGTTTTGCAAGAAGAGAAAGAAAGTTGTCCAAAACAGCTTGCAATCGAATGTTCATGTGAATAGAAAAGGCACGAGAATGATCAGGTACTGTTTTCTCTCAGTTGGCAAGCTGCGCACACAATCGCAGTGTTGTACAGCTTGTTTCATCACCTTTGCGAAGCTGCCGCTCTCTCCGGCTCCCGGAGACGAAGAAGCTGCTTCTTCGCGCAAAGACGATTCTGCCGCTCACAGTGCTCTGCGGTGTGCGCCTTCTGCCGAAAGAGATCCGGGAGCGGTGCTTAGCTCTGCAGAGCACCGTACCTTCGTCTTTAGTCTCTCTTCTCGTCTACATCCTAGCAAAAATCTTTTCCACTCTGTCTGGCAAGGAGAAACTCTGCCAGCTCAAAAAACATCTCCCATCGTGTTCTAGAGGCTGCACGGAGGTCTGCCGAGTGTTTTGCAAGAAGAGAAAGGAAGTTGTCCAAAACAGCTTGCAATCGAATGTTCATGTGAATAGAAAAGGCAGGAGAGTGGTCAGGTACTGTTTTCTCTCAGTTGGCAAGCTGCGCACACAATCGCAGTGTTGTACAGCTTGTTTCATCACCTTTGCGAAGTTGCCGCTCTCTCCGGCTCCCGGAGACGAAGAAGCTGCTTTTTCGCGCAAAGACGATTCTGCCGCTCACAGTGCTCTGCAGTGTGTGTCTTCTGCCGAAGGAGGCCCGGGAGTTGTGCTTAGCTCTGCAGAGCACCCTACCTGCTTCTTTAGCCTCTCTTCTCGTCTACATCTTAGCAAAAAGCTTTTCCACTCTGTCTGGCAAGGAGAAACTTTGCCAGCACAAAAAACATCTCCCATCGTGTTCTAGAGGCTGCACAGAGGTCTGCCGAGTGTTTTGCAAGAAGAGAAAGAAAGTTGTCCAAAACAGCTTGCAATCGAATGTTCATGTGAATAGAAAAGACAGGAGAGTGGTCAGGTACTGTTTTCTCTCAGTTGGCAAGCTGCGCACACAATCGCAGTGTTGTACAGCTTGTTTCATCACCTTTGCGAAGCTGCCGCTCTCTCCGGCTCCCGGAGACGAAGAAGCTGCTTCTTCGCGCAAAGACGATTCTGCCGCTCACAGTGCTCTGCGGTGTGCGCCTTCTGCCGAAAGACGCCCGGGAGCGGTGCTTACCTCTGCAGAGCACCGTACCTTCGTCTTTAGCCTCTCTTCTCGTCTACATCTTAGCAAAAAGCTTTTCCACTCTGTCTGGCAGGGAGAAACTGTACCAGCACAGAAAACATCTCCCATCGTGTTCTAGAAGCTGCACGGAGGTCTGCCGAGTGTTTTGCAAGAAGAGAAAGAAAGTTGTCCAAAACAGCTTGCAATCGAATGTTCATGTGAATAGAAAAGGCAGGAGAGTGGTCAGGTACTGTTTTCTCTCCGTTGGCAAGCTGCGCACACAATCGCAGTGTTGTACAGCTTGTTTCATCGCCTTTGCGAAGCTGCCGCTCTCTCCGGCTCCCGGAGACGAAGAATCTGCTTCTTCGCGCAAAGACGATTCTGCCGCTCACAGTGCTCTGCGGTGTGCGCCTTCTGCCGAAAGAGATCCGGGAGCGGTGCTTAGCTCTGCAGAGCACCGTACCTTCGTCTTTAGCCTCTCTTCTCGTCTACATCCTAGCAAAAAGCTTTGCCACTCTGTCGGGCAAGGAGAAACTGTGCCAGCACAAAAAACATCTCCCATCGTGTTCTAGAGGCTGCACGGAGGTCTGCCGAGTGTTTTGCAAGAAGAGAAAGAAAGTTGTCCAAAACAGCTTGCAATCGAATGTTCATGTGAATAGAAAAGGCAGGAGAGTGGTCAGGTACTGTTTTCTCTCAGTTGGCAAGCTGCGCACACAATCGCAGTGTTGTACAGCTTGTTTCATCACCTTTGCGAAGTTGCCGCTCTCTCCGGCTCCCGGAGACGAAGAAGCTGCTTCTTCGCGCAAAAACGATTCTGCCGCTCACAGTGCTCTGCGGTGTGCGCCTTCTGCCGAAAGAGGCCCGGGAGCTGTGCTTAGCTCTGCAGAGCACCGTACCTTCGTCTTTAGCCTCTCTTCTCGTCTACATCTTAGCAAAAAGCTTTTCCACTCTGTCTGGCAAGGAGAAACTGTGCCAGCATAAAAAACATCTCCCATCGTGTTCTAGAGGCTGCACGGAGGTCTGCCGAGTGTTTTGCAAGAAGAGAAAGAAAGTTGTCCAAAACAGCTTGCAATCCAATGTTCATGTGAATAGAAAAGGCAGGAGAGTGGTCAGGTACTGTTTTCTCTCCGTTGGCAAGCTGCGCACACAATCGCAGTGTTGTACAGCTTGTTTCATCACCTTTGCGAAGCTGCCGCTCTCTCCGGCTCCCGGAGACGAAGAAGCTGCTTCTTCGCGCAAAGACGATTCTGCCGCTCACAGTGCTCTGCGGTGTGCGGCTCCTGCCGAAAGAGGTCCGGGAGCGGTGCTTAGCTCTGCAGAGCACCGTACCTTCGTCTTTAGTCTCTTTTCTCGTCTACATTTTAGCAAAAAGCTTTTCCAATCTGTCTGGCAAGGAGAAACTGTGCCAGCACAAAAAACATCTCCCATCGTGTTCTAGAGGCTGCACGGAGGTCTGCCGAGTGTTTTGCAAGAAGAGAAAGGAAGTTGTCCAAAACAGCTTGCAATCGAATGTTCATGTGAATAGAAAAGGCAGGAGAGTGGTCAGGTACTGTTTTCTCTCAGTTGGCAAGCTGCGCACACAATCGCAGTGTTGTACAGCTTGTTTCATCACCTTTGCGAAGTTGCCGCTCTCTCCGGCTCCTGGAGACGAAGAAGCTGCTTCTTCGCGCAAAGACGATTCTGCCGCTCACAGTGCTCTGCGGTGTGCGCCTTCTGCCGAAAGAGGTCCGGGAGCGGTGCTTAGCTCTGCAGAGCACCGTACCTTCGTCTTTAGTCTCTCTTCTCTTCTACATCTTAGCAAAAAGCTTTTCCACTCTGTCTGGCAAGGAGAAACTGTGCCAGCTCAAAAAACATCTCCCATCGTGTTCTAGAGGCTGCACGGAGGTCTGCCGAGTGTTTTGCAAGGAGAGAAAGAAAGTTGTCCAAAACAGCTTGCAATCGAATGTTCATGTGAATAGAAAAGGCAGGAGAGTGGTCAGGTACTGTTTTCTCTCAGTTGGCAAGCTGCGCACATAATCGCAGTGTTGTACAGCTTGTTTCATCACCTTTGCCAAGTTGCCGCTCTCTCCGGCTCCCGGAGACGAAGAAGCTGTTTTTCGCGCAAAGACGATTCTGCCGCTCACAGTGTTCTGCAGTGTGTGTCTTCTGCCGAAAGAGGCCCGGGAGCTGTGCTTAGCTCTGCAGAGCACCCTACCTTCGTCTTTAGCCTCTCTTCTCGTCTACATCTTAGCAAAAAGCTTTTCCACTCTGTCTGGCAAGGAGAAACTGTGCCAGCACAAAAAACATCTCCCATCGTGTTCGAGAGTCTGCACGGAGGTCTGCCGAGTGTTTTGCAAGAAGAGAAAGAAAGTTGTCCAAAACAGCTTGCAATCGAATCTTCATGTGAATAGAAAAGGCACGAGAATGATCAGGTACTGTTTTCTCTCAGTTGGCAAGCTGCGCACACAATCGCAGTGTTGTACAGCTTGTTTCATCACCTTTGCGAAGCTGCCGCTCTCTCCGGCTCCCGGAGACGAAGAAGCTGCTTCTTCGCGCAAAGACGATTCTGCCGCTCACAGTGCTCTGCGGTGTGCGCCTTCTGCCGAAAGAGATCCGGGAGCGGTGCTTAGCTCTGCAGAGCACCGTACCTTCGTCTTTAGTCTCTCTTCTCGTCTACATCCTAGCAAAAAGCTTTTCCACTCTGTCTGGCAAGGAGAAACTGTGCCAGCTCAAAAAACATCTCCCATCGTGTTCTAGAGGCTGCACGGAGGTCTGCCGAGTGTTTTGCAAGAAGAGAAAGAAAGTTGTCCAAAACAGCTTGCAATCGAATGTTCATGTGAATAGAAAAGGCAGGAGAGTGGTCAGGTACTGTTTTCTCTCCGTTGGCAAGCTGCGCACACAATCGCAGTTTTGTACAGCTTGTTTCATCACCTTTGCGAAGTTGCCGCTCTCTCCGGCTCCCGGAGACGAAGAAGCTGCTTTTTCGCGCAAAGACAATTCTGCCGCTCACAGTGCTTTGCAGTGTGCGCCTTCTGCCGAAAGACGCCCGGGAGCGGTGCTTAGCTCTGCAGAGCACCGTACCTTCGTCTTTAGCCTCTCTTCTCGTCTACATCCTAGCAAAAAGCTTTGCCACTCTGTCGGGCAAGGAGAAACTGTGCCAGCACAAAAAACATCTCCCATCGTGTTCTAGAGGCTGCACGGAGGTCTGCCGAGTGTTTTGCAAGAAGAGAAAGAAAGTTGTCCAAAACAGCTTGCAATCGAATGTTCATGTGAATAGAAAAGGCAGGAGAGTGGTCAGGTACTGTTTTCTCTCAGTTGGCAAGCTGCGCACACAATCGCAGTGTTGTACAGCTTGTTTCATCACCTTTGCGAAGCTGCCGCTCTCTCCGGCTCCCGGAGACGAAGAAGCTGCTTCTTCGCGCAAAAACGATTCTGCCGCTCACAGTGCTCTGCGGTGTGCGCCTTCTGCCGAAAGAGGCCCGGGAGCTGTGCTTAGCTCTGCAGAGCACCGTACCTTCGTCTTTAGCCTCTCTTCTCGTCTACATCTTAGCAAAAAGCTTTTCCACTCTGTCTGGCAAGGAGAAACTGTGCCAGCATAAAAAACATCTCCCATCGTGTTCTAGAGGCTGCACGGAGGTCTGCCGAGTGTTTTGCAAGAAGAGAAAGAAAGTTGTCCAAAACAGCTTGCAATCCAATGTTCATGTGAATAGAAAAGGCAGGAGAGTGGTCAGGTACTGTTTTCTCTCCGTTGGCAAGCTGCGCACACAATCGCAGTGTTGTACAGCTTGTTTCATCACCTTTGCGAAGCTGCCGCTCTCTCCGGCTCCCGGAGACGAAGAAGCTGCTTCTTCGCGCAAAGACGATTCTGCCGCTCACAGTGCTCTGCGGTGTGCGGCTCCTGCCGAAAGAGGTCCGGGAGCGGTGCTTAGCTCTGCAGAGCACCGTACCTTCGTCTTTAGTCTCTTTTCTCGTCTACATTTTAGCAAAAAGCTTTTCCAATCTGTCTGGCAAGGAGAAACTGTGCCAGCACAAAAAACATCTCCCATCGTGTTCTAGAGGCTGCACGGAGGTCTGCCGAGTGTTTTGCAAGAAGAGAAAGGAAGTTGTCCAAAACAGCTTCCAATCGAATGTTCATGTGAATAGAAAAGGCAGGAGAGTGGTCAGGTACTGTTTTCTCTCAGTTGGCAAGCTGCGCACACAATCGCAGTGTTGTACAGCTTGTTTCATCACCTTTGCCAAGTTGCCGCTCTCTCCGGCTCCTGGAGACGAAGAAGCTGCTTCTTCGCGCAAAGACGATTCTGCCGCTCACAGTGCTCTGCGGTGTGCGCATTCTGCCGAAAGAGATCCGGGAGCGGTGCTTAGCTCTGCAGAGCACCGTACCTTCGTCTTTAGTCTCTCTTCTCTTCTACATCTTAGCAAAAAGCTTTTCCACTCTGTCTGGCAAGGAGAAACTGTGCCAGCTCAAAAAACATCTCCCATCGTGTTCTAG
Source organism: Melozone crissalis (assembly GCF_028551555.1). Classification (NCBI taxonomy): domain Eukaryota; kingdom Metazoa; phylum Chordata; class Aves; order Passeriformes; family Passerellidae; genus Melozone; species Melozone crissalis. The sequence continues at coordinate 89,755 of NW_026536007.1, forward strand.
AGGCTGCACGGAGGTCTGCCGAGTGTTTTGCAAGGAGAGAAAGAAAGTTGTCCAAAACAGCTTGCAATCGAATGTTCATGTGAATAGAAAAGGCAGGAGAGTGGTCAGGTACTGTTTTCTCTCAGTTGGCAAGCTGCGCACATAATCGCAGTGTTGTACAGCTTGTTTCATCACCTTTGCCAAGTTGCCGCTCTCTCCGGCTCCCGGAGACGAAGAAGCTGTTTTTCGCGCAAAGACGATTCTGCCGCTCACAGTGTTCTGCAGTGTGTGTCTTCTGCCGAAAGAGGCCCGGGAGCTGTGCTTAGCTCTGCAGAGCACCCTACCTTCGTCTTTAGCCTCTCTTCTCGTCTACATCTTAGCAAAAAGCTTTTCCACTCTGTCTGGCAAGGAGAAACTGTGCCAGCACAAAAAACATCTCCCATCGTGTTCGAGAGTCTGCACGGAGGTCTGCCGAGTGTTTTGCAAGAAGAGAAAGAAAGTTGTCCAAAACAGCTTGCAATCGAATCTTCATGTGAATAGAAAAGGCACGAGAATGATCAGGTACTGTTTTCTCTCAGTTGGCAAGCTGCGCACACAATCGCAGTGTTGTACAGCTTGTTTCATCACCTTTGCGAAGCTGCCGCTCTCTCCGGCTCCCGGAGACGAAGAAGCTGCTTCTTCGCGCAAAGACGATTCTGCCGCTCACAGTGCTCTGCGGTGTGCGCCTTCTGCCGAAAGAGATCCGGGAGCGGTGCTTAGCTCTGCAGAGCACCGTACCTTCGTCTTTAGTCTCTCTTCTCGTCTACATCCTAGCAAAAAGCTTTTCCACTCTGTCTGGCAAGGAGAAACTGTGCCAGCTCAAAAAACATCTCCCATCGTGTTCTAGAGGCTGCACGGAGGTCTGCCGAGTGTTTTGCAAGAAGAGAAAGAAAGTTGTCCAAAACAGCTTGCAATCGAATGTTCATGTGAATAGAAAAGGCAGGAGAGTGGTCAGGTACTGTTTTCTCTCAGTTGGCAAGCTGCGCACACAATCGCAGTGTTGTACAGCTTGTTTCATCACCTTTGCGAAGTTGCCGCTCTCTCCGGCTCCCGGAGACGAAGAAGCTGCTTTTTCGCGCAAAGACGATTCTGCCGCTCACAGTGCTCTGCAGTGTGTGTCTTCTGCCGAAGGAGGCCCGGGAGTTGTGCTTAGATCTGCAGAGCACCCTACCTGCTTCTTTAGCCTCTCTTCTCGTCTACATCTTAGCAAAAAGCTTTTCCACTCTGTCTGGCAAGGAGAAACTTTGCCTGCACAAAAAACATCTCCCATCGTGTTCTAGAGGCTGCACAGAGGTCTGCCGAGTGTTTTGCAAGAAGAGAAAGAAAGTTGTCCAAAACAGCTTGCAATCGAATGTTCATGTGAATAGAAAAGACAGGAGAGTGGTCAGGTACTGTTTTCTCTCAGTTGGCAAGCTGCGCACACAATCGCAGTGTTGTACAGCTTGTTTCATCACCTTTGCGAAGCTGCCGCTCTCTCCGGCTCCCAGAGACGAAGAAGCTGCTTCTTCGCGCAAAGACGATTCTGCCGCTCACAGTGCTCTGCGGTGTGCGCCTTCTGCCGAAAGACGCCCGGGAGCGGTGCTTACCTCTGCAGAGCACCGTACCTTCGTCTTTAGCCTCTCTTCTCGTCTACATCTTAGCAAAAAGCTTTTCCACTCTGTCTGGCAGGGAGAAACTGTGCCAGCACAGAAAACATCTCCCATCGTGTTCTAGAAGCTGCACGGAAGTCTGCCGAGTGTTTTGCAAGAAGAGAAAGAAAGTTGTCCAAAACAGCTTGCAATCGAATGTTCATGTGAATAGAAAAGGCAGGAGAGTGGTCAGGTACTGTTTTCTCTCCGTTGGCAAGCTGCGCACACAATCGCAGTGTTGTACAGCTTGTTTCATCGCCTTTGCGAAGCTGCCGCTCTCTCCGGCTCCCGGAGACGAAGAATCTGCTTCTTCGCGCAAAGACGATTCTGCCGCTCACAGTGCTCTGCGGTGTGCGCCTTCTGCCGAAAGAGATCCGGGAGCGGTGCTTAGCTCTGCAGAGCACCGTACCTTCGTCTTTAGCCTCTCTTCTCGTCTACATCCTAGCAAAAAGCTTTGCCACTCTGTCGGGCAAGGAGAAACTGTGCCAGCACAAAAAACATCTCCCATCGTGTTCTAGAGGCTGCACGGAGGTCTGCCGAGTGTTTTGCAAGAAGAGAAAGAAAGTTGTCCAAAACAGCTTGCAATCGAATGTTCATGTGAATAGAAAAGGCAGGAGAGTGGTCAGGTACTGTTTTCTCTCAGTTGGCAAGCTGCGCACACAATCGCAGTGTTGTACAGCTTGTTTCATCACCTTTGCGAAGTTGCCGCTCTCTCCGGCTCCCGGAGACGAAGAAGCTGCTTCTTCGCGCAAAAACGATTCTGCCGCTCACAGTGCTCTGCGGTGTGCGCCTTCTGCCGAAAGAGGCCCGGGAGCTGTGCTTAGCTCTGCAGAGCACCGTACCTTCGTCTTTAGCCTCTCTTCTCGTCTACATCTTAGCAAAAAGCTTTTCCACTCTGTCTGGCAAGGAGAAACTGTGCCAGCATAAAAAACATCTCCCATCGTGTTCTAGAGGCTGCACGGAGGTCTGCCGAGTGTTTTGCAAGAAGAGAAAGAAAGTTGTCCAAAACAGCTTGCAATCGAATGTTCATGTGAATAGAAAAGGCAGGAGAGTGGTCAGGTACTGTTTTCTCTCCGTTGGCAAGCTGCGCACACAATCGCAGTGTTGTACAGCTTGTTTCATCACCTTTGCGAAGCTGCCGCTCTCTCCGGCTCCCGGAGACGAAGAAGCTGCTTCTTCGCGCAAAGACGATTCTGCCGCTCACAGTGCTCTGCGGTGTGCGGCTCCTGCCGAAAGAGGTCCGGGAGCGGTGCTTAGCTCTGCAGAGCACCGTACCTTCGTCTTTAGTCTCTTTTCTCGTCTACATTTTAGCAAAAAGCTTTTCCACTCTGTCTGGCAAGGAGAAACTCTGCCAGCACAAAAAACATCTCCCATCGTGTTCTAGAGGCTGCACGGAGGTCTGCCGAGTGTTTTGCAAGAAGAGAAAGGAAGTTGTCCAAAACAGCTTCCAATCGAATGTTCATGTGAATAGAAAAGGCAGGAGAGTGGTCAGGTACTGTTTTCTCACAGTTGGCAAGCTGCGCACACAATCGCAGTGTTGTACAGCTTGTTTCATCACCTTTGCGAAGTTGCCGCTCTCTCCGGCTCCTGGAGACGAAGAAGCTGCTTCTTCGCGCAAAGACGATTCTGCCGCTCACAGTGCTCTGCGGTGTGCGCATTCTGCCGAAAGAGATCCGGGAGCGGTGCTTAGCTCTGCAGAGCACCGTACCTTCGTCTTTAGTCTCTCTTCTCTTCTACATCTTAGCAAAAAGCTTTTCCACTCTGTCTGGCAAGGAGAAACTGTGCCAGCTCAAAAAACATCTCCCATCGTGTTCTAGAGGCTGCACGGAGGTCTGCCGAGTGTTTTGCAAGAAGAGAAAGAAAGTTGTCCAAAACAGCTTGCAATCGAATGTTCATGTGAATAGAAAAGGCAGGAGAGTGGTCAGGTACTGTTTTCTCTCAGTTGGCAAGCTGCGCACACAATCGCAGTGTTGTACATCTTGTTTCATCACCTTTGCCAAGTTGCCGCTCTCTCCGGCTCCCGGAGACGAAGAAGCTGCTTCTTCGCGCAAAGACGATTCTGCCGCTCACAGTGCTCTGCGGTGTGCGCCTTCTGCCGAAAGAGGTCCGGGAGCGGTGCTTAGCTCTGCAGAGCACCGTACCTTCGTCTTTAGCCTCTCTTCTCGTCTACATCTGAGCAAAAAGCTTTTCCACTCTGTCTGGCAAGGAGAAACTGTGCCAGCACAAAAAACATCTCCCATCGTGTTCTAGAGGCTGCACGGAGGTCTGCCGAGTGTTTTGCAAGAAGAGAAAAAAGTTGTCCAAAACAGCTTCCAATCGAATGTTCATGTGAATAGAAAAGGCACGAGAATGGTCAGGTACTGTTTTCTCTCAGTTGGCAAGCTGCGCACACAATCGCAGTGTTGTACAGCTTGTTTCATCACCTTTGCGAAGCTGCCGCTCTCTCCGGCTCCCGGAGACGAAGAAGCTGCTTCTTCGCGCAAAGACGATTCTGCCGCTCACAGTGCTCTGCGGTGTGCGCCTTCTGCCGAAAGAGGTCCGGGAGCGGTGCTTAGCTCTGCAGAGCACCGTACCTGCTTCTTTAGCTTCTCTTCTCCTCTACATCTTAGCAAAAAGCTTTTCCACTCTGTCTGGCAAGGAGAAACTGTGCCAGCACAAAAAACATCTCCCATCGTGTTCTAGAGGCTGCACGGAGGTCTACCGAGTGTTTTGCAAGAAGAGAAAGAAAGTTGTCCAAAACAGCTTGCAATCGAATGTTCAAGTCAATAGAAAAGGCAGGAGAGTGGTCAGGTACTGTTTTCTCTCAGTTGGCAAGCTGCGCACACAATCGCAGTGTTGTACAGCTTGTTTCATCACCTTTGCGAAGTTGCCGCTCTCTCCGGCTCCCGGAGACGAAGAAGCTGCTTCTTCGCGCAAAGACGATTCTGCCACTCACAGTGCTCTGCGGTGTGCGCCTCCTGCCGAAAGAGGTCCGGGAGCGGTGCTTAGCTCTGCAGAGCACCCTACCTTCGTCTTTAGCCTCTCTTCTCGTCTACATCTTAGCAAAAAGCTTTTCCACTCTGTCTGGCAAGGAGAAACTGTGCCAGCACAAAAAACATCTCCCATCGTGTTCTAGAGGCTGCACGGAGGTCTGCCGAGTGTTTTGCAAGAAGAGAAAGAAAGTTGTCCAAAACAGCTTGCAATCGAATGTTCATGTGAATAGAAAAGGCAGGAGAGTGGTCAGGTACTGTTTTCTCACACTTGGCAAGCTGCGCACACAATCGCAGTGTTGTAGAGCTTGTTTCATCACCTTTGCCAAGTTGCCGCTCTCTCCGGCTCCCGGAGACGAAGAAGCTGCTTCTTCGGGCAAAGACGATTCTGCCGCTCACAGTGCTCTGAGGTGTGCGCCTTCTGCCGAAAGAGATCCGGGAGCGGTGCTTAGCTCTGCAGAGCACCGTACCTTCGTCTTTAGCCTCTCTTCTCGTCTACATCTTAGCAAAAAGCTTTTCCACTCTGTCTGGCAAGGAGAAACTTTGCCAGCACAAAAAACATCTCCCATCGTGTTCTAGAGGCTGCACGGAGGTCTGCCGAGTGTTTTGCAAGAAGAGAAAGAAAGTTGTCCAAAACAGCTTGCAATCCAATGTTCATGTGAATAGAAAAGGCAGGAGAGTGGTCAGGTACTGTTTTCTCTCACTTGGCAAGCTGCGCACACAATCGCAGTCTTGTACAGCTTGTTTCATCACCTTTGCGAAGTTGCCGCTCTCTCCGGCTCCCGGAGACGAAGAAGCTGCTTCTTCGCGCAAAGACGATTCTGCCGCTCACAGTGCTCTGCGGTGTGCGCCTTCTGCCGAAAGAGGCCCGGGAGCGGTGCTTAGCTCTGCAGAGCACCGTACCTTCGTCTTTAGCCTCTCTTCTCGTCTACATCTTAGCAAAAAGCTTTTCCACTCTGTCTGGCAGGGAGAAACTGTGCCAGCACAGAAAACATCCCCCATCGTTTTCTAGAGGCTGCACGGAGGTCTGCCGAGTGTTTTGCAAGAAGAGAAAGAAAGTTGTCCAAAACAGCTTGCAATCGAATGTTCATGTGAATAGAAAAGGCAGGAGAGTGGTCAGGTACTGTTTTCTCTCAGTTGGCAAGCTGCGCACACAATCGCAGTGTTGTACAGCTTGTTTCATCGCCTTTGCGAAGCTGCCGCTCTCTCCGGCTCCCGGAGACGAAGAAGCTGCTTCTTCGCGCAAAGACGATTCTGCCGCTCCCAGTGCTCTGAGGTGTGCGCCTTCTGCCGAAAGAGATCCGGGAGCGGTGCTTAGCTCTGCAGAGCACCGTACCTTCGTCTTTAGCCTCTCTTCTCGTCTACATCTTTGCAAAAAGCTTTTCCACTCTGTCTGGCAAGGAGAAACTGTGCCAGCACAAAAAACATCTCCCATCGTGTTCTAGAGGCTGCACGGAGGTCTGCCGAGTGTTTTGCAAGAAGAGAAAGAAAGTTGTCCAAAACAGCTTGCAATCGAATGTTCATGTGAATAGAAAAGGCAGGAGAGTGGTCAGGTACTGTTTTCTCTCAGTTGGCAAGCTGCGCACACAATCGCAGTGTTGTACAGCTTGTTTCATCACCTTTGCCAAGTTGCCGCTCTCTCCGGCTCCCGGAGACGAAGAAGCTCTTTTTCGCGCAAAGACGATTCTGCCGCTCACAGTGTTCTGCAGTGTGTGTCTTCTGCCGAAAGAGGCCCGGGAGCTGTGCTTAGCTCTGCAGAGCACCCTACCTGCTTCTTTAGCCGCTCTTCTCGTCTACATCTTAGCAAAAAGCTTTTCCACTCTGTCTGGCAAGGAGAAACTGTGCCAGCACAAAAAACATCTCCCATCGTGTTCTAGAGGCTGCACGGAGGTCTGCCGAGTGTTTTGCAAGAAGAGAAAGAAAGTTGTCCAAAACAGCTTGCAATCGAATGTTCATGTGAATAGAAAAGGCACGAGAATGGTCAAGTACTGTTTTCTCTCAGTTGGCAAGCTGCACACACAATCGCAGTGTTGTACAGCTTGTTTCATCACCTTTGCGAAGCTGCCGCTCTCTCCGGCTCCCGGAGACGAAGAAGCTGCTTCTTCGCGCAAAGACGATTCTGCCGCTCACAGTGCTCTGCGGTGTGCGCCTTCTGCCGAAAGAGATCCGGGAGCGGTGCTTAGCTCTGCAGAGCACCGTACCTTCGTCTTTAGTCTCTCTTCTCTTCTACATCCTAGCAAAAAGCTTTTCCACTCTGTCTGGCAAGGAGAAACTGTGCCAGCTCAAAAAACATCTCCCATCGTGTTCTAGAGGCTGCACGGAGGTCTGCCGAGTGTTTTGCAAGAAGAGAAAGAAAGTTGTCCAAAACAGCTTGCAATCGAATGTTCATGTGAATAGAAAAGGCAGGAGAGTGGTCAGGTACTGTTTTCTCTCCGTTGGCAAGCTGCGCACACAATCGCAGTGTTGTACAGCTTGTTTCATCACCTTTGCCAAGTTGCCGCTCTCTCCGGCTCCCGGAGACGAAGAAGCTGCTTTTTCGCGCAAAGACGATTCTGCCGCTCACAGTGCTCTGCAGTGTGTGTCTTCTGCCGAAAGAGATCCGGGAGCGGTGCTTAGCTCTGCAGAGCACCGTACCTTCGTCTTTAGCCTCTCTTCTCGTCTACATCTTAGCAAAAAGCTTTGCCACTCTGTCGGGCAAGGAGAAACTGTGCCAGCACAAAAAACATCTCCCATCGTGTTCTAGAGGCTGCACGGAGGTCTGCCGAGTGTTTTGCAAGAAGAGAAAGAAAGTTGTCCAAAACAGCTTCCAATCCAATGTTCATGTGAATAGAAAAGGCAGGAGAGTGGTCAGGTACTGTTTTCTCTCAGTTGGCAAGCTGCGCACACAATCGCAGTGTTGTACAGCTTGTTTCATCACCTTTGCCAAGTTGCCGCTCTCTCCGGCTCCCGGAGACGAAGAAGCTGCTTCTTCGCGCAAAGACGATTCTGCCGCTCACAGTGCTCTGCGGTGTTCGCCTTCTGCCGAAAGAGGCCCGGGAGCTGTGCTTAGCTCTGCAGAGCACCGTACCTTCGTCTTTAGCCTCTCTTCTCGTCTACATCTTAGCAAAAAGCTTTTCCACTCTGTCTGGCAAGGAGAAACTGTGCCAGCACAAAAATCATCTCCCATCGTGTTCTAGAGGCTGCACGGAGGTCTGCCGAGTGTTTTGCAAGAAGAGAAAGAAAGTTGTCCAAAACAGCTTGCAATCGAATGTTCATGTGAATAGAAAAGGCAGGAGAGTGGTCAGGTGCTGTTTTCTCTCCGTTGGCAAGCTGCGCACACAATCGCAGTGTTGTACAGCTTGTTTCATCGCCTTTGCCAAGTTGCCGCTCTCTCCGGCTCCCGGAGACGAAGAAGCTGCTTCTTCGCGCAAAGACGATTCTGCCGCTCACAGTGATCTGCGGTGTGCGGCTCCTGCCGAAAGAGGTCCGGGAGCGGTGCTTAGCTCTGCAGAGCACCGTACCTTCGTCTTTAGTCTCTTTTCTCGTCTACATCTTAGCAAAAAGCTTTTCCACTCTGTCTGGCAAGGAGAAACTGTGCCAGCACAAAAAACATCTCCCATCGTGTTCTAGAGGCTGCACGGAGGTCTGCCGAGTGTTTTGCAAGAAGAGAAAGAAAGTTGTCCAAAACAGCTTGCAATCGAATGTTCATGTGAATAGAAAAGACAGGAGAGTGGTCAGGTACTGTTTTCTCTCAGTTGGCAAGCTGCGCACACAATCGCAGTGTTGTACAGCTTGTTTCATCACCTTTGCCAAGTTGCCGCTCTCTCCGGCTCCCGGAGACGAAGAAGCTGCTTCTTCGCGCAAAGACGATTCTGCCGCTCACAGTGCTCTGCGGTGTGCGCCTTCTGCCGAAAGACGCCCGGGAGCGGTGCTTAGCTCTGCAGAGCACCGTACCTTCGTCTTTAGCCTCTCTTCTCGTCTACATCTTAGGAAAAAGCTTTTCCACGCTGTCTGGCAAGGAGAAACTGTGCCAGCACAAAAAACATCTCCCATCGTGTTCGAGAGTCTGCACGGAGGTCTGCCGAGTGTTTTGCAAGAAGAGAAAGAAAGTTGTCCAAAACAGCTTGCAATCGAATGTTCATGTGAATAGAAAAGGCAGGAGAATGGTCAGGTACTGTTTCCTCTCAGTTGGCAAGCTGCGCACACAATCGCAGTGTTGTACAGCTTGTTTCATCACCTTTGCGAAGCTGCCGCTCTCTCCGGCTCCCGGAGACGAAGAAGCTGCTTCTTCGCGCAAAGACGATTCTGCCGCTCACAGTGCTCTGCGGTGTGCGCCTTCTGCCGAAAGAGGTCCGGGAGCGGTGCTTAGCTCTGCAGAGCACCGTACCTGCTTCTTTAGCTTCTCTTCTCCTCTACATCTTAGCAAAAAGCTTTTCCACTCTGTCTGGCAAGGAGAAACTGTGCCAGCACAAAAAACATCTCCCATCGTGTTCTAGAGGCTGCACGGAGGTCAGCCGAGTGTTTTGCAAGAAGAGAAAGAAAGTTGTCCAAAACAGCTTGCAATCGAATGTTCATGTGAATAGAAAAGGCAGGAGAGTGGTCAGGTACTGTTTTCTCTCAGTTGGCACGCTGCGCACCCAATCGCAGTGTTGTACAGCTTGTTTCATCACCTTTGCGAAGTTGCCGCTCTCTCCGGCTCCCGGAGACGAAGAAGCTGCTTCTTCGCGCAAAGACGATTCTGCCGCTCACAGTGCTCTGCGGTGTGCGCCTTCTGCCGAAAGAGGCCCGGGAGCGGTGCTTAGCTCTGCAGAGGACCGTACCTTCGTCTTTAGCCTCTCTTCTCGTCTACATCTGAGCAAAAAGCTTTTCCACTCTGTCTGGCAAGGAGAAACTGTGCCAGCACAGAAAACATCTCCCATCGTGTTCTAGAGGCTGCACGCAGGTCTGCCGAGTGTTTTGCAAGAAGAGAAAGAAAGTTGTCCAAAACAGCTTGCAATCGAATGTTCATGTGAATAGAAAAGGCAGGAGAGTGGTCAGGTACTGTTTTCTCTCCGTTGGCAAGCTGCACACAAAATCGCAGTGTTGTACAGCTTGTTTCATCACCTTTGCGATGCTACCGCTCTCTCCGGCTCCCGGAGACGAAGAAGCTGCTTCTTCGCGCAAAGACGATTCTGCCGCTCACAGTGCTCTGCGGTGTGCGCCTTCTGCCGAAAGAGATCCGGGAGCGGTGCTTAGCTCTGCAGAGCACCGTACCTTCGTCTTTAGCCTCTCTTCTCGTCTACATCTTAGCAAAAAGCTTTTCCACTCTGTCTGGCAAGGAGAAACTTTGCCAGCACAAAAAACATCTCCCATCGTGTTCTAGAGGCTGCACGGAGGTCTGCCGAGTGTTTTGCAAGAAGAGAAAGAAAGTTGTCCAAAACAGCTTGCAATCGAATGTTCATGTGAATAGAAAAGGCAGGAGAGTGGTCAGGTACTGTTTTCTCTCAGTTGGCAAGCTGCGCACACAATCGCAGTGTTGTACAGCTTGTTTAATCACCTTTGCGAAGTTGCCGCTGTCTCCGGCTCTCGGAGACGAAGAAGCTGCTTCTTCGCGCAAAGACGATTCTGCCGCTCACAGTGCTCTGCGGTGTGCGCCTTTTGCCGAAAGACGCCCGGGAGCGGTGCTTAGCTCTGCAGAGCACCGTACCTTCGTCTTTAGCCTCTCTTCCTGTCTACATCTTAGCAAAAAGCTTTTCCACTCTGTCTGGCAAGGAGAAACTGTGCCAGCACAAAAAACATCTCCCATCGTGTTCTAGAGGCTGCACGGAGGTTTGCCGAGTGTTTTGCAAGAAGAGAAAGAAAGTTGTCCAAAACAGCTTGCAATCGAATGTTCATGTGAATAGAAAAGGCAGGAGAGTGGTCAGGTACTGTTTTCTCTCAGTTGGCAAGCTGCGCACACAATCGCAGTGTTGTACAGCTTGTTTCATCACCTTTGCCAAGTTGCCGCTCTCTCCGGCTCCCGGAGACGAAGAAGCTGCTTTTTCGCGCAAAGACGATTCTGCCGCTCACAGTGCTCTGCAGTGTGTGTCTTCTGCCGAAAGAGGCCCGGGAGCTGTGCTTAGCTCTGCAGAGCACCCTACCTGCTTCTTTAGCCTCTCTTCTCGTCTACATCTTAGCAAAAAGCTTTTCCACTCTGTCTGGCTAGGAGAAACTGTGCCAGCACAAAAAACATCTCCCATCATGTTCTAGAGGCTGCACAGAGGTCTGCCGAGTGTTTTGCAAGAAGAGAAAGAAAGTTGTCCAAAACAGCTTCCAATCGAATGTTCATGTGAATAGAAAAGACAGGAGAGTGGTCAGGTACTGTTTTCTCTCAGTTGGCAAGCTGCGCACACAATCGCAGTGTTGTACAGCTTGTTTCATCACCTTTGCGATGCTACCGCTCTCTCCGGCTCCCGGAGACGAAGAAGCTGCTTCTTCGCGCAAAGACGATTCTGCCGCTCACAGTGCTCTGCGGTGTGCGCCTTCTGCCGAAAGACGCCCGGGAGCGGTGCTTAGCTCTGCAGAGCACCGTACCTTCGTCTTTAGCCTCTCTTCTCGTCTACATCTTAGCAAAAAGCTTTTCCACTCTGTCTGGCAAGGAGAAACTGTGCCAGCACGGAAAACATCTCCCATCATGTTCTAGAAGCTGCACGGAGGTCTGCCGAGTGTTTTGCAAGAAGAGAAAGAAAGTTGTCCAAAACAGCTTGCAATCGAATGTTCATGTGAATAGAAAAGGCAGGAGAGTGGTCAGGTACTGTTTTCTCTCCGTTGGCAAGCTGCGCACACAATCGCAGTGTTGTACAGCTTGTTTCATCGCCTTTGCGAAGGTGCCGCTCTCTCCGGCTCCCGGAGACGAAGAAGCTGCTTCTTCGCGCAAAGACGATTCTGCCGCTCACAGTGCTCTGCGGTGTGCGCCTTCTGCCGAAAGAGATCCGGGAGCGGTGCTTAGCTCTGCAGAGCACCGTACCTTCGTCTTTAGCCTCTCTTCTCGTCTACATCCTAGCAAAAAGCTTTGCCACTCTGTCGGGCAAGGAGAAACTGTGCCAGCACAAAAAACATCTCCCATCGTGTTCTAGAGGCTGCACGGAGGTCTGCCGAGTGTTTTGCAAGAAGAGAAAGAAAGTTGTCCAAAACAGCTTGCAATCGAATGTTCATGTGAATAGAAAAGGCAGGAGAGTGGTCAGGTGCTGTTTTCTCTCCGTTGGCAAGCTGCGCACACAATCGCAGTGTTGTACAGCTTGTTTCATCGCCTTTGCCAAGTTGCCGCTCTCTCCGGCTCCCGGAGACGAAGAAGCTGCTTCTTCGCGCAAAGACGATTCTGCCGCTCACAGTGATCTGCGGTGTGCGGCTCCTGCCGAAAGAGGTCCGGGAGCGGTGCTTAGCTCTGCAGAGCACCGTACCTTCGTCTTTAGTCTCTTTTCTCGTCTACATCTTAGCAAAAAGCTTTTCCACTCTGTCTGGCAAGGAGAAACTGTGCCAGCACAAAAAACATCTCCCATCGTGTTCTAGAGGCTGCACGGAGGTCTGCCGAGTGTTTTGCAAGAAGAGAAAGAAAGTTGTCCAAAACAGCTTGCAATCGAATGTTCATGTGAATAGAAAAGACAGGAGAGTGGTCAGGTACTGTTTTCTCTCAGTTGGCAAGCTGCGCACACAATCGCAGTGTTGTACAGCTTGTTTCATCACCTTTGCCAAGTTGCCGCTCTCTCCGGCTCCCGGAGACGAAGAAGCTGCTTCTTCGCGCAAAGACGATTCTGCCGCTCACAGTGCTCTGCGGTGTGCGCCTTCTGCCGAAAGACGCCCGGGAGCGGTGCTTAGCTCTGCAGAGCACCGTACCTTCGTCTTTAGCCTCTCTTCTCGTCTACATCTTAGGAAAAAGCTTTTCCACGCTGTCTGGCAAGGAGAAACTGTGCCAGCACAAAAAACATCTCCCATCGTGTTCGAGAGTCTGCACGGAGGTCTGCCGAGTGTTTTGCAAGAAGAGAAAGAAAGTTGTCCAAAACAGCTTGCAATCGAATGTTCATGTGAATAGAAAAGGCAGGAGAATGGTCAGGTACTGTTTCCTCTCAGTTGGCAAGCTGCGCACACAATCGCAGTGTTGTACAGCTTGTTTCATCACCTTTGCGAAGCTGCCGCTCTCTCCGGCTCCCGGAGACGAAGAAGCTGCTTCTTCGCGCAAAGACGATTCTGCCGCTCACAGTGCTCTGCGGTGTGCGCCTTCTGCCGAAAGAGGTCCGGGAGCGGTGCTTAGCTCTGCAGAGCACCGTACCTGCTTCTTTAGCTTCTCTTCTCCTCTACATCTTAGCAAAAAGCTTTTCCACTCTGTCTGGCAAGGAGAAACTGTGCCAGCACAAAAAACATCTCCCATCGTGTTCTAGAGGCTGCACGGAGGTCAGCCGAGTGTTTTGCAAGAAGAGAAAGAAAGTTGTCCAAAACAGCTTGCAATCGAATGTTCATGTGAATAGAAAAGGCAGGAGAGTGGTCAGGTACTGTTTTCTCTCAGTTGGCACGCTGCGCACCCAATCGCAGTGTTGTACAGCTTGTTTCATCACCTTTGCGAAGTTGCCGCTCTCTCCGGCTCCCGGAGACGAAGAAGCTGCTTCTTCGCGCAAAGACGATTCTGCCGCTCACAGTGCTCTGCGGTGTGCGCCTTCTGCCGAAAGAGGCCCGGGAGCGGTGCTTAGCTCTGCAGAGGACCGTACCTTCGTCTTTAGCCTCTCTTCTCGTCTACATCTGAGCAAAAAGCTTTTCCACTCTGTCTGGCAAGGAGAAACTGTGCCAGCACAGAAAACATCTCCCATCGTGTTCTAGAGGCTGCACGCAGGTCTGCCGAGTGTTTTGCAAGAAGAGAAAGAAAGTTGTCCAAAACAGCTTGCAATCGAATGTTCATGTGAATAGAAAAGGCAGGAGAGTGGTCAGGTACTGTTTTCTCTCCGTTGGCAAGCTGCACACAAAATCGCAGTGTTGTACAGCTTGTTTCATCACCTTTGCGATGCTACCGCTCTCTCCGGCTCCCGGAGACGAAGAAGCTGCTTCTTCGCGCAAAGACGATTCTGCCGCTCACAGTGCTCTGCGGTGTGCGCCTTCTGCCGAAAGAGATCCGGGAGCGGTGCTTAGCTCTGCAGAGCACCGTACCTTCGTCTTTAGCCTCTCTTCTCGTCTACATCTTAGCAAAAAGCTTTTCCACTCTGTCTGGCAAGGAGAAACTTTGCCAGCACAAAAAACATCTCCCATCGTGTTCTAGAGGCTGCACGGAGGTCTGCCGAGTGTTTTGCAAGAAGAGAAAGAAAGTTGTCCAAAACAGCTTGCAATCGAATGTTCATGTGAATAGAAAAGGCAGGAGAGTGGTCAGGTACTGTTTTCTCTCAGTTGGCAAGCTGCGCACACAATCGCAGTGTTGTACAGCTTGTTTAATCACCTTTGCGAAGTTGCCGCTGTCTCCGGCTCTCGGAGACGAAGAAGCTGCTTCTTCGCGCAAAGACGATTCTGCCGCTCACAGTGCTCTGCGGTGTGCGCCTTTTGCCGAAAGACGCCCGGGAGCGGTGCTTAGCTCTGCAGAGCACCGTACCTTCGTCTTTAGCCTCTCTTCCTGTCTACATCTTAGCAAAAAGCTTTTCCACTCTGTCTGGCAAGGAGAAACTGTGCCAGCACAAAAAACATCTCCCATCGTGTTCTAGAGGCTGCACGGAGGTTTGCCGAGTGTTTTGCAAGAAGAGAAAGAAAGTTGTCCAAAACAGCTTGCAATCGAATGTTCATGTGAATAGAAAAGGCAGGAGAGTGGTCAGGTACTGTTTTCTCTCAGTTGGCAAGCTGCGCACACAATCGCAGTGTTGTACAGCTTGTTTCATCACCTTTGCCAAGTTGCCGCTCTCTCCGGCTCCCGGAGACGAAGAAGCTGCTTTTTCGCGCAAAGACGATTCTGCCGCTCACAGTGCTCTGCAGTGTGTGTCTTCTGCCGAAAGAGGCCCGGGAGCTGTGCTTAGCTCTGCAGAGCACCCTACCTGCTTCTTTAGCCTCTCTTCTCGTCTACATCTTAGCAAAAAGCTTTTCCACTCTGTCTGGCTAGGAGAAACTGTGCCAGCACAAAAAACATCTCCCATCATGTTCTAGAGGCTGCACAGAGGTCTGCCGAGTGTTTTGCAAGAAGAGAAAGAAAGTTGTCCAAAACAGCTTCCAATCGAATGTTCATGTGAATAGAAAAGACAGGAGAGTGGTCAGGTACTGTTTTCTCTCAGTTGGCAAGCTGCGCACACAATCGCAGTGTTGTACAGCTTGTTTCATCACCTTTGCGATGCTACCGCTCTCTCCGGCTCCCGGAGACGAAGAAGCTGCTTCTTCGCGCAAAGACGATTCTGCCGCTCACAGTGCTCTGCGGTGTGCGCCTTCTGCCGAAAGACGCCCGGGAGCGGTGCTTAGCTCTGCAGAGCACCGTACCTTCGTCTTTAGCCTCTCTTCTCGTCTACATCTTAGCAAAAAGCTTTTCCACTCTGTCTGGCAAGGAGAAACTGTGCCAGCACGGAAAACATCTCCCATCATGTTCTAGAAGCTGCACGGAGGTCTGCCGAGTGTTTTGCAAGAAGAGAAAGAAAGTTGTCCAAAACAGCTTGCAATCGAATGTTCATGTGAATAGAAAAGGCAGGAGAGTGGTCAGGTACTGTTTTCTCTCCGTTGGCAAGCTGCGCACACAATCGCAGTGTTGTACAGCTTGTTTCATCGCCTTTGCGAAGGTGCCGCTCTCTCCGGCTCCCGGAGACGAAGAAGCTGCTTCTTCGCGCAAAGACGATTCTGCCGCTCACAGTGCTCTGCGGTGTGCGCCTTCTGCCGAAAGAGATCCGGGAGCGGTGCTTAGCTCTGCAGAGCACCGTACCTTCGTCTTTAGCCTCTCTTCTCGTCTACATCCTAGCAAAAAGCTTTGCCACTCTGTCGGGCAAGGAGAAACTGTGCCAGCACAAAAAACATCTCCCATCGTGTTCTAGAGGCTGCACGGAGGTCTGCCGAGTGTTTTGCAAGAAGAGAAAGAAAGTTGTCCAAAACAGCTTCCAATCCAATGTTCATGTGAATAGAAAAGGCAGGAGAGTGGTCAGGTACTGTTTTCTCTCAGTTGGCAAGCTGCGCACACAATCGCAGTGTTGTACAGCTTGTTTCATCACCTTTGCGAAGCTGCCGCTCTCTCCGGCTCCCGGAGACGAAGAAGCTGCTTCTTCGCGCAAAGACGATTCTGCCGCTCACAGTGCTCTGCGGTGTGCGCCTTCTGCCGAAAGAGATCCGGGAGCGGTGCTTAGCTCTGCAGAGCACCGTACCTTCGTCTTTAGTCTCTCTTCTCGTCTACATCTTAGCAAAAAGCTTTTCCACTCTGTCTGGCAAGGAGAAACTGTGCCAGCTCAAAAAACATCTCCCATCGTGTTCTAGAGGCTGCACGGAGGTCTGCCGAGTGTTTTGCAAGAAGAGAAAGAAAGTTGTCCAAAACAGCTTGCAATCGAATGTTCATGTGAATAGAAAAGGCAGGAGAGTGGTCAGGTACTGTTTTCTCTCACTTGGCAAGCTGCGCACACAATCGCAGTGTTGTACAGCTTGTTTCATCACCTTTGCGAAGTTGCCGCTCTCTCCGGCTCCCGGAGACGAAGAAGCTGCTTCTTCGCGCAAAGACGATTCTGCCGCTCACAGTGCTCTGCGGTGTGCGCCTTCTGCCGAAAGAGGTCCGGGAGCGGTGCTTAGCTCTGCAGAGCACCGTACCTTCCTCTTTAGCCTCTCTTCTCCTCTACATCTTAGCAAAAAGCTTTTCCACTCTGTCTGGCAAGGAGAAACTGTGCCAGCACAAAAAACATCTCCCATCGTGTTCTAGAGGCTGCACGGAGGTCAGCCGAGTGTTTTGCAAGAAGAGAAAGAAAGTTGTCCAAAACAGCTTCCAATCGAATGTTCATGTGAATAGAAAAGGCAGGAGAGTGGTCAGGTACTGTTTTCTCTCAGTTGGAAAGCTGCGCACCCAATCGCAATGTTGTACAGCTTGTTTCATCACCTTTGCCAAGTTGCCGCTCTCTCCGGCTCCCGGAGACGAAGAAGCTGCTTCTTCGCGCAAAGACGATTCTGCCGCTCACAGTGCTCTGCGGTGTGCGCCTTCTGCCGAAAGAGGCCCGGGAGCGGTGCTTAGCTCTGCAGAGGACCGTACCTTCGTCTTTAGCCTCTCTTCTCGTCTACATCTGAGCAAAAAGCTTTTCCACTCTGTCTGGCAAGGAGAAACTGTGCCAGCACAAAAATTATCTCCCATCGTGTTCTAGAGGCTGCACGCAGGTCTGCCGAGTGTTTTGCAAGAAGAGAAAGAAAGTTGTCCAAAACAGCTTGCAATCGAATGTTCATGTGAATAGAAAAGGCAGGAGAGTGGTCAGGTACTGTTTTCTCTCAGTTGGCAAGCTGCACACACTATCGCAGTGTTGTACAGCTTGTTTCATCACCTTTGCGATGCTACCGCTCTCTCCGGCTCCCGGAGACGAAGAAGCTGCTTCTTCGCGCAAAGACGATTCTGCCGCTCACAGTGCTCTGCGGTGTGCGCCTTCTGCCGAAAGAGATCCGGGAGCGGTGCTTAGCTCTGCAGAGCACCGTACCTTCGTCTTTAGCCTCTCTTCTCGTCTACATCTTAGCAAAAAGCTTTTCCACTCTGTCTGGCAAGGAGAAACTTTGCCAGCACAAAAAACATCTCCCATCGTGTTCTAGAGGCTGCACGGAGGTCTGCCGAGTGTTTTGCAAGAAGAGAAAGAAAGTTGTCCAAAACAGCTTGCAATCGAATGTTCATGTGAATAGAAAAGGCAGGAGAGTGGTCAGGTACTGTTTTCTCTCAGTTGGCAAGCTGCGCACACAATCGCAGTGTTGTACAGCTTGTTTAATCACCTTTGCGAAGTTGCCGCTCTCTCCGGCTCTCGGAGACGAAGAAGCTGCTTCTTCGCGCAAAGACGATTCTGCCGCTCACAGTGCTCTGCGGTGTGCGCCTTTTGCCGAAAGACGCCCGGGAGCGGTGCTTAGCTCTGCAGAGCACCGTACCTTCGTCTTTAGCCTCTCTTCTCTTCTACATCTTAGCAAAAAGCTTTTCCACTCTGTCTGGCAAGGAGAAACTGTGCCAGCACAAAAAACATCTCCCATCGTGTTCTAGAGGCTGCACGGAGGTTTGCCGAGTGTTTTGCAAGAAGAGAAAGAAAGTTGTCCAAAACAGCTTGCAATCGAATGTTCATGTGAATAGAAAAGGCAGGAGAGTGGTCAGGTACTGTTTTCTCTCAGTTGGCAAGCTGCGCACACAATCGCAGTGTTGTACAGCTTGTTTCATCACCTTTGCCAAGTTGCCGCTCTCTCCGGCTCCCGGAGACGAAGAAGCTGCTTCTTCGCGCAAAGACGATTCTGCCGCTCACAGTGCTCTGCGGTGTGCGCCTTCTGCCGAAAGAGATCCGGGAGCGGTGCTTAGCTCTGCAGAGCACCGTACCTTCGTCTTTTGCCTCTCTTCTCGTCTACATCTTAGGAAAAAGCTTTTCCACTCTGTCTGGCAAGGAGAAACTGTGCCAGCACAAAAAACACCTCCCATCGTGTTCTAGAGGCTGCACGGAGGTCTGCCGAGTGTTTTGCAAGAAGAGAAAGAAAGTTGTCCAAAACAGCTTGCAATCGAATGTTCATGTGAATAGAAAAGGCAGGAGAGTGGTCAGGTACTGTTTTCTCTCCGTTGGCAAGCTGCGCACACAATCGCAGTGTTGTACAGCTTGTTTCATCACCTTTGCCAAGTTGCCGCTCTCTCCGGCTCCCGGAGACGAAGAAGCTGCTTTTTCGCGCAAAGACGATTCTGCCGCTCACAGTGCTCTGCAGTGTGTGTCTTCTGCCGAAAGAGGCCCGGGAGCTGTGCTTAGCTCTGCAGAGCACCCTACCTGCTTCTTTAGCCTCTCTTCTCGTCTACATCTTAGCAAAAAGCTTTTCCACACTGTCTGGCTAGGAGAAACTGTGCCAGCACAAAAAACATCTCCCATCGTGTTCTAGAGGCTGCACAGAGGTCTGCCGAGTGTTTTGCAAGAAGAGAAAGAAAGTTGTCCAAAACAGCTTCCAATCGAATGTTCATGTGAATAGAAAAGACAGGAGAGTGGTCAGGTACTGTTTTCTCTCAGTTGGCAAGCTGCGCACACAATCGCAGTGTTGTACAGCTTGTTTCATCACCTTTGCGAAGCTGCCGCTCTCTCCGGCTCCCGGAGACGAAGAAGCTGCTTCTTCGCGCAAAGACGATTCTGCCGCTCACAGTGCTCTGCGGTGTGCGCCTTCTGCCGAAAGACGCCCGGGAGCGGTGCTTAGCTCTGCAGAGCACCGTACCTTCGTCTTTAGCCTCTCTTCTCGTCTACATCTTAGCAAAAAGCTTTTCCACTCTGTCTGGCAAGGAGAAACTGTGCCAGCACAGAAAACATCTCCCATCATGTTCTAGAAGCTGCACGGAGGTCTGCCGAGTGTTTTGCAAGAAGAGAAAGAAAGTTGTCCAAAACAGCTTGCAATCGAATGTTCATGTGAATAGAAAAGGCAGGAGAGTGGTCAGGTACTGTTTTCTCTCCGTTGGCAAGCTGCGCACACAATCGCAGTGTTGTACAGCTTGTTTCATCGCCTTTGCGAAGCTGCCGTTCTCTCCGGCTCCCGGAGACGAAGAATCTGCTTCTTCGCGCAAAGACGATTCTGCCGCTCACAGTGCTCTGCGGTGTGCGCCTTCTGCCGAAAGAGATCCGGGAGCGGTGCTTAGCTCTGCAGAGCACCGTACCTTCGTCTTTAGCCTCTCTTCTCGTCTACATCCTAGCAAAAAGCTTTGCCACTCTGTCGGGCAAGGAGAAACTGTGCCAGCACAAAAAACACCTCCCATCGTGTTCTAGAGGCTGCACGGAGGTCTGCCGAGTGTTTTGCAAGAAGAGAAAGAAAGTTGTCCAAAACAGCTTGCAATCCAATGTTCATGTGAATAGAAAAGGCAGGAGAGTGGTCAGGTACTGTTTTCTCTCCGTTGGCAAGCTGCGCACACAATCGCAGTGTTGTACAGCTTGTTTCATCGCCTTTGCGAAGCTGCCGCTCTCTCCGGCTCCCGGAGACGAAGAAGCTGCTTCTTCGCGCAAAGACGATTCTGCCGCTCACAGTGCTCTGAGGTGTGCGCCTTCTGCCGAAAGAGATCCGGGAGCGGTGCTTAGCTCTGCAGAGCACCGTACCTTCGTCTTTAGCCTCTCTTCTCGTCTACATCTTAGCAAAAAGCTTTTCCACTCTGTCTGGCAAGGAGAAACTGTGCCAGCACAAAAAACATCTCCCATCGTGTTCTAGAGGCTGCACGGAGGTCTGCCAAGTGTTTTGCAAGAAGAGAAAGAAAGTTGTCCAAAACAGCTTGCAATCGAATGTTCATGTGAATAGAAAAGGCAGGAGAGTGGTCAGGTACTGTTTTCTCACAGTTGGCAAGCTGCGCACACAATCGCAGTGTTGTACAGCTTGTTTCATCACCTTTGCGAAGTTGCCGCTCTCTCCGGCTCCCGGAGACGAAGAAGCTGCTTCTTCGCGCAAAGACGATTCTGCCGCTCACAGTGCTCTGCGGTGTGCGCCTTCTGCCGAAAGAGGTCCGGGAGCGGTGCTTAGCTCTGCAGAGCACCGTACCTTCGTCTTTAGCCTCTCTTCTCGTCTACATCTTAGCAAAAAGCTTTTCCACTCTGTCTGGCAAGGAGAAACTGTACCAGCACAAAAAACATCTCCCATCGTGTTCTAGAGGCTGCACAGAGGTCTGCCGAGTGTTTTGCAAGAAGAGAAAAAAGTTGTCCAAAACAGCTTGCAATCGAATGTTCATGTGAATAGAAAAGGCAGGAGAGTGGTCAGGTACTGTTTTCTCTCCGTTGGCAAGCTGCGCACACAATCGCAGTGTTGTACAGCTTGTTTCATCACCTTTGCGAAGTTGCCGCTCTCTCCGGCTCCCGGAGACGAAGAAGCTGCTTCTTCGCGCAAAGACGATTCTGCCGCTCACAGTGCTCTGCGGTGTGCGCCTTCTGCCGAAAGAGATCCGGGAGCGGTGCTTAGCTCTGCAGAGCACCGTACCTTCGTCTTTAGCCTCTCTTCTCGTCTACATCTTAGCAAAAAGCTTTTCCACTCTGTCTGGCAAGGAGAAACTGTGCCAGCACAAAAAACATCTCCCATCGTGTTCTAGAGGCTGCACGGAGGTCTGCCGAGTGTTTTGCAAGAAGAGAAAGAAAGTTGTCCAAAACAGCTTGCAATCGAACGTTCATGTGAATAGAAAAGGCAGGAGAGTGGTCAGGTACTGTTTTCTCTCAGTTGGCAAGCTGCGCACACAATCGCAGTGTTGTACAGCTTGTTTCATCACCTTTGCGAAGTTGCCGCTCTCTCCGGCTCCCGGAGACGAAGAAGCTGCTTTTTCGCGCAAAGACAATTCTGCCGCTCACAGTGCTTTGCAGTGTGCGCCTTCTGCCGAAAGACGCCCGGGAGCGGTGCTTAGCTCTGCAGAGCACCGTACCTTCGTCTTTAGCCTCTCTTCTCGTCTACATCTTAGCAAAAAGCTTTTCCACTCTGTCTGGCAAGGAGAAACTGTGCCAGCACAAAAAAAATCTCCCATCGTGTTCTAGAGGCTGCACGGAGGTCGGCCGAGTGTTTTGCAAGAAGAGAAAGAAAGTTGTCCAAAACAGCTTCCAATCGAATGTTCATGTGAATAGAAAAGGCAGGAGAGTGGTCAGGTACTGTTTTCTCTCCGTTGGCCAGCTGCGCACACAATCGCAGTGTTGTACAGCTTGTTTCATCGCCTTTGCCAAGTTGCCGCTCTCTCCGGCTCCCGGAGACGAAGAAGCTGCTTCTTCGCGCAAAGACGATTCTGCCGCTCACAGTGCTCAGCGGTGTGCGCCTTCAGCCGAAAGAGGTCCGGGGGCGGTGCTTAGCTCTGCAGAGCACCGTACCTTCGTCTTTAGCCTCTCTTCTCGTCTACATCTTAGCAAAAAGCTTTTCCACTCTGTCTGGCAAGGAGAAACTGTGCCAGCACAAAAAACACCTCCCATCGTGTTCTAGAGGCTGCACGGAGGTCTGCCGAGTGTTTTGCAAGAAGAGAAAGAAAGTTGTCCAAAACAGCTTGCAATCGAATGTTCATGTGAATAGAAAAGGCAGGAGAGTGGTCAGGTACTGTTTTCTCTCCGTTGGCAAGCTGCGCACACAATCGCAGTGTTGTACAGCTTGTTTCATCACCTTTGCGAAGTTGCCGCTCTCTCCGGCTCCCGGAGACGAAGAAGCTGCTTCTTCGCGCAAATACGATTCTGCCGCTCACAGTGCTCTGCGGTGTGCGCCTTCTGCCGAAAGAGATCCGGGAGCGGTGCTTAGCTCTGCAGAGCACCGTACCTTCGTCTTTAGCCTCTCTTCTCGTCTACATCTTAGCAAAAAGCTTTTCCACTCTGTCTGGCAAGGAGAAACTGTGCCAGCACAAAAAACATCTCCCATCGTGTTCTAGAGGCTGCACGGAGGTCTGCCGAGTGTTTTGCAAGAAGAGAAAGAAAGTTGTCCAAAACAGCTTGCAATCGAACGTTCATGTGAATAGAAAAGGCAGGAGAGTGGTCAGGTACTGTTTTCTCTCAGTTGGCAAGCTGCGCACACAATCGCAGTGTTGTACAGCTTGTTTCATCACCTTTGCCAAGTTGCCGCTCTCTCCGGCTCCCGGAGACGAAGAAGCTGCTTTTTCGCGCAAAGACGATTCTGCCGCTCACAGTGCTTTGCAGTGTGCGCCTTCTGCCGAAAGACGCCCGGGAGCGGTGCTTAGCTCTGCAGAGCACCGTACCTTCGTCTTTAGCCTCTCTTCTCGTCTACATCTTAGCAAAAAGCTTTTCCACTCTGTCTGGCAAGGAGAAACTGTGCCAGCACAAAAAAAATCTCCCATCGTGTTCTAGAGGCTGCACGGAGGTCGGCCGAGTGTTTTGCAAGAAGAGAAAGAAAGTTGTCCAAAACAGCTTCCAATCGAATGTTCATGTGAATAGAAAAGGCAGGAGAGTGGTCAGGTACTGTTTTCTCTCCGTTGGCAAGCTGCGCACACAATCGCAGTTTTGTACAGCTTGTTTCATCGCCTTTGCCAAGTTGCCGCTCTCTCCGGCTCCCGGAGACGAAGAAGCTGCTTCTTCGCGCAAAGACGATTCTGCCGCTCACAGTGCTCAGCGGTGTGCGCCTTCAGCCGAAAGAGGTCCGGGGGCGGTGCTTAGCTCTGCAGAGCACCGTACCTTCGTCTTTTGCCTCTCTTCTCGTCTACATCTTAGCAAAAAGCTTTTCCACTCTGTCTGGCAAGGAGAAACTGTGCCAGCACAAAAAACACCTCCCATCGTGTTCTAGAGGCTGCACGGAGGTCTGCCGAGTGTTTTGCAAGAAGAGAAAGAAAGTTGTCCAAAACAGCTTGCAATCGAATGTTCATGTGAATAGAAAAGGCAGGAGAGTGGTCAGGTACTGTTTTCTCTCAGTTGGCAAGCTGCGCACACAATCGCAGTGTTGTACAGCCTGTTTCATCGCCTTTGCGAAGTTGCCGCTCTCTCCGGCTCCCGGAGACGAAGAAGTTGCTTTTTCGCGCAAAGACGATTCTGCCGCTCACAGTGCTCTGCAGTGTGTGTCTTCTGCCGAAAGAGGCCCGGGAGCTGTGCTTAGCTCTGCAGAGCACCCTACCTGCTTCTTTAGCCTCTCTTCTCGTCTACATCTTAGCAAAAAGCTTTTCCACTCTGTCTGGCAAGGAGAAACTGTGCCAGCTCAAAAAACATCTCCCATCGTGTTCTAGAGGCTGCACGGAGGTCTGCCAAGTGTTTTGCAAGAAGAGAAAGAAAGTTGTCCAAAACAGCTTGCAATCGAATGTTCATGTGAATAGAAAAGGCAGGAGAGTGGTCAGGTACTGTTTTCTCTCCGTTGGCAAGCTGCGCACACAATCGCAGAGTTGTACAGCTTGTTTCATCGCCTTTGCGAAGCTGCCGCTCTCTCCGGCTCCCGGAGACGAAGAAGCTGCTTCTTCGCGCAAAGACGATTCTGCCGCTCACAGTGCTCTGAGGTGTGCGCCTTCTGCCGAAAGAGATCCGGGAGCGGTGCTTAGCTCTGCAGAGCACCGTACCTTCGACTTCAGCCTCTCTTCTCGTCTACATCTTAGCAAAAAGCATTTCCACTCTGTCTGGCAAGGAGAAACTGTGCCAGCACAAAAAACATCTCCCATCGTGTTCTAGAGGCTGCACGGAGGTCTGCCGAGTGTTTTGCAAGAAGAGAAATAAAGTTGTCCAAAACAGCTTGCAATCGAATGTTCATGTGAATAGAAAAGGCAGGAGAGTGGTCAGGTACTGTTTTCTCTCAGTTGGCAAGCTGCGCACACAATCGCAGTGTTGTACAGCTTGTTTCATCGCCTTTGCGAAGCTGCCGCTCTCTCCGGCTCCCGGAGACGAAGAAGCTGCTTCTTCGCGCAAAGACGATTCTGCCGCTCACAGTGCTCTGCGGTGTGCGCCTTCTGCCGAAAGAGATCCGGGAGCGGTGCTTAGCTCTGCAGAGCACCGTACCTTCGTCTTTAGCCTCTCTTCTCGTCTACATCTTAGCAAAAAGCTTTTCCACTCTGTCTGGCAAGGAGAAACTGTGCCAGCACAAAAAACATCTCCCATCGTGTTCTAGAGGCTGCACGGAGGTCTGCCGAGTGTTTTGCAAGAAGAGAAAGAAAGTTGTCCAAAACAGCTTGCAATCGAATGTTCATGTGAATAGAAAAGGCAGGAGAGTGGTCAGGTACTGTTTTCTCTCAGTTGGCAAGCTGCGCACACAATCGCAGTGTTGTACAGCTTGTTTCATCACCTTTGCCAAGTTGCCGCTCTCTCCGGCTCCCGGATACGAAGAAGCTGCTTTTTCGCGCTAAGACAATTCTGCCGCTCACAGTGCTCTGCAGTGTGCGCCTTCTGCCGAAAGACGCCCGGGAGCGGTGCTTAGCTCTGCAGAGCACCGTACCTTCGTCTTTAGGCTCTCTTCTCGTCTACATCTTAGCAAAAAGCTTTTCCACTCTGTCTGGCAAGGAGAAACTGTGCCAGCACAGAAAACATCCCCCATCGTGTTCTAGAGGCTGCACGGAGGTCTGCCGAGTGTTTTGCAAGAAGAGAAAGAAAGTTGTCCAAAACAGCTTCCAATCGAATGTTCATGTGAATAGAAAAGGCAGGAGAGTGGTCAGGTACTGTTTTCTCTCAGTTGGCAAGCTGCGCACACAATCGCAGTGTTGTACAGCCTGTTTCATCGCCTTTGCGAAGTTGCCGCTCTCTCCGGCTCCCGGAGACGAAGAAGTTGCTTTTTCGCGCAAAGACGATTCTGCCACTCACAGTGCTCTGCAGTGTGTGTCTTCTGCCGAAAGAGGCCCGGGAGCTGTGCTTAGCTCTGCAGAGCACCCTACCTGCTTCTTTAGCCTCTCTTCTCGTCTACATCTTAGCAAAAAGCTTTTCCACTCTGTCTGGCAAGGAGAAACTGTGCCAGCACAAAAAACATCTCCCATCGTGTTCTAGAGGCTGCACGGAGGTCTGCCAAGTGTTTTGCAAGAAGAGAAAGAAAGTTGTCCAAAACAGCTTGCAATCGAATGTTCATGTGAATAGAAAAGGCAGGAGAGTGGTCAGGTACTGTTTTCTCTCCGTTGGCAAGCTGCGCACACAATCGCAGAGTTGTACAGCTTGTTTCATCGCCTTTGCGAAGCTGCCGCTCTCTCCGGCTCCCGGAGACGAAGAAGCTGCTTCTTCGCGCAAAGACGATTCTGCCGCTCACAGTGCTCTGAGGTGTGCGCCTTCTGCCGAAAGAGATCCGGGAGCGGTGCTTAGCTCTGCAGAGCACCGTACCTTCGACTTCAGCCTCTCTTCTCGTCTACATCTTAGCAAAAAGCATTTCCACTCTGTCTGGCAAGGAGAAACTGTGCCAGCACAAAAAACATCTCCCATCGTGTTCTAGAGGCTGCACGGAGGTCTGCCGAGTGTTTTGCAAGAAGAGAAATAAAGTTGTCCAAAACAGCTTGCAATCGAATGTTCATGTGAATAGAAAAGGCAGGAGAGTGGTCAGGTACTGTTTTCTCTCACTTGGCAAGCTGCGCACACAATCGCAGTGTTGTACAGCTTGTTTCATCGCCTTTGCGAAGCTGCCGCTCTCTCCGGCTCCCGGAGACGAAGAAGCTGCTTCTTCGCGCAAAGACGATTCTGCCGCTCACAGTGCTCTGCGGTGTGCGCCTTCTGCCGAAAGAGATCCGGGAGCGGTGCTTAGCTCTGCAGAGCACCGTACCTTCGTCTTTAGCCTCTCTTCTCGTCTACATCTTAGCAAAAAGCTTTTCCACTCTGTCTGGCAAGGAGAAACTGTGCCAGCACAAAAAACATCTCCCATCGTGTTCTAGAGGCTGCACGGAGGTCTGCCGAGTGTTTTGCAAGAAGAGAAAGAAAGTTGTCCAAAACAGCTTGCAATCGAATGTTCATGTGAATAGAAAAGGCAGGAGAGTGGTCAGGTACTGTTTTCTCTCAGTTGGCAAGCTGCGCACACAATCGCAGTGTTGTACAGCTTGTTTCATCACCTTTGCCAAGTTGCCGCTCTCTCCGGCTCCCGGATACGAAGAAGCTGCTTTTTCGCGCTAAGACAATTCTGCCGCTCACAGTGCTCTGCAGTGTGCGCCTTCTGCCGAAAGACGCCCGGGAGCGGTGCTTAGCTCTGCAGAGCACCGTACCTTCGTCTTTAGGCTCTCTTCTCGTCTACATCTTAGCAAAAAGCTTTTCCACTCTGTCTGGCATGGAGAAACTGTGCCAGCACAGAAAACATCCCCCATCGTGTTCTAGAGGCTGCACGGAGGTCTGCCGAGTGTTTTGCAAGAAGAGAAAGAAAGTTGTCCAAAACAGCTTCCAATCGAATGTTCATGTGAATAGAAAAGGCAGGAGAGTGGTCAGGTACTGTTTTCTCTCAGTTGGCAAGCTGCGCACACAATCGCAGTGTTGTACAGCTTGTTTCATCACCTTTGCGAAGTTGCCGCTCTCTCCGGCTCCCGGAGACGAAGAAGTTGCTTTTTCGCGCAAAGACGATTCTGCCGCTCACAGTGCTCTGCAGTGTGTGTCTTCTGCCGAAAGACGCCCGGGAGCGGTGCTTAGCTCTGCAGAGCACCCTACCTGCTTCTTTAGCCTCTCTTCTCGTCTACATCTTAGCAAAAAGCTTTTCCACTCTGTCTGGCAAGGAGAAACTGTACCAGCACAAAAAACATCTCCCATCGTGTTCTAGAGGCTGCACAGAGGTCTGCCGAGTGTTTTGCAAGAAGAGAAAGAAAGTTGTCCAAAACAGCTTGCAATCGAATGTTCATGTGAATAGAAAAGGCAGGAGAGTGGTCAGGTACTGTTTTCTCTCCGTTGGCAAGCTGCGCACACAATCGCAGTGTTGTACAGCTTGTTTCATCACCTTTGCCAAGTTGCCGCTCTCTCCGGCTCCCGGAGACGAAGAAGCTGCTTCTTCGCGCAAAGACGATTCTGCCGCTCACAGTGCTCTGCGGTGTGCGCCTTCTGCCGAAAGAGATCCGGGAGCGGTGCTTAGCTCTGCAGAGCACCGTACCTTCGTCTTTAGCCTCTCTTCTCGTCTACATCTGAGCAAAAAGCTTTTCCACTCTGTCTGGCAAGGAGAAACTGTGCCAGCTCAAAAAACATCTCCCATCGTGTTCTAGAGGCTGCACGCAGGTCTGCCGAGTGTTTTGCAAGAAGAGAAAGAAAGTTGTCCAAAACAGCTTGCAATCGAATGTTCATGTGAATAGAAAAGGCAGGAGAGTGGTCAGGTACTGTTTTCTCTCACTTGGCAAGCTGCGCACACAATCGCAGTGTTGTACAGCTTGTTTCATCACCTTTGCGAAGTTGCCGCTCTCTCCGGCTCCTGGAGACCAAGAAGCTGCTTCTTCACGCAAAGACGATTCTGCCGCTCACAGTGCTCTGCGGTGTGCGCCTCCTGCCGAAAGACGCCCGGGAGCGGTGCTTAGCTCTGCAGAGCACCGTACCTTCGTCTTTAGCCTCTCTTCTCGTCTACATCTTAGCAAAAAGCTTTTCCACTCTGTCTGGCAAGGATAAACTGTGCCAGCACAAAAAACATCTCCCATCGTGTTCTAGAGGCTGCACGGAGGTCTGCCGAGTGATTTGCAAGAAGAGAAATGAAGTTGTCCAAAACAGCTTCCAATCGAATGCTCATGTGAATAGAAAAGGCAGGAGAGTGGTCAGGTACTGTTTTCTCTCCGTTGGCAAGCTGCGTACACAATCGCAGTGTTGTACAGCTTGTTTCATCACCTTTGCGAAGTTGCCGCTCTCTCCGGCTCCCGGAGACGAAGAAGCTGCTTCTTCGCGCAAAGACGATTCTGCCGCTCACAGTGCTCTGCGGTGTGCGCCTTCTGCCGAAAGAGGCCCGGGAGCTGTGCTTAGCTCTGCAGAGCACCGTACCTTCGTCTTTAGCCTCTCTTCTCGTCTACATCTTAGCAAAAAGCTTTTCCACTCTGTCTGGCAAGGAGAAACTGTGCCAGCACAGAAAACATCTCCCATCGTGTTCTAGAGGCTGCACGGAGGTCTGCCGAGTGTTTTGCAAGAAGAGAAAGAAAGTTGTCCAAAACAGCTTGCAATCCAATGTTCATGTGAATAGAAAAGGCAGGAGAGTGGTCAGGTACTCTTTTCTCTCCGTTGGCAAGCTGCGCACACAATCGCAGTGTTGTACAGCTTGTTTCATCGCCTTTGCGAAGCTGCCGCTCTCTCCGGCTCCCGGAGACGAAGAAGCTGCTTCTTCGCGCAAAGACGATTCTGCCGCTCACAGTGCTCTGCGGTGTGCGCCTTCTGCCGAAAGAGATCCGGGAGCGGTGCTTAGCTCTGCAGAGCACCGTACCTTCGTCTTTTGCCTCTCTTCTCGTCTACATCTTAGCAAAAAGCTTTTCCACTCTGTCTGGAAAGGAGAATTTGTGCCAGCACAAATAACACCTCCCATCGTGTTCTAGAGGCTGCACGGAGGTCTGCCGAGTGTTTTGCAAGAAGAGAAAGAAAGTTGTCCAAAACAGGTTGCAATCGAATGTTCATGTGAATAGAAAAGGCAGGAGAGTGGTCAGGTACTGTTTTCTCTCCGTTGGCAAGCTGCGCACACAATCGCAGTGTTGTACAGCTTGTTTCATCGCCTTTGCGAAGCTGCCGCTCTCTCCGGCTCCCGGAGACGAAGAAGCTGCTTCTTCGCGCAAAGACCATTCTGCCGCTCACAGTGCTCTGCGGTGTGCGCCTTCTGCCGAGAGAGATCCGGGAGAGGTGCTTAGCTCTGCAGAGCACCGTACCTTCGTCTTTAGCCTCTCTTCTCGTCTACATCTTAGCAAAAAGCTTTTCCACTCTGTCTGGCAAGGAGAAACTGTGCCAGCACAAAAAACATCTCCCATCGTGTTCTAGAGGCTGCACGGAGGTCTGCCGAGTGTTTTGCAAGAAGAGAAAGAAAGTTGTCCAAAACAGCTTCCAATCGAATGTTCATGTGAATAGAAAAGACAGGAGAGTGGTCAGGTACTGTTTTCTCTCAGTTGGCAAGCTGCGCACACAATCGCAGTGTTGTACAGCTTGTTTCATCACCTTTGCGAAGTTGCCGCTCTCTCCGGCTCCCGGAGACGAAGAAGCTGCTTCTTCGCGCAAAGACGATTCTGCCGCTCACAGTGCTCTGCGGTGTGCGCCTTCTGCCGAAAGACGCCCGGGAGCGGTGCTTAGCTCTGCAGAGCACCGTACCTTCGTCTTTAGCCTCTCTTCTCGTCTACATCTTAGCAAAAAGCTTTTCCACTCTGTCTGGCAAGGAGAAACTGTGCCAGCACAGAAAACATCCCCCATCGTGTTCTAGAGGCTGCACGGAGGTCTGCCAAGTGTTTTGCAAGAAGAGAAAGAAAGTTGTCCAAAACAGCTTGCAATCGAATGTTCATGTGAATAGAAAAGGCAGGAGAGTGGTCAGGTACTGTTTTCTCTCAGTTGGCAAGCTGCGCACACAATCGCAGTGTTGTACAGCTTGTTTCATCACCTTTGCGAAGTTGCCGCTCTCTCCGGCTCCCGGAGACGAAGAAGCTGCTTCTTCGCGCAAAGACGATTCTGCCGCTCACAGTGCTCTGCGGTGTGCGCCTTCTGCCGAAAGACGCCCGGGAGCGGTGCTTAGCTCTGCAGAGCACCGTACCTTCGTCTTTAGCCTCTCTTCTCGTCTACATCTTAGCAAAAAGCTTTTCCACTCTGTCTGGCAAGGAGAAACTTTGCCAGCACAAAAAACATCTCCCATCGTGTTCTAGAGGCTGCACGGAGGTCTGCCGAGTGTTTTGCAAGAAGAGAAAGAAAGTTGTCCAAAACAGCTTGCAATCGAATGTTCATGTGAATAGAAAAGACAGGAGAGTAGTCAGGTACTGTTTTCTCTCCGTTGGCAAGCTGCGCACACAATGGCAGTGTTGTACAGCTTGTTTCATTGCCTTTGCGAAGCTGCCGCTCTCTCCGGCTCCCGGAGACGAAGAAGCTGCTTCTTCGCGCAAAGACGATTCTGCCGCTCACAGTGCTCTGCGGTGTGCGCCTTCTGCCAAAAGATGTCCGGGAGCGGTGCTTAGCTCTGCAGAGCACCGTACCTTCGTCTTTAGCCTCTCTTCTCGTCTACATCTTAGCAAAAAGCTTTTCCACTCTGTCTGGCAAGGAGAAACTGTGCCAGCACAAAAAACATCTCCCATCGTGTTCTAGAGGCTGCACGGAGGTCTGCCGAGTGTTTTGCAAGAAGAGAAAGAAAGTTGTCCAAAACAGCTTGCAATGCAATGTTCATGTGAATAGAAAAGGCAGGAGAGTGGTCAGGTACTGTTTTCTCTCAGTTGGCAAGCTGCGCACACAATCGCAGTGTTGTACAGCTTGTTTCATCGCCTTTGCGAAGGTGCCGCTCTCTCCGGCTCCCGGAGACGATGAAGCGGCTTCTTCGCGCAAAGACGATTCTGCCGCTCACAGTGCTCTGAGGTGTGCGCCTTCTGCCGAAAGAGATCCGGGAGCGGCGCTTAGCTCTGCAGAGCACCGTACCTTCGTCTTTAGCCTCTCTTCTCGTCTACATCTTAGCAAAAAGCTTTTCCACTCTGTCTGGCAAGGAGAAACTTTGCCAGCACAAAAAACATCTCCCATCGTGTTCTAGAGGCTGCACGGAGGTCTGCTGAGTGTTTTGCAAGAAGAGAAAGAAAGTTGTCCAAAACAGCTTGCAATCCAAAGTTCATGTGAATAGAAAAGGCAGGAGAGTGGTCAGGTACTGTTTTCTCTCCGTTGGCAAGCTGCGCACACAATCGCAGTGTTGTACAGCTTGTTTCATCGCCTTTGCGAAGTTGCCGCTCTCTCCGGCTCCCGGAGACGAAGAAGTTGCTTTTTCTCGCAAAGACGATTCTGCCGCTCACAGTGCTCTGCGGTGTGTGTCTTCTGCCGAAAGAGGCCCGGGAGCTGTGCTTAGCTCTGCAGAGCACCCTACCTGCTTCTTTAGCCTCTCTTCTCGTCTACATCTTAGCAAAAAGCTTTTCCACTCTGTCTGGCAAGGAGAAACTGTACCAGCACAAAAAACATCTCCCATCGTGTTCTAGAGGCTGCACAGAGGTCTGCCGAGTGTTTTGCAAGAAGAGAAAGAAAGTTGTCCAAAACAGCTTGCAATCGAATGTTCATGTGAATAGAAAAGGCAGGAGAGTGGTCAGGTACTGTTTTCTCTCAGTTGGCAAGCTGCGCACACAATCGCAGTGTTGTAAAGCTTGTTTCATCGCCTTTGCGAAGCTGCCGCTCTCTCCGGCTCCCGGAGACGAAGAACCTGCTTCTTCGCGCAAAGACGATTCTGCCGCTCACAGTGCTCTGAGGTGTGCGCCTTCTGCCGAAAGAGATCCGGGAGCGGTGCTTAGCTCTGCAGAGCACCGTACCTTCGACTTCAGCCTCTCTTCTCTTCTACATCTTAGCAAAAAGCATTTCCACTCTGTCTGGCAAGGAGAAATTGTGCCAGCACAAAAAACATCTCCCATCGTGTTCTAGAGGCTGCACGGAGGTCTGCCGAGTGTTTTGCAAGAAGAGAAAGAAAGTTGTCCAAAACAGCTTGCAATCGAATGTTCATGTGAATAGAAAAGGCAGGAGAGTGGTCAGGTACTGTTTTCTCTCACTTGGCAAGCTGCGCACACAATCGCAGTGTTGTACAGCTTGTTTCATCGCCTTTGCGAAGCTGCCGCTCTCTCCGGCTCCCGGAGACGAAGAAGCTGCTTCTTCGCGCAAAGACGATTCTGCCGCTCACAGTGCTCTGCGGTGTGCGCCTTCTGCCGAAAGAGATCCGGGAGCGGTGCTTAGCTCTGCAGAGCACCGTACCTTCGTCTTTAGCCTCTCTTCTCGTCTACATCTTAGCAAAAAGCTTTTCCACTCTGTCTGGCAAGGAGAAACTGTGCCAGCACAAAAAACATCTCCCATCGTGTTCTAGAGGCTGCACGGAGGTCTGCCGAGTGTTTTGCAAGAAGAGAAAGAAAGTTGTCCAAAACAGCTTGCAATCGAATGTTCATGTGAATAGAAAAGGCAGGAGAGTGGTCAGGTACTGTTTTCTCTCAGTTGGCAAGCTGCGCACACAATCGCAGTGTTGTACAGCTTGTTTCATCACCTTTGCCAAGTTGCCGCTCTCTCCGGCTCCCGGATACGAAGAAGCTGCTTTTTCGCGCTAAGACAATTCTGCCGCTCACAGTGCTCTGCAGTGTGCGCCTTCTGCCGAAAGACGCCCGGGAGCGGTGCTTAGCTCTGCAGAGCACCGTACCTTCGTCTTTAGCCTCTCTTCTCGTCTACATCTTAGCAAAAAGCTTTTCCACTCTGTCTGGCAAGGAGAAACTGTGCCAGCACAAAAAACATCTCCCATCGTGTTCTAGAGGCTGCACGGAGGTCTGCCGAGTGATTTGCAAGAAGAGAAAGGAAGTTGTCCAAAACAGCTTCCAATCGAATGCTCATGTGAATAGAAAAGGCAGGAGAGTGGTCAGGTACTGTTTTCTCTCAGTTGTCATGCTGCGCACACAATCGCAGTGTTGTACAGCTTGTTTCATCACCTTTGCGAAGTTGCCGCTCTCTCCGGCTCCCGGAGACGAAGAAGCTGCTTCTTCGCGCAAAGACGATTCTGCCGCTCACAGTGCTCTGCGGTGTGCGCCTTCTGCCGAAAGAGGCCCGGGAGCTGTGCTTAGCTCTGCAGAGCACCGTACCTTCGTCTTTAGCCTCTCTTCTCGTCTACATCTTAGCAAAAAGCTTTTCCACTCTGTCTGGCAAGGAGAAACTGTGCCAGCACAGAAAACATCTCCCATCGTGTTCTAGAGGCTGCACGGAGGTCTGCCGAGTGTTTTGCAAGAAGAGAAAGAAAGTTGTCCAAAACAGCTTGCAATCCAATGTTCATGTGAATAGAAAAGACAGGAGAGTGGTCAGGTACTGTTTTCTCTTCGTTGGCAAGCTGCACACACAATCGCAGTGTTGTACAGCTTGTTTCATCGCCTTTGCGAAGCTGCCGCTCTCTCCGGCTCCCGGAGACGAAGAAGCTGCTTCTTCGCGCAAAGACGATTCTGCCGCTCACAGTGCTCTGCGGTGTGCGCCTTCTGCCGAAAGAGATCCGGGAGCGGTGCTTAGCTCTGCAGAGCACCGTACCTTCGTCTTTTGCCTCTCTTCTCGTCTACATCTTAGCAAAAAGCTTTTCCACTCTGTCTGGCAAGGAGAATTTGTGCCAGCACAAATAACACCTCCCATCGTGTTCTAGAGGCTGCACGGAGGTCTGCCGAGTGTTTTGCAAGAAGAGAAAGAAAGTTGTCCTAAACAGGTTGCAATCGAATATTCATGTGAATAGAAAAGGCAGGAGAGTGGTCAGGTACTGTTTTCTCTCCGTTGGCAAGCTGCGCACACAATCGCAGTGTTGTACAGCTTGTTTCATCGCCTTTGCGAAGCTGCCGCTCTCTCCGGCTCCCGGAGACGAAGAAGCTGCTTCTTCGCGCAAAGACCATTCTGCCGCTCACAGTGCTCTGCGGTGTGCGCCTTCTGCCGAGAGAGATCCGGGAGAGGTGCTTAGCTCTGCAGAGCACCGTACCTTCGTCTTTAGCCTCTCTTCTCGTCTACATCTTAGCAAAAAGCTTTTCCACTCTGTCTGGCAAGGAGAAACTGTGCCAGCACAAAAAACATCTCCCATCGTGTTCTAGAGGCTGCACGGAGGTCTGCCGAGTGTTTTGCAAGAAGAGAAAGAAAGTTGTCCAAAACAGCTTGCAATCGAATGTTCATGTGAATAGAAAAGACAGGAGAGTGGTCAGGTACTGTTTACTCTCACTTGGCAAGCTGCGCACACAATCGCAGTGTTGTACAGCTTGTTTCATCACCTTTGCGAAGTTGCCGCTCTCTCCGGCTCCCGGAGACGAAGAAGTTGCTTTTTCTCGCAAAGACGATTCTGCCGCTCACAGTGCTCTGCAGTGTGTGTCTTCTGCCGAAAGACGCCCGGGAGCTGTGCTTAGCTCTGCAGAGCACCCTACCTGCTTCTTTAGCCTCTCTTCTCGTCTACATCTTAGCAAAAAGCTTTTCCACTCTGTCTGGCAAGGAGAAACTGTGCCAGCTCAAAAAACATCTCCCATCGTGTTCTAGAGGCTGCACGGAGGTCTGCCGAGTGTTTTGCAAGAAGAGAAAGAAAGTTGTCCAAAACAGCTTCCAATCGAATGTTCATGTGAATAGAAAAGGCAGGAGAGTGGTCAGGTACTGTTTTCTCTCAGTTGGCAAGCTGCGCACACAATCGCAGTGTTGTACAGCTTGTTTCATCACCTTTGCCAAGTTGCCGCTCTCTCCGGCTCCCGGAGACGAAGAAGCTGCTTCTTCGCGCAAAGACGATTCTGCCGCTCACAGTGCTCTGCGGTGTGCGCCTTCTGCCGAAAGACGCCCGGGAGCGGTGCTTAGCTCTGCAGAGCACCGTACCTTCGTCTTTAGCCTCTCTTCTCGTCTACATCTTAGCAAAAAGCTTTTCCACTCTGTCTGGCTAGGAGAAACTGTGCCAGCACAGAAAACATCCCCCATCGTGTTCTAGAGGCTGCACGGAGGTCTGCCAAGTGTTTTGCAAGAAGAGAAAGAAAGTTGTCCAAAACAGCTTGCAATCGAATGTTCATGTGAATAGAAAAGGCAGGAGAGTGGTCAGGTACTGTTTTCTCTCAGTTGGCAAGCTGCGCACACAATCGCAGTGTTGTACAGCTTGTTTCATCACCTTTGCGAAGTTGCCGCTCTCTCCGGCTCCCGGAGACGAAGAAGCTGCTTCTTCGCGCAAAGACGATTCTGCCGCTCACAGTGCTCTGCGGTGTGCGCCTTCTGCCGAAAGACGCCCGGGAGCGGTGCTTAGCTCTGCAGAGCACCGTACCTTCGTCTTTAGCCTCTCTTCTCGTCTACATCTTAGCAAAAAGCTTTTCCACTCTGTCTGGCAAGGAGAAACTTTGCCAGCACAAAAAACATCTCCCATCGTGTTCTAGAGGCTGCACGGAGGTCTGCCGAGTGTTTTGCAAGAAGAGAAAGAAAGTTGTCCAAAACAGCTTGCAATCGAATGTTCATGTGAATAGAAAAGACAGGAGAGTGGTCAGGTACTGTTTTCTCTCAGTTGGCAAGCTGCGCACACAATCGCAGTGTTGTACAGCTTGTTTCATCACCTTTGCCAAGTTGCCGCTCTCTCCGGCTCCCGGAGACGAAGAAGCTGCTTCTTCGCGCAAAGACGATTCTGCCGCTCACAGTGCTCTGCGGTGTGCGCCTTCTGCCAAAAGAGGTCCGGGAGCGGTGCTTAGCTCTGCAGAGCACCGTACCTTCGTCTTTAGCCTCTCTTCTCGTCTACATCTTAGCAAAAAGCTTTTCCACTCTGTCTGGCAAGGAGAAACTGTGCCAGCACAAAAAACATCTCCCATCGTGTTCTAGAGGCTGCACGGAGGTCTGCCGAGTGTTTTGCAGGAAGAGAAAGAAAGTTGTCCAAAACAGCTTGCAATCGAATGTTCATGTGAATAGAAAAGGCAGGAGAGTGGTCAGGTACTGTTTTCTCTCAGTTGGCAAGCTGCGCACACAATCGCAGTGTTGTACAGCTTGTTTCATCGCCTTTGCGAAGGTGCCGCTCTCTCCGCCTCCCGGAGACGATGAAGCTGCTTCTTCGCGCAAAGACGATTCTGCCGCTCACAGTGCTCTGAGGTGTGCGCCTTCTGCCGAAAGAGATCCGGGAGCGGCGCTTAGCTCTGCAGAGCACCGTACCTTCGTCTTTAGCCTCTCTTCTCGTCTACATCTTAGCAAAAAGCTTTTCCACTCTGTCTGGCAAGGAGAAACTTTGCCAGCACAAAAAACATCTCCCATCGTGTTCTAGAGGCTGCACGGAGGTCTGCCGAGTGTTTTGCAAGAAGAGAAAGAAAGTTGTCCAAAACAGCTTGCAATCCAAAGTTCATGTGAATAGAAAAGGCAGGAGAGTGGTCAGGTACTGTTTTCTCTCCGTTGGCAAGCTGTGCACACAATCGCAGTGTTGTACAGCTTGTTTCATCGCCTTTGCGAAGTTGCCGCTCTCTCGGGCTCCCAGAGACGAAGAAGTTGCTTTTTCTCGCAAAGACGATTCTGCCGCTCACAGTGCTCTGCGGTGTGCGCCTTCTGCCAAAAGAGGTCCGGGAGCGGTGCTTAGCTCTGCAGAGCACCGTACCTTCGTCTTTAGCCTCTCTTCTCGTCTACATCTTAGCAAAAAGCTTTTCCACTCTGTCTGGCAAGGAGAAACTGTGCCAGCACAAAAAACATCTCCCATCGTGTTCTAGAGGCTGCACGGAGGTCTGCCGAGTGTTTTGCAGGAAGAGAAAGAAAGTTGTCCAAAACAGCTTGCAATGCAATGTTCATGTGAATAGAAAAGGCAGGAGAGTGGTCAGGTACTGTTTTCTCTCCGTTGGCAAGCTGCGCACACAATCGCAGTGTTGTACAGCTTGTTTCATCGCCTTTGCGAAGCTGCCGCTGTCTCCGGCTCCCGGAGACGAAGAAGCTGCTTCTTCGCGCAAAGACGATTCTGCCGCTCACAGTGCTCTGCGGTGTGCGCCTTCTGCCGAGAGAGATCCGGGAGAGGTGCTTAGCTCTGCAGAGCACCGTACCTTCGTCTTTAGCCTCTCTTCTCGTCTACATCTGAGCAAAAAGCTTTTCCACTCTGTCTGGCAAGGAGAAACTGTGCCAGCACAAAAAACATCTCCCATCGTGTTCTAGAGGCTGCACGGAGGTCTGCCGAGTGTTTTGCAAGAAGAGAAAAAAGTTGTCCAAAACAGCTTCCAATCGAATGTTCATGTGAATAGAAAAGGCACGAGAATGGTCAGGTACTGTTTTCTCTCAGTTGGCAAGCTGCGCACACAATCGCAGTGTTGTACAGCTTGTTTCATCACCTTTGCGAAGCTGCCGCTCTCTCCGGCTCCCGGAGACGAAGAAGCTGCTTCTTCGCGCAAAGACGATTCTGCCGCTCACAGTGCTCTGCGGTGTGCGCCTTCTGCCGAAAGAGGTCCGGGAGCGGTGCTTAGCTCTGCAGAGCACCGTACCTGCTTCTTTAGCTTCTCTTCTCCTCTACATCTTAGCAAAAAGCTTTTCCACTCTGTCTGGCAAGGAGAAACTGTGCCAGCACAAAAAACATCTCCCATCGTGTTCTAGAGGCTGCACGGAGGTCTACCGAGTGTTTTGCAAGAAGAGAAAGAAAGTTGTCCAAAACAGCTTGCAATCGAATGTTCAAGTCAATAGAAAAGGCAGGAGAGTGGTCAGGTACTGTTTTCTCTCAGTTGGCAAGCTGCGCACACAATCGCAGTGTTGTACAGCTTGTTTCATCACCTTTGCGAAGTTGCCGCTCTCTCCGGCTCCCGGAGACGAAGAAGCTGCTTCTTCGCGCAAAGACGATTCTGCCACTCACAGTGCTCTGCGGTGTGCGCCTCCTGCCGAAAGAGGTCCGGGAGCGGTGCTTAGCTCTGCAGAGCACCCTACCTTCGTCTTTAGCCTCTCTTCTCGTCTACATCTTAGCAAAAAGCTTTTCCACTCTGTCTGGCAAGGAGAAACTGTGCCAGCACAA
Organism: Melozone crissalis; assembly: GCF_028551555.1. Classification (NCBI taxonomy): domain Eukaryota; kingdom Metazoa; phylum Chordata; class Aves; order Passeriformes; family Passerellidae; genus Melozone; species Melozone crissalis. Next base: position 127,397 of record NW_026536007.1, read on the forward strand.
AAAACATCTCCCATCGTGTTCTAGAGGCTGCACGGAGGTCTGCCGAGTGTTTTGCAAGAAGAGAAAGAAAGTTGTCCAAAACAGCTTGCAATCGAATGTTCATGTGAATAGAAAAGGCAGGAGAGTGGTCAGGTACTGTTTTCTCACACTTGGCAAGCTGCGCACACAATCGCAGTGTTGTAGAGCTTGTTTCATCACCTTTGCCAAGTTGCCGCTCTCTCCGGCTCCCGGAGACGAAGAAGCTGCTTCTTCGGGCAAAGACCATTCTGCCGCTCACAGTGCTCTGAGGTGTGCGCCTTCTGCCGAAAGAGATCCGGGAGCGGTGCTTAGCTCTGCAGAGCACCGTACCTTCGTCTTTAGCCTCTCTTCTCGTCTACATCTTAGCAAAAAGCTTTTCCACTCTGTCTGGCAAGGAGAAACTTTGCCAGCACAAAAAACATCTCCCATCGTGTTCTAGAGGCTGCACGGAGGTCTGCCGAGTGTTTTGCAAGAAGAGAAAGAAAGTTGTCCAAAACAGCTTGCAATCCAATGTTCATGTGAATAGAAAAGGCAGGAGAGTGGTCAGGTACTGTTTTCTCTCACTTGGCAAGCTGCGCACACAATCGCAGTCTTGTACAGCTTGTTTCATCACCTTTGCGAAGTTGCCGCTCTCTCCGGCTCCCGGAGACGAAGAAGCTGCTTCTTCGCGCAAAGACGATTCTGCCGCTCACAGTGCTCTGCGGTGTGCGCCTTCTGCCGAAAGAGGCCCGGGAGCGGTGCTTAGCTCTGCAGAGCACCGTACCTTCGTCTTTAGCCTCTCTTCTCGTCTACATCTTAGCAAAAAGCTTTTCCACTGTGTCTGGCAGGGAGAAACTGTGCCAGCACAGAAAACATCCCCCATCGTTTTCTAGAGGCTGCACGGAGGTCTGCCGAGTGTTTTGCAAGAAGAGAAAGAAAGTTGTCCAAAACAGCTTGCAATCGAATGTTCATGTGAATAGAAAAGGCAGGAGAGTGGTCAGGTACTGTTTTCTCTCAGTTGGCAAGCTGCGCACACAATCGCAGTGTTGTACAGCTTGTTTCATCGCCTTTGCGAAGCTGCCGCTCTCTCCGGCTCCCGGAGACGAAGAAGCTGCTTCTTCGCGCAAAGACGATTCTGCCGCTCCCAGTGCTCTGAGGTGTGCGCCTTCTGCCGAAAGAGATCCGGGAGCGGTGCTTAGCTCTGCAGAGCACCGTACCTTCGTCTTTAGCCTCTCTTCTCGTCTACATCTTTGCAAAAAGCTTTTCCACTCTGTCTGGCAAGGAGAAACTGTGCCAGCACAAAAAACATCTCCCATCGTGTTCTAGAGGCTGCACGGAGGTCTGCCGAGTGTTTTGCAAGAAGAGAAAGAAAGTTGTCCAAAACAGCTTGCAATCGAATGTTCATGTGAATAGAAAAGGCAGGAGAGTGGTCAGGTACTGTTTTCTCTCAGTTGGCAAGCTGCGCACACAATCGCAGTGTTGTACAGCTTGTTTCATCACCTTTGCCAAGTTGCCGCTCTCTCCGGCTCCCGGAGACGAAGAAGCTCTTTTTCGCGCAAAGACGATTCTGCCGCTCACAGTGTTCTGCAGTGTGTGTCTTCTGCCGAAAGAGGCCCGGGAGCTGTGCTTAGCTCTGCAGAGCACCCTACCTGCTTCTTTAGCCGCTCTTCTCGTCTACATCTTAGCAAAAAGCTTTTCCACTCTGTCTGGCAAGGAGAAACTGTGCCAGCACAAAAAACATCTCCCATCGTGTTCTAGAGGCTGCACGGAGGTCTGCCGAGTGTTTTGCAAGAAGAGAAAGAAAGTTGTCCAAAACAGCTTGCAATCGAATGTTCATGTGAATAGAAAAGGCACGAGAATGGTCAAGTACTGTTTTCTCTCAGTTGGCAAGCTGCACACACAATCGCAGTGTTGTACAGCTTGTTTCATCACCTTTGCGAAGCTGCCGCTCTCTCCGGCTCCCGGAGACGAAGAAGCTGCTTCTTCGCGCAAAGACGATTCTGCCGCTCACAGTGCTCTGCGGTGTGCGCCTTCTGCCGAAAGAGATCCGGGAGCGGTGCTTAGCTCTGCAGAGCACCGTACCTTCGTCTTTAGTCTCTCTTCTCTTCTACATCCTAGCAAAAAGCTTTTCCACTCTGTCTGGCAAGGAGAAACTGTGCCAGCTCAAAAAACATCTCCCATCGTGTTCTAGAGGCTGCACGGAGGTCTGCCGAGTGTTTTGCAAGAAGAGAAAGAAAGTTGTCCAAAACAGCTTGCAATCGAATGTTCATGTGAATAGAAAAGGCAGGAGAGTGGTCAGGTACTGTTTTCTCTCCGTTGGCAAGCTGCGCACACAATCGCAGTGTTGTACAGCTTGTTTCATCACCTTTGCCAAGTTGCCGCTCTCTCCGGCTCCCGGAGACGAAGAAGCTGCTTTTTCGCGCAAAGACGATTCTGCCGCTCACAGTGCTCTGCAGTGTGTGTCTTCTGCCGAAAGAGATCCGGGAGCGGTGCTTAGCTCTGCAGAGCACCGTACCTTCGTCTTTAGCCTCTCTTCTCGTCTACATCTTAGCAAAAAGCTTTGCCACTCTGTCGGGCAAGGAGAAACTGTGCCAGCACAAAAAACATCTCCCATCGTGTTCTAGAGGCTGCACGGAGGTCTGCCGAGTGTTTTGCAAGAAGAGAAAGAAAGTTGTCCAAAACAGCTTCCAATCCAATGTTCATGTGAATAGAAAAGGCAGGAGAGTGGTCAGGTACTGTTTTCTCTCAGTTGGCAAGCTGCGCACACAATCGCAGTGTTGTACAGCTTGTTTCATCACCTTTGCCAAGTTGCCGCTCTCTCCGGCTCCCGGAGACGAAGAAGCTGCTTCTTCGCGCAAAGACGATTCTGCCGCTCACAGTGCTCTGCGGTGTTCGCCTTCTGCCGAAAGAGGCCCGGGAGCTGTGCTTAGCTCTGCAGAGCACCGTACCTTCGTCTTTAGCCTCTCTTCTCGTCTACATCTTAGCAAAAAGCTTTTCCACTCTGTCTGGCAAGGAGAAACTGTGCCAGCACAAAAATCATCTCCCATCGTGTTCTAGAGGCTGCACGGAGGTCTGCCGAGTGTTTTGCAAGAAGAGAAAGAAAGTTGTCCAAAACAGCTTGCAATCGAATGTTCATGTGAATAGAAAAGGCAGGAGAGTGGTCAGGTGCTGTTTTCTCTCCGTTGGCAAGCTGCGCACACAATCGCAGTGTTGTACAGCTTGTTTCATCGCCTTTGCCAAGTTGCCGCTCTCTCCGGCTCCCGGAGACGAAGAAGCTGCTTCTTCGCGCAAAGACGATTCTGCCGCTCACAGTGATCTGCGGTGTGCGGCTCCTGCCGAAAGAGGTCCGGGAGCGGTGCTTAGCTCTGCAGAGCACCGTACCTTCGTCTTTAGTCTCTTTTCTCGTCTACATCTTAGCAAAAAGCTTTTCCACTCTGTCTGGCAAGGAGAAACTGTGCCAGCACAAAAAACATCTCCCATCGTGTTCTAGAGGCTGCACGGAGGTCTGCCGAGTGTTTTGCAAGAAGAGAAAGAAAGTTGTCCAAAACAGCTTGCAATCGAATGTTCATGTGAATAGAAAAGACAGGAGAGTGGTCAGGTACTGTTTTCTCTCAGTTGGCAAGCTGCGCACACAATCGCAGTGTTGTACAGCTTGTTTCATCACCTTTGCCAAGTTGCCGCTCTCTCCGGCTCCCGGAGACGAAGAAGCTGCTTCTTCGCGCAAAGACGATTCTGCCGCTCACAGTGCTCTGCGGTGTGCGCCTTCTGCCGAAAGACGCCCGGGAGCGGTGCTTAGCTCTGCAGAGCACCGTACCTTCGTCTTTAGCCTCTCTTCTCGTCTACATCTTAGGAAAAAGCTTTTCCACGCTGTCTGGCAAGGAGAAACTGTGCCAGCACAAAAAACATCTCCCATCGTGTTCGAGAGTCTGCACGGAGGTCTGCCGAGTGTTTTGCAAGAAGAGAAAGAAAGTTGTCCAAAACAGCTTGCAATCGAATGTTCATGTGAATAGAAAAGGCAGGAGAATGGTCAGGTACTGTTTCCTCTCAGTTGGCAAGCTGCGCACACAATCGCAGTGTTGTACAGCTTGTTTCATCACCTTTGCGAAGCTGCCGCTCTCTCCGGCTCCCGGAGACGAAGAAGCTGCTTCTTCGCGCAAAGACGATTCTGCCGCTCACAGTGCTCTGCGGTGTGCGCCTTCTGCCGAAAGAGGTCCGGGAGCGGTGCTTAGCTCTGCAGAGCACCGTACCTGCTTCTTTAGCTTCTCTTCTCCTCTACATCTTAGCAAAAAGCTTTTCCACTCTGTCTGGCAAGGAGAAACTGTGCCAGCACAAAAAACATCTCCCATCGTGTTCTAGAGGCTGCACGGAGGTCAGCCGAGTGTTTTGCAAGAAGAGAAAGAAAGTTGTCCAAAACAGCTTGCAATCGAATGTTCATGTGAATAGAAAAGGCAGGAGAGTGGTCAGGTACTGTTTTCTCTCAGTTGGCACGCTGCGCACCCAATCGCAGTGTTGTACAGCTTGTTTCATCACCTTTGCGAAGTTGCCGCTCTCTCCGGCTCCCGGAGACGAAGAAGCTGCTTCTTCGCGCAAAGACGATTCTGCCGCTCACAGTGCTCTGCGGTGTGCGCCTTCTGCCGAAAGAGGCCCGGGAGCGGTGCTTAGCTCTGCAGAGGACCGTACCTTCGTCTTTAGCCTCTCTTCTCGTCTACATCTGAGCAAAAAGCTTTTCCACTCTGTCTGGCAAGGAGAAACTGTGCCAGCACAGAAAACATCTCCCATCGTGTTCTAGAGGCTGCACGCAGGTCTGCCGAGTGTTTTGCAAGAAGAGAAAGAAAGTTGTCCAAAACAGCTTGCAATCGAATGTTCATGTGAATAGAAAAGGCAGGAGAGTGGTCAGGTACTGTTTTCTCTCAGTTGGCAAGCTGCACACAAAATCGCAGTGTTGTACAGCTTGTTTCATCACCTTTGCGATGCTACCGCTCTCTCCGGCTCCCGGAGACGAAGAAGCTGCTTCTTCGCGCAAAGACGATTCTGCCGCTCACAGTGCTCTGCGGTGTGCGCCTTCTGCCGAAAGAGATCCGGGAGCGGTGCTTAGCTCTGCAGAGCACCGTACCTTCGTCTTTAGCCTCTCTTCTCGTCTACATCTTAGCAAAAAGCTTTTCCACTCTGTCTGGCAAGGAGAAACTTTGCCAGCACAAAAAACATCTCCCATCGTGTTCTAGAGGCTGCACGGAGGTCTGCCGAGTGTTTTGCAAGAAGAGAAAGAAAGTTGTCCAAAACAGCTTGCAATCGAATGTTCATGTGAATAGAAAAGGCAGGAGAGTGGTCAGGTACTGTTTTCTCTCAGTTGGCAAGCTGCGCACACAATCGCAGTGTTGTACAGCTTGTTTAATCACCTTTGCGAAGTTGCCGCTGTCTCCGGCTCTCGGAGACGAAGAAGCTGCTTCTTCGCGCAAAGACGATTCTGCCGCTCACAGTGCTCTGCGGTGTGCGCCTTTTGCCGAAAGACGCCCGGGAGCGGTGCTTAGCTCTGCAGAGCACCGTACCTTCGTCTTTAGCCTCTCTTCCTGTCTACATCTTAGCAAAAAGCTTTTCCACTCTGTCTGGCAAGGAGAAACTGTGCCAGCACAAAAAACATCTCCCATCGTGTTCTAGAGGCTGCACGGAGGTTTGCCGAGTGTTTTGCAAGAAGAGAAAGAAAGTTGTCCAAAACAGCTTGCAATCGAATGTTCATGTGAATAGAAAAGGCAGGAGAGTGGTCAGGTACTGTTTTCTCTCAGTTGGCAAGCTGCGCACACAATCGCAGTGTTGTACAGCTTGTTTCATCACCTTTGCCAAGTTGCCGCTCTCTCCGGCTCCCGGAGACGAAGAAGCTGCTTTTTCGCGCAAAGACGATTCTGCCGCTCACAGTGCTCTGCAGTGTGTGTCTTCTGCCGAAAGAGGCCCGGGAGCTGTGCTTAGCTCTGCAGAGCACCCTACCTGCTTCTTTAGCCTCTCTTCTCGTCTACATCTTAGCAAAAAGCTTTTCCACTCTGTCTGGCTAGGAGAAACTGTGCCAGCACAAAAAACATCTCCCATCATGTTCTAGAGGCTGCACAGAGGTCTGCCGAGTGTTTTGCAAGAAGAGAAAGAAAGTTGTCCAAAACAGCTTCCAATCGAATGTTCATGTGAATAGAAAAGACAGGAGAGTGGTCAGGTACTGTTTTCTCTCAGTTGGCAAGCTGCGCACACAATCGCAGTGTTGTACAGCTTGTTTCATCACCTTTGCGATGCTACCGCTCTCTCCGGCTCCCGGAGACGAAGAAGCTGCTTCTTCGCGCAAAGACGATTCTGCCGCTCACAGTGCTCTGCGGTGTGCGCCTTCTGCCGAAAGACGCCCGGGAGCGGTGCTTAGCTCTGCAGAGCACCGTACCTTCGTCTTTAGCCTCTCTTCTCGTCTACATCTTAGCAAAAAGCTTTTCCACTCTGTCTGGCAAGGAGAAACTGTGCCAGCACGGAAAACATCTCCCATCATGTTCTAGAAGCTGCACGGAGGTCTGCCGAGTGTTTTGCAAGAAGAGAAAGAAAGTTGTCCAAAACAGCTTGCAATCGAATGTTCATGTGAATAGAAAAGGCAGGAGAGTGGTCAGGTACTGTTTTCTCTCCGTTGGCAAGCTGCGCACACAATCGCAGTGTTGTACAGCTTGTTTCATCGCCTTTGCGAAGGTGCCGCTCTCTCCGGCTCCCGGAGACGAAGAAGCTGCTTCTTCGCGCAAAGACGATTCTGCCGCTCACAGTGCTCTGCGGTGTGCGCCTTCTGCCGAAAGAGATCCGGGAGCGGTGCTTAGCTCTGCAGAGCACCGTACCTTCGTCTTTAGCCTCTCTTCTCGTCTACATCCTAGCAAAAAGCTTTGCCACTCTGTCGGGCAAGGAGAAACTGTGCCAGCACAAAAAACATCTCCCATCGTGTTCTAGAGGCTGCACGGAGGTCTGCCGAGTGTTTTGCAAGAAGAGAAAGAAAGTTGTCCAAAACAGCTTCCAATCCAATGTTCATGTGAATAGAAAAGGCAGGAGAGTGGTCAGGTACTGTTTTCTCTCAGTTGGCAAGCTGCGCACACAATCGCAGTGTTGTACAGCTTGTTTCATCACCTTTGCGAAGCTGCCGCTCTCTCCGGCTCCCGGAGACGAAGAAGCTGCTTCTTCGCGCAAAGACGATTCTGCCGCTCACAGTGCTCTGCGGTGTGCGCCTTCTGCCGAAAGAGATCCGGGAGCGGTGCTTAGCTCTGCAGAGCACCGTACCTTCGTCTTTAGTCTCTCTTCTCGTCTACATCTTAGCAAAAAGCTTTTCCACTCTGTCTGGCAAGGAGAAACTGTGCCAGCTCAAAAAACATCTCCCATCGTGTTCTAGAGGCTGCACGGAGGTCTGCCGAGTGTTTTGCAAGAAGAGAAAGAAAGTTGTCCAAAACAGCTTGCAATCCAATGTTCATGTGAATAGAAAAGGCAGGAGAGTGGTCAGGTACTGTTTTCTCTCACTTGGCAAGCTGCGCACACAATCGCAGTGTTGTACAGCTTGTTTCATCACCTTTGCGAAGTTGCCGCTCTCTCCGGCTCCCGGAGACGAAGAAGCTGCTTCTTCGCGCAAAGACGATTCTGCCGCTCACAGTGCTCTGCGGTGTGCGCCTTCTGCCGAAAGAGGTCCGGGAGCGGTGCTTAGCTCTGCAGAGCACCGTACCTTCCTCTTTAGCCTCTCTTCTCCTCTACATCTTAGCAAAAAGCTTTTCCACTCTGTCTGGCAAGGAGAAACTGTGCCAGCACAAAAAACATCTCCCATCGTGTTCTAGAGGCTGCACGGAGGTCAGCCGAGTGTTTTGCAAGAAGAGAAAGAAAGTTGTCCAAAACAGCTTCCAATCGAATGTTCATGTGAATAGAAAAGGCAGGAGAGTGGTCAGGTACTGTTTTCTCTCAGTTGGAAAGCTGCGCACCCAATCGCAATGTTGTACAGCTTGTTTCATCACCTTTGCCAAGTTGCCGCTCTCTCCGGCTCCCGGAGACGAAGAAGCTGCTTCTTCGCGCAAAGACGATTCTGCCGCTCACAGTGCTCTGCGGTGTGCGCCTTCTGCCGAAAGAGGCCCGGGAGCGGTGCTTAGCTCTGCAGAGGACCGTACCTTCGTCTTTAGCCTCTCTTCTCGTCTACATCTGAGCAAAAAGCTTTTCCACTCTGTCTGGCAAGGAGAAACTGTGCCAGCACAAAAATTATCTCCCATCGTGTTCTAGAGGCTGCACGCAGGTCTGCCGAGTGTTTTGCAAGAAGAGAAAGAAAGTTGTCCAAAACAGCTTGCAATCGAATGTTCATGTGAATAGAAAAGGCAGGAGAGTGGTCAGGTACTGTTTTCTCTCAGTTGGCAAGCTGCACACACTATCGCAGTGTTGTACAGCTTGTTTCATCACCTTTGCGATGCTACCGCTCTCTCCGGCTCCCGGAGACGAAGAAGCTGCTTCTTCGCGCAAAGACGATTCTGCCGCTCACAGTGCTCTGCGGTGTGCGCCTTCTGCCGAAAGAGATCCGGGAGCGGTGCTTAGCTCTGCAGAGCACCGTACCTTCGTCTTTAGCCTCTCTTCTCGTCTACATCTTAGCAAAAAGCTTTTCCACTCTGTCTGGCAAGGAGAAACTTTGCCAGCACAAAAAACATCTCCCATCGTGTTCTAGAGGCTGCACGGAGGTCTGCCGAGTGTTTTGCAAGAAGAGAAAGAAAGTTGTCCAAAACAGCTTGCAATCGAATGTTCATGTGAATAGAAAAGGCAGGAGAGTGGTCAGGTACTGTTTTCTCTCAGTTGGCAAGCTGCGCACACAATCGCAGTGTTGTACAGCTTGTTTAATCACCTTTGCGAAGTTGCCGCTCTCTCCGGCTCTCGGAGACGAAGAAGCTGCTTCTTCGCGCAAAGACGATTCTGCCGCTCACAGTGCTCTGCGGTGTGCGCCTTTTGCCGAAAGACGCCCGGGAGCGGTGCTTAGCTCTGCAGAGCACCGTACCTTCGTCTTTAGCCTCTCTTCTCTTCTACATCTTAGCAAAAAGCTTTTCCACTCTGTCTGGCAAGGAGAAACTGTGCCAGCACAAAAAACATCTCCCATCGTGTTCTAGAGGCTGCACGGAGGTTTGCCGAGTGTTTTGCAAGAAGAGAAAGAAAGTTGTCCAAAACAGCTTGCAATCGAATGTTCATGTGAATAGAAAAGGCAGGAGAGTGGTCAGGTACTGTTTTCTCTCAGTTGGCAAGCTGCGCACACAATCGCAGTGTTGTACAGCTTGTTTCATCACCTTTGCCAAGTTGCCGCTCTCTCCGGCTCCCGGAGACGAAGAAGCTGCTTCTTCGCGCAAAGACGATTCTGCCGCTCACAGTGCTCTGCGGTGTGCGCCTTCTGCCGAAAGAGATCCGGGAGCGGTGCTTAGCTCTGCAGAGCACCGTACCTTCGTCTTTTGCCTCTCTTCTCGTCTACATCTTAGGAAAAAGCTTTTCCACTCTGTCTGGCAAGGAGAAACTGTGCCAGCACAAAAAACACCTCCCATCGTGTTCTAGAGGCTGCACGGAGGTCTGCCGAGTGTTTTGCAAGAAGAGAAAGAAAGTTGTCCAAAACAGCTTGCAATCGAATGTTCATGTGAATAGAAAAGGCAGGAGAGTGGTCAGGTACTGTTTTCTCTCCGTTGGCAAGCTGCGCACACAATCGCAGTGTTGTACAGCTTGTTTCATCACCTTTGCCAAGTTGCCGCTCTCTCCGGCTCCCGGAGACGAAGAAGCTGCTTTTTCGCGCAAAGACGATTCTGCCGCTCACAGTGCTCTGCAGTGTGTGTCTTCTGCCGAAAGAGGCCCGGGAGCTGTGCTTAGCTCTGCAGAGCACCCTACCTGCTTCTTTAGCCTCTCTTCTCGTCTACATCTTAGCAAAAAGCTTTTCCACACTGTCTGGCTAGGAGAAACTGTGCCAGCACAAAAAACATCTCCCATCGTGTTCTAGAGGCTGCACAGAGGTCTGCCGAGTGTTTTGCAAGAAGAGAAAGAAAGTTGTCCAAAACAGCTTCCAATCGAATGTTCATGTGAATAGAAAAGACAGGAGAGTGGTCAGGTACTGTTTTCTCTCAGTTGGCAAGCTGCGCACACAATCGCAGTGTTGTACAGCTTGTTTCATCACCTTTGCGAAGCTGCCGCTCTCTCCGGCTCCCGGAGACGAAGAAGCTGCTTCTTCGCGCAAAGACGATTCTGCCGCTCACAGTGCTCTGCGGTGTGCGCCTTCTGCCGAAAGACGCCCGGGAGCGGTGCTTAGCTCTGCAGAGCACCGTACCTTCGTCTTTAGCCTCTCTTCTCGTCTACATCTTAGCAAAAAGCTTTTCCACTCTGTCTGGCAAGGAGAAACTGTGCCAGCACAGAAAACATCTCCCATCATGTTCTAGAAGCTGCACGGAGGTCTGCCGAGTGTTTTGCAAGAAGAGAAAGAAAGTTGTCCAAAACAGCTTGCAATCGAATGTTCATGTGAATAGAAAAGGCAGGAGAGTGGTCAGGTACTGTTTTCTCTCCGTTGGCAAGCTGCGCACACAATCGCAGTGTTGTACAGCTTGTTTCATCGCCTTTGCGAAGCTGCCGTTCTCTCCGGCTCCCGGAGACGAAGAATCTGCTTCTTCGCGCAAAGACGATTCTGCCGCTCACAGTGCTCTGCGGTGTGCGCCTTCTGCCGAAAGAGATCCGGGAGCGGTGCTTAGCTCTGCAGAGCACCGTACCTTCGTCTTTAGCCTCTCTTCTCGTCTACATCCTAGCAAAAAGCTTTGCCACTCTGTCGGGCAAGGAGAAACTGTGCCAGCACAAAAAACACCTCCCATCGTGTTCTAGAGGCTGCACGGAGGTCTGCCGAGTGTTTTGCAAGAAGAGAAAGAAAGTTGTCCAAAACAGCTTGCAATCCAATGTTCATGTGAATAGAAAAGGCAGGAGAGTGGTCAGGTACTGTTTTCTCTCCGTTGGCAAGCTGCGCACACAATCGCAGTGTTGTACAGCTTGTTTCATCGCCTTTGCGAAGCTGCCGCTCTCTCCGGCTCCCGGAGACGAAGAAGCTGCTTCTTCGCGCAAAGACGATTCTGCCGCTCACAGTGCTCTGAGGTGTGCGCCTTCTGCCGAAAGAGATCCGGGAGCGGTGCTTAGCTCTGCAGAGCACCGTACCTTCGTCTTTAGCCTCTCTTCTCGTCTACATCTTAGCAAAAAGCTTTTCCACTCTGTCTGGCAAGGAGAAACTGTGCCAGCACAAAAAACATCTCCCATCGTGTTCTAGAGGCTGCACGGAGGTCTGCCAAGTGTTTTGCAAGAAGAGAAAGAAAGTTGTCCAAAACAGCTTGCAATCGAATGTTCATGTGAATAGAAAAGGCAGGAGAGTGGTCAGGTACTGTTTTCTCACAGTTGGCAAGCTGCGCACACAATCGCAGTGTTGTACAGCTTGTTTCATCACCTTTGCGAAGTTGCCGCTCTCTCCGGCTCCCGGAGACGAAGAAGCTGCTTCTTCGCGCAAAGACGATTCTGCCGCTCACAGTGCTCTGCGGTGTGCGCCTTCTGCCGAAAGAGGTCCGGGAGCGGTGCTTAGCTCTGCAGAGCACCGTACCTTCGTCTTTAGCCTCTCTTCTCGTCTACATCTTAGCAAAAAGCTTTTCCACTCTGTCTGGCAAGGAGAAACTGTACCAGCACAAAAAACATCTCCCATCGTGTTCTAGAGGCTGCACAGAGGTCTGCCGAGTGTTTTGCAAGAAGAGAAAAAAGTTGTCCAAAACAGCTTGCAATCGAATGTTCATGTGAATAGAAAAGGCAGGAGAGTGGTCAGGTACTGTTTTCTCTCCGTTGGCAAGCTGCGCACACAATCGCAGTGTTGTACAGCTTGTTTCATCACCTTTGCGAAGTTGCCGCTCTCTCCGGCTCCCGGAGACGAAGAAGCTGCTTCTTCGCGCAAAGACGATTCTGCCGCTCACAGTGCTCTGCGGTGTGCGCCTTCTGCCGAAAGAGATCCGGGAGCGGTGCTTAGCTCTGCAGAGCACCGTACCTTCGTCTTTAGCCTCTCTTCTCGTCTACATCTTAGCAAAAAGCTTTTCCACTCTGTCTGGCAAGGAGAAACTGTGCCAGCACAAAAAACATCTCCCATCGTGTTCTAGAGGCTGCACGGAGGTCTGCCGAGTGTTTTGCAAGAAGAGAAAGAAAGTTGTCCAAAACAGCTTGCAATCGAACGTTCATGTGAATAGAAAAGGCAGGAGAGTGGTCAGGTACTGTTTTCTCTCAGTTGGCAAGCTGCGCACACAATCGCAGTGTTGTACAGCTTGTTTCATCACCTTTGCGAAGTTGCCGCTCTCTCCGGCTCCCGGAGACGAAGAAGCTGCTTTTTCGCGCAAAGACAATTCTGCCGCTCACAGTGCTTTGCAGTGTGCGCCTTCTGCCGAAAGACGCCCGGGAGCGGTGCTTAGCTCTGCAGAGCACCGTACCTTCGTCTTTAGCCTCTCTTCTCGTCTACATCTTAGCAAAAAGCTTTTCCACTCTGTCTGGCAAGGAGAAACTGTGCCAGCACAAAAAAAATCTCCCATCGTGTTCTAGAGGCTGCACGGAGGTCGGCCGAGTGTTTTGCAAGAAGAGAAAGAAAGTTGTCCAAAACAGCTTCCAATCGAATGTTCATGTGAATAGAAAAGGCAGGAGAGTGGTCAGGTACTGTTTTCTCTCCGTTGGCCAGCTGCGCACACAATCGCAGTGTTGTACAGCTTGTTTCATCGCCTTTGCCAAGTTGCCGCTCTCTCCGGCTCCCGGAGACGAAGAAGCTGCTTCTTCGCGCAAAGACGATTCTGCCGCTCACAGTGCTCAGCGGTGTGCGCCTTCAGCCGAAAGAGGTCCGGGGGCGGTGCTTAGCTCTGCAGAGCACCGTACCTTCGTCTTTAGCCTCTCTTCTCGTCTACATCTTAGCAAAAAGCTTTTCCACTCTGTCTGGCAAGGAGAAACTGTGCCAGCACAAAAAACACCTCCCATCGTGTTCTAGAGGCTGCACGGAGGTCTGCCGAGTGTTTTGCAAGAAGAGAAAGAAAGTTGTCCAAAACAGCTTGCAATCGAATGTTCATGTGAATAGAAAAGGCAGGAGAGTGGTCAGGTACTGTTTTCTCTCCGTTGGCAAGCTGCGCACACAATCGCAGTGTTGTACAGCTTGTTTCATCACCTTTGCGAAGTTGCCGCTCTCTCCGGCTCCCGGAGACGAAGAAGCTGCTTCTTCGCGCAAATACGATTCTGCCGCTCACAGTGCTCTGCGGTGTGCGCCTTCTGCCGAAAGAGATCCGGGAGCGGTGCTTAGCTCTGCAGAGCACCGTACCTTCGTCTTTAGCCTCTCTTCTCGTCTACATCTTAGCAAAAAGCTTTTCCACTCTGTCTGGCAAGGAGAAACTGTGCCAGCACAAAAAACATCTCCCATCGTGTTCTAGAGGCTGCACGGAGGTCTGCCGAGTGTTTTGCAAGAAGAGAAAGAAAGTTGTCCAAAACAGCTTGCAATCGAACGTTCATGTGAATAGAAAAGACAGGAGAGTGGTCAGGTACTGTTTTCTCTCAGTTGGCAAGCTGCGCACACAATCGCAGTGTTGTACAGCTTGTTTCATCACCTTTGCCAAGTTGCCGCTCTCTCCGGCTCCCGGAGACGAAGAAGCTGCTTCTTCGCGCAAAGACGATTCTGCCGCTCACAGTGCTTTGCAGTGTGCGCCTTCTGCCGAAAGACGCCCGGGAGCGGTGCTTAGCTCTGCAGAGCACCGTACCTTCGTCTTTAGCCTCTCTTCTCGTCTACATCTTAGCAAAAAGCTTTTCCACTCTGTCTGGCAAGGAGAAACTGTGCCAGCACAAAAAAAATCTCCCATCGTGTTCTAGAGGCTGCACGGAGGTCGGCCGAGTGTTTTGCAAGAAGAGAAAGAAAGTTGTCCAAAACAGCTTCCAATCGAATGTTCATGTGAATAGAAAAGGCAGGAGAGTGGTCAGGTACTGTTTTCTCTCCGTTGGCAAGCTGCGCACACAATCGCAGTTTTGTACAGCTTGTTTCATCGCCTTTGCCAAGTTGCCGCTCTCTCCGGCTCCCGGAGACGAAGAAGCTGCTTCTTCGCGCAAAGACGATTCTGCCGCTCACAGTGCTCAGCGGTGTGCGCCTTCAGCCGAAAGAGGTCCGGGGGCGGTGCTTAGCTCTGCAGAGCACCGTACCTTCGTCTTTTGCCTCTCTTCTCGTCTACATCTTAGCAAAAAGCTTTTCCACTCTGTCTGGCAAGGAGAAACTGTGCCAGCACAAAAAACACCTCCCATCGTGTTCTAGAGGCTGCACGGAGGTCTGCCGAGTGTTTTGCAAGAAGAGAAAGAAAGTTGTCCAAAACAGCTTGCAATCGAATGTTCATGTGAATAGAAAAGGCAGGAGAGTGGTCAGGTACTGTTTTCTCTCAGTTGGCAAGCTGCGCACACAATCGCAGTGTTGTACAGCCTGTTTCATCGCCTTTGCGAAGTTGCCGCTCTCTCCGGCTCCCGGAGACGAAGAAGTTGCTTTTTCGCGCAAAGACGATTCTGCCGCTCACAGTGCTCTGCAGTGTGTGTCTTCTGCCGAAAGAGGCCCGGGAGCTGTGCTTAGCTCTGCAGAGCACCCTACCTGCTTCTTTAGCCTCTCTTCTCGTCTACATCTTAGCAAAAAGCTTTTCCACTCTGTCTGGCAAGGAGAAACTGTGCCAGCTCAAAAAACATCTCCCATCGTGTTCTAGAGGCTGCACGGAGGTCTGCCAAGTGTTTTGCAAGAAGAGAAAGAAAGTTGTCCAAAACAGCTTGCAATCGAATGTTCATGTGAATAGAAAAGGCAGGAGAGTGGTCAGGTACTGTTTTCTCTCCGTTGGCAAGCTGCGCACACAATCGCAGAGTTGTACAGCTTGTTTCATCGCCTTTGCGAAGCTGCCGCTCTCTCCGGCTCCCGGAGACGAAGAAGCTGCTTCTTCGCGCAAAGACGATTCTGCCGCTCACAGTGCTCTGAGGTGTGCGCCTTCTGCCGAAAGAGATCCGGGAGCGGTGCTTAGCTCTGCAGAGCACCGTACCTTCGACTTCAGCCTCTCTTCTCGTCTACATCTTAGCAAAAAGCATTTCCACTCTGTCTGGCAAGGAGAAACTGTGCCAGCACAAAAAACATCTCCCATCGTGTTCTAGAGGCTGCACGGAGGTCTGCCGAGTGTTTTGCAAGAAGAGAAATAAAGTTGTCCAAAACAGCTTGCAATCGAATGTTCATGTGAATAGAAAAGGCAGGAGAGTGGTCAGGTACTGTTTTCTCTCAGTTGGCAAGCTGCGCACACAATCGCAGTGTTGTACAGCTTGTTTCATCGCCTTTGCGAAGCTGCCGCTCTCTCCGGCTCCCGGAGACGAAGAAGCTGCTTCTTCGCGCAAAGACGATTCTGCCGCTCACAGTGCTCTGCGGTGTGCGCCTTCTGCCGAAAGAGATCCGGGAGCGGTGCTTAGCTCTGCAGAGCACCGTACCTTCGTCTTTAGCCTCTCTTCTCGTCTACATCTTAGCAAAAAGCTTTTCCACTCTGTCTGGCAAGGAGAAACTGTGCCAGCACAAAAAACATCTCCCATCGTGTTCTAGAGGCTGCACGGAGGTCTGCCGAGTGTTTTGCAAGAAGAGAAAGAAAGTTGTCCAAAACAGCTTGCAATCGAATGTTCATGTGAATAGAAAAGGCAGGAGAGTGGTCAGGTACTGTTTTCTCTCAGTTGGCAAGCTGCGCACACAATCGCAGTGTTGTACAGCTTGTTTCATCACCTTTGCGAAGTTGCCGCTCTCTCCGGCTCCCGGATACGAAGAAGCTGCTTTTTCGCGCTAAGACAATTCTGCCGCTCACAGTGCTCTGCAGTGTGCGCCTTCTGCCGAAAGACGCCCGGGAGCGGTGCTTAGCTCTGCAGAGCACCGTACCTTCGTCTTTAGGCTCTCTTCTCGTCTACATCTTAGCAAAAAGCTTTTCCACTCTGTCTGGCAAGGAGAAACTGTGCCAGCACAGAAAACATCCCCCATCGTGTTCTAGAGGCTGCACGGAGGTCTGCCGAGTGTTTTGCAAGAAGAGAAAGAAAGTTGTCCAAAACAGCTTCCAATCGAATGTTCATGTGAATAGAAAAGGCAGGAGAGTGGTCAGGTACTGTTTTCTCTCAGTTGGCAAGCTGCGCACACAATCGCAGTGTTGTACAGCCTGTTTCATCGCCTTTGCGAAGTTGCCGCTCTCTCCGGCTCCCGGAGACGAAGAAGTTGCTTTTTCGCGCAAAGACGATTCTGCCACTCACAGTGCTCTGCAGTGTGTGTCTTCTGCCGAAAGAGGCCCGGGAGCTGTGCTTAGCTCTGCAGAGCACCCTACCTGCTTCTTTAGCCTCTCTTCTCGTCTACATCTTAGCAAAAAGCTTTTCCACTCTGTCTGGCAAGGAGAAACTGTGCCAGCTCAAAAAACATCTCCCATCGTGTTCTAGAGGCTGCACGGAGGTCTGCCAAGTGTTTTGCAAGAAGAGAAAGAAAGTTGTCCAAAACAGCTTGCAATCGAATGTTCATGTGAATAGAAAAGGCAGGAGAGTGGTCAGGTACTGTTTTCTCTCCGTTGGCAAGCTGCGCACACAATCGCAGAGTTGTACAGCTTGTTTCATCGCCTTTGCGAAGCTGCCGCTCTCTCCGGCTCCCGGAGACGAAGAAGCTGCTTCTTCGCGCAAAGACGATTCTGCCGCTCACAGTGCTCTGAGGTGTGCGCCTTCTGCCGAAAGAGATCCGGGAGCGGTGCTTAGCTCTGCAGAGCACCGTACCTTCGACTTCAGCCTCTCTTCTCGTCTACATCTTAGCAAAAAGCATTTCCACTCTGTCTGGCAAGGAGAAACTGTGCCAGCACAAAAAACATCTCCCATCGTGTTCTAGAGGCTGCACGGAGGTCTGCCGAGTGTTTTGCAAGAAGAGAAATAAAGTTGTCCAAAACAGCTTGCAATCGAATGTTCATGTGAATAGAAAAGGCAGGAGAGTGGTCAGGTACTGTTTTCTCTCACTTGGCAAGCTGCGCACACAATCGCAGTGTTGTACAGCTTGTTTCATCGCCTTTGCGAAGCTGCCGCTCTCTCCGGCTCCCGGAGACGAAGAAGCTGCTTCTTCGCGCAAAGACGATTCTGCCGCTCACAGTGCTCTGCGGTGTGCGCCTTCTGCCGAAAGAGATCCGGGAGCGGTGCTTAGCTCTGCAGAGCACCGTACCTTCGTCTTTAGCCTCTCTTCTCGTCTACATCTTAGCAAAAAGCTTTTCCACTCTGTCTGGCAAGGAGAAACTGTGCCAGCACAAAAAACATCTCCCATCGTGTTCTAGAGGCTGCACGGAGGTCTGCCGAGTGTTTTGCAAGAAGAGAAAGAAAGTTGTCCAAAACAGCTTGCAATCGAATGTTCATGTGAATAGAAAAGGCAGGAGAGTGGTCAGGTACTGTTTTCTCTCAGTTGGCAAGCTGCGCACACAATCGCAGTGTTGTACAGCTTGTTTCATCACCTTTGCCAAGTTGCCGCTCTCTCCGGCTCCCGGATACGAAGAAGCTGCTTTTTCGCGCTAAGACAATTCTGCCGCTCACAGTGCTCTGCAGTGTGCGCCTTCTGCCGAAAGACGCCCGGGAGCGGTGCTTAGCTCTGCAGAGCACCGTACCTTCGTCTTTAGGCTCTCTTCTCGTCTACATCTTAGCAAAAAGCTTTTCCACTCTGTCTGGCATGGAGAAACTGTGCCAGCACAGAAAACATCCCCCATCGTGTTCTAGAGGCTGCACGGAGGTCTGCCGAGTGTTTTGCAAGAAGAGAAAGAAAGTTGTCCAAAACAGCTTCCAATCGAATGTTCATGTGAATAGAAAAGGCAGGAGAGTGGTCAGGTACTGTTTTCTCTCAGTTGGCAAGCTGCGCACACAATCGCAGTGTTGTACAGCTTGTTTCATCACCTTTGCGAAGTTGCCGCTCTCTCCGGCTCCCGGAGACGAAGAAGTTGCTTTTTCGCGCAAAGACGATTCTGCCGCTCACAGTGCTCTGCAGTGTGTGTCTTCTGCCGAAAGACGCCCGGGAGCGGTGCTTAGCTCTGCAGAGCACCCTACCTGCTTCTTTAGCCTCTCTTCTCGTCTACATCTTAGCAAAAAGCTTTTCCACTCTGTCTGGCAAGGAGAAACTGTACCAGCACAAAAAACATCTCCCATCGTGTTCTAGAGGCTGCACAGAGGTCTGCCGAGTGTTTTGCAAGAAGAGAAAGAAAGTTGTCCAAAACAGCTTGCAATCGAATGTTCATGTGAATAGAAAAGGCAGGAGAGTGGTCAGGTACTGTTTTCTCTCCGTTGGCAAGCTGCGCACACAATCGCAGTGTTGTACAGCTTGTTTCATCACCTTTGCGAAGTTGCCGCTCTCTCCGGCTCCCGGAGACGAAGAAGCTGCTTCTTCGCGCAAAGACGATTCTGCCGCTCACAGTGCTCTGCGGTGTGCGCCTTCTGCCGAAAGAGATCCGGGAGCGGTGCTTAGCTCTGCAGAGCACCGTACCTTCGTCTTTAGCCTCTCTTCTCGTCTACATCTGAGCAAAAAGCTTTTCCACTCTGTCTGGCAAGGAGAAACTGTGCCAGCTCAAAAAACATCTCCCATCGTGTTCTAGAGGCTGCACGCAGGTCTGCCGAGTGTTTTGCAAGAAGAGAAAGAAAGTTGTCCAAAACAGCTTCCAATCGAATGTTCATGTGAATAGAAAAGGCAGGAGAGTGGTCAGGTACTGTTTTCTCTCAGTTGGAAAGCTGCGCACCCAATCGCAATGTTGTACAGCTTGTTTCATCACCTTTGCCAAGTTGCCGCTCTCTCCGGCTCCCGGAGACGAAGAAGCTGCTTCTTCGCGCAAAGACGATTCTGCCGCTCACAGTGCTCTGCGGTGTGCGCCTTCTGCCGAAAGAGGCCCGGGAGCGGTGCTTAGCTCTGCAGAGGACCGTACCTTCGTCTTTAGCCTCTCTTCTCGTCTACATCTGAGCAAAAAGCTTTTCCACTCTGTCTGGCAAGGAGAAACTGTGCCAGCACAAAAATTATCTCCCATCGTGTTCTAGAGGCTGCACGCAGGTCTGCCGAGTGTTTTGCAAGAAGAGAAAGAAAGTTGTCCAAAACAGCTTGCAATCGAATGTTCATGTGAATAGAAAAGGCAGGAGAGTGGTCAGGTACTGTTTTCTCTCAGTTGGCAAGCTGCACACACTATCGCAGTGTTGTACAGCTTGTTTCATCACCTTTGCGATGCTACCGCTCTCTCCGGCTCCCGGAGACGAAGAAGCTGCTTCTTCGCGCAAAGACGATTCTGCCGCTCACAGTGCTCTGCGGTGTGCGCCTTCTGCCGAAAGAGATCCGGGAGCGGTGCTTAGCTCTGCAGAGCACCGTACCTTCGTCTTTAGCCTCTCTTCTCGTCTACATCTTAGCAAAAAGCTTTTCCACTCTGTCTGGCAAGGAGAAACTTTGCCAGCACAAAAAACATCTCCCATCGTGTTCTAGAGGCTGCACGGAGGTCTGCCGAGTGTTTTGCAAGAAGAGAAAGAAAGTTGTCCAAAACAGCTTGCAATCGAATGTTCATGTGAATAGAAAAGGCAGGAGAGTGGTCAGGTACTGTTTTCTCTCAGTTGGCAAGCTGCGCACACAATCGCAGTGTTGTACAGCTTGTTTAATCACCTTTGCGAAGTTGCCGCTCTCTCCGGCTCTCGGAGACGAAGAAGCTGCTTCTTCGCGCAAAGACGATTCTGCCGCTCACAGTGCTCTGCGGTGTGCGCCTTTTGCCGAAAGACGCCCGGGAGCGGTGCTTAGCTCTGCAGAGCACCGTACCTTCGTCTTTAGCCTCTCTTCTCTTCTACATCTTAGCAAAAAGCTTTTCCACTCTGTCTGGCAAGGAGAAACTGTGCCAGCACAAAAAACATCTCCCATCGTGTTCTAGAGGCTGCACGGAGGTTTGCCGAGTGTTTTGCAAGAAGAGAAAGAAAGTTGTCCAAAACAGCTTGCAATCGAATGTTCATGTGAATAGAAAAGGCAGGAGAGTGGTCAGGTACTGTTTTCTCTCAGTTGGCAAGCTGCGCACACAATCGCAGTGTTGTACAGCTTGTTTCATCACCTTTGCCAAGTTGCCGCTCTCTCCGGCTCCCGGAGACGAAGAAGCTGCTTCTTCGCGCAAAGACGATTCTGCCGCTCACAGTGCTCTGCGGTGTGCGCCTTCTGCCGAAAGAGATCCGGGAGCGGTGCTTAGCTCTGCAGAGCACCGTACCTTCGTCTTTTGCCTCTCTTCTCGTCTACATCTTAGGAAAAAGCTTTTCCACTCTGTCTGGCAAGGAGAAACTGTGCCAGCACAAAAAACACCTCCCATCGTGTTCTAGAGGCTGCACGGAGGTCTGCCGAGTGTTTTGCAAGAAGAGAAAGAAAGTTGTCCAAAACAGCTTGCAATCGAATGTTCATGTGAATAGAAAAGGCAGGAGAGTGGTCAGGTACTGTTTTCTCTCCGTTGGCAAGCTGCGCACACAATCGCAGTGTTGTACAGCTTGTTTCATCACCTTTGCCAAGTTGCCGCTCTCTCCGGCTCCCGGAGACGAAGAAGCTGCTTTTTCGCGCAAAGACGATTCTGCCGCTCACAGTGCTCTGCAGTGTGTGTCTTCTGCCGAAAGAGGCCCGGGAGCTGTGCTTAGCTCTGCAGAGCACCCTACCTGCTTCTTTAGCCTCTCTTCTCGTCTACATCTTAGCAAAAAGCTTTTCCACACTGTCTGGCTAGGAGAAACTGTGCCAGCACAAAAAACATCTCCCATCGTGTTCTAGAGGCTGCACAGAGGTCTGCCGAGTGTTTTGCAAGAAGAGAAAGAAAGTTGTCCAAAACAGCTTCCAATCGAATGTTCATGTGAATAGAAAAGACAGGAGAGTGGTCAGGTACTGTTTTCTCTCAGTTGGCAAGCTGCGCACACAATCGCAGTGTTGTACAGCTTGTTTCATCACCTTTGCGAAGCTGCCGCTCTCTCCGGCTCCCGGAGACGAAGAAGCTGCTTCTTCGCGCAAAGACGATTCTGCCGCTCACAGTGCTCTGCGGTGTGCGCCTTCTGCCGAAAGACGCCCGGGAGCGGTGCTTAGCTCTGCAGAGCACCGTACCTTCGTCTTTAGCCTCTCTTCTCGTCTACATCTTAGCAAAAAGCTTTTCCACTCTGTCTGGCAAGGAGAAACTGTGCCAGCACAGAAAACATCTCCCATCATGTTCTAGAAGCTGCACGGAGGTCTGCCGAGTGTTTTGCAAGAAGAGAAAGAAAGTTGTCCAAAACAGCTTGCAATCGAATGTTCATGTGAATAGAAAAGGCAGGAGAGTGGTCAGGTACTGTTTTCTCTCCGTTGGCAAGCTGCGCACACAATCGCAGTGTTGTACAGCTTGTTTCATCGCCTTTGCGAAGCTGCCGTTCTCTCCGGCTCCCGGAGACGAAGAATCTGCTTCTTCGCGCAAAGACGATTCTGCCGCTCACAGTGCTCTGCGGTGTGCGCCTTCTGCCGAAAGAGATCCGGGAGCGGTGCTTAGCTCTGCAGAGCACCGTACCTTCGTCTTTAGCCTCTCTTCTCGTCTACATCCTAGCAAAAAGCTTTGCCACTCTGTCGGGCAAGGAGAAACTGTGCCAGCACAAAAAACACCTCCCATCGTGTTCTAGAGGCTGCACGGAGGTCTGCCGAGTGTTTTGCAAGAAGAGAAAGAAAGTTGTCCAAAACAGCTTGCAATCCAATGTTCATGTGAATAGAAAAGGCAGGAGAGTGGTCAGGTACTGTTTTCTCTCCGTTGGCAAGCTGCGCACACAATCGCAGTGTTGTACAGCTTGTTTCATCGCCTTTGCGAAGCTGCCGCTCTCTCCGGCTCCCGGAGACGAAGAAGCTGCTTCTTCGCGCAAAGACGATTCTGCCGCTCACAGTGCTCTGAGGTGTGCGCCTTCTGCCGAAAGAGATCCGGGAGCGGTGCTTAGCTCTGCAGAGCACCGTACCTTCGTCTTTAGCCTCTCTTCTCGTCTACATCTTAGCAAAAAGCTTTTCCACTCTGTCTGGCAAGGAGAAACTGTGCCAGCACAAAAAACATCTCCCATCGTGTTCTAGAGGCTGCACGGAGGTCTGCCAAGTGTTTTGCAAGAAGAGAAAGAAAGTTGTCCAAAACAGCTTGCAATCGAATGTTCATGTGAATAGAAAAGGCAGGAGAGTGGTCAGGTACTGTTTTCTCACAGTTGGCAAGCTGCGCACACAATCGCAGTGTTGTACAGCTTGTTTCATCACCTTTGCGAAGTTGCCGCTCTCTCCGGCTCCCGGAGACGAAGAAGCTGCTTCTTCGCGCAAAGACGATTCTGCCGCTCACAGTGCTCTGCGGTGTGCGCCTTCTGCCGAAAGAGGTCCGGGAGCGGTGCTTAGCTCTGCAGAGCACCGTACCTTCGTCTTTAGCCTCTCTTCTCGTCTACATCTTAGCAAAAAGCTTTTCCACTCTGTCTGGCAAGGAGAAACTGTACCAGCACAAAAAACATCTCCCATCGTGTTCTAGAGGCTGCACAGAGGTCTGCCGAGTGTTTTGCAAGAAGAGAAAAAAGTTGTCCAAAACAGCTTGCAATCGAATGTTCATGTGAATAGAAAAGGCAGGAGAGTGGTCAGGTACTGTTTTCTCTCCGTTGGCAAGCTGCGCACACAATCGCAGTGTTGTACAGCTTGTTTCATCACCTTTGCGAAGTTGCCGCTCTCTCCGGCTCCCGGAGACGAAGAAGCTGCTTCTTCGCGCAAAGACGATTCTGCCGCTCACAGTGCTCTGCGGTGTGCGCCTTCTGCCGAAAGAGATCCGGGAGCGGTGCTTAGCTCTGCAGAGCACCGTACCTTCGTCTTTAGCCTCTCTTCTCGTCTACATCTTAGCAAAAAGCTTTTCCACTCTGTCTGGCAAGGAGAAACTGTGCCAGCACAAAAAACATCTCCCATCGTGTTCTAGAGGCTGCACGGAGGTCTGCCGAGTGTTTTGCAAGAAGAGAAAGAAAGTTGTCCAAAACAGCTTGCAATCGAACGTTCATGTGAATAGAAAAGGCAGGAGAGTGGTCAGGTACTGTTTTCTCTCAGTTGGCAAGCTGCGCACACAATCGCAGTGTTGTACAGCTTGTTTCATCACCTTTGCGAAGTTGCCGCTCTCTCCGGCTCCCGGAGACGAAGAAGCTGCTTTTTCGCGCAAAGACAATTCTGCCGCTCACAGTGCTTTGCAGTGTGCGCCTTCTGCCGAAAGACGCCCGGGAGCGGTGCTTAGCTCTGCAGAGCACCGTACCTTCGTCTTTAGCCTCTCTTCTCGTCTACATCTTAGCAAAAAGCTTTTCCACTCTGTCTGGCAAGGAGAAACTGTGCCAGCACAAAAAAAATCTCCCATCGTGTTCTAGAGGCTGCACGGAGGTCGGCCGAGTGTTTTGCAAGAAGAGAAAGAAAGTTGTCCAAAACAGCTTCCAATCGAATGTTCATGTGAATAGAAAAGGCAGGAGAGTGGTCAGGTACTGTTTTCTCTCCGTTGGCCAGCTGCGCACACAATCGCAGTGTTGTACAGCTTGTTTCATCGCCTTTGCCAAGTTGCCGCTCTCTCCGGCTCCCGGAGACGAAGAAGCTGCTTCTTCGCGCAAAGACGATTCTGCCGCTCACAGTGCTCAGCGGTGTGCGCCTTCAGCCGAAAGAGGTCCGGGGGCGGTGCTTAGCTCTGCAGAGCACCGTACCTTCGTCTTTAGCCTCTCTTCTCGTCTACATCTTAGCAAAAAGCTTTTCCACTCTGTCTGGCAAGGAGAAACTGTGCCAGCACAAAAAACACCTCCCATCGTGTTCTAGAGGCTGCACGGAGGTCTGCCGAGTGTTTTGCAAGAAGAGAAAGAAAGTTGTCCAAAACAGCTTGCAATCGAATGTTCATGTGAATAGAAAAGGCAGGAGAGTGGTCAGGTACTGTTTTCTCTCCGTTGGCAAGCTGCGCACACAATCGCAGTGTTGTACAGCTTGTTTCATCACCTTTGCGAAGTTGCCGCTCTCTCCGGCTCCCGGAGACGAAGAAGCTGCTTCTTCGCGCAAATACGATTCTGCCGCTCACAGTGCTCTGCGGTGTGCGCCTTCTGCCGAAAGAGATCCGGGAGCGGTGCTTAGCTCTGCAGAGCACCGTACCTTCGTCTTTAGCCTCTCTTCTCGTCTACATCTTAGCAAAAAGCTTTTCCACTCTGTCTGGCAAGGAGAAACTGTGCCAGCACAAAAAACATCTCCCATCGTGTTCTAGAGGCTGCACGGAGGTCTGCCGAGTGTTTTGCAAGAAGAGAAAGAAAGTTGTCCAAAACAGCTTGCAATCGAACGTTCATGTGAATAGAAAAGACAGGAGAGTGGTCAGGTACTGTTTTCTCTCAGTTGGCAAGCTGCGCACACAATCGCAGTGTTGTACAGCTTGTTTCATCACCTTTGCCAAGTTGCCGCTCTCTCCGGCTCCCGGAGACGAAGAAGCTGCTTCTTCGCGCAAAGACGATTCTGCCGCTCACAGTGCTTTGCAGTGTGCGCCTTCTGCCGAAAGACGCCCGGGAGCGGTGCTTAGCTCTGCAGAGCACCGTACCTTCGTCTTTAGCCTCTCTTCTCGTCTACATCTTAGCAAAAAGCTTTTCCACTCTGTCTGGCAAGGAGAAACTGTGCCAGCACAAAAAAAATCTCCCATCGTGTTCTAGAGGCTGCACGGAGGTCGGCCGAGTGTTTTGCAAGAAGAGAAAGAAAGTTGTCCAAAACAGCTTCCAATCGAATGTTCATGTGAATAGAAAAGGCAGGAGAGTGGTCAGGTACTGTTTTCTCTCCGTTGGCAAGCTGCGCACACAATCGCAGTTTTGTACAGCTTGTTTCATCGCCTTTGCCAAGTTGCCGCTCTCTCCGGCTCCCGGAGACGAAGAAGCTGCTTCTTCGCGCAAAGACGATTCTGCCGCTCACAGTGCTCAGCGGTGTGCGCCTTCAGCCGAAAGAGGTCCGGGGGCGGTGCTTAGCTCTGCAGAGCACCGTACCTTCGTCTTTTGCCTCTCTTCTCGTCTACATCTTAGCAAAAAGCTTTTCCACTCTGTCTGGCAAGGAGAAACTGTGCCAGCACAAAAAACACCTCCCATCGTGTTCTAGAGGCTGCACGGAGGTCTGCCGAGTGTTTTGCAAGAAGAGAAAGAAAGTTGTCCAAAACAGCTTGCAATCGAATGTTCATGTGAATAGAAAAGGCAGGAGAGTGGTCAGGTACTGTTTTCTCTCAGTTGGCAAGCTGCGCACACAATCGCAGTGTTGTACAGCCTGTTTCATCGCCTTTGCGAAGTTGCCGCTCTCTCCGGCTCCCGGAGACGAAGAAGTTGCTTTTTCGCGCAAAGACGATTCTGCCGCTCACAGTGCTCTGCAGTGTGTGTCTTCTGCCGAAAGAGGCCCGGGAGCTGTGCTTAGCTCTGCAGAGCACCCTACCTGCTTCTTTAGCCTCTCTTCTCGTCTACATCTTAGCAAAAAGCTTTTCCACTCTGTCTGGCAAGGAGAAACTGTGCCAGCTCAAAAAACATCTCCCATCGTGTTCTAGAGGCTGCACGGAGGTCTGCCAAGTGTTTTGCAAGAAGAGAAAGAAAGTTGTCCAAAACAGCTTGCAATCGAATGTTCATGTGAATAGAAAAGGCAGGAGAGTGGTCAGGTACTGTTTTCTCTCCGTTGGCAAGCTGCGCACACAATCGCAGAGTTGTACAGCTTGTTTCATCGCCTTTGCGAAGCTGCCGCTCTCTCCGGCTCCCGGAGACGAAGAAGCTGCTTCTTCGCGCAAAGACGATTCTGCCGCTCACAGTGCTCTGAGGTGTGCGCCTTCTGCCGAAAGAGATCCGGGAGCGGTGCTTAGCTCTGCAGAGCACCGTACCTTCGACTTCAGCCTCTCTTCTCGTCTACATCTTAGCAAAAAGCATTTCCACTCTGTCTGGCAAGGAGAAACTGTGCCAGCACAAAAAACATCTCCCATCGTGTTCTAGAGGCTGCACGGAGGTCTGCCGAGTGTTTTGCAAGAAGAGAAATAAAGTTGTCCAAAACAGCTTGCAATCGAATGTTCATGTGAATAGAAAAGGCAGGAGAGTGGTCAGGTACTGTTTTCTCTCAGTTGGCAAGCTGCGCACACAATCGCAGTGTTGTACAGCTTGTTTCATCGCCTTTGCGAAGCTGCCGCTCTCTCCGGCTCCCGGAGACGAAGAAGCTGCTTCTTCGCGCAAAGACGATTCTGCCGCTCACAGTGCTCTGCGGTGTGCGCCTTCTGCCGAAAGAGATCCGGGAGCGGTGCTTAGCTCTGCAGAGCACCGTACCTTCGTCTTTAGCCTCTCTTCTCGTCTACATCTTAGCAAAAAGCTTTTCCACTCTGTCTGGCAAGGAGAAACTGTGCCAGCACAAAAAACATCTCCCATCGTGTTCTAGAGGCTGCACGGAGGTCTGCCGAGTGTTTTGCAAGAAGAGAAAGAAAGTTGTCCAAAACAGCTTGCAATCGAATGTTCATGTGAATAGAAAAGGCAGGAGAGTGGTCAGGTACTGTTTTCTCTCAGTTGGCAAGCTGCGCACACAATCGCAGTGTTGTACAGCTTGTTTCATCACCTTTGCGAAGTTGCCGCTCTCTCCGGCTCCCGGATACGAAGAAGCTGCTTTTTCGCGCTAAGACAATTCTGCCGCTCACAGTGCTCTGCAGTGTGCGCCTTCTGCCGAAAGACGCCCGGGAGCGGTGCTTAGCTCTGCAGAGCACCGTACCTTCGTCTTTAGGCTCTCTTCTCGTCTACATCTTAGCAAAAAGCTTTTCCACTCTGTCTGGCAAGGAGAAACTGTGCCAGCACAGAAAACATCCCCCATCGTGTTCTAGAGGCTGCACGGAGGTCTGCCGAGTGTTTTGCAAGAAGAGAAAGAAAGTTGTCCAAAACAGCTTCCAATCGAATGTTCATGTGAATAGAAAAGGCAGGAGAGTGGTCAGGTACTGTTTTCTCTCAGTTGGCAAGCTGCGCACACAATCGCAGTGTTGTACAGCCTGTTTCATCGCCTTTGCGAAGTTGCCGCTCTCTCCGGCTCCCGGAGACGAAGAAGTTGCTTTTTCGCGCAAAGACGATTCTGCCACTCACAGTGCTCTGCAGTGTGTGTCTTCTGCCGAAAGAGGCCCGGGAGCTGTGCTTAGCTCTGCAGAGCACCCTACCTGCTTCTTTAGCCTCTCTTCTCGTCTACATCTTAGCAAAAAGCTTTTCCACTCTGTCTGGCAAGGAGAAACTGTGCCAGCTCAAAAAACATCTCCCATCGTGTTCTAGAGGCTGCACGGAGGTCTGCCAAGTGTTTTGCAAGAAGAGAAAGAAAGTTGTCCAAAACAGCTTGCAATCGAATGTTCATGTGAATAGAAAAGGCAGGAGAGTGGTCAGGTACTGTTTTCTCTCCGTTGGCAAGCTGCGCACACAATCGCAGAGTTGTACAGCTTGTTTCATCGCCTTTGCGAAGCTGCCGCTCTCTCCGGCTCCCGGAGACGAAGAAGCTGCTTCTTCGCGCAAAGACGATTCTGCCGCTCACAGTGCTCTGAGGTGTGCGCCTTCTGCCGAAAGAGATCCGGGAGCGGTGCTTAGCTCTGCAGAGCACCGTACCTTCGACTTCAGCCTCTCTTCTCGTCTACATCTTAGCAAAAAGCATTTCCACTCTGTCTGGCAAGGAGAAACTGTGCCAGCACAAAAAACATCTCCCATCGTGTTCTAGAGGCTGCACGGAGGTCTGCCGAGTGTTTTGCAAGAAGAGAAATAAAGTTGTCCAAAACAGCTTGCAATCGAATGTTCATGTGAATAGAAAAGGCAGGAGAGTGGTCAGGTACTGTTTTCTCTCACTTGGCAAGCTGCGCACACAATCGCAGTGTTGTACAGCTTGTTTCATCGCCTTTGCGAAGCTGCCGCTCTCTCCGGCTCCCGGAGACGAAGAAGCTGCTTCTTCGCGCAAAGACGATTCTGCCGCTCACAGTGCTCTGCGGTGTGCGCCTTCTGCCGAAAGAGATCCGGGAGCGGTGCTTAGCTCTGCAGAGCACCGTACCTTCGTCTTTAGCCTCTCTTCTCGTCTACATCTTAGCAAAAAGCTTTTCCACTCTGTCTGGCAAGGAGAAACTGTGCCAGCACAAAAAACATCTCCCATCGTGTTCTAGAGGCTGCACGGAGGTCTGCCGAGTGTTTTGCAAGAAGAGAAAGAAAGTTGTCCAAAACAGCTTGCAATCGAATGTTCATGTGAATAGAAAAGGCAGGAGAGTGGTCAGGTACTGTTTTCTCTCAGTTGGCAAGCTGCGCACACAATCGCAGTGTTGTACAGCTTGTTTCATCACCTTTGCCAAGTTGCCGCTCTCTCCGGCTCCCGGATACGAAGAAGCTGCTTTTTCGCGCTAAGACAATTCTGCCGCTCACAGTGCTCTGCAGTGTGCGCCTTCTGCCGAAAGACGCCCGGGAGCGGTGCTTAGCTCTGCAGAGCACCGTACCTTCGTCTTTAGGCTCTCTTCTCGTCTACATCTTAGCAAAAAGCTTTTCCACTCTGTCTGGCATGGAGAAACTGTGCCAGCACAGAAAACATCCCCCATCGTGTTCTAGAGGCTGCACGGAGGTCTGCCGAGTGTTTTGCAAGAAGAGAAAGAAAGTTGTCCAAAACAGCTTCCAATCGAATGTTCATGTGAATAGAAAAGGCAGGAGAGTGGTCAGGTACTGTTTTCTCTCAGTTGGCAAGCTGCGCACACAATCGCAGTGTTGTACAGCTTGTTTCATCACCTTTGCGAAGTTGCCGCTCTCTCCGGCTCCCGGAGACGAAGAAGTTGCTTTTTCGCGCAAAGACGATTCTGCCGCTCACAGTGCTCTGCAGTGTGTGTCTTCTGCCGAAAGACGCCCGGGAGCGGTGCTTAGCTCTGCAGAGCACCCTACCTGCTTCTTTAGCCTCTCTTCTCGTCTACATCTTAGCAAAAAGCTTTTCCACTCTGTCTGGCAAGGAGAAACTGTACCAGCACAAAAAACATCTCCCATCGTGTTCTAGAGGCTGCACAGAGGTCTGCCGAGTGTTTTGCAAGAAGAGAAAGAAAGTTGTCCAAAACAGCTTGCAATCGAATGTTCATGTGAATAGAAAAGGCAGGAGAGTGGTCAGGTACTGTTTTCTCTCCGTTGGCAAGCTGCGCACACAATCGCAGTGTTGTACAGCTTGTTTCATCACCTTTGCCAAGTTGCCGCTCTCTCCGGCTCCCGGAGACGAAGAAGCTGCTTCTTCGCGCAAAGACGATTCTGCCGCTCACAGTGCTCTGCGGTGTGCGCCTTCTGCCGAAAGAGATCCGGGAGCGGTGCTTAGCTCTGCAGAGCACCGTACCTTCGTCTTTAGCCTCTCTTCTCGTCTACATCTGAGCAAAAAGCTTTTCCACTCTGTCTGGCAAGGAGAAACTGTGCCAGCTCAAAAAACATCTCCCATCGTGTTCTAGAGGCTGCACGCAGGTCTGCCGAGTGTTTTGCAAGAAGAGAAAGAAAGTTGTCCAAAACAGCTTGCAATCGAATGTTCATGTGAATAGAAAAGGCAGGAGAGTGGTCAGGTACTGTTTTCTCTCACTTGGCAAGCTGCGCACACAATCGCAGTGTTGTACAGCTTGTTTCATCACCTTTGCGAAGTTGCCGCTCTCTCCGGCTCCTGGAGACCAAGAAGCTGCTTCTTCACGCAAAGACGATTCTGCCGCTCACAGTGCTCTGCGGTGTGCGCCTCCTGCCGAAAGACGCCCGGGAGCGGTGCTTAGCTCTGCAGAGCACCGTACCTTCGTCTTTAGCCTCTCTTCTCGTCTACATCTTAGCAAAAAGCTTTTCCACTCTGTCTGGCAAGGATAAACTGTGCCAGCACAAAAAACATCTCCCATCGTGTTCTAGAGGCTGCACGGAGGTCTGCCGAGTGATTTGCAAGAAGAGAAATGAAGTTGTCCAAAACAGCTTCCAATCGAATGCTCATGTGAATAGAAAAGGCAGGAGAGTGGTCAGGTACTGTTTTCTCTCCGTTGGCAAGCTGCGTACACAATCGCAGTGTTGTACAGCTTGTTTCATCACCTTTGCGAAGTTGCCGCTCTCTCCGGCTCCCGGAGACGAAGAAGCTGCTTCTTCGCGCAAAGACGATTCTGCCGCTCACAGTGCTCTGCGGTGTGCGCCTTCTGCCGAAAGAGGCCCGGGAGCTGTGCTTAGCTCTGCAGAGCACCGTACCTTCGTCTTTAGCCTCTCTTCTCGTCTACATCTTAGCAAAAAGCTTTTCCACTCTGTCTGGCAAGGAGAAACTGTGCCAGCACAGAAAACATCTCCCATCGTGTTCTAGAGGCTGCACGGAGGTCTGCCGAGTGTTTTGCAAGAAGAGAAAGAAAGTTGTCCAAAACAGCTTGCAATCCAATGTTCATGTGAATAGAAAAGGCAGGAGAGTGGTCAGGTACTCTTTTCTCTCCGTTGGCAAGCTGCGCACACAATCGCAGTGTTGTACAGCTTGTTTCATCGCCTTTGCGAAGCTGCCGCTCTCTCCGGCTCCCGGAGACGAAGAAGCTGCTTCTTCGCGCAAAGACGATTCTGCCGCTCACAGTGCTCTGCGGTGTGCGCCTTCTGCCGAAAGAGATCCGGGAGCGGTGCTTAGCTCTGCAGAGCACCGTACCTTCGTCTTTTGCCTCTCTTCTCGTCTACATCTTAGCAAAAAGCTTTTCCACTCTGTCTGGAAAGGAGAATTTGTGCCAGCACAAATAACACCTCCCATCGTGTTCTAGAGGCTGCACGGAGGTCTGCCGAGTGTTTTGCAAGAAGAGAAAGAAAGTTGTCCAAAACAGGTTGCAATCGAATGTTCATGTGAATAGAAAAGGCAGGAGAGTGGTCAGGTACTGTTTTCTCTCCGTTGGCAAGCTGCGCACACAATCGCAGTGTTGTACAGCTTGTTTCATCGCCTTTGCGAAGCTGCCGCTCTCTCCGGCTCCCGGAGACGAAGAAGCTGCTTCTTCGCGCAAAGACCATTCTGCCGCTCACAGTGCTCTGCGGTGTGCGCCTTCTGCCGAGAGAGATCCGGGAGAGGTGCTTAGCTCTGCAGAGCACCGTACCTTCGTCTTTAGCCTCTCTTCTCGTCTACATCTTAGCAAAAAGCTTTTCCACTCTGTCTGGCAAGGAGAAACTGTGCCAGCACAAAAAACATCTCCCATCGTGTTCTAGAGGCTGCACGGAGGTCTGCCGAGTGTTTTGCAAGAAGAGAAAGAAAGTTGTCCAAAACAGCTTGCAATCGAATGTTCATGTGAATAGAAAAGACAGGAGAGTGGTCAGGTACTGTTTTCTCTCAGTTGGCAAGCTGCGCACACAATCGCAGTGTTGTACAGCTTGTTTCATCACCTTTGCGAAGTTGCCGCTCTCTCCGGCTCCCGGAGACGAAGAAGCTGCTTCTTCGCGCAAAGACGATTCTGCCGCTCACAGTGCTCTGCGGTGTGCGCCTTCTGCCGAAAGACGCCCGGGAGCGGTGCTTAGCTCTGCAGAGCACCGTACCTTCGTCTTTAGCCTCTCTTCTCGTCTACATCTTAGCAAAAAGCTTTTCCACTCTGTCTGGCAAGGAGAAACTGTGCCAGCACAGAAAACATCCCCCATCGTGTTCTAGAGGCTGCACGGAGGTCTGCCAAGTGTTTTGCAAGAAGAGAAAGAAAGTTGTCCAAAACAGCTTGCAATCGAATGTTCATGTGAATAGAAAAGGCAGGAGAGTGGTCAGGTACTGTTTTCTCTCAGTTGGCAAGCTGCGCACACAATCGCAGTGTTGTACAGCTTGTTTCATCACCTTTGCGAAGTTGCCGCTCTCTCCGGCTCCCGGAGACGAAGAAGCTGCTTCTTCGCGCAAAGACGATTCTGCCGCTCACAGTGCTCTGCGGTGTGCGCCTTCTGCCGAAAGACGCCCGGGAGCGGTGCTTAGCTCTGCAGAGCACCGTACCTTCGTCTTTAGCCTCTCTTCTCGTCTACATCTTAGCAAAAAGCTTTTCCACTCTGTCTGGCAAGGAGAAACTTTGCCAGCACAAAAAACATCTCCCATCGTGTTCTAGAGGCTGCACGGAGGTCTGCCGAGTGTTTTGCAAGAAGAGAAAGAAAGTTGTCCAAAACAGCTTGCAATCGAATGTTCATGTGAATAGAAAAGACAGGAGAGTAGTCAGGTACTGTTTTCTCTCCGTTGGCAAGCTGCGCACACAATGGCAGTGTTGTACAGCTTGTTTCATTGCCTTTGCGAAGCTGCCGCTCTCTCCGGCTCCCGGAGACGAAGAAGCTGCTTCTTCGCGCAAAGACGATTCTGCCGCTCACAGTGCTCTGCGGTGTGCGCCTTCTGCCAAAAGATGTCCGGGAGCGGTGCTTAGCTCTGCAGAGCACCGTACCTTCGTCTTTAGCCTCTCTTCTCGTCTACATCTTAGCAAAAAGCTTTTCCACTCTGTCTGGCAAGGAGAAACTGTGCCAGCACAAAAAACATCTCCCATCGTGTTCTAGAGGCTGCACGGAGGTCTGCCGAGTGTTTTGCAAGAAGAGAAAGAAAGTTGTCCAAAACAGCTTGCAATGCAATGTTCATGTGAATAGAAAAGGCAGGAGAGTGGTCAGGTACTGTTTTCTCTCAGTTGGCAAGCTGCGCACACAATCGCAGTGTTGTACAGCTTGTTTCATCGCCTTTGCGAAGGTGCCGCTCTCTCCGGCTCCCGGAGACGATGAAGCGGCTTCTTCGCGCAAAGACGATTCTGCCGCTCACAGTGCTCTGAGGTGTGCGCCTTCTGCCGAAAGAGATCCGGGAGCGGCGCTTAGCTCTGCAGAGCACCGTACCTTCGTCTTTAGCCTCTCTTCTCGTCTACATCTTAGCAAAAAGCTTTTCCACTCTGTCTGGCAAGGAGAAACTTTGCCAGCACAAAAAACATCTCCCATCGTGTTCTAGAGGCTGCACGGAGGTCTGCTGAGTGTTTTGCAAGAAGAGAAAGAAAGTTGTCCAAAACAGCTTGCAATCCAAAGTTCATGTGAATAGAAAAGGCAGGAGAGTGGTCAGGTACTGTTTTCTCTCCGTTGGCAAGCTGTGCACACAATCGCAGTGTTGTACAGCTTGTTTCATCGCCTTTGCGAAGTTGCCGCTCTCTCCGGCTCCCGGAGACGAAGAAGTTGCTTTTTCTCGCAAAGACGATTCTGCCGCTCACAGTGCTCTGCGGTGTGTGTCTTCTGCCGAAAGAGGCCCGGGAGCTGTGCTTAGCTCTGCAGAGCACCCTACCTGCTTCTTTAGCCTCTCTTCTCGTCTACATCTTAGCAAAAAGCTTTTCCACTCTGTCTGGCAAGGAGAAACTGTACCAGCACAAAAAACATCTCCCATCGTGTTCTAGAGGCTGCACAGAGGTCTGCCGAGTGTTTTGCAAGAAGAGAAAGAAAGTTGTCCAAAACAGCTTGCAATCGAATGTTCATGTGAATAGAAAAGGCAGGAGAGTGGTCAGGTACTGTTTTCTCTCAGTTGGCAAGCTGCGCACACAATCGCAGTGTTGTAAAGCTTGTTTCATCGCCTTTGCGAAGCTGCCGCTCTCTCCGGCTCCCGGAGACGAAGAACCTGCTTCTTCGCGCAAAGACGATTCTGCCGCTCACAGTGCTCTGAGGTGTGCGCCTTCTGCCGAAAGAGATCCGGGAGCGGTGCTTAGCTCTGCAGAGCACCGTACCTTCGACTTCAGCCTCTCTTCTCTTCTACATCTTAGCAAAAAGCATTTCCACTCTGTCTGGCAAGGAGAAACTGTGCCAGCACAAAAAACATCTCCCATCGTGTTCTAGAGGCTGCACGGAGGTCTGCCGAGTGTTTTGCAAGAAGAGAAAGAAAGTTGTCCAAAACAGCTTGCAATCGAATGTTCATGTGAATAGAAAAGGCAGGAGAGTGGTCAGGTACTGTTTTCTCTCAGTTGGCAAGCTGCGCACACAATCGCAGTGTTGTACAGCTTGTTTCATCGCCTTTGCGAAGCTGCCGCTCTCTCCGGCTCCCGGAGACGAAGAAGCTGCTTCTTCGCGCAAAGACGATTCTGCCGCTCACAGTGCTCTGCGGTGTGCGCCTTCTGCCGAAAGAGATCCGGGAGCGGTGCTTAGCTCTGCAGAGCACCGTACCTTCGTCTTTAGCCTCTCTTCTCGTCTACATCTTAGCAAAAAGCTTTTCCACTCTGTCTGGCAAGGAGAAACTGTGCCAGCACAAAAAACATCTCCCATCGTGTTCTAGAGGCTGCACGGAGGTCTGCCGAGTGTTTTGCAAGAAGAGAAAGAAAGTTGTCCAAAACAGCTTGCAATCGAATGTTCATGTGAATAGAAAAGGCAGGAGAGTGGTCAGGTACTGTTTTCTCTCAGTTGGCAAGCTGCGC
Organism: Melozone crissalis; assembly: GCF_028551555.1. Classification (NCBI taxonomy): domain Eukaryota; kingdom Metazoa; phylum Chordata; class Aves; order Passeriformes; family Passerellidae; genus Melozone; species Melozone crissalis. The sequence continues at coordinate 161,764 of NW_026536007.1, forward strand.
ACACAATCGCAGTGTTGTACAGCTTGTTTCATCACCTTTGCCAAGTTGCCGCTCTCTCCGGCTCCCGGATACGAAGAAGCTGCTTTTTCGCGCTAAGACAATTCTGCCGCTCACAGTGCTCTGCAGTGTGCGCCTTCTGCCGAAAGACGCCCGGGAGCGGTGCTTAGCTCTGCAGAGCACCGTACCTTCGTCTTTAGCCTCTCTTCTCGTCTACATCTTAGCAAAAAGCTTTTCCACTCTGTCTGGCAAGGAGAAACTGTGCCAGCACAAAAAACATCTCCCATCGTGTTCTAGAGGCTGCACGCAGGTCTGCCGAGTGTTTTGCAAGAAGAGAAAGAAAGTTGTCCAAAACAGCTTGCAATCGAATGTTCATGTGAATAGAAAAGGCAGGAGAGTGGTCAGGTACTGTTTTCTCTCACTTGGCAAGCTGCGCACACAATCGCAGTGTTGTACAGCTTGTTTCATCACCTTTGCGAAGTTGCCGCTCTCTCCGGCTCCCGGAGACGAAGAAGCTGCTTCTTCACGCAAAGACGATTCTGCCGCTCACAGTGCTCTGCGGTGTGCGCCTCCTGCCGAAAGACGCCCGGGAGCGGTGCTTAGCTCTGCAGAGCACCGTACCTTCGTCTTTAGCCTCTCTTCTCGTCTACATCTTAGCAAAAAGCTTTTCCACTCTGTCTGGCAAGGAGAAACTGTGCCAGCACAAAAAACATCTCCCATCGTGTTCTAGAGGCTGCACGGAGGTCTGCCGAGTGATTTGCAAGAAGAGAAAGGAAGTTGTCCAAAACAGCTTCCAATCGAATGCTCATGTGAATAGAAAAGGCAGGAGAGTGGTCAGGTACTGTTTTCTCTCAGTTGTCATGCTGCGCACACAATCGCAGTGTTGTACAGCTTGTTTCATCACCTTTGCGAAGTTGCCGCTCTCTCCGGCTCCCGGAGACGAAGAAGCTGCTTCTTCGCGCAAAGACGATTCTGCCGCTCACAGTGCTCTGCGGTGTGCGCCTTCTGCCGAAAGAGGCCCGGGAGCTGTGCTTAGCTCTGCAGAGCACCGTACCTTCGTCTTTAGCCTCTCTTCTCGTCTACATCTTAGCAAAAAGCTTTTCCACTCTGTCTGGCAAGGAGAAACTGTGCCAGCACAGAAAACATCTCCCATCGTGTTCTAGAGGCTGCACGGAGGTCTGCCGAGTGTTTTGCAAGAAGAGAAAGAAAGTTGTCCAAAACAGCTTGCAATCCAATGTTCATGTGAATAGAAAAGACAGGAGAGTGGTCAGGTACTGTTTTCTCTTCGTTGGCAAGCTGCACACACAATCGCAGTGTTGTACAGCTTGTTTCATCGCCTTTGCGAAGCTGCCGCTCTCTCCGGCTCCCGGAGACGAAGAAGCTGCTTCTTCGCGCAAAGACGATTCTGCCGCTCACAGTGCTCTGCGGTGTGCGCCTTCTGCCGAAAGAGATCCGGGAGCGGTGCTTAGCTCTGCAGAGCACCGTACCTTCGTCTTTTGCCTCTCTTCTCGTCTACATCTTAGCAAAAAGCTTTTCCACTCTGTCTGGCAAGGAGAATTTGTGCCAGCACAAATAACACCTCCCATCGTGTTCTAGAGGCTGCACGGAGGTCTGCCGAGTGTTTTGCAAGAAGAGAAAGAAAGTTGTCCTAAACAGGTTGCAATCGAATATTCATGTGAATAGAAAAGGCAGGAGAGTGGTCAGGTACTGTTTTCTCTCAGTTGGCAAGCTGCGCACACAATCGCAGTGTTGTACAGCTTGTTTCATCGCCTTTGCGAAGCTGCCGCTCTCTCCGGCTCCCGGAGACGAAGAAGCTGCTTCTTCGCGCAAAGACCATTCTGCCGCTCACAGTGCTCTGCGGTGTGCGCCTTCTGCCGAGAGAGATCCGGGAGAGGTGCTTAGCTCTGCAGAGCACCGTACCTTCGTCTTTAGCCTCTCTTCTCGTCTACATCTTAGCAAAAAGCTTTTCCACTCTGTCTGGCAAGGAGAAACTGTGCCAGCACAAAAAACATCTCCCATCGTGTTCTAGAGGCTGCACGGAGGTCTGCCGAGTGTTTTGCAAGAAGAGAAAGAAAGTTGTCCAAAACAGCTTGCAATCGAATGTTCATGTGAATAGAAAAGACAGGAGAGTGGTCAGGTACTGTTTACTCTCACTTGGCAAGCTGCGCACACAATCGCAGTGTTGTACAGCTTGTTTCATCACCTTTGCGAAGTTGCCGCTCTCTCCGGCTCCCGGAGACGAAGAAGTTGCTTTTTCTCGCAAAGACGATTCTGCCGCTCACAGTGCTCTGCAGTGTGTGTCTTCTGCCGAAAGACGCCCGGGAGCTGTGCTTAGCTCTGCAGAGCACCCTACCTGCTTCTTTAGCCTCTCTTCTCGTCTACATCTTAGCAAAAAGCTTTTCCACTCTGTCTGGCAAGGAGAAACTGTGCCAGCTCAAAAAACATCTCCCATCGTGTTCTAGAGGCTGCACGGAGGTCTGCCGAGTGTTTTGCAAGAAGAGAAAGAAAGTTGTCCAAAACAGCTTCCAATCGAATGTTCATGTGAATAGAAAAGGCAGGAGAGTGGTCAGGTACTGTTTTCTCTCAGTTGGCAAGCTGCGCACACAATCGCAGTGTTGTACAGCTTGTTTCATCACCTTTGCCAAGTTGCCGCTCTCTCCGGCTCCCGGAGACGAAGAAGCTGCTTCTTCGCGCAAAGACGATTCTGCCGCTCACAGTGCTCTGCGGTGTGCGCCTTCTGCCGAAAGACGCCCGGGAGCGGTGCTTAGCTCTGCAGAGCACCGTACCTTCGTCTTTAGCCTCTCTTCTCGTCTACATCTTAGCAAAAAGCTTTTCCACTCTGTCTGGCAAGGAGAAACTGTGCCAGCACAGAAAACATCCCCCATCGTGTTCTAGAGGCTGCACGGAGGTCTGCCAAGTGTTTTGCAAGAAGAGAAAGAAAGTTGTCCAAAACAGCTTGCAATCGAATGTTCATGTGAATAGAAAAGGCAGGAGAGTGGTCAGGTACTGTTTTCTCTCAGTTGGCAAGCTGCGCACACAATCGCAGTGTTGTACAGCTTGTTTCATCACCTTTGCGAAGTTGCCGCTCTCTCCGGCTCCCGGAGACGAAGAAGCTGCTTCTTCGCGCAAAGACGATTCTGCCGCTCACAGTGCTCTGCGGTGTGCGCCTTCTGCCGAAAGACGCCCGGGAGCGGTGCTTAGCTCTGCAGAGCACCGTACCTTCGTCTTTAGCCTCTCTTCTCGTCTACATCTTAGCAAAAAGCTTTTCCACTCTGTCTGGCAAGGAGAAACTTTGCCAGCACAAAAAACATCTCCCATCGTGTTCTAGAGGCTGCACGGAGGTCTGCCGAGTGTTTTGCAAGAAGAGAAAGAAAGTTGTCCAAAACAGCTTGCAATCGAATGTTCATGTGAATAGAAAAGACAGGAGAGTGGTCAGGTACTGTTTTCTCTCAGTTGGCAAGCTGCGCACACAATCGCAGTGTTGTACAGCTTGTTTCATCACCTTTGCCAAGTTGCCGCTCTCTCCGGCTCCCGGAGACGAAGAAGCTGCTTCTTCGCGCAAAGACGATTCTGCCGCTCACAGTGCTCTGCGGTGTGCGCCTTCTGCCAAAAGAGGTCCGGGAGCGGTGCTTAGCTCTGCAGAGCACCGTACCTTCGTCTTTAGCCTCTCTTCTCGTCTACATCTTAGCAAAAAGCTTTTCCACTCTGTCTGGCAAGGAGAAACTGTGCCAGCACAAAAAACATCTCCCATCGTGTTCTAGAGGCTGCACGGAGGTCTGCCGAGTGTTTTGCAGGAAGAGAAAGAAAGTTGTCCAAAACAGCTTGCAATCGAATGTTCATGTGAATAGAAAAGGCAGGAGAGTGGTCAGGTACTGTTTTCTCTCAGTTGGCAAGCTGCGCACACAATCGCAGTGTTGTACAGCTTGTTTCATCGCCTTTGCGAAGGTGCCGCTCTCTCCGCCTCCCGGAGACGATGAAGCTGCTTCTTCGCGCAAAGACGATTCTGCCGCTCACAGTGCTCTGAGGTGTGCGCCTTCTGCCGAAAGAGATCCGGGAGCGGCGCTTAGCTCTGCAGAGCACCGTACCTTCGTCTTTAGCCTCTCTTCTCGTCTACATCTTAGCAAAAAGCTTTTCCACTCTGTCTGGCAAGGAGAAACTTTGCCAGCACAAAAAACATCTCCCATCGTGTTCTAGAGGCTGCACGGAGGTCTGCCGAGTGTTTTGCAAGAAGAGAAAGAAAGTTGTCCAAAACAGCTTGCAATCCAAAGTTCATGTGAATAGAAAAGGCAGGAGAGTGGTCAGGTACTGTTTTCTCTCCGTTGGCAAGCTGTGCACACAATCGCAGTGTTGTACAGCTTGTTTCATCGCCTTTGCGAAGTTGCCGCTCTCTCGGGCTCCCAGAGACGAAGAAGTTGCTTTTTCTCGCAAAGACGATTCTGCCGCTCACAGTGCTCTGCGGTGTGCGCCTTCTGCCAAAAGAGGTCCGGGAGCGGTGCTTAGCTCTGCAGAGCACCGTACCTTCGTCTTTAGCCTCTCTTCTCGTCTACATCTTAGCAAAAAGCTTTTCCACTCTGTCTGGCAAGGAGAAACTGTGCCAGCACAAAAAACATCTCCCATCGTGTTCTAGAGGCTGCACGGAGGTCTGCCGAGTGTTTTGCAGGAAGAGAAAGAAAGTTGTCCAAAACAGCTTGCAATGCAATGTTCATGTGAATAGAAAAGGCAGGAGAGTGGTCAGGTACTGTTTTCTCTCCGTTGGCAAGCTGCGCACACAATCGCAGTGTTGTACAGCTTGTTTCATCGCCTTTGCGAAGCTGCCGCTGTCTCCGGCTCCCGGAGACGAAGAAGCTGCTTCTTCGCGCAAAGACCATTCTGCCGCTCACAGTGCTCTGCGGTGTGCGCCTTCTGCCGAGAGAGATCCGGGAGAGGTGCTTAGCTCTGCAGAGCACCGTACCTTCGTCTTTAGCCTCTCTTCTCGTCTACATCTTAGCAAAAAGCTTTTCCACTCTGTCTGGCAAGGAGAAACTGTGCCAGCACAAAAAACATCTCCCATCGTGTTCTAGAGGCTGCACGGAGGTCTGCCGAGTGTTTTGCAAGAAGAGAAAGAAAGTTGTCCAAAACAGCTTGCAATCGAATGTTCATGTGAATAGAAAAGACAGGAGAGTGGTCAGGTACTGTTTTCTCTCACTTGGCAAGCTGCGCACACAATCGCAGTGTTGTACAGCTTGTTTCATCACCTTTGCGAAGTTGCCGCTCTCTCCGGCTCCCGGAGACGAAGAAGTTGCTTTTTCTCGCAAAGACGATTCTGCCGCTCACAGTGCTCTGCAGTGTGTGTCTTCTGCCGAAAGACGCCCGGGAGCTGTGCTTAGCTCTGCAGAGCACCCTACCTGCTTCTTTAGCCTCTCTTCTCGTCTACATCTGAGCAAAAAGCTTTTCCACTCTGTCTGGCAAGGAGAAACTGTGCCAGCTCAAAAAACATCTCCCATCGTGTTCTAGAGGCTGCACGGAGGTCTGCCGAGTGTTTTGCAAGAAGAGAAAGAAAGTTGTCCAAAACAGCTTCCAATCGAATGTTCATGAGAATAGAAAAGGCAGGAGAGTGGTCAGGTACTGTTTTCTCTCAGTTGGCAAGCTGCGCACACAATCGCAGTGTTGTACAGCTTGTTTCATCACCTTTGCCAAGTTGCCGCTCTCTCCGGCTCCCGGAGACGAAGAAGCTGCTTCTTCGCGCAAAGACGATTCTGCCGCTCACAGTGCTCTGCGGTGTGCGCCTTCTGCCGAAAGACGCCCGGGAGCGGTGCTTAGCTCTGCAGAGCACCGTACCTTCGTCTTTAGCCTCTCTTCTCGTCTACATCTTAGCAAAAAGCTTTTCCACTCTGTCTGGCAAGGAGAAACTGTGCCAGCACAGAAAACATCCCCCATCGTGTTCTAGAGGCTGCACGGAGGTCTGCCAAGTGTTTTGCAAGAAGAGAAAGAAAGTTGTCCAAAACAGCTTGCAATCGAATGTTCATGTGAATAGAAAAGGCAGGAGAGTGGTCAGGTACTGTTTTCTCTCAGTTGGCAAGCTGCGCACACAATCGCAGTGTTGTACAGCTTGTTTCATCACCTTTGCGAAGTTGCCGCTCTCTCCGGCTCCCGGAGACGAAGAAGCTGCTTCTTCGCGCAAAGACGATTCTGCCGCTCACAGTGCTCTGCGGTGTGCGCCTTCTGCCGAAAGACGCCCGGGAGCGGTGCTTAGCTCTGCAGAGCACCGTACCTTCGTCTTTAGCCTCTCTTCTCGTCTACATCTTAGCAAAAAGCTTTTCCACTCTGTCTGGCAAGGAGAAACTTTGCCAGCACAAAAAACATCTCCCATCGTGTTCTAGAGGCTGCACGGAGGTCTGCCGAGTGTTTTGCAAGAAGAGAAAGAAAGTTGTCCAAAACAGCTTGCAATCGAATGTTCATGTGAATAGAAAAGACAGGAGAGTGGTCAGGTACTGTTTTCTCTCAGTTGGCAAGCTGCGCACACAATCGCAGTGTTGTACAGCTTGTTTCATCACCTTTGCCAAGTTGCCGCTCTCTCCGGCTCCCGGAGACGAAGAAGCTGCTTCTTCGCGCAAAGACGATTCTGCCGCTCACAGTGCTCTGCGGTGTGCGCCTTCTGCCAAAAGAGGTCCGGGAGCGGTGCTTAGCTCTGCAGAGCACCGTACCTTCGTCTTTAGCCTCTCTTCTCGTCTACATCTTAGCAAAAAGCTTTTCCACTCTGTCTGGCAAGGAGAAACTGTGCCAGCACAAAAAACATCTCCCATCGTGTTCTAGAGGCTGCACGGAGGTCTGCCGAGTGTTTTGCAGGAAGAGAAAGAAAGTTGTCCAAAACAGCTTGCAATGCAATGTTCATGTGAATAGAAAAGGCAGGAGAGTGGTCAGGTACTGTTTTCTCTCAGTTGGCAAGCTGCGCACACAATCGCAGTGTTGTACAGCTTGTTTCATCGCCTTTGCGAAGGTGCCGCTCTCTCCGGCTCCCGGAGACGAAGAAGCTGCTTCTTCGCGCAAAGACGATTCTGCCGCTCACAGTGCTCTGAGGTGTGCGCCTTCTGCCGAAAGAGATCCGGGAGCGGCGCTTAGCTCTGCAGAGCACCGTACCTTCGTCTTTAGCCTCTCTTCTCGTCTACATCTTAGCAAAAAGCTTTTCCACTCTGTCTGGCAAGGAGAAACTTTGCCAGCACAAAAAACATCTCCCATCGTGTTCTAGAGGCTGCACGGAGGTCTGCCGAGTGTTTTGCAAGAAGAGAAAGAAAGTTGTCCTAAACAGCTTGCAATCCAAAGTTCATGTGAATAGAAAAGGCAGGAGAGTGGTCAGGTACTGTTTTCTCTCCGTTGGCAAGCTGTGCACACAATCGCAGTGTTGTACAGCTTGTTTCATCGCCTTTGCGAAGTTGCCGCTCTCTCGGGCTCCCAGAGACGAAGAAGTTGCTTTTTCTCGCAAAGACGATTCTGCCGCTCACAGTGCTCTGCGGTGTGCGCCTTCTGCCAAAAGAGGTCCGGGAGCGGTGCTTAGCTCTGCAGAGCACCGTACCTTCGTCTTTAGCCTCTCTTCTCGTCTACATCTTAGCAAAAAGCTTTTCCACTCTGTCTGGCAAGGAGAAACTGTGCCAGCAAAAAAACATCTCCCATCGTGTTCTAGAGGCTGCACGGAGGTCTGCCGAGTGTTTTGCAGGAAGAGAAAGAAAGTTGTCCAAAACAGCTTGCAATGCAATGTTCATGTGAATAGAAAAGGCAGGAGAGTGGTCAGGTACTGTTTTCTCTCAGTTGGCAAGCTGCGCACACAATCGCAGTGTTGTACAGCTTGTTTCATCGCCTTTGCGAAGGTGCCGCTCTCTCCGGCTCCCGGAGACGATGAAGCTGCTTCTTCGCGCAAAGACGATTCTGCCGCTCACAGGGCTCTGTGGTGTGCGCCTTCTGCCGAAAGAGATCCGGGAGCGGCGCTTAGCTCTGCAGAGCACCGTACCTTCGTCTTTAGCCTCTCTTCTCGTCTACATCTTAGCAAAAAGCTTTTCCACTCTGTCTGGCAAGGAGAAACTTTGCCAGCACAAAAAACATCTCCCATCGTGTTCTAGAGGCTGCACGGAGGTCTGCCGAGTGTTTTGCAAGAAGAGAAAGAAAGTTGTCCAAAACAGATTGCAATCCAAAGTTCATGTGAATAGAAAAGGCAGGAGAGTGGTCAGGTACTGTTTTCTCTCCGTTGGCAAGCTGTGCACACAATCGCAGTGTTGTACAGCTTGTTTCATCGCCTTTGCGAAGTTGCCGCTCTCTCGGGCTCCCAGAGACGAAGAAGTTGCTTTTTCTCGCAAAGACGATTCTGCCGCTCACAGTGGTCTGCGGTGTGCTCCTTCTGCCGAAAGAGGCCCGGGAGCTGTGCTTAGCTCTGCAGAGCACCCTAACTGCTTCTTTAGCCTCTCTTCTCGTCTACATCTTAGCAAAAAGCTTTTCCACTCTGTCTGGCAAGGAGAAACTGTACCAGCACAAAAAACATCTCCCATCGTGTTCTAGAGGCTGCACAGAGTTCTGCCGAGTGTTTTGCAAGAAGAGAAAGAAAGTTGTCCAAAACAGCTTGCAATCGAATGTTCATGTGAATAGAAAAGGCAGGAGAGTGGTCAGGTACTGTTTTCTCTCAGTTGGCAAGCTGCGCACACAATCGCAGTGTTGTACAGCTTGTTTCATTGCCTTTGCGAAGTTGCCGCTCTCTCCGGCTCCCGGAGACGAAGAAGCTGCTTCTTCGCGCAAAGACGATTCTGCCGCTCACAGTGCTCTGCGGTGTGTGCCTTCTGCCGAAAGACGCCCGGGAGCGGTGCTTAGCTCTGCAGAGCACCGTACCTTCGTCTTTAGCCTCTCTTCTCGTCTACATCTTAGCAAAAAGCTTTTCCACTCTGTCTGGCAAGGAGAAACTGTGCCAGCACAAAAAACATCTCCCATCGTGTTCTAGAGGCTGCACGGAGGTCTGCCGAGTGTTTTGCAAGAAGAGAAAGAAAGTTGTCCAAAACAGCTTGCAATCGAATGTTCATGTGAATAGAAAAGGCAGGAGAGTGGTCAGGTACTGTTTTCTCTCACTTGGCAAGCTGCGCACACAATCGCAGTGTTGTACAGCTTGTTTCATCGCCTTTGCGAAGCTGCCGCTCTCTCCGGCTCCCGGAGACGAAGAAGCTGCTTCTTCGCGCAAAGACCATTCTGCCGCTCACAGTGCTCTGCGGTGTGCGCCTTCTGCCGAAAGAGATCCGGGAGCGGTGCTTAGCTCTGCAGAGCACCGTACCTTCGTGTTTAGCCTCTCTTCTCGTCTACATCCTGGCAAAAAGCTTTTCCACTCTGTCTGGCAAGGAGAAACTGTGCCAGCACAAAAAACATCTCCCATCGTGTTCTAGAGGCTGCACGGAGGTCTGCCGAGTGTTTTGCAAGAAGAGAAAGAAAGTTGTCCAAAACAGCTTGCAATCGAATGTTCATGTGAATAGAAAAGGCAGGAGAGTGGTCAGGTACTGTTTTCTCTCACTTGGCAAGCTGCGCACACAATCGCAGTGTTGTACAGCTTGTTTCATCACCTTTGCCAAGTTGCCGCTCTCTCCGGCTCCCGGAGACGAAGAAGCTGCTTCTTCGCGCAAAGACGATTCTGCCGCTCACAGTGCTCTGCGGTGTGCGCCTTCTGCCGAAAGAGGTCCGGGAGCGGTGCTTAGCTCTGCAGAGCACCGTACCTTCGTCTTTAGCCTCTCTTCTCGTCTACATCTGAGCAAAAAGCTTTTCCACTCTGTCTGGCAAGGAGAAACTGTGCCAGCACAAAAAACATCTCCCATCGTGTTCTAGAGGCTGCACGGAGGTCTGCCGAGTGTTTTGCAAGAAGAGAAAGAAAGTTGTCCAAAACAGCTTGCAATCGAATGTTCATGTGAATAGAAAAGGCAGGAGAGTGGTCAGGTACTGTTTTCTCTCAGTTGGCAAGCTGCGCACACAATCGCAGTGTTGTACAGCTTGTTTCATTGCCTTTGCGAAGTTGCCGCTCTCTCTGGCTCCCGGAGACGAAGAAGCTGCTTCTTCGCGCAAAGACGATTCTGCCGCTCACAGTGCTCTGCGGTGTGCGCCTTCTGCCGAAAGACGCCCGGGAGCGGTGCTTAGCTCTGCAGAGCACCGTACCTTCGTCTTTAGCCTCTCTTCTCGTCTACATCTTAGCAAAAAGCTTTTCCACTCTGTCTGGCAAGGAGAAACTGTGCCAGCACAAAAAACATCTCCCATCGTGTTCTAGAGGCTGCACGGAGGTCTGCCGAGTGTTTTGCAAGAAGAGAAAGAAAGTTGTCCAAAACAGCTTGCAATCGAATGTTCATGTGAATAGAAAAGGCAGGAGAGTGGTCAGGTACTGTTTTCTCTCACTTGGCAAGCTGCGCACACAATCGCAGTGTTGTACATCTTGTTTCATCGCCTTTGCGAAGCTGCCGCTCTCTCCGGCTCCCGGAGACGAAGAAGCTGCTTCTTCGCGCAAAGACGATTCTGCCGCTCACAGTGCTCTGCGGTGTGCGCCTTCTGCCGAAAGAGATCCGGGAGAGGTGCTTAGCTCTGCAGAGCACCGTACCTTCGTCTTTAGCCTCTCTTCTCGTCTACATCTTAGCAAAAAGCTTTTCCACTCTGTCTGGCAAGGAGAAACTGTGCCAGCACAAAAAACATCTCCCATCGTGTTCTAGAGGCTGCACGGAGGTCTGCCGAGTGTTTTGCAAGAAGAGAAAGAAAGTTGTCCAAAACCGCTTGCAATCGAATGTTCATGTGAATAGAAAAGGCAGGAGAGTGGTCAGGTACTGTTTTCTCTCAGTTGGCAAGCTGCGCACACAATCGCAGTGTTGTACAGCTTGTTTCATCACCTTTGCGAAGTTGCCGCTCTCTCCGGCTCCCGGAGACGAAGAAGCTGCTTTTTCACGCTAAGACAATTCTGCCGCTCACAGTGCTCTGCAGTGTGCGCCTTCTGCCGAAAGAGGTCCGGGAGCGGTGCTTAGCTCTGCAGAGCACCCTACCTTCCTCTTTAGCCTCTCTTCTCGTCTACATCTTAGCAAAAAGCTTTTCCATTCTGTCTGGCAAGGAGAAACTGTGCCAGCACCGAAAACATCCCCCATCGTGTTCTAGAGGCTGCACGGAGGTCTGCCGAGTGTTTTGCAAGAAGAGAAAGAAAGTTGTCCAAAACAGCTTCCAATCGAATGTTCATGTGAATAGAAAAGGCAGGAGAGTGGTCAGGTACTGTTTTCTCTCAGTTGGCAAGCTGCGCACACAATCGCAGTGTTGTACAGCTTGTTTCATCACCTTTGCGAAGTTGCCGCTCTCTCCGCCTCCCGTAGACGAAGAAGTTGCTTTTTCGCGCAAAGACGATTCTGCCGCTCACAGTGCTCTGCGGTGTGTGTCTTCTGCCGAAAGAGGCCCGGGAGCTGTGCTTAGCTCTGCAGAGCACCCTACCTGCTTCTTTAGCCTCTCTTCTCGTCTACATCTTAGCAAAAAGCTTTTCCACTCTTTATGGCAAGGAGAAACTGTACCAGCACAAAAAACATCTCCCATCGTGTTCTAGAGGCTGCACAGAGGTCTGCCGAGTGTTTTGCAAGAAGAGAAAGAAAGTTGTCCATAACAGCTTGCAATCGAATGTTCATGTGAATAGAAAAGGCAGGAGAGTGGTCAGGTACTGTTTTCTCTCCGTTGGCAAGCTGCGCACACAATCGCAGTGTTGTACAGCTTGTTTCATCACCTTTGCCAAGTTGCCGCTCTCTCCGGCTCCCGGAGACGAAGAAGCTGCTTCTTCGCGCAAAGACGATTCTGCCGCTCACAGTGCTCTGCGGTGTGCGCCTTCTGCCGAAAGAGGTCCGGGAGCGGTGCTTAGCTCTGCAGAGCACCGTACCTTCGTCTTTAGCCTCTCTTCTCGTCTATATCTGAGCAAAAAGCTTTTCCACTCTGTCTGGCAAGGAGAAACTGTGCCAGCACATAAAACATCTCCCATCGTGTTCTAGAGGTTGCACGGAGGTCTGCCGAGTGTTTTGCAAGAAGAGAAAGAAAGTTGTCCAAAACAGCTTGCAATCGAATGTTCATGTGAATAGAAAAGGCAGGAGAGTGGTCAGGTACTGTTTTCTCTCAGTTGGCAAGCTGCGCACACAATCGCAGTGTTGTACAGCTTGTTTCATCACCTTTGCGAAGTTGCCGCTCTCTCCGGCTCCCGGAGACGAAGAAGCTGCTTCTTCACGCAAAGACGATTCTGCCGCTCACAGTGCTCTGCGGTGTGCGCCTCCTGCCGAAAGACGCCCGGGAGCGGTGCTTAGCTCTGCAGAGCACCGTACCTTCGTCTTTAGCCTCTCTTCTCGTCTACATCTTAGCAAAAAGCTTTTCCACTCTGTCTGGCAAGGAGAAACTGTGCCAGCACAAAAAACATCTCCCATCGTCTTCTAGAGGCTGCACGAAGGTCTGCCGAGTGTTTTGCAAGAAGAGAAAGAAAGTTGTCCAAAACAGCTTGCAATCGAATGTTCATGAGAATAGAAAAGACAGGAGAGTGGTCAGGTACTGTTTTCTCTCAGTTGGCAAGCTGCGCACACAATCGCAGTGTTGTACAGCTTGTTTCATCACCTTTGCGAAGTTGCCGCTCTCTCCGGCTCCCGGAGACGAAGAAGCTGCTTCTTCGCGCAAAGACGATTCTGCCGCTCACAGTGCTCTGCAGTGTGCGCCTTCTGCCGAAAGACGCCCGGGAGCGGTGCTTAGCTCTGCAGAGCACCGTACCTTCGTCTTTAGCCTCTCTTCTCGTCTACATCTTAGCAAAAAGCTTTTCCACTCTGTCTGGCAAGGAGAAACTGTGCCAGCACAAAAAACACCTCCCATCGTGTTCTAGAGGCTGCACGGAGGTCTGCCGAGTGTTTTGCAAGAAGAGAAAGAAAGTTGTCCAAAACAGCTTGCAATCGAATGTTCATGTGAATAGAAAAGGCAGGAGAGTGGTCAGGTACTTTTTTCTCTCACTTGGCAAGCTGCGCACACAATCGCAGTGTTGTACAGCTTGTTTCATCACCTTTGCCAAGTTGCCGCTCTCTCCGGCTCCCGGAGACGAAGAAGCTGCTTCTTCGCGCAAAGACGATTCTGCCGCTCACAGTGCTCTGCGGTGTGCGCCTTCTGCCGAAAGAGGTCCGGGAGCGGTGCTTAGCTCTGCAGAGCACCGTACCTTCGTCTTTAGCCTCTCTTCTCGTCTACATCTTAGCAAAAAGCTTTTCCACTCTGTCTGGCAATGAGAAACTGTGCCAGCACAAAAAACACCTCCCATCGTGTTCTAGAGGCTGCACGGAGGTCTGCCGAGTGTTTTGCAAGAAGAGAAAGAAAGTTGTCCAAAACAGGTTGCAATCGAATGTTCATGTGAATAGAAAAGGCAGGAGAGTGGTCAGGTACTGTTTTCTCTCAATTGGCAAGCTGCGCACACAATCGCAGTGTTGTACAGCTTGTTTCATCACCTTTGCGAAGCTGCCGCTCTCTCCGGCTCCCGGAGACGAAGAAGCTGCTTCTTCGCGCGAAGACCATTCTGCCGCTCACAGTGCTCTGCGGTGTGCGCCTTCTGCCGAAAGAGATCCGGGAGAGGTGCTTAGCTCTGCAGAGCACCGTACCTTCGTCTTTAGCCTCTCTTCTCGTCTACATCTTAGCAAAAAGCTTTTCCACTCTGTCTGGCAAGGAGAAATTGTGCCAGCTCAAAAAACATCTCCCATCGTGTTCTAGAGGCTGCACGGAGGTCTGCCGAGTGTTTTGCAAGAAGAGAAAGAAAGTTGTCCAAAACAGGTTGCAATCGAATGTTCATGTGAATAGAAAAGGCAGGAGAGTGGTCAGGTACTGTTTTCTCTCAGTTGGCAAGCTGCGCACACAATCGCAGTGTTGTACAGCTTGTTTCATCACCTTTGCGAAGTTGCCGCTCTCTCCGGCTCCCGGAGACGAAGAAGTTGCTTTTTCTCGCAAAGACGATTCTGCCGCTCACAGTGCTCTGCGGTGTGTGTCTTCCGCCGAAAGAGGCCCGGGAGCTGTGCTTAGCTCTGCAGAGCACCCTACCTGCTTCTTTAGCCTCTCTTCTCGTCTACATCTTAGCAAAAAGCTTTTCCACTCTGTCTGGCAAGGAGAAACTGTGCCAGCACAAAAAACATCTCCCATCGTGTTCTAGAGGCTGCACGGAGGTCTGCCGAGTGTTTTGCAAGAAGAGAAAGAAAGTTGTCCAAAACAGCTTGCAATCCAATGTTCATGTGAATAGAAAAGACAGGAGAGTGGTCAGGTACTGTTTTCTCTCAGTTGGCAAGCTGCGCACACAATCGCAGTGTTGTAGAGCTTGTTTCATCACCTTTGCCAAGTTGCCGCTCTCTCCGGCTCCCGGAGACGAAGAAGCTGCTTCTTCGCGCAAAGACGATTCTGCCGCTCACAGTGCTCTGCGGTGTGCGCCTTCTGCCGAAAGAGGTCCGGGAGCGGTGCTTAGCTCTGCAGAGCACCGTACCTTCGTCTTTAGCCTCTCTTCTCGTCTACATCTTAGCAAAAAGCTTTTCCACTCTGTCTGGCAAGGAGAAACTGTGCCAGCACAAAAAACATCTCCCATCGTGTTCTAGAGGCTGCACGGAGGTCTGCCGAGTGTTTTGCAGGAAGAGAAAGAAAGTTGTCCAAAACAGCTTGCAATGCAATGTTCATGTGAATAGAAAAGGCAGGAGAGTGGTCAGGTACTGTTTTCTCTCAGTTGGCAAGCTGCGCACACAATCGCAGTGTTGTACAGCTTGTTTCATCACCTTTGCCAAGTTGCCGCTCTCTCCGGCTCCCGGAGACGAAGAAGCTGCTTCTTCGCGCAAAGACGATTCTGCCGCTCACAGTGCTCTGCGGTGTGCGCCTTCTGCCGAAAGAGGTCCGGGAGCGGTGCTTAGCTCTGCAGAGCACCGTACCTTCGTCTTTAGCCTCTCTTCTCGTCTACATCTTAGCAAAAAGCTTTTCCACTCTGTCTGGCAATGAGAAACTGTGCCAGCACAAAAAACACCTCCCATCGTGTTCTAGAGGCTGCACGGAGGTCTGCCGAGTGTTTTGCAAGAAGAGAAAGAAAGTTGTCCAAAACAGGTTGCAATCGAATGTTCATGTGAATAGAAAAGGCAGGAGAGTGGTCAGGTACTGTTTTCTCTCAATTGGCAAGCTGCGCACACAATCGCAGTGTTGTACAGCTTGTTTCATCACCTTTGCGAAGCTGCCGCTCTCTCCGGCTCCCGGAGACGAAGAAGCTGCTTCTTCGCGCGAAGACCATTCTGCCGCTCACAGTGCTCTGCGGTGTGCGCCTTCTGCCGAAAGAGATCCGGGAGAGGTGCTTAGCTCTGCAGAGCACCGTACCTTCGTCTTTAGCCTCTCTTCTCGTCTACATCTTAGCAAAAAGCTTTTCCACTCTGTCTGGCAAGGAGAAACTGTGCCAGCACAAAAAACATCTCCCATCGTGTTCTGGAGGCTGCACGGAGGTCTGCCAAGTGTTTTGCAAGAAGAGAAAGAAAGTTGTCCAAAACAGCTTGCAATCGAATGTTCATGTGAATAGAAAAGGCAGGAGAGTGGTCAGGTACTGTTTTCTCTCACTTGGCAAGCTGCGCACACAATCGCAGTGTTGTACAGCTTGTTTCATCACCTTTGCGAAGTTGCCGCTCTCTCCGGCTCCCGGAGACGAAGAAGTTGCTTTTTCGCGCAAAGACGATTCTGCCGCTCACAGTGCTCTGCAGTGTGTGTCTTCTGCCGAAAGAGGCCCGGGAGCTGTGCTTAGCTCTGCAGAGCACCCTACCTGCTTCTTTAGCCTCTCTTCTCCTCTACATCTTAGCAAAAAGCTTTTCCACTCTGTCTGGCAAGGAGAAATTGTGCCAGCACAAAAAACATCTCCCATCGTGTTCTAGAGGCTGCACGGAGGTCTGCCGAGTGTTTTGCAAGAAGAGAAAGAAAGTTGTCCAAAACAGCTTGCAATCGAATGTTCATGTGAATAGAAAAGGCAGGAGAGTGGTCAGGTACTGTTTTCTCTCAGTTGGCAAGCTGCGCACACAATCGCAGTGTTGTACAGCTTGTTTCATCACCTTTGCGAAGTTGCCGCTCTCTCCGGCTCCCGGAGACGAAGAAGTTGCTTTTTCTCGCAAAGACGATTCTGCCGCTCACAGTGCTCTGCGGTGTGTGTCTTCCGCCGAAAGAGGCCCGGGAGCTGTGCTTAGCTCTGCAGAGCACCCTACCTGCTTCTTTAGCCTCTCTTCTCGTCTACATCTTAGCAAAAAGCTTTTCCACTCTGTCTGGCAAGGAGAAACTGTGCCAGCACAAAAAACATCTCCCATCGTGTTCTAGAGGCTGCACGGAGGTCTGCCGAGTGTTTTGCAAGAAGAGAAAGAAAGTTGTCCAAAACAGCTTGCAATCCAATGTTCATGTGAATAGAAAAGGCAGGAGAGTGGTCAGGTACTGTTTTCTCTCAGTTGGAAAGCTGCGCACACAATCGCAGTGTTGTACAGCTTGTTTCATCACCTTTGCGAAGTTGCCGCTCTCTCCGGCTCCCGGAGACGAAGAAGCTGCTTCTTCGCGCAAAGACGATTCTGCCGCTCACAGTGCTCTGCGGTGTGCGCCTTCTGCCGAAAGAGGTCCGGGAGCTGTGCTTAGCTCTGCAGAGCACCGTACCTTCGTCTTCAGCCTCTCTTCTCGTCTACATCTTAGCAAAAAGCTTTTCCACTCTGTCTGGCAAGGAGAAACTGTGCCAGCACAGAAAACATCCCCCATCGTGTTCTAGAGGCTGCACAGAGGTCTGCCGAGTGTTTTGCAAGAAGAGAAAGAAAGTTGTCCAAAACAGCTTGCAATCGAATGTTCATGTGAATAGAAAAGGCAGGAGAGTGGTCAGGTACTGTTTTCTCTCCGTTGGCAAGCTGCGCACACAATCGCAGTGTTGTACAGCTTGTTTCATCGCCTTTGCGAAGCTGCCGCTCTCCCCGGCTCCCGGAGACGAAGAAGCTGCTTCTTCGCGCAAAGACGATTCTGCCGCTCACAGTGCTCTGCGGTGTGCGCCTTCTGCCGAAAGACGCCCGGGAGCGGTGCTTAGCTCTGCAGAGCACCGTACCTTCGACTTCAGCCTCTCTTCTCGTCTACATCTTAGCAAAAAGCATTTCCACTCTGTCTGGCAAGGAGAAACTGTGCCAGCACAAAAAACATCTCCCATCGTGTTCTAGAGGCTGCACGGAGGTCTGCCGAGTGTTTTGCAAGAAGAGAAAGAAAGTTGTCCAAAACAGCTTGCAATCGAATGTTCATGTGAATAGAAAAGGCAGGAGAGTGGTCAGGTACTGTTTTCTCTCAGTTGGCAAGCTGCGCACACAATCGCAGTGTTGTACAGCTTGTTTCATCACCTTTGCGAAGTTGCCGCTCTCTCCGGCTCCCGGAGACGAAGAAGTTGCTTTTTCGCGCAAAGACGATTCTGCCGCTCACAGTGCTCTGCAGTGTGTGTCTTCTGCCGAAAGAGGCCCGGGAGCGGTGCTTAGCTCTGCAGAGCACCCTACCTGCTTCTTTAGCCTCTCTTCTCGTCTACATCTTAGCAAAAAGCTTTTCCACTCTGTCTGGCAAGGAGAAACTGTACCAGCACAAAAAACATCTCCCATCGTGTTCTAGAGGCTGCACAGAGGTCTGCCGAGTGTTTTGCAAGAAGAGAAAGAAAGTTGTCCAAAACAGCTTGCAATCGAATGTTCATGTGAATAGAAAAGGCAGGAGAGTGGTCAGGTACTGTTTTCTCTCCGTTGGCAAGCTGCGCACACAATCGCAGTGTTGTACAGCTTGTTTCATTGCCTTTGCGAAGTTGCCGCTCTCTCCGGCTCCCGGAGACGAAGAAGCTGCTTCTTCGCGCAAAGACGATTCTGCCGCTCACAGTGCTCTGCGGTGTGTGCCTTCTGCCGAAAGACGCCCGGGAGCGGTGCTTAGCTCTGCAGAGCACCGTACCTTCGTCTTTAGCCTCTCTTCTCGTCTACATCTTAGCAAAAAGCTTTTCCACTCTGTCTGGCAAGGAGAAACTGTGCCAGCACAAAAAACATCTCCCATCGTGTTCTAGAGGCTGCACGGAGGTCTGCCGAGTGTTTTGCAAGAAGAGAAAGAAAGTTGTCCAAAACAGCTTGCAATCGAATGCTCATGTGAATAGAAAAGGCAGGAGAGTGGTCAGGTACTGTTTTCTCTCCGTTGGCAAGCTGCGCACACAATCGCAGTGTTGTACAGCTTGTTTCATCACCTTTGCGAAGTTGCCGCTCTCTCCGGCTCCCGGAGACGAAGAAGCTGCTTCTTCGCGCAAAGACGATTCTGCCGCTCACAGTGCTCTGCGGTGTGCGCCTTCTGCCGAAAGACGCCCGGGAGCTGTGCTTAGCTCTGCAGACTACCGTACCTTCGTCTTTAGCCTCTCTTCTCGTCTACATCTTAGCAAAAAGCTTTTCCACTCTGTCTGGCAAGGAGAAACTGTGCCAGCACAGAAAACATCTCCCATCGTGTTCTAGAGGCTGCACGGAGGTCTGCGGAGTGTTTTGCAAGAAGAGAAAGAAAGTTGTCCAAAACAGCTTGCAATCGAATGTTCATGTGAATAGAAAAGGCAGGAGAGTGGTCAGGTACTGTTTTCTCTCCGTTGGCAAGCTGCGCACACAATCGCAGTGTTGTACAGCTTGTTTCATCGCCTTTGCGAAGCTGCCGCTCTCTCCGGCTCCCGGAGACGAAGAAGCTGCTTCTTCGCGCAAAGACGATTCTGCCGCTCACAGTGCTCTGCGGTGTGCGCCTTCTCCAGAAAGAGATCCGGGAGCGGTGCTTAGCTCTGCAGAGCACCGTACCTTCGTGTTTAGCCTCTCTTCTCGTCTACATCCTGGCAAAAAGCTTTTCCACTCTGTCTGGCAAGGAGAAACTGTGCCAGCACAAAAAACATCTCCCATCGTGTTCTAGAGGCTGCACGGAGGTCTGCCGAGTGTTTTGCAAGAAGAGAAAGAAAGTTGTCCAAAACAGCTTGCAATCGAATATTCATGTGAATAGAAAAGGCAGGAGAGTGGTCAGGTACTGTTTTCTCTCAGTTGGCAAGCTGCGCACACAATCGCAGTGTTGTACAGCTTGTTTCATCACCTTTGCGAAGTTGCCGCTCTCTCCGGCTCCCGGAGACGAAGAAGCTGCTTCTTCGCGCAAAGACGATTCTGCCGCTCACAGTGCTCTGCGGTGTGCGCCTTCTGCCGAAAGACGCCCGGGAGCTGTGCTTAGCTCTGCAGAGCACCGTACCTTCGTCTTTAGCCTCTCTTCTCGTCTACATCTTAGCAAAAAGCTTTTCCACTCTGTCTGGCAAGGAGAAACTGTGCCAGCACAAAAAACATCTCCCATCGTGTTCTAGAGGCTGCACAGAGGTCTGCCGAGTGTTTTGCAAGAAGAGAAAGAAAGTTGTCCAAAACAGCTTGCAATCGAATGTTCATGTGAATAGAAAAGACAGGAGAGTGGTCAGGTACTGTTTTCTCTCAGTTGGCAAGCTGCGCACACAATCGCAGTGTTGTACAGCTTGTTTCATCACCTTTGCCAAGTTGCCGCTCTCTCCGGCTCCCGGAGACGAAGAAGCTGCTTCTTCGCGCAAAGACGATTCTGCCGCTCACAGTGCTCTGCGGTGTGCGCCTTCTGCCGAAAGAGGTCCGGGAGCGGTGCTTACCTCTGCAGAGCACCGTACCTTCGTCTTTAGCCTCTCTTCTCGTCTACATCTGAGCAAAAAGCTTTTCCACTCTGTCTGGCAAGGAGAAACTGTGCCAGCACAAAAAACATCTCCCATCGTGTTCTAGAGGCTGCACGGAGTTCTGCCGAGTGTTTTGCAGGAAGAGAAAGAAAGTTGTCCAAAACAGCTTGCAATCGAATGTTCATGTGAATAGAAAAGGCAGGAGATTGGTCAGGTACTGTTTTCTCTCACTTGGCAAGCTGCGCACACAATCGCAGTGTTGTACAGCTTGTTTCATCACCTTTGCGAAGTTGCCGCTCTCTCCGGCTCCCGGAGACGAAGAAGCTGCTTCTTCGCGCAAAGACGATTCTGCCGCTCACAGTGCTCTGCGGTGTGCGCCTTCTGCCGAAAGACGCCCGGGAGCTGTGCTTAGCTCTGCAGAGCACCGTACCTTCGTCTTTAGCCTCTCTTCTCGTCTACATCTTAGCAAAAAGCTTTTCCACTCTGTCTGGCAAGGAGAAACTGTGCCAGCACAGAAAACATCTCCCATCGTGTTCTAGAGGCTGCACGGAGGTCTGCCGAGTGTTTTGCAAGAAGAGAAAGAAAGTTGTCCAAAACAGCTTGCAATCGAATGTTCATGTGAATAGAAAAGGCAGGAGAGTTGTCAGGTACTGTTTTCTCTCCGTTGGCAAGCTGCGCACACAATCGCAGTGTTGTACAGCTTGTTTCATCGCCTTTGCGAAGCTGCCGCTCTCTCCGGCTCCCGGAGACGAAGAAGCTGCTTCTTCGCGCAAAGACGATTCTGCCGCTCACAGTGCTCTGCGGTGTGCGCCTTCTGCCGAAAGAGATCCGGGAGCGGTGCTTAGCTCTGCAGAGCACCGTACCTTCGTGTTTAGCCTCTCTTCTCGTCTACATCTTAGCAAAAAGCTTTTCCACTCTGTCTGGCAAGGAGAAACTGTGCCAGCACAAAAAACATCTCCCATCGTGTTCTAGAGGCTGCACGGAGGTCTGCCGAGTGTTTTGCAAGAAGAGAAAGAAAGTTGTCCAAAACAGCTTGCAATCGAATGTTCATGTGAATAGAAAAGGCAGGAGAGTGGTCAGGTACTGTTTTCTCTCAGTTGGCAAGCTGCGCACACAATCGCAGTGTTGTACAGCTTGTTTCATCACCTTTGCGAAGTTGCCGCTCTCTCCGGCTCCCGGAGACGAAGAAGCTGCTTCTTCGCGCAAAGACGATTCTGCCGCTCACAGTGCTCTGCGGTGTGCGCCTTCTGCCGAAAGACGCCCGGGAGCGGTGCTTAGCTCTGCAGAGCACCGTACCTTCGTCTTTAGCCTCTCTTCTCGTCTACATCTTAGCAAAAAGCTTTTCCACTCTGTCTGGCAAGGAGAAACTGTGCCAGCACAAAAAACATCTCCCATCGTGTTCTAGAGGCTGCACAGAGGTCTGCCGAGTGTTTTGCAAGAAGAGAAAGAAAGTTGTCCAAAACAGCTTGCAATCGAATGTTCATGTGAATAGAAAAGACAGGAGAGTGGTCAGGTACTGTTTTCTCTCCGTTGGCAAGCTGCGCACACAATCGCAGTGTTGTACAGCTTGTTTCATCACCTTTGCCAAGTTGCCGCTCTCTCCGGCTCCCGGAGACGAAGAAGCTGCTTCTTCGCGCAAAGACGATTCTGCCGCTCACAGTGCTCTGCGGTGTGCGCCTTCTGCCGAAAGAGGTCCGGGAGCGGTGCTTACCTCTGCAGAGCACCGTACCTTCGTCTTTAGCCTCTCTTCTCGTCTACATCTTTGCAAAAAGCTTTTCCACTCTGTCTGGCAAGGAGAAACTGTGCCAGCACAAAAAACATCTCCCATCGTGTTCTAGAGGCTGCACGGAGTTCTGCCGAGTGTTTTGCAGGAAGAGAAAGAAAGTTGTCCAAAACAGCTTGCAATCCAATGTTCATGTGAATAGAAAAGGCAGGAGAGTGGTCAGGTACTGTTTTCTCTCAGTTGGCAAGCTGCGCACACAATCGCAGTGTTGTACAGCTTGTTTCATCGCCTTTGCGAAGGTGCCGCTCTCTCCGGCTCCCGGAGACGAAGAAGCTGCTTCTTCGCGCAAAGACGATTCTGCGGCTCACAGTGCTCTGAGGTGTGCGCCTTCTGCCGAAAGAGATCCGGGAGCGGCGCTTAGCTCTGCAGAGCACCGTACCTTCGTCTTTAGCCTCTCTTCTCGTCTACATCTTAGCAAAAAGCTTTTCCACTCTGTCTGGCAAGGAGAAACTTTGCCAGCACAAAAAACATCTCCCATCGTGTTCTAGAGGCTGCACGGAGGTCTGCCGAGTGTTTTGCAAGAAGAGAAAGAAAGTTGTCCAAAACAGCTTGCAATCGAATGTTCATGTGAATAGAAAAGGCAGGAGAGTGGTCAGGTACTGTTTTCTCTCAGTTGGCAAGCTGCGCACACAATCGCAGTGTTGTACAGCTTGTTTCATCACCTTTGCGAAGTTGCCGCTCTCTCCGGCTCCCGGAGACGAAGAAGCTGCTTCTTCGCGCAAAGACGATTCTGCCGCTCACAGTGCTCTGCGGTGTGTGCCTTCTGCCGAAAGACGCCCGGGAGCGGTGCTTAGCTCTGCAGAGCACCGTACCTTCGTCTTCAGCCTCTCTTCTCGTCTACATATTAGCAAAAAGCTTTTCCACTCTCTCTGGCAAGGAGAAACTGTGCCAGCACAGAAAACATCCCCCATCGTGTTCTAGAGGCTGCACGGAGGTCTGCCGAGTGTTTTGCAAGAAGAGAAAGAAAGTTGTCCAAAACAGCTTGCAATCGAATGTTCATGTGAATAGAAAAGGCAGGAGAGTGGTCAGGTACTGTTTTCTCTCCGTTGGCAAGCTGCGCACACAATCGCAGTGTTGTACAGCTTGTTTCATCACCTTTGCGAAGCTGCCGCTCTCTCCGGCTCCCGGAGACGAAGAAGCTGCTTCTTCGCGCAAAGACGATTCTGCCGCTCACAGTGCTCTGAGGTGTGCGCCTTCTGCCGAAAGAGATCCGGGAGCGGTGCTTAGCTCTGCAGAGCACCGTACCTTCGCCTTCAGCCTCTCTTCTCGTCTACATCTTAGCAAAAAGCTTTTCCACTCTGTCTGGCAAGGAGAAACTGTGCCAGCACAAAAAACATCTCCCATCGTGTTCTAGAGGCTGCACGGAGGTCTGCCGAGTGTTTTGCAAGAAGAGAAAGAAAGTTGTCCAAAACAGCTTGCAATCGAATGTTCATGTGAATAGAAAAGGCAGGAGAATGGTCAGGTACTGTTTTCTCTCAGTTGGCAAGCTGCGCACACAATCGCAGTGTTGTACAGCTTGTTTCATCACCTTTGCCAAGTTACCGCTCTCTCCGGCTCCCGGAGACGAAGAAGCTGCTTCTTCGCGCAAAGACGATTCTGCCGCTCACAGTGCTCTGCGGTGTGCGCCTTCTGCCGAAAGAGGCCCGGGAGCTGTGCTTAGCTCTGCAGAGCACCGTACCTTCGTCTTTAGCCTCTCTTCTCGTCTACATCTTAGCAAAAAGCTTTTCCACTCTGTCTGGCAAGGAGAAACTGTGCCAGCACAAAAAACATCTCCCATCGTGTTCTAGAGGCTGCACGGAGGTCTGCCGAGTGTTTTGCAAGAAGAGAAAGAAAGTTGTCCAAAACAGCTTGCAATCGAATGTTCATGTGAATAGAAAAGGCAGGAGAGTGGTCAGGTACTGTTTTCTCTCCGTTGGCAAGCTGCGCATACAATCGCAGTGTTGTACAGCTTGTTTCATCGCCTTTGCGAAGCTGCCGCTCTCTCCGGCTCCCGGAGACGAAGAAGCTGCTTCTTCGCGCAAAGACGATTCTGCCGCTCACAGTGCTCTGAGGTGTGCGCCTTCTGCCGAAAGAGATCCGGGAGCGGTGCTTAGCTCTGCAGAGCACCGTACCTTCGTGTTTAGCCTCTCTTCTCGTCTACATCTTAGCAAAAAGCTTTTCCACTCTGTCTGGCAAGGAGAAACTGTGCCAGCACAAAAAACATCTCCCATCGTGTTCTAGAGGCTGCACGGAGGTCTGCCGAGTGTTTTGCAAGAAGAGAAAGAAAGTTGTCCAAAACAGCTTGCAATCGAATGTTCATGTGAATAGAAAAGGCAGGAGAGTGGTCAGGTACTGTTTTCTCTCAGTTGGCAAGCTGCGCACACAATCGCAGTGTTGTACAGCTTGTTTCATCACCTTTGCGAAGTTGCCGCTCTCTCCGGCTCCCGGAGACGAAGAAGCTGCTTCTTCGCGCAAAGACGATTCTGCCGCTCACAGTGCTCTGCGGTGTGCGCCTTCTGCCGAAAGACGCCCGGGAGCGGTGCTTAGCTCTGCAGAGCACCGTACCTTCGTCTTTAGCCTCTCTTCTCGTCTACATCTTAGCAAAAAGCTTTTCCACTCTGTCTGGCAAGGAGAAACTGTGCCAGCACAAAAAACATCTCCCATCGTGTTCTAGAGGCTGCACAGAGGTCTGCCGAGTGTTTTGCAAGAAGAGAAAGAAAGTTGTCCAAAACAGCTTGCAATCGAATGTTCATGTGAATAGAAAAGACAGGAGAGTGGTCAGGTACTGTTTTCTCTCCGTTGGCAAGCTGCGCACACAATCGCAGTGTTGTACAGCTTGTTTCATCACCTTTGCGAAGTTGCCGCTCTCTCCGGCTCCCGGAGACGAAGAAGCTGCTTCTTCGCGCAAAGACGATTCTGCCGCTCACAGTGCTCTGCGGTGTGCGCCTTCTGCCGAAAGAGGTCCGGGAGCGGTGCTTACCTCTGCAGAGCACCGTACCTTCGTCTTTAGCCTCTCTTCTCGTGTACATCTTAGCAAAAAGCTTTTCCACTCTGTCTGGCAAGGAGAAACTGTGCCAGCACAAAAAACATCTCCCATCGTGTTCTAGAGGCTGCACGGAGTTCTGCCGAGTGTTTTGCAGGAAGAGAAAGAAAGTTGTCCAAAACAGCTTGCAATCCAATGTTCATGTGAATAGAAAAGGCAGGAGAGTGGTCAGGTACTGTTTTCTCTCAGTTGGCAAGCTGCGCACACAATCGCAGTGTTGTACAGCTTGTTTCATCGCCTTTGCGAAGGTGCCGCTCTCTCCGGCTCCCGGAGACGAAGAAGCTGCTTCTTCGCGCAAAGACGATTCTGCCGCTCACAGTGCTCTGAGGTGTGCGCCTTCTGCCGAAAGAGATCCGGGAGCGGCGCTTAGCTCTGCAGAGCACCGTACCTTCGTCTTTAGCCTCTCTTCTCGTCTACATCTTAGCAAAAAGCTTTTCCACTCTGTCTGGCAAGGAGAAACTTTGCCAGCACAAAAAACATCTCCCATCGTGTTCTAGAGGCTGCACGGAGGTCTGCCGAGTGTTTTGCAAGAAGAGAAAGAAAGTTGTCCAAAACAGCTTGCAATCGAATGTTCATGTGAATAGAAAAGGCAGGAGAGTGGTCAGGTACTGTTTTCTCTCAGTTGGCAAGCTGCGCACACAATCGCAGTGTTGTACAGCTTGTTTCATCACCTTTGCGAAGTTGCCGCTCTCTCCGGCTCCCGGAGACGAAGAAGCTGCTTCTTCGCGCAAAGACGATTCTGCCGCTCACAGTGCTCTGCGGTGTGTGCCTTCTGCCGAAAGACGCCCGGGAGCGGTGCTTAGCTCTGCAGAGCACCGTACCTTCGTCTTCAGCCTCTCTTCTCGTCTACATCTTAGCAAAAAGCTTTTCCACTCTCTCTGGCAAGGAGAAACTGTGCCAGCACAGAAAACATCCCCCATCGTGTTCTAGAGGCTGCACGGAGGTCTGCCGAGTGTTTTGCAAGAAGAGAAAGAAAGTTGTCCAAAACAGCTTGCAATCGAATGTTCATGTGAATAGAAAAGGCAGAAGAGTGGTCAGGTACTGTTTTCTCTCCGTTGGCAAGCTGCGCACACAATCGCAGTGTTGTACAGCTTGTTTCATCACCTTTGCGAAGCTGCCGCTCTCTCCGGCTCCCGGAGACGAAGAAGCTGCTTCTTCGCGCAAAGACGATTCTGCCGCTCACAGTGCTCTGCGGTGTGCGCCTTCTGCCGAAAGAGATCCGGGAGCGGTGCTTAGCTCTGCAGAGCACCGTACCTTCGTCTTTAGCCTCTCTTCTCGTCTACATCTTAGCAAAAAGCTTTTCCACTCTGTCTGGCAAGGAGAAACTGTGCCAGCACAAAAAACATCTCCCATCGTGTTCTAGAGGCTGCACGGAGGTCTGCCGAGTGTTTTGCAAGAAGAGAAAGAAAGTTGTCCAAAACAGCTTGCAATCGAATGTTCATGTGAATAGAAAAGGCAGGAGAATGGTCAGGTACTGTTTTCTCTCAGTTGGCAAGCTGCGCACACAATCGCAGTGTTGTACAGCTTGTTTCATCACCTTTGCCAAGTTGCCGCTCTCTCCGGCTCCCGGAGACGAAGAAGCTGCTTCTTCGCGCAAAGACGATTCTGCCGCTCACAGTGCTCTGCGGTGTGCGCCTTCTGCCGAAAGAGGCCCGGGAGCTGTGCTTAGCTCTGCAGAGCACCGTACCTTCGTCTTTAGCCTCTCTTCTCGTCTACATCTTAGCAAAAAGCTTTTCCACTCTGTCTGGCAAGGAGAAACTGTGCCAGCACAAAAATCATCTCCCATCGTGTTCTAGAGGCTGCACGGAGGTCTGCCGAGTGTTTTGCAAGAAGAGAAAGAAAGTTGTCCAAAACAGCTTGCAATCGAATGTTCATGTGAATACAAAAGTCAGGAGAGTGGTCAGGTACTGTTTTCTCTCCGTTGGCAAGCTGCGCACACAATCGCAGTGTTGTACAGGTTATTTCATCAGCTTTGCGAAGCTGCCGCTCTCTCCGGCTCCCGGAGACGAAGAAGCTGCTTCTTCGCGCAAAGACGATTCTGCCGCTCACAGTGCTCTGCGGTGTGCGCCTTCTGCCGAAAGAGGCCCGGGAGCGGTGCTTAGCTCTGCAGAGCACCGTACCTTCGTCTTTAGCCTCTCTTCTCGTCTACATCTTAGCAAAAAGCTTTTCCACTCTGTCTGGCAAGGAGAAACTGTGCCAGCACAAAAAACATCTCCCATCGTGTTCGAGAGGCTGCACGGAGGTCTGCCGAGTGTTTTGCAAGAAGAGAAAGAAAGCTGTCCAAAACAGCTTGCAATCGAATGTTCATGTGAATAGAAAAGGCACGAGAATGGTCAGGTACTGTTTTCTCTCAGTTGGCAAGCTGCGCACACAATCGCAGTGTTGTACAGCTTGTTTCATCGCCTTTGCGAAGCTGCCGCTCTCTCCGGCTCCCGGAGACGAAGAAGCTGCTTCTTCGCGCAAAGACGATTCTGCCGCTCACAGTGCTCTGAGGTGTGCGCCTTCTGCCGAAAGAGATCCGGGAGCGGTGCTTAGCTCTGCAGAGCACCGTACCTTTTCTTTAGTCTCTCTTCTCGTCTACATCTTAGCAAAAAGCTTTTCCACTCTGTCTGGCAAGGAGAAACTTTGCCAGCACAAAAAACATCTCCCATCGTGTTCTAGAGGCTGCACGGAGGTCTGCCGAGTGTTTTGCAAGAAGAGAAAGAAAGTTGTCAAAAACAGCTTGCAATCGAATGTTCATGTGAATAGAAAAGACAGGAGAGTGGTCAGGTACTGTTTTCTCTCCGTTGGCAAGCTGCGCACACAATCGCAGTGTTGTACAGCTTGTTTCATCACCTTTGCGAAGTTGCCGCTCTCTCCGGCTCCCGGAGACGAAGAAGCTGCTTCTTCGCGCAAAGACGATTCTGCCGCTCACAGTGCTCTGCGGTGTGCGCCTTCTGCCGAAAGAGGTCCGGGAGCGGTGCTTACCTCTGCAGAGCACCGTACCTTCGTCTTTAGCCTCTCTTCTCGTCTACATCTTTGCAAAACGCTTTTCCACTCTGTCTGGCAAGGAGAAACTGTGCCAGCACAAAAAACATCTCCCATCGTGTTCTAGAGGCTGCACGGAGTTCTGCCGAGTGTTTTGCAGGAAGAGAAAGAAAGTTGTCCAAAACAGCTTGCAATCCAATGTTCATGTGAATAGAAAAGGCAGGAGAGTGGTCAGGTACTGTTTTCTCTCCGTTGGCAAGCTGCGCACACAATCGCAGTGTTGTACAGCTTGTTTCATCGCCTTTGCGAAGCTGCCGCTCTCTCCGGCTCCCGGAGACCAAGAAGCTGCTTCTTCGCGCAAAGACGATTCTGCCGCTCACAGTGCTCTGCGGTGTGTGCCTTCTGCCGAAAGACGCCCGGGAGCGGTGCTTAGCTCTGCAGAGCACCGTACCTTCGTCTTTGGCCTCTCTTCTCGTCTACATCTTAGCAAAAATCTTTTCCACTCTCTCTGGCAAGGAGAAACTGTGCCAGCACAGAAAACATCCCCCATCGTGTTCTAGAGGCTGCACGGAGGTCTGCTGAGTGTTTTGCAAGAAGAGAAAGAAAGTTGTCCAAAACAGCTTCCAATCGAATGTTCATGTGAATAGAAAAGGCAGGAGAGTGGTGAGGTACTGTTTTCTCTCCGTTGGCAAGCTGCGCACACAATCGCAGTGTTGTACAGCTTGTTTCATCACCTTTGCGAAGCTGCCGCTCTCTCCGATTCCCGGAGACGAAGAAGCTGCTTCTTCGCGCAAAGACGATTCTGCCGCTCACGCTTCTTTAGCCTCTCTTCTCGTCTACATCTTAGCAAAAAGCTTTTCCACTCTGTCTGGCAAGGAGAAACTGTGCCAGTATAGAAAACATCTCCCATCGTGTTCTAGAGGCTGCACGGAGGTCTGCCGAGTGTTTTGCAAGAAGAGAACTAAAGTTGTCCAAAACAGCTTGCAATCGAATGTTCATGTGAATAGAAAAGGCAGGAGAGTGGTCAGGTACTGTTTTCTCTCAGTTGGCAAGCTGCGCACACAATCGCAGTGTTGTACAGCTTGTTTCATCACCTTTGCGAAGTTGCCGCTCTCTCCGGCTCCCGGAGACGAAGAAGCTGCTTCTTCGCGCAAAGACGATTCTGCCGCTCACAGTGCTCTGCGGTGTGCGCCTTCTGCCGAAAGACGCCCGGGAGCGGTGCTTAGCTCTGCAGAGCACCGTACCTTCGTCTTTAGCCTCTCTTCTCGTCTACATCTTAGCAAAAAGCTTTTCCACTCTGTCTGGCAAGGAGAAACTGTGCCAGCACAGAAAACATCTCCCATCGTGTTCTAGAGGCTGCACGGAGGTCTGCCGAGTGTTTTGCAAGAAGAGAAAGAAAGTTGTCCAAAACAGCTTGCAATCGAATGTTCATGTGAATAGAAAAGGCAGGAGAGTGGTCAGGTACTGTTTTCTCTCCGTTGGCAAGCTGCGCACACAATCGCAGTGTTGTACAGCTTGTTTCATCACCTTTGCCAAGTTGCCGCTCCCTCCGGCTGCAGGCGACGAAGAGCTGCTTCTTCGCGCAAAGACGATTCTGCCGCTCACAGAGCTCTACGGTGTGCGCCTTCTGCCGAAAGAGATCCGGGAGCGGTGCTTAGCTCTGCAGAGCACCGTACCTTCGTCTTTAGCCTCTCTTCTCCTCTACATCTTAGTAAAAAGCTTTTCCACTCTGTCTGGCAAGGAGAAACTTTGCCAGCACAAAAACCATCCCCCATCGTGTTCTAGAGGCTGCACGCAGGTGTGCCGAGTGTTTTGCAAGAAGAGAAAGAAAGTTGTCCAAAACAGCTTGCAATCGAATGTTCATGTGAATAGAAAAGGCAGGAGAGTGGTCAGGTACTGTTTTCTCTCAGTTGTCATGCTGCGCACACAATCGCAGTGTTGTACAGCTTGTTTCATCACCTTTGCGAAGTTGCCGCTCTCTCCGGCTCCCGGAGACGAAGAAGCTGCTTCTTCGCGCAAAGACGATTCTGCCGCTCACAGTGCTCTGAGGTGTGCGCCTTCTGCCGAAAGAGATACGGGAGCGGTGCTTAGCTCTGCAGAGCACCGTACCTTCGTCTTTAGTCTCTCTTCTCGTCTACATCTTAGCAAAAAGCTTTTCCACTCTGTCTGGCAAGGAGAAACTGTGCCAGCACAAAAAACATCTCCCATCGTGTTCTAGAGGCTGCACGGAGGTGTGCCGAGTGTTTTGCAAGAAGAGAAAGAAAGTTGTCCAAAACAGCTTGCAATCCAATGTTCATGTGAATAGAAAAGACAGGAGAGTGGTCAGGTACTGTTTTCTCTCAGTTGGCAAGCTGCGCACACAATCGCAGTGTTGTACAGCTTGTTTCATCACCTTTGCGAAGTTGCCGCTCTCTCCGGCTCCCGGAGACGAAGAAGCTGCTTCTTCGCGCAAAGACGATTCTGCCGCTCACAGTGCTCTGCTGTGTGCGCCTCCTTCCGAAAGACGCCTGGGAGCGGTTCTTAGCTCTGCAGAGCACCGTACCTTCGTCTTTAGCCTCTCTTCTCGTCTACATCTTAGCAAAAAGCTTTTCCACTCTGTCTGGCAAGGAGAAACTGTGCCAGCACAGAAAACATCTCCCATCGTGTTCTAGAGGCTGCACGGAGGTCTGCCGAGTGTTTTGCAAGAAGAGAAAGAAAGTTGTCCAAAACAGCTTGCAATCGAATGTTCATGTGAATAGAAAAGACAGGAGAGTGGTCAGGTACTGTTTTCTCTCCGTTGGCAAGCTGCGCACACAATCGCAGTGTTGTACAGCTTGTTTCATCGCCTTTGCGAAGCTGCCGCTCTCTCCGGCTCCCGGAGACGAAGAAGCTGCTTCTTCGCGCAAAG
The DNA here is from genome assembly GCF_028551555.1 of Melozone crissalis. Taxonomy (NCBI): domain Eukaryota; kingdom Metazoa; phylum Chordata; class Aves; order Passeriformes; family Passerellidae; genus Melozone; species Melozone crissalis. The sequence continues at coordinate 192,095 of NW_026536007.1, forward strand.
ACGATTCTGCCGCTCACAGTGCTCTGCGGTGTGCGCCTTCTGCCGAAAGAGATCCGGGAGCGGTGCTTAGCTCTGCAGAGCACCGTACCTTCGTCTTTAGCCTCTCTTCTCGTCTACATCCTAGCAAAAAGCTTTTCCACTCTGTCTGGCAAGGAGAAACTGTGCCAGCACAAAAAACATCTCCCATCGTGTTCTAGAGGCTGCACGGAGGTCTGCCGAGTGTTTTGCAAGAAGAGAAAGAAAGTTGTCCAAAACAGCTTGCAATCGAATGTTCATGTGAATAGAAAAGGCAGGAGAGTGGTCAGGTACTGTTTTCTCTCAGTTGGCAAGCTGCGCACACAATCGCAGTGTTGTACAGCTTGTTTCATCACCTTTGCGAAGTTGCCGCTCTCTCCGGCTCCCGGAGACGAAGAAGCTGCTTCTTCGCGCAAAGACGATTCTGCCGCTCACAGTGCTCTGCGGTGTGCGCCTTCTGCCGAAAGAGATCCGGGAGCGGTGCTTAGCTCTGCAGAGCACCGTACCTTCGTCTTTAGTCTCTCTTCTCGTCTACATCTTAGCAAAAAGCTTTTCCACTCTGTCTGGCAAGGAGAAACTGTGCCAGCACAAAAAACATCTCCCATCGTGTTCTAGAGGCTGCACGGAGGTCTGCCGAGTGTTTTGCAAGAAGAGAAAGAAAGTTGTCCAAAACAGCTTGCAATCGAATGTTCATGTGAATAGAAAAGGCAGGAGAGTGGTCAGGTACTGTTTTCTCTCAGTTGGCAAGCTGCGCACACAATCGCAGTGTTGTACAGCTTGTTTCATCACCTTTGCGAAGCTGCCGCTCTCTCCGGCTCCCGGAGACGAAGAAGCTGCTTCTTCGCGCAAAGACGATTCTGCCGCTCACAGTGCTCTGCTGTGTGCGCCTCCTGCCGAAAGACGCCTGGGAGCGGTTCTTAGCTCTGCAGAGCACCGTACCTTCGTCTTTAGCCTCTCTTCTCGTCTACATCTTACCAAAAAGCTTTTCCACTCTGTCTGGCAAGGAGAAACTGTGCCAGCATAGAAAACATCTCCCATCGTGTTCTAGAGGCTGCACGGAGGTCTGCCGAGTGTTTTGCAAGAAGAGAAAGAAAGTTGTCCAAAACAGCTTGCAATCGAATGTTCATGTGAATAGAAAAGACAGGAGAGTGGTCAGGTACTGTTTTCTCTCCGTTGGCAAGCTGCGCACACAATCGCAGTGTTGTACAGCTTGTTTCATCACCTTTGCGAAGTTGCCGCTCTCTCCGGCTCCCGGAGACGAAGAAGCTGCTTCTTCGCGCAAAGACGATTCTGCCGCTCACAGTGCTCTGCGGTGTGCGCCTCCTGCCGAAAGACGCCTGGGAGCGGTGCTTAGCTCTGCAGAGCACCGTACCTTCGTCTTTAGCCTCTCTTCTCGTCTACATCTTAGCAAAAAGCTTTTCCACTCTGTCTGGCAAGGAGAAACTGTGCCAGCACAGAAAACATCTCCCATCGTGTTCTAGAGGCTGCACTGAGTTCTGCCGAGTGTTTTGCAAGAAGAGAAAGAAAGTTGTCCAAAACAGCTTGCAATCGAATGTTCATGTGAATAGAAAAGACAGGAGAGTGGTCAGGTACTGTTTTCTCTCAGTTGGCAAGCTGCGCACACAATCGCAGTGTTGTACAGCTTGTTTCATCACCTTTGCGAAGTTGCCGCTCTCTCCGGCTCCCGGAGACGAAGAAGCTGCTTCTTCGCGCAAAGACGATTCTGCCGCTCACAGTGCTCTGCGGTGTGCGCCTTCTGCCGAAAGAGCCCCGGGAGCTGTGCTTAGCTCTGCAGATCACCGTACCTTCGTCTTTAGCCTCTCTTCTCGTCTACATCTTAGCAAAAAGCTTTTCCACTCTGTCTGTCAAGGAGAAACTGTGCCAGCACAAAAAACATCTCCCATCGTGTTCTAGAGGCTGCACGGAGGTCTGCCGAGTGTTTTGCAAGAAGAGAAAGAAAGTTGTCCAAAACAGCTTGCAATCGAATGTTCATGTGAATAGAAAAGACAGGAGAGTGGTCAGGTACTGTTTTCTCTCAGTTGGCAAGCTGCGCACACAATCGCAGTGTTGTACAGCTTGTTTCATCACCTTTGCGAAGTTGCCGCTCTCTCCGGCTCCCGGAGACGAAGAAGCTGCTTCTTCGCGCAAAGACGATTCTGCCGCTCACAGTGCTCTGCGGTGTGCGCCTTCTGCCGAAAGAGGTCCGGGAGCTGTGCTTAGCTCTGCAGAGCACCGTACCTTCGTCTTTAGCCTCTCTTCTCGTCTACATCTTAGCAAAAAGCTTTTCCACTCTGTCTGGCAAGGAGAAACTGTGCCAGCATTGAAAACATCTCCCATCGTGTTCTAGAGGCTGCACGGAGGTCTGCCGAGTGTTTTGCAAGAAGAGAAAGAAAGTTGTCCAAAACAGCTTGCAATCCAATGTTCATGTGAATAGAAAAGGCAGGAGAGTGGTCAGGTACTGTTTTCTCTCCGTTGGCAAGCTGCGCACACAATCGCAGTGTTGTACAGCTTGTTTCATCACCTTTGCCAAGTTGCCGCTCTCTCCGGCTCCCGGAGACGAAGAAGCTGCTTCTTCGCGCAAAGACGATTCTGCCGCTCACAGTGCTCTGCGGTGTGCGCCTCCGGCCGAAAGACGCCCGGGAGCGGTGCTTAGCTCTGCAGAGCACCGTACCTTCGTCTTCAGCCTCTCTTCTCATCTACATCTTAGCAAAAAGCTTTTCCACTCTGTCTGGCAAGGAGAAACTTTGCCAGCACAAAAAACATCCCCCATCGTGTTCTAGAGGCTGCACGGAGGTCTGCCGAGTGTTTTGCAAGAAGAGAAAGAAAGTTGTCCAAAACAGCTTGCAATCGAATGTTCATGTGAATAGAAAAGGCAGGAGAGTGGTCAGGTACTGTTTTCTCTCAGTTGGCAAGCTGCGCACACAATCGCAGTGTTGTACAGCTTGTTTCATCACCTTTGCGAAGTTGCCGCTCTCTCCGGCTCCCGGAGACGAAGAAGCTGCTTCTTCGCGCAAAGACGATTCTGCCGCTCACAGTGCTCTGCGGTGTGCGCCTCCTGCCGAAAGACGCCTGGGAGCGGTGCTTAGCTCTGCAGAGCACCGTACCTTCGTCTTTAGCCTCTCTTCTCGTCTACATCTTAGCAAAAAGCTTTTCCACTCTGTCTGGCAAAGAGAAACTGTGCCAGCACAGAAAACATCTCCCATCGTGTTCTAGAGGCTGCACGGAGGTCTGCCGAGTGTTTTGCAAGAAGAGAAAGAAAGTTGTCCAAAACAGCTTGCAATCGAATGTTCATGTGAATAGAAAAGGCAGGAGAGTGGTCAGGTACTGTTTTCTCTCAGTTGGCAAGCTGCGCACACAATCGCAGTGTTGTACAGCTTGTTTCATCGCCTTTGCGAAGGTGCCGCTCTCTCCGGCTCCCGGAGACGAAGAAGCTGCTTCTTCGCGCAAAGACGATTCTGCCGCTCACAGTGCTCTGAGGTGTGCGCCTTCTGCCGAAAGAGATCCGGGAGCGGCGCTTAGCTCTGCAGAGCACCGTACCTTCGTCTTTAGCCTCTCTTCTCGTCTACATCTTAGCAAAAAGCTTTTCCACTCTGTCTGGCAAGGAGAAACTTTGCCAGCACAAAAAACATCTCCCATCGTGTTCTAGAGGCTGCACGGAGGTCTGCCGAGTGTTTTGCAAGAAGAGAAAGAAAGTTGTCCAAAACAGCTTGCAATCGAATGTTCATGTGAATAGAAAAGGCAGGAGAGTGGTCAGGTACTGTTTTCTCTCAGTTGGCAAGCTGCGCACACAATCGCAGTGTTGTACAGCTTGTTTCATCACCTTTGCGAAGTTGCCGCTCTCTCCGGCTCCCGGAGACGAAGAAGCTGCTTCTTCGCGCAAAGACGATTCTGCCGCTCACAGTGCTCTGCGGTGTGTGCCTTCTGCCGAAAGACGCCCGGGAGCGGTGCTTAGCTCTGCAGAGCACCGTACCTTCGTCTTCAGCCTCTCTTCTCGTCTACATCTTAGCAAAAAGCTTTTCCACTCTCTCTGGCAAGGAGAAACTGTGCCAGCACAGAAAACATCCCCCATCGTGTTCTAGAGGCTGCACGGAGGTCTGCCGAGTGTTTTGCAAGAAGAGAAAGAAAGTTGTCCAAAACAGCTTGCAATCGAATGTTCATGTGAATAGAAAAGGCAGGAGAGTGGTCAGGTACTGTTTTCTCTCCGTTGGCAAGCTGCGCACACAATCGCAGTGTTGTACAGCTTGTTTCATCACCTTTGCGAAGCTGCCGCTCTCTCCGGCTCCCGGAGACGAAGAAGCTGCTTCTTCGCGCAAAGACGATTCTGCCGCTCACAGTGCTCTGAGGTGTGCGCCTTCTGCCGAAAGAGATCCGGGAGCGGTGCTTAGCTCTGCAGAGCACCGTACCTTCGTCTTTAGCCTCTCTTCTCGTCTACATCTTAGCAAAAAGCTTTTCCACTCTGTCTGGCAAGGAGAAACTGTGCCAGCACAAAAAACATCTCCCATCGTGTTCTAGAGGCTGCACGGAGGTCTGCCGAGTGTTTTGCAAGAAGAGAAAGAAAGTTGTCCAAAACAGCTTGCAATCGAATGTTCATGTGAATAGAAAAGGCAGGAGAATGGTCAGGTACTGTTTTCTCTCAGTTGGCAAGCTGCGCACACAATCGCAGTGTTGTACAGCTTGTTTCATCACCTTTGCCAAGTTGCCGCTCTCTCCGGCTCCCGGAGACGAAGAAGCTGCTTCTTCGCGCAAAGACGATTCTGCCGCTCACAGTGCTCTGCGGTGTGCGCCTTCTGCCGAAAGAGGCCCGGGAGCTGTGCTTAGCTCTGCAGAGCACCGTACCTTCGTCTTTAGCCTCTCTTCTCGTCTACATCTTAGCAAAAAGCTTTTCCACTCTGTCTGGCAAGGAGAAACTGTGCCAGCACAAAAATCATCTCCCATCGTGTTCTAGAGGCTGCACGGAGGTCTGCCGAGTGTTTTGCAAGAAGAGAAAGAAAGTTGTCCAAAACAGCTTGCAATCGAATGTTCATGTGAATACAAAAGTCAGGAGAGTGGTCAGGTACTGTTTTCTCTCCGTTGGCAAGCTGCGCACACAATCGCAGTGTTGTACAGGTTATTTCATCAGCTTTGCGAAGCTGCCGCTCTCTCCGGCTCCCGGAGACGAAGAAGCTGCTTCTTCGCGCAAAGACGATTCTGCCGCTCACAGTGCTCTGCGGTGTGCGCCTTCTGCCGAAAGAGGCCCGGGAGCGGTGCTTAGCTCTGCAGAGCACCGTACCTTCGTCTTTAGCCTCTCTTCTCGTCTACATCTTAGCAAAAAGCTTTTCCACTCTGTCTGGCAAGGAGAAACTGTGCCAGCACAAAAAACATCTCCCATCGTGTTCGAGAGGCTGCACGGAGGTCTGCCGAGTGTTTTGCAAGAAGAGAAAGAAAGCTGTCCAAAACAGCTTGCAATCGAATGTTCATGTGAATAGAAAAGGCACGAGAATGGTCAGGTACTGTTTTCTCTCAGTTGGCAAGCTGCGCACACAATCGCAGTGTTGTACAGCTTGTTTCATCGCCTTTGCGAAGCTGCCGCTCTCTCCGGCTCCCGGAGACGAAGAAGCTGCTTCTTCGCGCAAAGACGATTCTGCCGCTCACAGTGCTCTGAGGTGTGCGCCTTCTGCCGAAAGAGATCCGGGAGCGGTGCTTAGCTCTGCAGAGCACCGTACCTTTTCTTTAGTCTCTCTTCTCGTCTACATCTTAGCAAAAAGCTTTTCCACTCTGTCTGGCAAGGAGAAACTGTGCCAGCACAAAAAACATCTCCCATCGTGTTCTAGAGGCTGCACGCAGGTCTGCCGAGTGTTTTGCAAGAAGAGAAAGAAAGTTGTCCAAAACAGCTTGCAATCGAATGTTCATGTGAATAGAAAAGGCAGGAGAGTGGTCAGGTACTGTTTTCTCTCCGTTGGCAGGCTGCGCACACAATCGCAGTGTTGTACAGCTTGTTTCATCACCTTTGCGAAGTTGCCGCTCTCTCCGGCTCCCGGAGACGAAGAAGCTGCTTCTTCGCGCAAAGACGATTCTGCCGCTCACAGTGCTCTGCGGTGTGTGTCTTCTGCCGAAAGAGGCCCGGGAGCTGTGCTTAGCTCTGCAGAGCACCCTACCTGCTTCTTTAGCCTCTCTTCTCGTCTACATCTTAGCAAAAAGCTTTTCCACTCTGTCTGGCAAGGAGAAACTTTGCCAGCACAAAAAACATCTCCCATCGTGTTCTAGAGGCTGCACGGAGGTCTGCCGAGTGTTTTGCAAGAAGAGAAAGAAAGTTGTCAAAAACAGCTTGCAATCGAATGTTCATGTGAATAGAAAAGACAGGAGAGTGGTCAGGTACTGTTTTCTCTCAGTTGGCAAGCTGCGCACACAATCGCAGTGTTGTACAGCTTGTTTCATCACCTTTGCCAAGTTGCCGCTCTCTCCGGCTCCCGGAGACGAAGAAGCTGCTTCTTCGCGCAAAGACGATTCTGCCGCTCACAGTGCTCTGCGGTGTGCGCCTTCTGCCGAAAGAGGTCCGGGAGCGGTGCTTACCTCTGCAGAGCACCGTACCTTCGTCTTTAGCCTCTCTTCTCGTCTACATCTTTGCAAAACGCTTTTCCACTCTGTCTGGCAAGGAGAAACTGTGCCAGCACAAAAAACATCTCCCATCGTGTTCTAGAGGCTGCACGGAGTTCTGCCGAGTGTTTTGCAGGAAGAGAAAGAAAGTTGTCCAAAACAGCTTGCAATCCAATGTTCATGTGAATAGAAAAGGCAGGAGAGTGGTCAGGTACTGTTTTCTCTCCGTTGGCAAGCTGCGCACACAATCGCAGTGTTGTACAGCTTGTTTCATCGCCTTTGCGAAGCTGCCGCTCTCTCCGGCTCCCGGAGACCAAGAAGCTGCTTCTTCGCGCAAAGACGATTCTGCCGCTCACAGTGCTCTGCGGTGTGTGCCTTCTGCCGAAAGACGCCCGGGAGCGGTGCTTAGCTCTGCAGAGCACCGTACCTTCGTCTTCAGCCTCTCTTCTCGTCTACATCTTAGCAAAAATCTTTTCCACTCTCTCTGGCAAGGAGAAACTGTGCCAGCACAGAAAACATCCCCCATCGTGTTCTAGAGGCTGCACGGAGGTCTGCCGAGTGTTTTGCAAGAAGAGAAAGAAAGTTGTCCAAAACAGCTTCCAATCGAATGTTCATGTGAATAGAAAAGGCAGGAGAGTGGTGAGGTACTGTTTTCTCTCCGTTGGCAAGCTGCGCACACAATCGCAGTGTTGTACAGCTTGTTTCATCACCTTTGCGAAGCTGCCGCTCTCTCCGGCTCCCGGAGACGAAGAAGCTGCTTCTTCGCGCAAAGACGATTCTGCCGCTCACGCTTCTTTAGCCTCTCTTCTCGTCTACATCTTAGCAAAAAGCTTTTCCACTCTGTCTGGCAAGGAGAAACTCTGCCAGTATAGAAAACATCTCCCATCGTGTTCTAGAGGCTGCACGGAGGTCTGCCGAGTGTTTTGCAAGAAGAGAACTAAAGTTGTCCAAAACAGCTTGCAATCGAATGTTCATGTGAATAGAAAAGGCAGGAGAGTGGTCAGGTACTGTTTTCTCTCAGTTGGCAAGCTGCGCACACAATCGCAGTGTTGTACAGCTTGTTTCATCACCTTTGCCAAGTTGCCGCTCTCTCCGGCTCCCGGAGACGAAGAAGCTGCTTCTTCGCGCAAAGACGATTCTGCCGCTCACAGTGCTCTGAGGTGTGCGCCTTCTGCCGAAAGACGCCCGGGAGCGGTGCTTAGCTCTGCAGAGCACCGTACCTTCGTCTTTAGCCTCTCTTCTCGTCTACATCTTAGCAAAAAGCTTTTCCACTCTGTCTGGCAAGGAGAAACTGTGCCAGCACAGAAAACATCTCCCATCGTGTTCTAGAGGCTGCACGGAGGTCTGCCGAGTGTTTTGCAAGAAGAGAAAGAAAGTTGTCAAAAACAGCTTGCAATCGAATGTTCATGTGAATAGAAAAGACAGGAGAGTGGTCAGGTACTGTTTTCTCTCAGTTGGCAAGCTGCGCACACAATCGCAGTGTTGTACAGCTTGTTTCATCACCTTTGCCAAGTTGCCGCTCTCTCCGGCTCCCGGAGACGAAGAAGCTGCTTCTTCGCGCAAAGACGATTCTGCCGCTCACAGTGCTCTGCGGTGTGCGCCTTCTGCCGAAAGAGGTCCGGGAGCGGTGCTTACCTCTGCAGAGCACCGTACCTTCGTCTTTAGCCTCTCTTCTCGTCTACATCTTTGCAAAACGCTTTTCCACTCTGTCTGGCAAGGAGAAACTGTGCCAGCACAAAAAACATCTCCCATCGTGTTCTAGAGGCTGCACGGAGTTCTGCCGAGTGTTTTGCAGGAAGAGAAAGAAAGTTGTCCAAAACAGCTTGCAATCCAATGTTCATGTGAATAGAAAAGGCAGGAGAGTGGTCAGGTACTGTTTTCTCTCCGTTGGCAAGCTGCGCACACAATCGCAGTGTTGTACAGCTTGTTTCATCGCCTTTGCGAAGCTGCCGCTCTCTCCGGCTCCCGGAGACCAAGAAGCTGCTTCTTCGCGCAAAGACGATTCTGCCGCTCACAGTGCTCTGCGGTGTGTGCCTTCTGCCGAAAGACGCCCGGGAGCGGTGCTTAGCTCTGCAGAGCACCGTACCTTCGTCTTCAGCCTCTCTTCTCGTCTACATCTTAGCAAAAATCTTTTCCACTCTCTCTGGCAAGGAGAAACTGTGCCAGCACAGAAAACATCCCCCATCGTGTTCTAGAGGCTGCACGGAGGTCTGCCGAGTGTTTTGCAAGAAGAGAAAGAAAGTTGTCCAAAACAGCTTCCAATCGAATGTTCATGTGAATAGAAAAGGCAGGAGAGTGGTGAGGTACTGTTTTCTCTCCGTTGGCAAGCTGCGCACACAATCGCAGTGTTGTACAGCTTGTTTCATCACCTTTGCGAAGCTGCCGCTCTCTCCGGCTCCCGGAGACGAAGAAGCTGCTTCTTCGCGCAAAGACGATTCTGCCGCTCACGCTTCTTTAGCCTCTCTTCTCGTCTACATCTTAGCAAAAAGCTTTTCCACTCTGTCTGGCAAGGAGAAACTCTGCCAGTATAGAAAACATCTCCCATCGTGTTCTAGAGGCTGCACGGAGGTCTGCCGAGTGTTTTGCAAGAAGAGAACTAAAGTTGTCCAAAACAGCTTGCAATCGAATGTTCATGTGAATAGAAAAGGCAGGAGAGTGGTCAGGTACTGTTTTCTCTCAGTTGGCAAGCTGCGCACACAATCGCAGTGTTGTACAGCTTGTTTCATCACCTTTGCCAAGTTGCCGCTCTCTCCGGCTCCCGGAGACGAAGAAGCTGCTTCTTCGCGCAAAGACGATTCTGCCGCTCACAGTGCTCTGAGGTGTGCGCCTTCTGCCGAAAGACGCCCGGGAGCGGTGCTTAGCTCTGCAGAGCACCGTACCTTCGTCTTTAGCCTCTCTTCTCGTCTACATCTTAGCAAAAAGCTTTTCCACTCTGTCTGGCAAGGAGAAACTGTGCCAGCACAGAAAACATCTCCCATCGTGTTCTAGAGGCTGCACGGAGGTCTGCCGAGTGTTTTGCAAGAAGAGAAAGAAAGTTGTCCAAAACAGCTTGCAATCGAATGTTCATGTGAATAGAAAAGGCAGGAGAGTGGTCAGGTACTGTTTTCTCTCCGTTGGCAAGCTGCGCACACAATCGCAGTGTTGTACAGCTTGTTTCATCACCTTTGCCAAGTTGCCGCTCCCTCCGGCTGCAGGCGACGAAGAGCTGCTTCTTCGCGCAAAGACGATTCTGCCGCTCACAGAGCTCTACGGTGTGCGCCTTCTGCCGAAAGAGATCCGGGAGCGGTGCTTAGCTCTGCAGAGCACCGTACCTTCGTCTTTAGCCTCTCTTCTCCTCTACATCTTAGTAAAAAGCTTTTCCACTCTGTCTGGCAAGGAGAAACTTTGCCAGCACAAAAACCATCCCCCATCGTGTTCTAGAGGCTGCACGCAGGTGTGCCGAGTGTTTTGCAAGAAGAGAAAGAAAGTTGTCCAAAACAGCTTGCAATCGAATGTTCATGTGAATAGAAAAGGCAGGAGAGTGGTCAGGTACTGTTTTCTCTCAGTTGTCATGCTGCGCACACAATCGCAGTGTTGTACAGCTTGTTTCATCACCTTTGCGAAGTTGCCGCTCTCTCCGGCTCCCGGAGACGAAGAAGCTGCTTCTTCGCGCAAAGACGATTCTGCCGCTCACAGTGCTCTGAGGTGTGCGCCTTCTGCCGAAAGAGATACGGGAGCGGTGCTTAGCTCTGCAGAGCACCGTACCTTCGTCTTTAGTCTCTCTTCTCGTCTACATCTTAGCAAAAAGCTTTTCCACTCTGTCTGGCAAGGAGAAACTGTGCCAGCACAAAAAACATCTCCCATCGTGTTCTAGAGGCTGCACGGAGGTGTGCCGAGTGTTTTGCAAGAAGAGAAAGAAAGTTGTCCAAAACAGCTTGCAATCCAATGTTCATGTGAATAGAAAAGACAGGAGAGTGGTCAGGTACTGTTTTCTCTCAGTTGGCAAGCTGCGCACACAATCGCAGTGTTGTACAGCTTGTTTCATCACCTTTGCGAAGTTGCCGCTCTCTCCGGCTCCCGGAGACGAAGAAGCTGCTTCTTCGCGCAAAGACGATTCTGCCGCTCACAGTGCTCTGCTGTGTGCGCCTCCTTCCGAAAGACGCCTGGGAGCGGTTCTTAGCTCTGCAGAGCACCGTACCTTCGTCTTTAGCCTCTCTTCTCGTCTACATCTTAGCAAAAAGCTTTTCCACTCTGTCTGGCAAGGAGAAACTGTGCCAGCACAGAAAACATCTCCCATCGTGTTCTAGAGGCTGCACGGAGGTCTGCCGAGTGTTTTGCAAGAAGAGAAAGAAAGTTGTCCAAAACAGCTTGCAATCGAATGTTCATGTGAATAGAAAAGACAGGAGAGTGGTCAGGTACTGTTTTCTCTCCGTTGGCAAGCTGCGCACACAATCGCAGTGTTGTACAGCTTGTTTCATCGCCTTTGCGAAGCTGCCGCTCTCTCCGGCTCCCGGAGACGAAGAAGCTGCTTCTTCGCGCAAAGACGATTCTGCCGCTCACAGTGCTCTGCGGTGTGCGCCTTCTGCCGAAAGAGATCCGGGAGCGGTGCTTAGCTCTGCAGAGCACCGTACCTTCGTCTTTAGCCTCTCTTCTCGTCTACATCCTAGCAAAAAGCTTTTCCACTCTGTCTGGCAAGGAGAAACTGTGCCAGCACAAAAAACATCTCCCATCGTGTTCTAGAGGCTGCACGGAGGTCTGCCGAGTGTTTTGCAAGAAGAGAAAGAAAGTTGTCCAAAACAGCTTGCAATCGAATGTTCATGTGAATAGAAAAGGCAGGAGAGTGGTCAGGTACTGTTTTCTCTCAGTTGGCAAGCTGCGCACACAATCGCAGTGTTGTACAGCTTGTTTCATCACCTTTGCGAAGTTGCCGCTCTCTCCGGCTCCCGGAGACGAAGAAGCTGCTTCTTCGCGCAAAGACGATTCTGCCGCTCACAGTGCTCTGCGGTGTGCGCCTTCTGCCGAAAGAGATCCGGGAGCGGTGCTTAGCTCTGCAGAGCACCGTACCTTCGTCTTTAGTCTCTCTTCTCGTCTACATCTTAGCAAAAAGCTTTTCCACTCTGTCTGGCAAGGAGAAACTGTGCCAGCACAAAAAACATCTCCCATCGTGTTCTAGAGGCTGCACGGAGGTCTGCCGAGTGTTTTGCAAGAAGAGAAAGAAAGTTGTCCAAAACAGCTTGCAATCGAATGTTCATGTGAATAGAAAAGGCAGGAGAGTGGTCAGGTACTGTTTTCTCTCAGTTGGCAAGCTGCGCACACAATCGCAGTGTTGTACAGCTTGTTTCATCACCTTTGCGAAGCTGCCGCTCTCTCCGGCTCCCGGAGACGAAGAAGCTGCTTCTTCGCGCAAAGACGATTCTGCCGCTCACAGTGCTCTGCTGTGTGCGCCTCCTGCCGAAAGACGCCTGGGAGCGGTTCTTAGCTCTGCAGAGCACCGTACCTTCGTCTTTAGCCTCTCTTCTCGTCTACATCTTACCAAAAAGCTTTTCCACTCTGTCTGGCAAGGAGAAACTGTGCCAGCATAGAAAACATCTCCCATCGTGTTCTAGAGGCTGCACGGAGGTCTGCCGAGTGTTTTGCAAGAAGAGAAAGAAAGTTGTCCAAAACAGCTTGCAATCGAATGTTCATGTGAATAGAAAAGACAGGAGAGTGGTCAGGTACTGTTTTCTCTCCGTTGGCAAGCTGCGCACACAATCGCAGTGTTGTACAGCTTGTTTCATCACCTTTGCGAAGTTGCCGCTCTCTCCGGCTCCCGGAGACGAAGAAGCTGCTTCTTCGCGCAAAGACGATTCTGCCGCTCACAGTGCTCTGCGGTGTGCGCCTCCTGCCGAAAGACGCCTGGGAGCGGTGCTTAGCTCTGCAGAGCACCGTACCTTCGTCTTTAGCCTCTCTTCTCGTCTACATCTTAGCAAAAAGCTTTTCCACTCTGTCTGGCAAGGAGAAACTGTGCCAGCACAGAAAACATCTCCCATCGTGTTCTAGAGGCTGCACGGAGTTCTGCCGAGTGTTTTGCAAGAAGAGAAAGAAAGTTGTCCAAAACAGCTTGCAATCGAATGTTCATGTGAATAGAAAAGACAGGAGAGTGGTCAGGTACTGTTTTCTCTCCGTTGGCAAGCTGCGCACACAATCGCAGTGTTGTACAGCTTGTTTCATCGCCTTTGCGAAGCTGCCGCTCTCTCCGGCACCCGGAGACGAAGAAGCTGCTTCTTCGCGCAAAGACGATTCTGCCGCTCACAGTGCTCTGCGGTGTGCGCCTTCTGCCGAAAGAGGTCCGGGAGCGGTGCTTAGCTCTGCAGAGCACCGTACCTTCGTCTTTAGCCTCTCTTCTCGTCTACATCTTAGCAAAAAGCTTTTCCACTCTGTCTGGCAAGGAGAAACTGTGCCAGCTCAAAAAACATCTCCCATCGTGTTCTAGAGGCTGCACGGAGGTCTGCCGAGTGTTTTGCAAGAAGAGAAAGAAAGTTGTCCAAAACAGCTTGCAATCGAATGTTCATGTGAATAGAAAAGGCAGGAGAGTGGTCAGGTACTGTTTTCTCTCAGTTGGCAAGCTGCGCACACAATCGCAGTGTTGTACAGCTTGTTTCATCACCTTTGCGAAGTTGCCGCTCTCTCCGGCTCCCGGAGACGAAGAAGCTGCTTCTTCGCGCAAAGACGATTCTGCCGCTCACAGTGCTCTGCGGTGTGCGCCTTCTGCCGAAAGAGCCCCGGGAGCTGTGCTTAGCTCTGCAGATCACCGTACCTTCGTCTTTAGCCTCTCTTCTCGTCTACATCTTAGCAAAAAGCTTTTCCACTCTGTCTGTCAAGGAGAAACTGTGCCAGCACAAAAAACATCTCCCATCGTGTTCTAGAGGCTGCACGGAGGTCTGCCGAGTGTTTTGCAAGAAGAGAAAGAAAGTTGTCCAAAACAGCTTGCAATCGAATGTTCATGTGAATAGAAAAGACAGGAGAGTGGTCAGGTACTGTTTTCTCTCAGTTGGCAAGCTGCGCACACAATCGCAGTGTTGTACAGCTTGTTTCATCACCTTTGCGAAGTTGCCGCTCTCTCCGGCTCCCGGAGACGAAGAAGCTGCTTCTTCGCGCAAAGACGATTCTGCCGCTCACAGTGCTCTGCGGTGTGCGCCTTCTGCCGAAAGAGGTCCGGGAGCTGTGCTTAGCTCTGCAGAGCACCGTACCTTCGTCTTTAGCCTCTCTTCTCGTCTACATCTTAGCAAAAAGCTTTTCCACTCTGTCTGGCAAGGAGAAACTGTGCCAGCATTGAAAACATCTCCCATCGTGTTCTAGAGGCTGAACGGAGGTCTGCCGAGTGTTTTGCAAGAAGAGAAAGAAAGTTGTCCAAAACAGCTTGCAATCCAATGTTCATGTGAATAGAAAAGGCAGGAGAGTGGTCAGGTACTGTTTTCTCTCCGTTGGCAAGCTGCGCACACAATCGCAGTGTTGTACAGCTTGTTTCATCACCTTTGCCAAGTTGCCGCTCTCTCCGGCTCCCGGAGACGAAGAAGCTGCTTCTTCGCGCAAAGACGATTCTGCCGCTCACAGTGCTCTGCGGTGTGCGCCTCCGGCCGAAAGACGCCCGGGAGCGGTGCTTAGCTCTGCAGAGCACCGTACCTTCGTCTTCAGCCTCTCTTCTCATCTACATCTTAGCAAAAAGCTTTTCCACTCTGTCTGGCAAGGAGAAACTTTGCCAGCACAAAAAACATCCCCCATCGTGTTCTAGAGGCTGCACGGAGGTCTGCCGAGTGTTTTGCAAGAAGAGAAAGAAAGTTGTCCAAAACAGCTTGCAATCGAATGTTCATGTGAATAGAAAAGGCAGGAGAGTGGTCAGGTACTGTTTTCTCTCAGTTGGCAAGCTGCGCACACAATCGCAGTGTTGTACAGCTTGTTTCATCACCTTTGCCAAGTTGCCGCTCTCTCCGGCTCCCGGAGACGAAGAAGCTGCTTCTTCGCGCAAAGACGATTCTGCCGCTCACAGTGCTCTGCGGTGTGCGCCTCCTGCCGAAAGACGCCTGGGAGCGGTGCTTAGCTCTGCAGAGCACCGTACCTTCGTCTTTAGCCTCTCTTCTCGTCTACATCTTAGCAAAAAGCTTTTCCACTCTGTCTGGCAAAGAGAAACTGTGCCAGCACAGAAAACATCTCCCATCGTGTTCTAGAGGCTGCACGGAGGTCTGCCGAGTGTTTTGCAAGAAGAGAAAGAAAGTTGTCCAAAACAGCTTGCAATCGAATGTTCATGTGAATAGAAAAGGCAGGAGAGTGGTCAGGTACTGTTTTCTCTCAGTTGGCAAGCTGCGCACACAATCGCAGTGTTGTACAGCTTGTTTCATCACCTTTGCCAAGTTGCCGCTCTCTCCGGCTCCCGGAGACGAAGAAGCTGCTTCTTCGCGCAAAGACGATTCTGCCGCTCACAGTGCTCTGCGGTGTGCGCCTTCTGCCGAAAGAGATCCGGGAGCGGTGTTTAGCTCTGCAGATCACCGTACCTTCGTCTTTAGCCTCTCTTCTCGTCTACATCTTAGCAAAAAGCTTTTCCACTCTGTCTGGCAAGGAGAAACTGTGCCAGCACAAAAAACATCTCCCATCGTGTTCTAGAGGCTGCACGGAGGTCTGCCGAGTGTTTTGCAAGAAGAGAAAGAAAGTTGTCCAAAACAGCTTGCAATCGAATGTTCATGTGAATAGAAAGGGCAGGAGAGTGGTCAGGTACTGTTTTCTCTCAGTTGGCAAGCTGCGCACACAATCGCAGTGTTGTACAGCTTGTTTCATCACCTTTGCGAAGTTGCCGCTCTCTCTGGCTCCCGGAGACGAAGAAGCTGCTTCTTCGCACAAAGACGATTCTGCCGCTCACAGTGCTCTGCGGTGTGCGCCTCCTGCCGAAAGACGCCTGGGAGCGGTGCTTAGCTGTGCAGAGCACCGTACCTTCGTCTTTAGCCTCTCTTCTCGTCTACATCTTAGTAAAAAGCTTTTCCACTCTGTCTGGCAAGGAGAAACTTTGCCAGCACAAAAAACATCTCCCATCGTGTTCTAGAGGCTGCACGCAGGTCTGCCGAGTGTTTTGCAAGAAGAGAAAGAAAGTTGTCCAAAACAGCTTGCAATCGAATGTTCATGTGAATAGAAAAGGCAGGAGAGTGGTCAGGTACTGTTTTCTCTCAGTTGGCAAGCTGCGCACACAATCGCAGTGTTGTACAGCTTGTTTCATCGCCTTTGCGAAGCTGCCGCTCTCTCCGGCTCCCGGAGACGAAGAAGCTGCTTCTTCGCGCAAAGACGATTCTGCCGCTCACAGTGCTCTGCTGTGTGCGCCTTCTGCCGAAAGAGATCCGGGAGCGGTGCTTAGCTCTGCAGAGCACCGTACCTTCGTCTTTAGCCTCTCTTCTCGTCTACATCTTAGCAAAAAGCTTTTCCACTCTGTCTGGCAAGGAGAAACTGTGCCAGCACAAAAAAACATCTCCCATCGTGTTCTAGAGGCTGCACGGAGGTCTGCCGAGTGTTTTGCAAGAAGAGAAAGAAAGTTGTCCAAAACAGCTTGCAATCGAATGTTCATGTGAATAGAAAAGGCAGGAGAGTGGTCAGGTACTGTTTTCTCTCCGTTGGCAAGCTGCGCACACAATCGCAGTGTTGTACAGCTTGTTTCATCGCCTTTGCGAAGCTGCCGCTCTCTCCAGCTCCCGGAGACGAAGAAGCTGCTTCTTCGCGCAAAGACGATTCTGCCGCTCACAGTGCTCTGCGGTGTGCGCCTTCTGCCGAAAGAGGTCCGGGAGCTGTGCTTAGCTCTGCAGAGCACCCTACCTGCTTCTTTAGCCTCTCTTCTCGTCTACATCTTAGCAAAAAGCTTTTCCACTCTGTCTGGCAAGGAGAAACTGTACCAGCACAAAAAACATCTCCCATCCTGTTCTAGAGGCTGCACGGAGGTCTGCCGAGTGTTTTGCAAGAAGAGAAAGAAAGTTGTCCAAAATAGCTTTCAATCCAATGTTCATGTGAATAGAAAAGGCAGGAGAGTGGTCAGGTACTGTTTTCTCTCCGTTGGCAAGCTGCGCACACAATCGCAGTGTTGTACAGCTTGTTTCATCACCTTTGCCAAGTTGCCGCTCTCTCCGGCTCCCGGAGACGAAGAAGCTGCTTCTTCGCGCAAAGACGATTCTGCCGCTCACAGTGCTCTGAGGTGTGCGCCTTCTGCCGAAAGACGCCCGGGAGCGGTGCTTAGCTCTGCAGAGCACCGTACCTTCGTCTTTAGCCTCTCTTCTGGTCTACATCTTAGCAAAAAGCTTTTCCACTCTGTCTGGCAAGGAGAAACTGTGCCAGCACAAAAAAACATCTCCCATCGTGTTCTAGAGGCTGCACGGAGGTCTGCCGAGTGTTTTGCAAGAAGAGAAAGAAAGTTGTCCAAAACAGCTTGCAATCGAATGTTCATGTGAATAGAAAAGGCAGGAGAGTGGTCAGGTACTGTTTTCTCTCCGTTGGCAAGCTGCGCACACAATCTCAGTGTTGTACAGCTTTTTTCATCGCCTTTGCGAAGCTGCCGCTCTCTCCGGCTCCCGGAGACGAAGAAGCTGCTTCTTCGCGCAAAGACGATTCTGCCGCTCACAGTGCTCTGCGGTGTGCGCCTTCTGCCGAAAGAGATCCGGGAGCGGTGCTTAGCTCTGCATAGCACCGTACCTTCGTCTTTAGCCTCTCTTCTCGTCTACATCCTAGCAAAAAGCTTTTCCACTCTGTCTGGCAAGGAGAAACTGTGCCAGCACAAAAAACATCTCCCATCGTGTTCTAGAGGCTGCACGGAGGTCTGCCGAGTGTTTTGCAAGAAGAGAAAGAAAGTTGTCCAAAACAGCTTGCAATCGAATGTTCATGTGAATAGAAAAGGCAGGAGAGTGGTCAGGTACTATTTTCTCTCCGTTGGCAAGCTGCGCACACAATCGCAGTGTTGTACAGCTTGTTTCATCACCTTTGCGAAGTTGCCGCTCTCTCCGGCTCCAGGCGACGAAGAAGCTGCTTCTTCGCGCAAAGACGATTCTGCCGCTCACAGAGCTCTACGGTGTGCGCCTTCTGCAGAAAGAGATCCGGGAGCGGTGCTTAGCTCTGCAGAGCACCGTACCTTCGTCTTTAGCCTCTCTTCTCGTCTACATCTTAGTGAAATGCTTTTCCACTCTGTCTGGCAAGGAGAAACTTTGCCAGCACAAAAAACATCTCCCATCGTGTTCTAGAGGCTCCACGGAGGTCTGCCGAGTGTTTTGCAAGAAGAGAAAGAAAGTTGTCCAAAACAGCTTGCAATCGAATGTTCATGTGAATAGAAAAGGCAGGAGAGTGGTCAGGTACTGTTTTCTCTCGTTGGCAAGCTGCGCACACAATCGCAGTGTTGTACAGCTTGTTTCATCACCTTTGCCAAGTTGCCGCTCTCTCCGGCTCCCGGAGACGAAGAAGCTGCTTCTTCGCGCAAAGACGATTCTGCCGCTCACAGTGCTCTAAGGTGTGCGCCTTCTGCCGAAAGACGCCCGGGAGCGGTGCTTAGCTCTGCAGAGCACCGTACCTTCATCTTTAGCCTCTCTTCTCGTCTACATCTTAGCAAAAAGCTTTTCCACTCTGTCTGGCAAGGAGAAACTGTGCCAGCACAGAAAACATCTCCCATCGTGTTCTAGAGGCTGCACGGAGGTCTGCCGAGTGTTTTGCAAGAAGAGAAAGAAAGTTGTCCAAAACAGCTTGCAATCGAATGTTCATGTGAATAGAAAAGGCAGGAGAGTGGTCAGGTACTGTTTTCTCTCAGTTGGCAATCTGCGCACACAATCGCAGTGTTGTACAGCTTGTTTCATCACCTTTGCGAAGTTGCCGCTCCCTCCGGCTCCAGGCGACGAAGAAGCTGCTTCTTCGCGCAAAGACGATTCTGCCGCTCACAGAGCTCTACGGTGTGCGCCTTCTGCAGAAAGGGATCCGGGAGCGGTGTTTAGCTCTGCAGATCACCGTACCTTCGTCTTTAGCCTCTCTTCTCGTCTACATTTTAGTAAAATGCTTTTCCACTCTGTCTGGCAAGGAGAAACTGTGCCAGCACAAAAAACATCACCCATCGTGTTCTAGAGGCTGCACGGAGGTCTGCCGAGTGTTTTGCAAGAAGAGAAAGAAAGTTGTCCAAAACAGCTTGCAATCGAATGTTCATGTGAATAGAAAAGGCAGGAGAGTGGTCAGGTACTGTTTTCTCTCAGTTGGCAAGCTGCGCACACAATCGCAGTGTTGTACAGCTTGTTTCATCACCTTTGCGAAGTTGCCGTTCTCTCCGGCTCCCGGAGACGAAGAAGCTGCTTCTTCGCGCAAAGACGATTCTGCCGCTCACAGTGCTCTGCGGTGTGCGACTTCTGCCGAAAGACGCCCGGGAGCTGTGCTTAGCTCTGCAGAGCACCGTACCTTCGTCTTTAGCCTCTCTTCTCGTCTACATCTTAGCAAAAAGCTTTTCCACTCTGTCTGGCAAGGAGAAACTGTGCCAGTATAGAAAACATCTCCCATCGTGTTCTAGAGGCTGCACGGAGGTCTGCCGAGTGTTTTGCAAGAAGAGAAAGAAAGTTGTCCAAAACAGCTTGCAATCGAATGTTCATGTGAATAGAAAAGGCAGGAGAGTGGTCAGGTACTGTTTTCTCTCCGTTGGCAAGCTGCGCACACAATCGCAGTGTTGTACAGCTTGTTTCATCGCCTTTGCCAAGTTGCCGCTCTCTCCGGCTCCCGGAGACGAAGAAGCTGCTTCTTCGCGCAAAGACGATTCTGCCGCTCACAGTGCTCTGCGGTGTGCGCCTTCTGCCGAAAGAGGTCCGGGAGCTGTGCTTAGCTCTGCAGAGCACCGTACCTTCGTCTTTAGCCTCTCTTCTCGTCTACATCTTAGCAAAAAGCTTTTCCACTCTGTCTGGCAAGGAGAAACTGTGCCAGCACAAAAAACATGTCCCATCGTGTTCTAGAGGCTGCACGGAGGTCTGCCGACTGTTTTGCAAGAAGAGAAAGAAAGTTGTCCAAAACAGCTTGCAATCGAATGTTCATGTGAATAGAAAAGGCAGGAGAGTGGTCAGGTACTGTTTTCTCTCAGTTGGCAAGCTGCGCACACAATCGCAGTGTTGTACAGCTTGTTTCATCACCTTTGCCAAGTTGCCGCTCTCTCCGGCTCCCGGAGACGAAGAAGCTGCTTCTTCGCGCAAAGACGATTCTGCCGCTCACAGTGCTCTGCGGTGTGCGCCTTCTGCCGAAAGACGCCCGGGAGCTGTGCTTAGCTCTGCAGATCACCGTACCTTCGTCTTTAGCCTCTCTTGTCGTCTACATCTTAGCAAAAAGCTTTTCCACTCTGTCTGGCAAGGAGAAACTGTGCCAGCACAGAAAACATCTCCCATCGTGTTCTAGAGGCTGCACGGAGGTCTGCCGAGTGTTTTGCAAGAAGAGAAAGAAAGTTGTCCAAAACAGCTTGCAATCGAATGTTCATGTGAATAGAAAAGGCAGGAGAGTGGTCAGGTACTGTTTTCTCTCACTTGGCAAGCTGCGCACACAATCGCAGTGTTGTACAGCTTGTTTCATCACCTTTGCGAAGTTGCCGCTCTCTCCGGCTCCCGGAGACGAAGAAGCTGCTTCTTCGCGCAAAGACGATTCTGCAGCTCACAGTGCTCTGCAGTGTGTGTCTTCTGCCGAAAGAGTCCCGGGAGCTGTGCTTAGCTCTGCAGAGCACCCTACCTGCTTCTTTAGCCTCTCTTCTCGTCTACATCTTAGCAAAAAGCTTTTCCACTCTGTCTGGCAAGGAGAAACTGTGCCAGTATAGAAAACATCTCCCATCGTGTTCTAGAGGCTGCACGGAGGTCTGCCGAGTGTTTTGCAAGAAGAGAAAGAAAGTTGTCCAAAACAGCTTGCAATCCAATGTTCATGTGAATAGAAAAGGCAGGAGAGTGGTCAGGTACTGTTTTCTCTCACTTGGCAAGCTGCGCACACAATCGCAGTGTTGTACAGCTTGTTTCATCACCTTTGCGAAGTTGCCGCTCTCTCCGGCTCCCGGAGACGAAGAAGCTGCTTCTTCGCGCAAAGACGATTCTGCAGCTCACAGTGCTCTGCAGTGTGTGTCTTCTGCCGAAAGAGGCCCGGGAGCTGTGCTTAGCTCTGCAGAGCACCCTACCTGCTTCTTTAGCCTCTCTTCTCGTCTACATCTTAGCAAAAAGCTTTTCCACTCTGTCTGGCAAGGAGAAACTGTGCCAGCACAGAAAACATCTCCCATCGTGTTCTAGAGGCTGCACGGAGGTCTGCCGAGTGTTTTGCAAGAAGAGAAAGAAAGTTGTCCAAAACAGCTTGCAATGGAATGTTCATGTGAATAGAAAAGGCAGGAGAGTGGTCAGGTACTGTTTTCTCTCCGTTGGCAAGCTGCGCACACAATCGCAGTGTTGTACAGCTTGTTTCATCACCTTTGCCAAGTTGCCGCTCCCTCCGGCTCCAGGCGACGAAGAAGCTGCTTCTTCGCGCAAAGACGATTCTGCCGCTCACAGTGCTCTGCGGTGTGCGCTTTCTGCCGAAAGAGATCCGGGAGCGGTGCTTAGCTCTGCAGAGCACCGTACCTTCGTCTTTAGCCTCTCTTCTCGTCTACATCTTAGTAAAAAGCTTTTCCACTCTGTCTGGCAAGGAGAAACTTTGCCAGCACAAAAAACATCTCCCATCGTGTTCTAGAGGCTGCACGGAGGTCTGCCGAGTGTTTTGCAAGAAGAGAAAGAAAGTTGTCCAAAACAGCTTGCAATCCAATGTTCATGTGAATAGAAAAGGCAGGAGAGTGGTCAGGTACTGTTTTCTCTCAGTTGTCATGCTGCGCACACAATCGCAGTGTTGTACAGCTTGTTTCATCGCCTTTGCGAAGCTGCCGCTCTCTCCGGCTCCCGGAGACGAAGAAGCTGCTTCTTCGCGCAAAGACGATTCTGCCGCTCACAGTGCTCTGCGGTGTGCGCCGTCTGCCGAAAGAGATCCGGGAGCGGTGCTTAGCTCTGCAGAGCACCGTACCTTCGTCTTTAGCCTCTCTTCTCGTCTACATCCTAGCAAAAAGCTTTTCCACTCTGTCTGGCAAGGAGAAACTGTGCCAGCACAAAAAACATCTCCCATCGTGTTCTAGAGGCTGCACGGAGGTCTGCCGAGTGTTTTGCAAGAAGAGAAAGAAAGTTGTCCAAAACAGCTTGCAATCCAATGTTCATGTGAATAGAAAAGGCAGGAGAGTGGTCAGGTACTGTTTTCTCTCAGTTGGCAAGCTGCGCACACAATCGCAGTGTTGTACAGCTTGTTTCATCACCTTTGCCAAGTTGCCGCTCTCTCCGGCTCCCGGAGACGAAGAAGCTGCTTCTTCGCGCAAAGACGATTCTGCCGCTCACAGTGCTCTGCGGTGTGCGCCTTCTGCCGAAAGAGGCCCGGGAGCTGTGCTTAGCTCTGCAGATCACCGTACCTTCGTCTTTAGCCTCTCTTCTCGTCTACATCTTAGCAAAAAGCTTTTCCACTCTGTCTGGCAAGGAGAAACTGTGCCAGCACAGAAAACATCTCCCATCGTGTTCTAGAGGCTGCACGGAGGTCTGCCGAGTGTTTTGCAAGAAGAGAAAGAAAGTTGTCCAAAACAGCTTGCAATCGAATGTTCATGTGAATAGAAAAGGCAGGAGAGTGGTCAGGTACTGTTTTCTCTCAGTTGTCATGCTGCGCACACAATCGCAGTGTTGTACAGCTTGTTTCATCGCCTTTGCGAAGCTGCCGCTCTCTCCGGCTCCCGGAGACGAAGAAGCTGCTTCTTCGCGCAAAGACGATTCTGCCGCTCACAGTGCTCTGCGGTGTGCGCCGTCTGCCGAAAGAGATCCGGGAGCGGTGCTTAGCTCTGCAGAGCACCGTACCTTCGTCTTTAGCCTCTCTTCTCGTCTACATCTTAGCAAAAAGCTTTTCCACTCTGTCTGGCAAGGAGAAACTGTGCCAGCACAAAAAACATCTCCCATCGTGTTCTAGAGGCTGCACGGAGGTCTGCCGAGTGTTTTGCAAGAAGAGAAAGAAAGTTGTCCAAAACAGCTTGCAATCCAATGTTCATGTGAATAGAAAAGGCAGGAGAGTGGTCAGGTACTGTTTTCTCTCAGTTGGCAAGCTGCGCACACAATCGCAGTGTTGTACAGCTTGTTTCATCACCTTTGCCAAGTTGCCGCTCTCTCCGGCTCCCGGAGACGAAGAAGCTGCTTCTTCGCGCAAAGACGATTCTGCCGCTCACAGTGCTCTGCGGTGTGCGCCTTCTGCCGAAAGAGGCCCGGGAGCTGTGCTTAGCTCTGCAGATCACCGTACCTTCGTCTTTAGCCTCTCTTCTCGTCTACATCTTAGCAAAAAGCTTTTCCACTCTGTCTGGCAAGGAGAAACTGTGCCAGCACAGAAAACATCTCCCATCGTGTTCTAGAGGCTGCACGGAGGTCTGCCGAGTGTTTTGCAAGAAGAGAAAGAAAGTTGTCCAAAACAGCTTGCAATCGAATGTTCATGTGAATAGAAAAGGCAGGAGAGTGGTCAGGTACTGTTTTCTCTCACTTGGCAAGCTGCGCACACAATCGCAGTGTTGTACAGCTTGTTTCATCACCTTTGCGAAGTTGCCGCTCTCTCCGGCTCCCGGAGACGAAGAAGCTGCTTCTTCGCGCAAAGACGATTCTGCAGCTCACAGTGCTCTGCAGTGTGTGTCTTCTGCCGAAAGAGTCCCGGGAGCTGTGCTTAGCTCTGCAGAGCACCCTACCTGCTTCTTTAGCCTCTCTTCTCGTCTACATCTTAGCAAAAAGCTTTTACACTCTGTCTGGCAAGGAGAAACTGTGCCAGTATAGAAAACATCTCCCATCGTGTTCTAGAGGCTGCACGGAGGTCTGCCGAGTGTTTTGCAAGAAGAGAACTAAAGTTGTCCAAAACAGCTTGCAATCGAATGTTCATGTGAATAGAAAAGGCAGGAGAGTGGTCAGGTACTGTTTTCTCTCCGTTGGCAAGCTGCGCACACAATCGCAGTGTTGTACAGCTTGTTTCATCACCTTTGCCAAGTTGCCGCTCTCTCCGGCTCCCGGAGACGAAGAAGCTGCTTCTTCGCGCAAAGACGATTCTGCCGCTCACAGTGCTCTGCGGTGTCTGTCTTCTGCCGAAGGAGGTCCGGGACCTGTGCTTAGCTCTGCAGAGCACCGTACCTTCGTCTTTAGCCTCTCTTCTCGTCTACATCTTAGCAAAAAGCTTTTCCACTCTGTCTGGCAAGGAGAAACTGTGCCAGCACAAAAAACATCTCCCATCGTGTTCTAGAGGCTGCACGGAGGTCTGCCGAGTGTTTTGCAAGAAGAGAAAGAAAGTTGTCCAAAACAGCTTGCAATCGAATGTTCATGTGAATAGAAAAGACAGGAGAGTGGTCAGGTACTGTTTTCTCTCACTTGGCAAGCTGCGCACACAATCGCAGTGTTGTACAGCTTGTTTCATCGCCTTTGCGAAGCTGCCGCTCTCTCCGGCTCCCGGAGACGAAGAAGCTGCTTCTTCGCGCAAAGACGATTCTGCCGCTCACAGTGCTCTGCGGTGTGCGCCTTCTGCCGAAAGAGATCCGGGAGCGGTGCTTAGCTCTGCAGAGCACCGTACCTTCGTCTTTAGCCTCTCTTCTCGTCTACATCTTAGCAAAAAGCTTTTCCACTCTGTCTGGCAAGGAGAAACTGTGCCAGCACAAAAAACATCTCCCATCGTGTTCTAGAGGCTGCACGGAGGTCTGCCGAGTGTTTTGCAAGAAGAGAAAGAAAGTTGTCCAAAACAGCTTGCAATCCAATGTTCATGTGAATAGAAAAGGCAGGAGAGTGGTCAGGTACTGTTTTCTCTCACTTGGCAAGCTGCGCACACAATCGCAGTGTTGTACAGCTTGTTTCATCACCTTTGCCAAGTTGCCGCTCTCTCCGGCTCCCGGCGACGAAGAAGCTGCTTCTTCGCGCAAAGACGATTCTGCCGCTCACAGTGCTCTGCGGTGTGCGCCTTCTGCCGAAAGACGCCCGGGAGCTGTGCTTAGCTCTGCAGATCACCGTACCTTCGTCTTTAGCCTCTCTTCTCGTCTACATCTTAGCAAAAAGCTTTTCCACTCTGTCTGGCAAGGAGAAACTGTGCCAGCACAAAAAACATCTCCCATCGTGTTCTAGAGGCTGCACGGAGGTGTGCCGAGTGTTTTGCAAGAAGAGAAAGAAAGTTGTCCAAAACAGCTTGCAATCGAATGTTCATGTGAATAGAAAAGGCAGGAGAGTGGTCAGGTACTGTTTTCTCTCAGTTGGCAAGCTGCGCACACAATCGCAGTGTTGTACAGCTTGTTTCATCACCTTTGCGAAGTTGCCGCTCTCTCCGGCTCCCGGAGACGAAGAAGCTGCTTCTTCGCGCAAAGACGATTCTGCCGCTCACAGTGCTCTGCGGTGTGCGCCTTCTGCCGAAAGACGCCCGGGAGCGGTGCTTAGCTCTGCAGAGCACCGTACCTTCGTCTTTAGCCTCTCTTCTCGTCTACATCTTAGCAAAAAACTTTCCACTCTGTCTGGCAAGGAGAAACTGTGCCAGCACAGAAAACATCTCCCATCGTGTTCTAGAGGCTGCACGGAGGTCTGCCGAGTGTTTTGCAAGAAGAGAAAGAAAGTTGTCCAAAACAGCTTCCAATCGAATGTTCATGTGAATAGAAAAGGCAGGAGAGTGGTCAGGTACTGTTTTCTCTCCGTTGGCAAGCTGCGCACACAATCGCAGTGTTGTACAGCTTGTTTCATCACCTTTGCGAAGTTGACGCTCTCTCCGGCTCCCGGAGACGAAGAAGCTGCTTCTTCGCGCAAAGACGATTCTGCAGCTCACAGTGCTCTGCAGTGTGTGTCTTTTGCCGAAAGAGTCCCGGGAGCTGTGCTTAGCTCTGAGAAGCACCGTACCTTCATCTTTAGCCTCTCTTCTCGTCTACATCTTAGCAAAAAGCTTTTCCACTCTGTCTGGCAAGGAGAAACTGTGCCAGCATAGAAAACATCTCCCATCGTGTTCTAGAGGCTGCACGGAGGTCTGCCGAGTGTTTTGCAAGAAGAGAAAGAAAGTTGTCCAAAACAGCTTGCAATCGAATGTTCATGTGAATAGAAAAGACAGGAGAGTGGTCAGGTACTGTTTTCTCTCCGTTGGCAAGCTGCGCACACAATCGCAGTGTTGTACAGCTTGTTTCATCACCTTTGCCAAGTTGCCGCTCTCTCCGGCTCCCGGAGACGAAGAAGCTGCTTCTTCGCGCAAAGACGATTCTGCCGCTCACAGTGCTCTGCGGTGTGCGCCTCCGGCCGAAAGACGCCCGGGAGCGGTGCTTAGCTCTGCAGAGCACCGTACCTTCGTCTTCAGCCTCTCTTCTCATCTACATCTTAGCAAAAAGCTTTTCCACTCTGTCTGGCAAAGAGAAACTTTGCCAGCACAAAAAACATCCCCCATCGTGTTCTAGAGGCTGCACGGAGGTCTGCCGAGTGTTTTGCAAGAAGAGAAAGAAAGTTGTCCAAAACAGCTTGCAATCCAATGTTCATGTGAATAGAAAAGGCAGGAGAGTGGTCAGGTACTGTTTTCTCTCAGTTGGCAAGCTGCGCACACAATCGCAGTGTTGTACAGCTTGTTTCATCACCTTTGCCAAGTTGCCGCTCTCTCCGGCTCCCGGAGACGAAGAAGCTGCTTCTTCGCGCAAAGACGATTCTGCCGCTCACAGTGCTCTGCGGTGTGCGCCTTCTGCCGAAAGACGCCCGGGAGCTGTGCTTAGCTCTGCAGATCACCGTACCTTCGTCTTTAGCCTCTCTTGTCGTCTACATCTTAGCAAAAAGCTTTTCCACTCTGTCTGGCAAGGAGAAACTGTGCCAGCACAGAAAACATCTCCCATCGTGTTCTAGAGGCTGCACGGAGGTCTGCCGAGTGTTTTGCAAGAAGAGAAAGAAAGTTGTCCAAAACAGCTTGCAATCGAATGTTCATGTGAATAGAAAAGGCAGGAGAGTGGTCAGGTACTGTTTTCTCTCACTTGGCAAGCTGCGCACACAATCGCAGTGTTGTACAGCTTGTTTCATCACCTTTGCGAAGTTGCCGCTCTCTCCGGCTCCCGGAGACGAAGAAGCTGCTTCTTCGCGCAAAGACGATTCTGCAGCTCACAGTGCTCTGCAGTGTGTGTCTTCTGCCGAAAGAGTCCCGGGAGCTGTGCTTAGCTCTGCAGAGCACCCTACCTGCTTCTTTAGCCTCTCTTCTCGTCTACATCTTAGCAAAAAGCTTTTCCACTCTGTCTGGCAAGGAGAAACTGTGCCAGTATAGAAAACATCTCCCATCGTGTTCTAGAGGCTGCACGGAGGTCTGCCGAGTGTTTTGCAAGAAGAGAAAGAAAGTTGTCCAAAACAGCTTGCAATCCAATGTTCATGTGAATAGAAAAGGCAGGAGAGTGGTCAGGTACTGTTTTCTCTCACTTGGCAAGCTGCGCACACAATCGCAGTGTTGTACAGCTTGTTTCATCACCTTTGCGAAGTTGCCGCTCTCTCCGGCTCCCGGAGACGAAGAAGCTGCTTCTTCGCGCAAAGACGATTCTGCAGCTCACAGTGCTCTGCAGTGTGTGTCTTCTGCCGAAAGAGGCCCGGGAGCTGTGCTTAGCTCTGCAGAGCACCCTACCTGCTTCTTTAGCCTCTCTTCTCGTCTACATCTTAGCAAAAAGCTTTTCCACTCTGTCTGGCAAGGAGAAACTGTGCCAGCACAGAAAACATCTCCCATCGTGTTCTAGAGGCTGCACGGAGGTCTGCCGAGTGTTTTGCAAGAAGAGAAAGAAAGTTGTCCAAAACAGCTTGCAATGGAATGTTCATGTGAATAGAAAAGGCAGGAGAGTGGTCAGGTACTGTTTTCTCTCCGTTGGCAAGCTGCGCACACAATCGCAGTGTTGTACAGCTTGTTTCATCACCTTTGCCAAGTTGCCGCTCCCTCCGGCTCCAGGCGACGAAGAAGCTGCTTCTTCGCGCAAAGACGATTCTGCCGCTCACAGTGCTCTGCGGTGTGCGCTTTCTGCCGAAAGAGATCCGGGAGCGGTGCTTAGCTCTGCAGAGCACCGTACCTTCGTCTTTAGCCTCTCTTCTCGTCTACATCTTAGTAAAAAGCTTTTCCACTCTGTCTGGCAAGGAGAAACTTTGCCAGCACAAAAAACATCTCCCATCGTGTTCTAGAGGCTGCACGGAGGTCTGCCGAGTGTTTTGCAAGAAGAGAAAGAAAGTTGTCCAAAACAGCTTGCAATCCAATGTTCATGTGAATAGAAAAGGCAGGAGAGTGGTCAGGTACTGTTTTCTCTCAGTTGTCATGCTGCGCACACAATCGCAGTGTTGTACAGCTTGTTTCATCGCCTTTGCGAAGCTGCCGCTCTCTCCGGCTCCCGGAGACGAAGAAGCTGCTTCTTCGCGCAAAGACGATTCTGCCGCTCACAGTGCTCTGCGGTGTGCGCCGTCTGCCGAAAGAGATCCGGGAGCGGTGCTTAGCTCTGCAGAGCACCGTACCTTCGTCTTTAGCCTCTCTTCTCGTCTACATCCTAGCAAAAAGCTTTTCCACTCTGTCTGGCAAGGAGAAACTGTGCCAGCACAAAAAACATCTCCCATCGTGTTCTAGAGGCTGCACGGAGGTCTGCCGAGTGTTTTGCAAGAAGAGAAAGAAAGTTGTCCAAAACAGCTTGCAATCCAATGTTCATGTGAATAGAAAAGGCAGGAGAGTGGTCAGGTACTGTTTTCTCTCAGTTGGCAAGCTGCGCACACAATCGCAGTGTTGTACAGCTTGTTTCATCACCTTTGCCAAGTTGCCGCTCTCTCCGGCTCCCGGAGACGAAGAAGCTGCTTCTTCGCGCAAAGACGATTCTGCCGCTCACAGTGCTCTGCGGTGTGCGCCTTCTGCCGAAAGAGGCCCGGGAGCTGTGCTTAGCTCTGCAGATCACCGTACCTTCGTCTTTAGCCTCTCTTCTCGTCTACATCTTAGCAAAAAGCTTTTCCACTCTGTCTGGCAAGGAGAAACTGTGCCAGCACAGAAAACATCTCCCATCGTGTTCTAGAGGCTGCACGGAGGTCTGCCGAGTGTTTTGCAAGAAGAGAAAGAAAGTTGTCCAAAACAGCTTGCAATCGAATGTTCATGTGAATAGAAAAGGCAGGAGAGTGGTCAGGTACTGTTTTCTCTCAGTTGTCATGCTGCGCACACAATCGCAGTGTTGTACAGCTTGTTTCATCGCCTTTGCGAAGCTGCCGCTCTCTCCGGCTCCCGGAGACGAAGAAGCTGCTTCTTCGCGCAAAGACGATTCTGCCGCTCACAGTGCTCTGCGGTGTGCGCCGTCTGCCGAAAGAGATCCGGGAGCGGTGCTTAGCTCTGCAGAGCACCGTACCTTCGTCTTTAGCCTCTCTTCTCGTCTACATCTTAGCAAAAAGCTTTTCCACTCTGTCTGGCAAGGAGAAACTGTGCCAGCACAAAAAACATCTCCCATCGTGTTCTAGAGGCTGCACGGAGGTCTGCCGAGTGTTTTGCAAGAAGAGAAAGAAAGTTGTCCAAAACAGCTTGCAATCCAATGTTCATGTGAATAGAAAAGGCAGGAGAGTGGTCAGGTACTGTTTTCTCTCCGTTGGCAAGCTGCGCACACAATCGCAGTGTTGTACAGCTTGTTTCATCACCTTTGCCAAGTTGCCGCTCTCTCCGGCTCCCGGAGACGAAGAAGCTGCTTCTTCGCGCAAAGACGATTCTGCCGCTCACAGTGCTCTGCGGTGTGCGCCTTCTGCCGAAAGAGGCCCGGGAGCTGTGCTTAGCTCTGCAGATCACCGTACCTTCGTCTTTAGCCTCTCTTCTCGTCTACATCTTAGCAAAAAGCTTTTCCACTCTGTCTGGCAAGGAGAAACTGTGCCAGCACAGAAAACATCTCCCATCGTGTTCTAGAGGCTGCACGGAGGTCTGCCGAGTGTTTTGCAAGAAGAGAAAGAAAGTTGTCCAAAACAGCTTGCAATCGAATGTTCATGTGAATAGAAAAGGCAGGAGAGTGGTCAGGTACTGTTTTCTCTCACTTGGCAAGCTGCGCACACAATCGCAGTGTTGTACAGCTTGTTTCATCACCTTTGCGAAGTTGCCGCTCTCTCCGGCTCCCGGAGACGAAGAAGCTGCTTCTTCGCGCAAAGACGATTCTGCAGCTCACAGTGCTCTGCAGTGTGTGTCTTCTGCCGAAAGAGTCCCGGGAGCTGTGCTTAGCTCTGCAGAGCACCCTACCTGCTTCTTTAGCCTCTCTTCTCGTCTACATCTTAGCAAAAAGCTTTTACACTCTGTCTGGCAAGGAGAAACTGTGCCAGTATAGAAAACATCTCCCATCGTGTTCTAGAGGCTGCACGGAGGTCTGCCGAGTGTTTTGCAAGAAGAGAACTAAAGTTGTCCAAAACAGCTTGCAATCGAATGTTCATGTGAATAGAAAAGGCAGGAGAGTGGTCAGGTACTGTTTTCTCTCCGTTGGCAAGCTGCGCACACAATCGCAGTGTTGTACAGCTTGTTTCATCACCTTTGCCAAGTTGCCGCTCTCTCCGGCTCCCGGAGACGAAGAAGCTGCTTCTTCGCGCAAAGACGATTCTGCCGCTCACAGTGCTCTGCGGTGTCTGTCTTCTGCCGAAGGAGGTCCGGGACCTGTGCTTAGCTCTGCAGAGCACCGTACCTTCGTCTTTAGCCTCTCTTCTCGTCTACATCTTAGCAAAAAGCTTTTCCACTCTGTCTGGCAAGGAGAAACTGTGCCAGCACAAAAAACATCTCCCATCGTGTTCTAGAGGCTGCACGGAGGTCTGCCGAGTGTTTTGCAAGAAGAGAAAGAAAGTTGTCCAAAACAGCTTGCAATCGAATGTTCATGTGAATAGAAAAGACAGGAGAGTGGTCAGGTACTGTTTTCTCTCACTTGGCAAGCTGCGCACACAATCGCAGTGTTGTACAGCTTGTTTCATCGCCTTTGCGAAGCTGCCGCTCTCTCCGGCTCCCGGAGACGAAGAAGCTGCTTCTTCGCGCAAAGACGATTCTGCCGCTCACAGTG
This sequence comes from Melozone crissalis, assembly GCF_028551555.1. Lineage (NCBI taxonomy): Eukaryota > Metazoa > Chordata > Aves > Passeriformes > Passerellidae > Melozone > Melozone crissalis. The sequence continues at coordinate 222,711 of NW_026536007.1, forward strand.
CTCTGCGGTGTGCGCCTTCTGCCGAAAGAGATCCGGGAGCGGTGCTTAGCTCTGCAGAGCACCGTACCTTCGTCTTTAGCCTCTCTTCTCGTCTACATCTTAGCAAAAAGCTTTTCCACTCTGTCTGGCAAGGAGAAACTGTGCCAGCACAAAAAACATCTCCCATCGTGTTCTAGAGGCTGCACGGAGGTCTGCCGAGTGTTTTGCAAGAAGAGAAAGAAAGTTGTCCAAAACAGCTTGCAATCCAATGTTCATGTGAATAGAAAAGGCAGGAGAGTGGTCAGGTACTGTTTTCTCTCACTTGGCAAGCTGCGCACACAATCGCAGTGTTGTACAGCTTGTTTCATCACCTTTGCCAAGTTGCCGCTCTCTCCGGCTCCCGGCGACGAAGAAGCTGCTTCTTCGCGCAAAGACGATTCTGCCGCTCACAGTGCTCTGCGGTGTGCGCCTTCTGCCGAAAGACGCCCGGGAGCTGTGCTTAGCTCTGCAGATCACCGTACCTTCGTCTTTAGCCTCTCTTCTCGTCTACATCTTAGCAAAAAGCTTTTCCACTCTGTCTGGCAAGGAGAAACTGTGCCAGCACAAAAAACATCTCCCATCGTGTTCTAGAGGCTGCACGGAGGTGTGCCGAGTGTTTTGCAAGAAGAGAAAGAAAGTTGTCCAAAACAGCTTGCAATCGAATGTTCATGTGAATAGAAAAGGCAGGAGAGTGGTCAGGTACTGTTTTCTCTCAGTTGGCAAGCTGCGCACACAATCGCAGTGTTGTACAGCTTGTTTCATCACCTTTGCGAAGTTGCCGCTCTCTCCGGCTCCCGGAGACGAAGAAGCTGCTTCTTCGCGCAAAGACGATTCTGCCGCTCACAGTGCTCTGCGGTGTGCGCCTTCTGCCGAAAGACGCCCGGGAGCGGTGCTTAGCTCTGCAGAGCACCGTACCTTCGTCTTTAGCCTCTCTTCTCGTCTACATCTTAGCAAAAAACTTTCCACTCTGTCTGGCAAGGAGAAACTGTGCCAGCACAGAAAACATCTCCCATCGTGTTCTAGAGGCTGCACGGAGGTCTGCCGAGTGTTTTGCAAGAAGAGAAAGAAAGTTGTCCAAAACAGCTTCCAATCGAATGTTCATGTGAATAGAAAAGGCAGGAGAGTGGTCAGGTACTGTTTTCTCTCCGTTGGCAAGCTGCGCACACAATCGCAGTGTTGTACAGCTTGTTTCATCACCTTTGCGAAGTTGACGCTCTCTCCGGCTCCCGGAGACGAAGAAGCTGCTTCTTCGCGCAAAGACGATTCTGCAGCTCACAGTGCTCTGCAGTGTGTGTCTTTTGCCGAAAGAGTCCCGGGAGCTGTGCTTAGCTCTGAGAAGCACCGTACCTTCATCTTTAGCCTCTCTTCTCGTCTACATCTTAGCAAAAAGCTTTTCCACTCTGTCTGGCAAGGAGAAACTGTGCCAGCATAGAAAACATCTCCCATCGTGTTCTAGAGGCTGCACGGAGGTCTGCCGAGTGTTTTGCAAGAAGAGAAAGAAAGTTGTCCAAAACAGCTTGCAATCGAATGTTCATGTGAATAGAAAAGACAGGAGAGTGGTCAGGTACTGTTTTCTCTCCGTTGGCAAGCTGCGCACACAATCGCAGTGTTGTACAGCTTGTTTCATCACCTTTGCCAAGTTGCCGCTCTCTCCGGCTCCCGGAGACGAAGAAGCTGCTTCTTCGCGCAAAGACGATTCTGCCGCTCACAGTGCTCTGCGGTGTGCGCCTCCGGCCGAAAGACGCCCGGGAGCGGTGCTTAGCTCTGCAGAGCACCGTACCTTCGTCTTCAGCCTCTCTTCTCATCTACATCTTAGCAAAAAGCTTTTCCACTCTGTCTGGCAAAGAGAAACTTTGCCAGCACAAAAAACATCCCCCATCGTGTTCTAGAGGCTGCACGGAGGTCTGCCGAGTGTTTTGCAAGAAGAGAAAGAAAGTTGTCCAAAACAGCTTGCAATCGAATGTTCATGTGAATAGAAAAGGCAGGAGAGTGGTCAGGTACTGTTTTCTCTCAGTTGGCAAGCTGCGCACACAATCGCAGTGTTGTACAGCTTGTTTCATCACCTTTGCGAAGTTGCCGCTCTCTCCGGCTCCCGGAGACGAAGAAGCTGCTTCTTCGGGCAAAGACGATTCTGCTGCTCACAGTGCTCTGCAGTGTGTGTCTTCTGCCGAAAGAGGCCCGGGAGCTGTGCTTAGCTCTGCAGAGCACCCTATATGCTTCTTTAGCCTCTCTTCTCGTCTACATCTTAGCAAAAAGCTTTTCCACTCTGTCTGGCAAGGAGAAACTGTGCCAGCACAAAAAACATCTCCCATCGTGGTCTAGAGGCTGCACGGAGGTCTGCCGAGTGTTTTGCAAGAAGAGAAAGAAAGTTGTCCAAAACAGCTTGCAATCGAATGTTCATGTGAATAGAAAAGGTAGGAGAGTGGTCAGGTACTGTTTTCTCTCACTTGGCAAGCTGCGCACACAATCGCAGTGTTGTACAGCTTGTTTCATCGCCTTTGCGAAGCTGCCGCTCTCTCCGGCTCCCGGAGACGAAGAAGCTGCTTCTTCGCGCAAAGACGATTCTGCCGCTCACAGTGCTCTGCGGTGTGCGCCTTCTGCCGAAAGAGATCCGGGAGCGGTGCTTAGCTCTGCAGAGCACCGTACCTTCGTCTTTAGCCTCTCTTCTCGTCTACATCCTAGCAAAAAGCTTTTCCACTCTGTCTGGCAAGGAGAAACTGTGCCAGCACAAAAAACATCTCCCATCGTGTTCTAGAGGCTGCACGGAGGTCTGCCGAGTGTTTTGCAAGAAGAGAAAGAAAGTTGTCCAAAACAGCTTGCAATCGAATGTTCATGTGAATAGAAAAGGCAGGAGAGTGGTCAGGTACTGTTTTCTCTCCGTTGGCAAGCTGCGCACACAATCGCAGTGTTGTACAGCTTGTTTCATCACCTTTGCGAAGTTGCCGCTCTCTCCGGCTCCCGGAGACGAAGAAGCTGCTTCTTCGCGCAAAGACGATTCTGCCGCTCACAGTGCTCTGCGGTGTGCGCCTTCTGCGGAAAGACGCCCGGGAGCTGTGCTTAGCTCTGCAGAGCACCGTACCTTCGTCTTTAGCCTCTCTTCTCGTCTACATCTTAGCAAAAAGCTTTTCCACTCTGTCTGGCAAGGAGAAACTGTGCCAGCACAAAAAACATCTCCCATCGTGTTCTAGAGGCTGCACGGAGGTCTGCCGAGTGTTTTGCAAGAAGAGAAAGAAAGTTGTCCAAAACAGCTTGCAATCCAATGTTCATGTGAATAGAAAAGGCAGGAGAGTGGTCAGGTACTGTTTTCTCTCAGTTGGCAAGCTGCGCACACAATCGCAGTGTTGTACAGCTTGTTTCATCACCTTTGCGAAGTTGCCGCTCTCTCCGGCTCCCGGAGACGAAGAAGCTGCTTCTTCGCGCAAAGACGATTCTGCCGCTCACAGTGCTCTGCGGTGTGCGCCTTCTGCCGAAAGACGCCCGGGAGCGGTGCTTAGCTCTGCAGAGCACCGTACCTTCGTCTTTAGCCTCTCTTCTCGTCTACATCTTAGCAAAAAGCTTTTCCACTCTGTCTGGCAAGGAGAAACTGTGCCAGCACAGAAAACATCTCCCATCGTGTTCTAGAGGCTGCACGGAGGTCTGCCGAGTGTTTTGCAAGAAGAGAAAGAAAGTTGTCCAAAACAGCTTGCAATCGAATGTTCATGTGAATAGAAAAGGCAGGAGAGTGGTCAGGTACTGTTTTCTCTCAGTTGGCAAGCTGCGCACACAATCGCAGTGTTGTACAGCTTGTTTCATCACCTTTGCGAAGTTGACGCTCTCTCCGGCTCCCGGAGACGAAGAAGCTGCTTCTTCGCGCAAAGACGATTCTGCAGCTCACAGTGCTCTGCAGTGTGTGTCTTCTGCCGAAAGAGTCCCGGGAGCTGTGCTTAGCTCTGCAGAGCACCGTACCTTCATCTTTAGCCTCTCTTCTCGTCTACATCTTACCAAAAAGCTTTTCCACTCTGTCTGGCAAGGAGAAACTGTGCCAGCATAGAAAACATCTCCCATCGTGTTCTAGAGGCTGCACGGAGGTCTGCCGAGTGTTTTGCAAGAAGAGAAAGAAAGTTGTCCAAAACAGCTTGCAATCCAATGTTCATGTGAATAGAAAAGACAGGAGAGTGGTCAGGTACTGTTTTCTCTCCGTTGGCAAGCTGCGCACACAATCGCAGTGTTGTACAGCTTGTTTCATCACCTTTGCGAAGTTGCCGCTCTCTCCGGCTCCCGGAGACGAAGAAGCTGCTTCTTCGCGCAAAGACGATTCTGCCGCTCACAGTGCTCTGCGGTGTGCGCCTCCGGCCGAAAGACGCCCGGGAGCGGTGCTTAGCTCTGCAGAGCACCGTACCTTCGTCTTCAGCCTCTCTTCTCATCTACATCTTAGCAAAAAGCTTTTCCACTCTGTCTGGCAAAGAGAAACTTTGCCAGCACAAAAAACATCCCCCGTCGTGTTCTAGAGGCTGCACGGAGGTCTGCCGAGTGTTTTGCAAGAAGAGAAAGAAAGTTGTCCAAAACAGCTTGCAATCCAATGTTCATGTGAATAGAAAAGGCAGGAGAGTGGTCAGGTACTGTTTTCTCTCAGTTGGCAAGCTGCGCACACAATCGCAGTGTTGTACAGCTTGTTTCATCACCTTTGCGAAGTTGCCGCTCTCTCCGGCTCCCGGAGACGAAGAAGCTTCTTCTTCGGGCAAAGACGATTCTGCTGCTCACAGTGCTCTGCAGTGTGTGTCTTCTGCCGAAAGAGGCCAGGGAGCTGTGCTTAGCTCTGCAGAGCACCCTATATGCTTCTTTAGCCTCTTTTCTCGTCTACATCTTACCAAAAAGCTTTTCCACTCTGTCTGGCAAGGAGAAACTGTGCCAGCACAAAAAACATCTCCCATCGTGGTCTAGAGGCTGCACGGAGGTCTGCCGAGTGTTTTGCAAGAAGAGAAAGAAAGTTGTCCAAAACAGCTTGCAATCGAATGTTCATGTGAATAGAAAAGACAGGAGAGTGGTCAGGTACTGTTTTCTCTCACTTGGCAAGCTGCGCACACAATCGCAGTGTTGTACAGCTTGTTTCATCGCCTTTGCGAAGCTGCCGCTCTCTCCGGCTCCCGGAGACGAAGAAGCTGCTTCTTCGCGCAAAGACGATTCTGCCGCTCACAGTGCTCTGCGGTGTGCGCCTTCTGCCGAAAGAGATCCGGGAGCGGTGCTTAGCTCTGCAGAGCACCGTACCTTCGTCTTTAGCCTCTCTTCTCGTCTACATCCTAGCAAAAAGCTTTTCCACTCTGTCTGGCAAGGAGAAACTGTGCCAGCACAAAAAACATCTCCCATCGTGTTCTAGAGGCTGCACGGAGGTCTGCCGAGTGTTTTGCAAGAAGAGAAAGAAAGTTGTCCAAAACAGCTTGCAATCGAATGTTCATGTGAATTGAAAAGGTAGGAGAGTGGTCAGGTACTGTTTTCTCTCCGTTGGCAAGCTGCGCACACAATCGCAGTGTTGTACAGCTTGTTTCATCACCTTTGCGAAGTTGCCGCTCTCTCCGGCTCCCGGAGACGAAGAAGCTGCTTCTTCGCGCAAAGACGATTCTGCCGCTCACAGTGCTCTGCGGTGTGCGCCTTCTGCGGAAAGAGGTCCGGGAGCTGTGCTTAGCTCTGCAGATCACCGTACCTTCGTCTTTAGCCTCTCTTCTCGTCTACATCTTAGCAAAAAGCTTTTCCACTCTGTCTGGCAAGGAGAAACTGTGCCAGCACAAAAAACATCTCCCATCGTGTTCTAGAGGCTGCACGGAGGTCTGCCGAGTGTTTTGCAAGAAGAGAAAGAAAGTTGTCCAAAACAGCTTGCAATCGAATGTTCATGTGAATAGAAAAGGCAGGAGAGTGGTCAGGTACTGTTTTCTCTCAGTTGGCAAGCTGCGCACACAATCGCAGTGTTGTACAGCTTGTTTCATCACCTTTGCGAAGTTGCCGCTCTCTCCGGCTCCCGGAGACGAAGAAGCTGCTTCTTCGCGCAAAGACGATTCTGCCGCTCACAGTGCTCTGCGGTGTGCGCCTTCTGCCGAAAGACGCCCGGGAGCGGTGCTTAGCTCTGCAGAGCACCGTACCTTCGTCTTTAGCCTCTCTTCTCGTCTACATCTTAGCAAAAAGCTTTTCCACTCTGTCTGGCAAGGAGAAACTGTGCCAGCACAGAAAACATCTCCCATCGTGTTCTAGAGGCTGCACGGAGGTCTGCCGAGTGTTTTGCAAGAAGAGAAAGAAAGTTGTCCAAAACAGCTTGCAATCGAATGTTCATGTGAATAGAAAAGGCAGGAGAGTGGTCAGGTACTGTTTTCTCTCAGTTGGCAAGCTGCGCACACAATCGCAGTGTTGTACAGCTTGTTTCATCACCTTTGCGAAGTTGACGCTCTCTCTGGCTCCCGGAGACGAAGAAGCTGCTTCTTCGCGCAAAGACGATTCTGCAGCTCACAGTGCTCTGCAGTGTGTGTCTTCTGCCGAAAGAGTCCCGGGAGCTGTGCTTAGCTCTGCAGAGCACCGTACCTTCATCTTTAGCCTCTCTTCTCGTCTACATCTTACCAAAAAGCTTTTCCACTCTGTCTGGCAAGGAGAAACTGTGCCAGCATAGAAAACATCTCCCATCGTGTTCTAGAGGCTGCACGGAGGTCTGCCGAGTGTTTTGCAAGAAGAGAAAGAAAGTTGTCCAAAACAGCTTGCAATCCAATGTTCATGTGAATAGAAAAGACAGGAGAGTGGTCAGGTACTGTTTTCTCTCCGTTGGCAAGCTGCGCACACAATCGCAGTGTTGTACAGCTTGTTTCATCACCTTTGCGAAGTTGCCGCTCTCTCCGGCTCCCGGAGACGAAGAAGCTGCTTCTTCGCGCAAAGACGATTCTGCCGCTCACAGTGCTCTGCGGTGTGCGCCTCCGGCCGAAAGACGCCCGGGAGCGGTGCTTAGCTCTGCAGAGCACCGTACCTTCGTCTTCAGCCTCTCTTCTCATCTACATCTTAGCAAAAAGCTTTTCCACTCTGTCTGGCAAAGAGAAACTTTGCCAGCACAAAAAACATCCCCCATCGTGTTCTAGAGGCTGCACGGAGGTCTGCCGAGTGTTTTGCAAGAAGAGAAAGAAAGTTGTCCAAAACAGCTTGCAATCGAATGTTCATGTGAATAGAAAAGGCAGGAGAGTGGTCAGGTACTGTTTTCTCTCACTTGGCAAGCTGCGCACACAATCGCAGTGTTGTACAGCTTGTTTCATCACCTTTGCGAAGTTGCCGCTCTCTCCGGCTCCCGGAGACGAAGAAGCTGCTTCTTCGCGCAAAGACGATTCTGCCGCTCACAGTGCTCTGCGGTGTGCGCCTCCTGCCGAAAGAGGCCCGGGAGCGGTGCTTAGCTCTGCAGAGCACCGTACCTTCGTCTTTAGCCTCTCTTCTCGTCTACATCTTAGCAAAAAGCTTTTCCACTCTGTCTGGCAAGGAGAAACTGTGCCAGCACAGAAAACATCTCCCATCGTGTTCTAGAGGCTGCACGCAGGTCTGCCGAGTGTTTTGCAAGAAGAGAAAGAAAGTTGTCCAAAACAGCTTGCAATCGAATGTTCATGTGAATAGAAAAGGCAGGAGAGTGGTCAGGTACTGTTTTCTCTCCGTTGGCAAGCTGCGCACACAATCGCAGTGTTGTACAGCTTGTTTCATCACCTTTGCCAAGTTGCCGCTCTCTCCGGCTCCCGGAGACGAAGAAGCTGCTTCTTCGCGCAAAGACGATTCTGCCGCTCACAGTGCTCTGCGGTGTGCGCCTCCGGCCGAAAGACGCCCGGGAGCGGTGCTTAGCTCTGCAGAGCACCGTACCTTCGTCTTCAGCCTCTCTTCTCATCTACATCTTAGCAAAAAGCTTTTCCACTCTGTCTGGCAAAGAGAAACTTTGCCAGCACAAAAAACATCCCCCATCGTGTTCTAGAGGCTGCACGGAGGTCTGCCGAGTGTTTTGCAAGAAGAGAAAGAAAGTTGTCCAAAACAGCTTGCAATCCAATGTTCATGTGAATAGAAAAGGCAGGAGAGTGGTCAGGTACTGTTTTCTCTCAGTTGGCAAGCTGCGCACACAATCGCAGTGTTGTACAGCTTGTTTCATCACCTTTGCGAAGTTGCCGCTCTCTCCGGCTCCCGGAGACGAAGAAGCTGCTTCTTCGCGCAAAGACGATTCTGCCGCTCACAGTGCTCTGCGGTGTGCGCCTCCTGCCGAAAGACCCCTGGGAGCGGTGCTTAGCTCTGCAGAGCACCGTACCTTCGTCTTTAGCCTCTCTTCTCGTCTACATCCTAGCAAAAAGCTTTTCCACTCTGTCTGGCAAGGAGAAACTGTGCCAGCACAAAAAACATCTCCCATCGTGTTCTAGAGGCTGCACGGAGGTCTGCCGAGTGTTTTGCAAGAAGAGAAAGAAAGTTGTCCAAACTAGCTTGCAATCGAATGTTCATGTGAATAGAAAAGGCAGGAGAGTGGTCAGGTACTGTTTTCTCTCAGTTGGCAAGCTGCGCACACAATCGCAGTGTTGTACAGCTTGTTTCATCACCTTTGCCAAGTTGCCGCTCTCTCCGGCTCCCGGTGACGAAGAAGCTGCTTCTTCGCGCAAAGACGATTCTGCCGCTCACAGTGCTCTGAGGTGTGCGCCTTCTGCCGAAAGAGATCCGGGAGCGGTGTTTAGCTCTGCAGATCACCGTACCTTCGTCTTTAGCCTCTCTTCTCGTCTACATCTTAGCAAAAAGCTTTTCCACTCTGTCTGGCAAGGAGAAACTGTGCCAGCACAAAAAACATCTCCCATCGTGTTCTAGAGGCTGCACGGAGGTCTGCCGAGTGTTTTGCAAGAAGAGAAAGAAAGTTGTCCAAAACAGCTTGCAATCGAATGTTCATGTGAATAGAAAGGGCAGGAGAGTGGTCAGGTACTGTTTTCTCTCAGTTGGCAAGCTGCGCACACAATCGCAGTGTTGTACAGCTTGTTTCATCACCTTTGCGAAGTTGCCGCTCTCTCTGGCTCCCGGAGACGAAGAAGCTGCTTCTTCGCGCAAAGACGATTCTGCAGCTCACAGGGCTCTGCAGTGTGTGTCTTCTGCCGAAAGAGTCCCGGGAGCTGTGCTTAGCTCTGCAGAGCACCCTACCTGCTTCTTTAGCCTCTCTTCTCGTCTACATCTTAGCAAAAAGCTTTTCCACTCTGTCTGGCAAGGAGAAACTGTGCCAGCATAGAAAACATCTCCCATCGTCTTCTAGAGGCTGCACGGAGGTCTGCCGAGTGTTTTGCAAGAAGAGAAAGAAAGTTGTCCAAAACAGCTTGCAATCCAATGTTCATGTGAATAGAAAAGGCAGGAGAGTGGTCAGGTACTGTTTTCTCTCAGTTGGCAAGCTGCGCACACAATCGCAGTGTTGTACAGCTTGTTTCATCACCTTTGCGAAGTTGCCGCTCCCTCCGGCTCCAGGCGACGAAGAAGCTGCTTCTTCGCGCAAAGACGATTCTGCCGCTCACAGAGCTCTACGGTGTGCGCCTTCTGCCGAAAGAGATCCGGGAGCGGTGCTTAGCTCTGCAGAGCACCGTACCTTCGTCTTTAGCCTCTCTTCTCGTCTACATCTTAGTAAAAAGCTTTTCCACTCTGTCTGGCAAGGAGAAACTGTGCCAGCACAGAAAACATCTCCCATCGTGTTCTAGAGGCTGCACGGAGGTCTGCCGAGTGTTTTGCAAGAAGAGAAAGAAAGTTGTCCAAAACAGCTTGCAATCGAATGTTCATGTGAATAGAAAAGGCAGGAGAGTGGTCAGGTACTGTTTTCTCTCCGTTGGCAAGCTGCACACACAATCACAGTGTTGTACAGCTTGTTTCATCGCCTTTGCGAAGCTGCCGCTCTCTCCGGCTCCCGGAGACGAAGAAGCTGCTTCTTCGCGCTAAGACGATTCTGCCGCTCACAGTGCTCTGAGGTGTGCGCCTTCTGCCGAAAGAGATCCGGGAGCGGTGCTTAGCTCTGCAGAGCACCGTACCTTCGTCTTTAGTCTCTCTTCTCGTCTACATCTTAGCAAAAAGCTTTTCCACTCTGTCTGGCAAGGAGAAACTGTGCCAGCTCAAAAAACACCTCCCATCGTGTTCTAGAGGCTGCACGGAGGTCTGCCGAGTGTTTTGCAAGAAGAGAAAGAAAGTTGTCCAAAACAGCTTGCAATCGAATGTTCATGTGAATAGAAAAGGCAGGAGAGTGGTCAGGTACTGTTTTCTCTCCGTTGGCAAGCTGCGCACACAATCGCAGTGTTGTACAGCTTGTTTCATCACCTTTGCCAAGTTGCCGCTCTCTCCGGCTCCCGGAGACGAAGAAGCTGCTTCTTCGCGCAAAGACGATTCTGCCGCTCACAGTGCTCTGCAGTGTGTGTCTTCTGCCGAAAGACGCCCGGGAGCGGTGCTTAGCTCTGCAGAGCACCCTACCTGCTTCTTTAGCCTCTCTTCTCGTCTACATCTTAGCAAAAAGCTTTTCCACTCTGTCTGGCAAGGAGAAACTGTGCCAGCATAGAAAACATCTCCCATCGTGTTCTAGAGGCTGCACGGAGGTCTGCCGAGTGTTTTGCAAGAAGAGAAAGAAAGTTGTCCAAAACAGCTTGCAATCCAATGTTCATGTGAATAGAAAAGGCAGGAGAGTGGTCAGGTACTGTTTTCTCTCCGTTGGCAAGCTGCGCACACAATCGCAGTGTTGTACAGCTTGTTTCATCACCTTTGCCAAGTTGCCGCTCTCTCCGGCTCCCGGAGACGAAGAAGCTGCTTCTTCGCGCAAAGACGATTCTGCCGCTCACAGTGCTCTGCGGTGTGGGCCTCCTGCCGAAAGACGCCTGGGAGCGGTGCTTAGCTGTGCAGAGCACCGTACCTTCGTCTTTAGCCTCTCTTCTCGTCTACATCTTAGCAAAAAGCTTTTCCACTCTGTCTGGCAAGGAGAAACTGTGCCAGCACAGAAAACATCTCCCATCGTGTTCTAGAGGCTGCACAGAGGTCTGCCGAGTGTTTTGCAAGAAGAGAAAGAAAGTTGTCCAAAACAGCTTGCAATCGAATGTTCATGTGAATAGAAAAGACAGGAGAGTGGTCAGGTACTGTTTTCTCTCCGTTGGCAAGCTGCGCACACAATCGCAGTGTGGTACAGCTTGTTTCATCGCCTTTGCGAAGCTGCCGCTCTCTCCGGCTCCCGGAGACGAAGAAGCTGCTTCTTCGCGCAAAGACGATTCTGCCGCTCACAGTGCTCTGCGGTGTGCGCCTTCTGCCGAAAGAGATCCGGGAGCGGTGCTTAGCTCTGCAGAGCACCGTACCTTCGTCTTTAGCCTCTCTTCTCGTCTACATCTTAGCAAAAAGCTTTTCCACTCTGTCTGGCAAGGAGAAACTGTGCCAGCACAGAAAACATCTCCCATCGTCTTCTAGAGGCTGCACGGAGGTCTGCCGAGTGTTTTGCAAGAAGAGAAAGAAAGTTGTCCAAAACAGCTTGCAATCCAATGTTCATGTGAATAGAAAAGGCAGGAGAGTGGTCAGGTACTGTTTTCTCTCAGTTGGCAAGCTGCGCACACAATCGCAGTGTTGTACAGCTTGTTTCATCACCTTTGCGAAGTTGCCGCTCCCTCCGGCTCCAGGCGCCGAAGAAGCTGCTTCTTCGCGCAAAGACGATTCTGCCGCTCACAGAACTCTACGGTGTGCGCCTTCTGCCGAAAGAGATCCGGGAGCGGTGCTTAGCTCTGCAGAGCACCGTACCTTCGTCTTTAGCCTCTCTTCTCGTCTACATCTTAGTAAAAAGCTTTTCCACTCTGTCTGGCAAGGAGAAACTGTGCCAGCACAGAAAACATCTCCCATCGTGTTCTAGAGGCTGCACGGAGGTCTGCCGAGTGTTTTGCAAGAAGAGAAAGAAAGTTGTCCAAAACAGCTTGCAATCGAATGTTCATGTGAATAGAAAAGGCAGGAGAGTGGTCAGGTACTGTTTTCTCTCCGTTGGCAAGCTGCGCACACAATCGCAGTGTTGTACAGCTTGTTTCATCACCTTTGCGAAGCTGCCGCTCTCTCCGGCTCCAGGAGACGAAGAAGCTGCTTCTTCGCGCAAAGACGATTCTGCCGCTCACAGTGCTCTGAGGTGTGCGCCTTCTGCCGAAAGACGCCCGGGAGCGGTGCTTAGCTCTGCAGAGCACCGTACCTTGGTCGTTAGCCTCTCTTCTCGTCTACATCTTAGCAAAAATCTTTTCCACTCTGTCTGGCAAGGAGAAACTGTGCCGGCACAAAAAACATCTCCCATCGTGTTCTAGAGGCTGCACGCAGGTCTGCCGAGTGTTTTGCAAGAAGAGAAAGAAAGTTGTCCAAAACAGCTTGCAATCGAATGTTCATGTGAATAGAAAAGGCAGGAGAGTGGTCAGGTACTGTTTTCTCTCAGTTGTCATGCTGCGCACACAATCGCAGTGTTGTACAGCTTGTTTCATCACCTTTGCGAAGTTGCCGCTCTCTCCGGCTCCCGGAGACGAAGAAGCTGCTTCTTCGCGCAAAGACGATTCTGCCGCTCACAGTGCTCTGCGGTGTGCGCCTTCTGCCGAAAGAGGTCCGGGAGCTGTGCTTAGCAGTGCAGAGCACCGTACCTTCGTCTTTAGCCTCTCTTCTCGTCTACATCTTAGCAAAAAGCTTTTCCACTCTGTCTGGCAAGGAGAAACTGTGCCAGCACAGAAAACATCTCCCATCGTGTTCTAGAGGCTGCACGGAGGTCTGCCGAGTGTTTTGCAAGAAGAGAAAGAAAGTTGTCCAAAACAGCTTGCAATCGAATGTTCATGTGAATAGAAAAGGCAGGAGAGTGGTCAGGTACTGTTTTCTCTCCGTTGGCAAGCTGCACACACAATCACAGTGTTGTACAGCTTGTTTCATCGCCTTTGCGAAGCTGCCGCTCTCTCCGGCTCCCGGAGACGAAGAAGCTGCTTCTTCGCGCAAAGACGATTCTGCCGCTCACAGTGCTCTGCGGTGTGCGCCTTCTTCCGAAAGAGATCCGGGAGCGGTGCTTAGCTCTGCAGAGCACCGTACCTTCGTCTTTAGTCTCTCTTCTCGTCTACATCTTAGCAAAAAGCTTTTCCACTCTGTCTGGCAAGGAGAAACTGTGCCAGCTCAAAAAACATCTCCCATCGTGTTCTAGAGGCTGCACGGAGGTCTGCCGAGTGTTTTGCAAGAAGAGAAAGAAAGTTGTCCAAAACAGCTTGCAATCCAATGTTCATGTGAATAGAAAAGGCAGGAGAGTGGTCAGGTACTGTTTTCTCTCCGTTGGCAAGCTGCGCACACAATCGCAGTGTTGTACAGCTTGTTTCATCACCTTTGCCAAGTTGCCGCTCTCTCCGGCTCCCGGAGACGAAGAAGCTGCTTCTTCGCGCAAAGACGATTCTGCAGCTCACAGTGCTCTGCAGTGTGTGTCTTCTGCCGAAAGACGCCCGGGAGCGGTGCTTAGCTCTGCAGTGCACCCTACCTGCTTCTTTAGCCTCTCTTATCGTCTACATCTTAGCAAAAAGCTTTTCCACTCTGTCTGGCAATGAGAAACTGTGCCAGCACAGAAAACATCTCCCATCGTGTTCTAGAGGCTGCACAGAGGTCTGCCGAGTGTTTTGCAAGAAGAGAAAGAAAGTTGTCCAAAACAGCTTGCAATCGAATGTTCATGTGAATAGAAAAGACAGGAGAGTGGTCAGGTACTGTTTTCTCTCAGTTGGCAAGCTGCGCACACAATCGCAGTGTTGTACAGCTTGTTTCATCACCTTTGCGAAGCTGCCGCTCTCTCCGGCTCCCGGAGACGAAGAAGCTGCTTCTTCGCGCAAAGACGATTCTGCCGCTCACAGTGCTCTGCGGTGTGCGCCTTCTGCCGAAAGAGGTCCGGGAGCGGTGCTTAGCTCTGCAGAGCACCGTACCTTCGTCTTTAGCCTCTCTTCTCGTCTACATCTTAGCAAAAAGCTTTTCCACTCTGTCTGGCAAGGAGAAACTGTGCCAGCACAAAAAACATCTCCCATTGTGTTCTAGAGGCTGCACGGAGGTCTGCCGAGTGTTTTGCAAGAAGAGAAAGAAAGTTGTCCAAAACAGCTTGCAATCGAATGTTCATGTGAATAGAAAAGGCAGGAGAGTGGTCAGGTACTGTTTTCTCTCAGTTGGCAAGCTGCGCACACAATCGCTGTGTTGTACAGCTTGTTTCATCACCTTTGCCAAGTTGCCGCTCTCTCCGGCTCCCGGAGACGAAGAAGCTGCTTCTTCGCGCAAAGACGATTCTGCCGCTCACAGTGCTCTGCGGTGTGCGCCTCCTGCCGAAAGACGCCCGGGAGCGGTGCTTGGCTCTGCAGAGCACCGTACCTTCGTCTTTAGCCTCTCTTCTCATCTACATCTTAGCAAAAAGCTTTTCCACTCTGTCTGGCAAGGAGAAACTGTGCCAGCACAAAAAACATCTCCCATCGTGTTCTAGAGGCTGCACAGAGGTCTGCCGAGTGTTTTGCAAGAAGAGAAAGAAAGTTGTCCAAAACAGCTTGCAATCGAATGTTCATGTGAATAGAAAAGGCAGGAGAGTGGTCAGGTACTGTTTTCTCTCAGTTGGCAAGCTGCGCACAAAATCGCTGTGTTGTACAGCTTGTTTCATCACCTTTGCGAAGTTGCCGCTCTCTCCGGCTCCCGGAGACGAAGAAGCTGCTTCTTCGCGCAAAGACGATTCTGCCGCTCACAGTGCTCTGCGGTGTGCGCCTCCTGCCGAAAGACGCCCGGGAGCGGTGCTTGGCTCTGCAGAGCACCGTACCTTCGTCTTCAGCCTCTCTTCTCATCTACATCTTAGCAAAAAGCTTTTCCACTCTGTCTGGCAAGGAGAAACTGTGCCAGCACAAAAAACATCTCCCATCGTGTTCTAGAGGCTGCACAGAGGTCTGCCGAGTGTTTTGCAAGAAGAGAAAGAAAGTTGTCCAAAACAGCTTGCAATCGAATGTTCATGTGAATAGAAAAGACAGGAGAGTGGTCAGGTACTGTTTTCTCTCAGTTGGCAAGCTGCGCACACAATCGCAGTGTTGTACAGCTTGTTTCATCACCTTTGCGAAGCTGCCGCTCTCTCCGGCTCCCGGAGACGAAGAAGCTGCTTCTTCGCGCAAAGACGATTCTGCCGCTCACAGTGCTCTGCGGTGTGCGCCTTCTGCCGAAAGAGGTCCGGGAGCGGTTCTTAGCTCTGCAGAGCACCGTACCTTCGTCTTTAGCCTCTCTTCTCGTCTACATCTTAGCAAAAAGCTTTTCCACTCTGTCTGGCAAGGAGAAACTGTGCCAGCACAAAAAACATCTCCCATTGTGTTCTAGAGGCTGCACGGAGGTCTGCCGAGTGTTTTGCAAGAAGAGAAAGAAAGTTGTCCAAAACAGCTTGCAATCGAATGTTCATGTGAATAGAAAAGGCAGGAGAGTGGTCAGGTACTGTTTTCTCTCAGTTGGCAAGCTGCTCACACAATCGCAGTGTTGTACAGCTTGTTTCATCACCTTTGCGAAGTTGCCGCTCTCTCCGGCTCCCGGAGACGAAGAAGCTGCTTCTTCGCGCAAAGACGATTCTGCCGCTCACAGTGCTCTGCGGTGTGCGCCTCCTGCCGAAAGACGCCCGGGAGCGGTGCTTGGCTCTGCAGAGCACCGTACCTTCGTCTTTAGCCTCTCTTCTCATCTACATCTTAGCAAAAAGCTTTTCCACTCTGTCTGGCAAGGAGAAACTGTGCCAGCACAAAAAACATCTCCCATCGTGTTCTAGAGGCTGCACAGAGGTCTGCCGAGTGTTTTGCAAGAAGAGAAAGAAAGTTGTCCAAAACAGCTTGCAATCGAATGTTCATGTGAATAGAAAAGGCAGGAGAGTGGTCAGGTACTGTTTTCTCTCAGTTGGCAAGCTGCGCACAAAATCGCTGTGTTGTACAGCTTGTTTCATCACCTTTGCGAAGTTGCCGCTCTCTCCGGCTCCCGGAGACGAAGAAGCTGCTTCTTCGCGCAAAGACGATTCTGCCGCTCACAGTGCTCTGCGGTGTGCGCTTCCTGCCGAATGACGCCCGGGAGCGGTGCTTGGCTCTGCAGAGCACCGTACCTTCGTCTACAGCCTCTCTTCTCATCTACATCTTAGCAAAAAGCTTTTCCACTCTGTCTGGCAAGGAGAAACTGTGCCAGCACAAAAAACATCTCCCATCGTGTTCTAGAGGCTGCACAGAGGTCTGCCGAGTGTTTTGCAAGAAGAGAAAGAAAGTTGTCCAAAACAGCTTGCAATCGAATGTTCATGTGAATAGAAAAGGCAGGAGAGTGGTCAGGTACTGTTTTCTCTCCGTTGGCAAGCTGCGCACACAATCGCAGTGTTGTACAGCTTGTTTCATCACCTTTGCCAAGTTGCCGCTCTCTCCGGCTCCCGGAGACGAAGAAGCTGCTTCTTCGCGCAAAGACGATTCTGCCGCTCACAGTGCTCTGCAGTGTGTGTCCTCTGCCGAAAGAGGCCCGGGAGCTGTGCTTAGCTCTGCAGAGCACCCTACCTGCTTCTTTAGCCTCTCTTCTCGTCTACATCTTAGCAAAAAGCTTTTCCACTCTGTCTGTGAAGAAGAAACTGTGCCAGCACAGAAAACATCTCCCATCATGTTCTAGAGGCTGCACGGAGGTCTGCCGAGTGTTTTGCAAGAAGAGAAAGAAAGTTGTCCAAAACAGCTTGCAATAGAATGTTCATGTGAATAGAAAAGGCAGGAGAGTGGTCAGGTACTGTTTTCTCTCCGTTGGCAAGCTGCACACACAATCACAGTGTTGTACAGCTTGTTTCATCGCCTTTGCGAAGCTGCCGCTCTCTCCGGCTCCCGGAGACGAAGAAGCTGCTTCTTCGCGCAAAGACGATTCTGCCGCTCACAGTGCTCTGCAGTGTGTGTCTTCTGCCGAAAGAGATCCGGGAGCGGTGCTTAGCTCTGCAGAGCACCCTACCTGCTTCTTTAGCCTCTCTTCTCGTCTACATCTTAGCAAAAAGCTTTTCCACTCTGTCTGGCAAGGAGAAACTGTGCCAGCACAAAAAACATCTCCCATCGTGTTCTAGAGGCTGCACGGAGGTCTGCCGAGTGTTTTGCAAGAAGAGAAAGAAAGTTGTCCAAAACAGCTTGCAATCGAATGTTCAAGTGAATAGAAAAGACAGGAGAGTGGTCAGGTACTGTTTTCTCTCAGTTGGCAAGCTGCGCACACAATCGCAGTGTTGTACAGCTTGTTTCATCACCTTTGCCAAGTTGCCGCTCTCTCCGGCTCCCGGAGACGAAGAAGCTGCTTCTTCGCGCAAAGACGATTCTGCCGCTCACAGTGCTCTGCGGTGTGCGCCTTCTGCCGAAAGAGGCCCGGGAGCTGTGCTTAGCTCTGCAGAGCACCGTACCTTCGTCTTCAGCCTCTCTTCTCATCTACATCTTAGCAAAAAGCTTTTCCACTCTGTCTGGCAAGGAGAAACTGTGCCAGTATAGAAAACATCTCCCATCGTGTTCTAGAAGCTGCACGGAGGTCTGCCGAGTGTTTTGCAAGAAGAGAAAGAAAGTTGTCCAAAACAGCTTGCAATCGAATGTTCATGTGAATAGAAAAGGCAGGAGAGTGGTCAGGTACTGTTTTCTCTCCGTTGGCAAGCTGCGCACACAATCGCAGTGTTGTACAGCTTGTTTCATCGCCTTTGCGAAGCTGCCGCTCTCTCCGGCTCCCGGAGACGAAGAAGCTGCTTCTTCGCGCAAAGACGATTCTGCCGCTCACAGTGCTCTGCGGTGTGCGCCTCCGGCCTAAAGACGCCCGGGAGCGGTGCTTAGCTCTGCAGAGCACCGTACCTTCGTCTTTAGCCTCTCTTCTCATCTACATCTTAGCAAAAAGCTTTTCCACTCTGTCTGGCAAAGAGAAACTTTGCCAGCACAAAAAACATCTCCCATCGTGTTCTAGAGGCTGCACGGAGGTCTGCCGAGTGTTTTGCAAGAAGAGAAAGAAAGTTGTCCAAAACAGCTTGCAATCGAATGTTCATGTGAATAGAAAAGGCAGGAGAGTGGTCAGGTACTGTTTTCTCTCCGTTGGCAAGCTGCGCACACAATCTCAGTGTTGTACAGCTTGTTTCATCGCCTTTGCGAAGCTGCCGCTCTCTCCGGCTCCCGGAGACGAAGAAGCTGCTTCTTCGCGCAAAGACGATTCTGCCGCTCACAGTGCTCTGCGGTGTGCGCCTTCTGCCGAAAGAGATCCGGGAGCGGTGCTTAGCTCTGCAGAGCACCGTACCTTCGTCTTTAGCCTCTCTTCTCGTCTACATCTTAGCAAAAAGCTTTTCCACTCTGTCTGGCAAGGAGAAACTGTGCCAGCACAAAAAACATCTCCCATCGTGTTCTAGAGGCTGCACGGAGGTCTGCCGAGTGTTTTGCAAGAAGAGAAAGAAAGTTGTCCAAAACAGCTTGCAATCCAATGTTCATGTGAATAGAAAAGGCCGGAGAGTGGTCAGGTACTGTTTTCTCTCCGTTGGCAAGCTGCGCACACAATCGCAGTGTTGTACAGCTTGTTTCATCACCTTTGCGAAGTTGCCGCTCTCCTCGGCTCCCGGAGACGAAGAAGCTGCTTCTTCGCGCAAAGACGATTCTGCCGCTCACAGTGCTCTGAGGTGTGCGCCTTCTGCCGAAAGACGCCCGGGAGCGGTGCTTAGCTCTGCAGAGCACCGTACCTTCGTCTTTAGCCTCTCTTCTCGTCTACATCTTAGCAAAAAGCTTTTCCACTCTGTCTGGCAAGGAGAAACTGTGCCAGCACAGAAAACATCTCCCATCGTGTTCTAGAGGCTGCACGGAGGTCTGCCGAGTGTTTTGCAAGAAGAGAAAGAAAGTTGTCCAAAACAGCTTGCAATCCAATGTTCATGTGAATAGAAAAGGCAGGAGAGTGGTCAGGTACTGTTTTCTCTCAGTTGCCAAGCTGCGCACACAATCGCAGTGTTGTACAGCTTGTTTCATCACCTTTGCGAAGTTGCCGCTCCCTCCGGCTCCAGGCGACGAAGAGCTGCTTCTTCGCGCAAAGACGATTCTGCCGCTCACAGAGCTCTACGGTGTGCGCCTTCTGCCGAAAGAGATCCGGGAGCGGTGCTTAGCTCTGCAGAGCACCGTACCTTCGTCTTTAGCCTCTCTTCTCGTCTACATCTTAGCAAAAAGCTTTTCCACTCTGTCTGGCAAGGAGAAACTGTGCCAGCACAGAAAACATCTCCCATCGTGTTCTAGAGGCTGCACGCAGGTCTGCCGAGTGTTTTGCAAGAAGAGAAAGAAAGTTGTCCAAAACAGCTTGCAATCGAATGTTCATGTGAATAGAAAAGGCAGGAGAGTGGTCAGGTACTGTTTTCTCTCCGTTGGCAAGCTGCGCACACAATCGCAGTGTTGTACAGCTTGTTTCATCACCTTTGCCAAGTTGCCGCTCTCTCCGGCTCCCGGAGACGAAGAAGCTGCTTCTTCGCGCAAAGACGATTCTGCCGCTCACAGTGCTCTAAGGTGTGCGCCTTCTGCCGAAAGACGCCCGGGAGCGGTGCTTAGCTCTGCAGAGCACCGTACCTTCATCTTTAGCCTCTCTTCTCGTCTACATCTTAGCAAAAAGCTTTTCCACTCTGTCTGGCAAGGAGAAACTGTGCCAGCATAGAAAACATCTCCCATCGTGTTCTAGAGGCTGCACGGAGGTCTGCCGAGTGTTTTGCAAGAAGAGAAAGAAAGTTGTCCAAAACAGCTTGCAATCGAATGTTCATGTGAATAGAAAAGGCAGGAGAGTGGTCAGGTACTGTTTTCTCTCAGTTGGCAATCTGCGCACACAATCGCAGTGTTGTACAGCTTGTTTCATCACCTTTGCGAAGTTGCCGCTCCCTCCGGCTCCAGGCGACGAAGAAGCTGCTTCTTCGCGCAAAGACGATTCTGCCGCTCACAGAGCTCTACGGTGTGCGCCTTCTGCAGAAAGGGATCCGGGAGCGGTGTTTAGCTCTGCAGATCACCGTACCTTCGTCTTTAGCCTCTCTTCTCGTCTACATTTTAGTAAAATGCTTTTCCACTCTGTCTGGCAAGGAGAAACTGTGCCAGCACAAAAAACATCACCCATCGTGTTCTAGAGGCTGCACGGAGGTCTGCCGAGTGTTTTGCAAGAAGAGAAAGAAAGTTGTCCAAAACAGCTTGCAATCGAATGTTCATGTGAATAGAAAAGGCAGGAGAGTGGTCAGGTACTGTTTTCTCTCAGTTGGCAAGCTGCGCACACAATCGCAGTGTTGTACAGCTTGTTTCATCACCTTTGCGAAGTTGCCGTTCTCTCCGGCTCCCGGAGACGAAGAAGCTGCTTCTTCGCGCAAAGACGATTCTGCCGCTCACAGTGCTCTGCGGTGTGCGACTTCTGCCGAAAGACGCCCGGGAGCTGTGCTTAGCTCTGCAGAGCACCGTACCTTCGTCTTTAGCCTCTCTTCTCGTCTACATCTTAGCAAAAAGCTTTTCCACTCTGTCTGGCAAGGAGAAACTGTGCCAGTATAGAAAACATCTCCCATCGTGTTCTAGAGGCTGCACGGAGGTCTGCCGAGTGTTTTGCAAGAAGAGAAAGAAAGTTGTCCAAAACAGCTTGCAATCGAATGTTCATGTGAATAGAAAAGGCAGGAGAGTGGTCAGGTACTGTTTTCTCTCCGTTGGCAAGCTGCGCACACAATCGCAGTGTTGTACAGCTTGTTTCATCGCCTTTGCCAAGTTGCCGCTCTCTCCGGCTCCCGGAGACGAAGAAGCTGCTTCTTCGCGCAAAGACGATTCTGCCGCTCACAGTGCTCTGCGGTGTGCGCCTTCTGCCGAAAGAGGTCCGGGAGCTGTGCTTAGCTCTGCAGAGCACCGTACCTTCGTCTTTAGCCTCTCTTCTCGTCTACATCTTAGCAAAAAGCTTTTCCACTCTGTCTGGCAAGGAGAAACTGTGCCAGCACAAAAAACATGTCCCATCGTGTTCTAGAGGCTGCACGGAGGTCTGCCGACTGTTTTGCAAGAAGAGAACTAAAGTTGTCCAAAACAGCTTGCAATCCAATGTTCATGTGAATAGAAAAGGCAGGAGAGTGGTCAGGTACTGTTTTCTCTCACTTGGCAAGCTGCGCACACAATCGCAGTGTTGTACAGCTTGTTTCATCACCTTTGCGAAGTTGCCGCTCTCTCCGGCTCCCGGAGACGAAGAAGCTGCTTCTTCGCGCAAAGACGATTCTGCCGCTCACAGTGCTCTGAGGTGTGCGCCTTCTGCCGAAAGACGCCCGGGAGCGGTGCTTAGCTCTGCAGAGCACCGTACCTTCGTCTTTAGCCTCTCTTCTCGTCTACATCTTAGCAAAAAGCTTTTCCACTCTGTCTGGCAAGGAGAAACTGTGCCAGCACAGAAAACATCTCCCATCGTGTTCTAGAGGCTGCACGGAGGTCTGCCGAGTGTTTTGCAAGAAGAGAAAGAAAGTTGTCCAAAACAGCTTGCAATAGAATGTTCATGTGAATAGAAAAGGCAGGAGAGTGGTCAGGTACTGTTTTCTCTCAGTTGGCAAGCTGCGCACACAATCGCAGTGTTGTACAGCTTGTTTCATCACCTTTGCCAAGTTGCCGCTCTCTCCGGCTCCCGGAGACGAAGAAGCTGCTTCTTCGCGCAAAGACGATTCTGCCGCTCACAGTGCTCTGCGGTGTGCGCCTTCTGCCGAAAGACGCCCGGGAGCTGTGCTTAGCTCTGCAGATCACCGTACCTTCGTCTTTAGCCTCTCTTGTCGTCTACATCTTAGCAAAAAGCTTTTCCACTCTGTCTGGCAAGGAGAAACTGTGCCAGCACAGAAAACATCTCCCATCGTGTTCTAGAGGCTGCACGGAGGTCTGCCGAGTGTTTTGCAAGAAGAGAAAGAAAGTTGTCCAAAACAGCTTGCAATCGAATGTTCATGTGAATAGAAAAGGCAGGAGAGTGGTCAGGTACTGTTTTCTCTCACTTGGCAAGCTGCGCACACAATCGCAGTGTTGTACAGCTTGTTTCATCACCTTTGCGAAGTTGCCGCTCTCTCCGGCTCCCGGAGACGAAGAAGCTGCTTCTTCGCGCAAAGACGATTCTGCAGCTCACAGTGCTCTGCAGTGTGTGTCTTCTGCCGAAAGAGTCCCGGGAGCTGTGCTTAGCTCTGCAGAGCACCCTACCTGCTTCTTTAGCCTCTCTTCTCGTCTACATCTTAGCAAAAAGCTTTTCCACTCTGTCTGGCAAGGAGAAACTGTGCCAGTATAGAAAACATCTCCCATCGTGTTCTAGAGGCTGCACGGAGGTCTGCCGAGTGTTTTGCAAGAAGAGAAAGAAAGTTGTCCAAAACAGCTTGCAATCCAATGTTCATGTGAATAGAAAAGGCAGGAGAGTGGTCAGGTACTGTTTTCTCTCACTTGGCAAGCTGCGCACACAATCGCAGTGTTGTACAGCTTGTTTCATCACCTTTGCGAAGATGTTTGCCGCTCTCTCCGGCTCCCGGAGACGAAGAAGCTGCTTCTTCGCGCAAAGACGATTCTGCAGCTCACAGTGCTCTGCAGTGTGTGTCTTCTGCCGAAAGAGGCCCGGGAGCTGTGCTTAGCTCTGCAGAGCACCCTACCTGCTTCTTTAGCCTCTCTTCTCGTCTACATCTTAGCAAAAAGCTTTTCCACTCTGTCTGGCAAGGAGAAACTGTGCCAGCACAGAAAACATCTCCCATCGTGTTCTAGAGGCTGCACGGAGGTCTGCCGAGTGTTTTGCAAGAAGAGAAAGAAAGTTGTCCAAAACAGCTTGCAATGGAATGTTCATGTGAATAGAAAAGGCAGGAGAGTGGTCAGGTACTGTTTTCTCTCAGTTGGCAAGCTGCGCACACAATCGCAGTGTTGTACAGCTTGTTTCATCACCTTTGCCAAGTTGCCGCTCCCTCCGGCTCCAGGCGACGAAGAAGCTGCTTCTTCGCGCAAAGACGATTCTGCCGCTCACAGTGCTCTGCGGTGTGCGCTTTCTGCCGAAAGAGATCCGGGAGCGGTGCTTAGCTCTGCAGAGCACCGTACCTTCGTCTTTAGCCTCTCTTCTCGTCTACATCTTAGTAAAAAGCTTTTCCACTCTGTCTGGCAAGGAGAAACTTTGCCAGCACAAAAAACATCTCCCATCGTGTTCTGGGGGCTGCACGGAGGTCTGCCGAGTGTTTTGCAGAAGAGAAAGAAAGTTGTCCAAAACAGCTTGCAATCCAATGTTCATGTGAATAGAAAAGGCAGGAGAGTGGTCAGGTACTGTTTTCTCTCAGTTGTCATGCTGCGCACACAATCGCAGTGTTGTACAGCTTGTTTCATCGCCTTTGCGAAGCTGCCGCTCTCTCCGGCTCCCGGAGACGAAGAAGCTGCTTCTTCGCGCAAAGACGATTCTGCCGCTCACAGTGCTCTGCGGTGTGCGCCGTCTGCCGAAAGAGATCCGGGAGCGGTGCTTAGCTCTGCAGAGCACCGTACCTTCGTCTTTAGCCTCTCTTCTCGTCTACATCCTAGCAAAAAGCTTTTCCACTCTGTCTGGCAAGGAGAAACTGTGCCAGCACAAAAAACATCTCCCATCGTGTTCTAGAGGCTGCACGGAGGTCTGCCGAGTGTTTTGCAAGAAGAGAAAGAAAGTTGTCCAAAACAGCTTGCAATTCCAATGTTCATGTGAATAGAAAAGGCAGGAGAGTGGTCAGGTACTGTTTTCTCTCAGTTGGCAAGCTGCGCACACAATCGCAGTGTTGTACAGCTTGTTTCATCACCTTTGCCAAGTTGCCGCTCTCTCCGGCTCCCGGAGACGAAGAAGCTGCTTCTTCGCGCAAAGACGATTCTGCCGCTCACAGTGCTCTGCGGTGTGCGCCTTCTGCCGAAAGAGGCCCGGGAGCTGTGCTTAGCTCTGCAGATCACCGTACCTTCGTCTTTAGCCTCTCTTCTCGTCTACATCTTAGCAAAAAGCTTTTCCACTCTGTCTGGCAAGGAGAAACTGTGCCAGCACAGAAAACATCTCCCATCGTGTTCTAGAGGCTGCACGGAGGTCTGCCGAGTGTTTTTGCAAGAAGAGAAAGAAAGTTGTCCAAAACAGCTTGCAATCGAATGTTCATGTGAATAGAAAAGGCAGGAGAGTGGTCAGGTACTGTTTTCTCTCAGTTGTCATGCTGCGCACACAATCGCAGTGTTGTACAGCTTGTTTCATCGCCTTTGCGAAGCTGCCGCTCTCTCCGGCTCCCGGAGACGAAGAAGCTGCTTCTTCGCGCAAAGACGATTCTGCCGCTCACAGTGCTCTGCGGTGTGCGCCGTCTGCCGAAAGAGATCCGGGAGCGGTGCTTAGCTCTGCAGAGCACCGTACCTTCGTCTTTAGCCTCTCTTCTCGTCTACATCCTAGCAAAAAGCTTTTCCACTCTGTCTGGCAAGGAGAAACTGTGCCAGCACAAAAAACATCTCCCATCGTGTTCTAGAGGCTGCACGGAGGTCTGCCGAGTGTTTTGCAAGAAGAGAAAGAAAGTTGTCCAAAACAGCTTGCAATCCAATGTTCATGTGAATAGAAAAGGCAGGAGAGTGGTCAGGTACTGTTTTCTCTCAGTTGGCAAGCTGCGCACACAATCGCAGTGTTGTACAGCTTGTTTCATCACCTTTGCCAAGTTGCCGCTCTCTCCGGCTCCCGGAGACGAAGAAGCTGCTTCTTCGCGCAAAGACGATTCTGCCGCTCACAGTGCTCTGCGGTGTGCGCCTTCTGCCGAAAGAGGCCCGGGAGCTGTGCTTAGCTCTGCAGATCACCGTACCTTCGTCTTTAGCCTCTCTTCTCGTCTACATCTTAGCAAAAAGCTTTTCCACTCTGTCTGGCAAGGAGAAACTGTGCCAGCACAGAAAACATCTCCCATCGTGTTCTAGAGGCTGCACGGAGGTCTGCCGAGTGTTTTGCAAGAAGAGAAAGAAAGTTGTCCAAAACAGCTTGCAATCGAATGTTCATGTGAATAGAAAAGGCAGGAGAGTGGTCAGGTACTGTTTTCTCTCACTTGGCAAGCTGCGCACACAATCGCAGTGTTGTACAGCTTGTTTCATCACCTTTGCGAAGTTGCCGCTCTCTCCGGCTCCCGGAGACGAAGAAGCTGCTTCTTCGCGCAAAGACGATTCTGCAGCTCACAGTGCTCTGCAGTGTGTGTCTTCTGCCGAAAGAGTCCCGGGAGCTGTGCTTAGCTCTGCAGAGCACCCTACCTGCTTCTTTAGCCTCTCTTCTCGTCTACATCTTAGCAAAAAGCTTTTACACTCTGTCTGGCAAGGAGAAACTGTGCCAGTATAGAAAACATCTCCCATCGTGTTCTAGAGGCTGCACGGAGGTCTGCCGAGTGTTTTGCAAGAAGAGAACTAAAGTTGTCCAAAACAGCTTGCAATCGAATGTTCATGTGAATAGAAAAGGCAGGAGAGTGGTCAGGTACTGTTTTCTCTCCGTTGGCAAGCTGCGCACACAATCGCAGTGTTGTACAGCTTGTTTCATCACCTTTGCCAAGTTGCCGCTCTCTCCGGCTCCCGGAGACGAAGAAGCTGCTTCTTCGCGCAAAGACGATTCTGCCGCTCACAGTGCTCTGCGGTGTCTGTCTTCTGCCGAAGGAGGTCCGGGACCTGTGCTTAGCTCTGCAGAGCACCGTACCTTCGTCTTTAGCCTCTCTTCTCGTCTACATCTTAGCAAAAAGCTTTTCCACTCTGTCTGGCAAGGAGAAACTGTGCCAGCACAAAAAACATCTCCCATCGTGTTCTAGAGGCTGCACGGAGGTCTGCCGAGTGTTTTGCAAGAAGAGAAAGAAAGTTGTCCAAAACAGCTTGCAATCGAATGTTCATGTGAATAGAAAAGACAGGAGAGTGGTCAGGTACTGTTTTCTCTCACTTGGCAAGCTGCGCACACAATCGCAGTGTTGTACAGCTTGTTTCATCGCCTTTGCGAAGCTGCCGCTCTCTCCGGCTCCCGGAGACGAAGAAGCTGCTTCTTCGCGCAAAGACGATTCTGCCGCTCACAGTGCTCTGCGGTGTGCGCCTTCTGCCGAAAGAGATCCGGGAGCGGTGCTTAGCTCTGCAGAGCACCGTACCTTCGTCTTTAGCCTCTCTTCTCGTCTACATCTTAGCAAAAAGCTTTTCCACTCTGTCTGGCAAGGAGAAACTGTGCCAGCACAAAAAACATCTCCCATCGTGTTCTAGAGGCTGCACGGAGGTCTGCCGAGTGTTTTGCAAGAAGAGAAAGAAAGTTGTCCAAAACAGCTTGCAATCCAATGTTCATGTGAATAGAAAAGGCAGGAGAGTGGTCAGGTACTGTTTTCTCTCACTTGGCAAGCTGCGCACACAATCGCAGTGTTGTACAGCTTGTTTCATCACCTTTGCCAAGTTGCCGCTCTCTCCGGCTCCCGGCGACGAAGAAGCTGCTTCTTCGCGCAAAGACGATTCTGCCGCTCACAGTGCTCTGCGGTGTGCGCCTTCTGCCGAAAGACGCCCGGGAGCTGTGCTTAGCTCTGCAGATCACCGTACCTTCGTCTTTAGCCTCTCTTCTCGTCTACATCTTAGCAAAAAGCTTTTCCACTCTGTCTGGCAAGGAGAAACTGTGCCAGCACAAAAAACATCTCCCATCGTGTTCTAGAGGCTGCACGGAGGTGTGCCGAGTGTTTTGCAAGAAGAGAAAGAAAGTTGTCCAAAACAGCTTGCAATCGAATGTTCATGTGAATAGAAAAGGCAGGAGAGTGGTCAGGTACTGTTTTCTCTCAGTTGGCAAGCTGCGCACACAATCGCAGTGTTGTACAGCTTGTTTCATCACCTTTGCGAAGTTGCCGCTCTCTCCGGCTCCCGGAGACGAAGAAGCTGCTTCTTCGCGCAAAGACGATTCTGCCGCTCACAGTGCTCTGCGGTGTGCGCCTTCTGCCGAAAGACGCCCGGGAGCGGTGCTTAGCTCTGCAGAGCACCGTACCTTCGTCTTTAGCCTCTCTTCTCGTCTACATCTTAGCAAAAAGCTTTTCCACTCTGTCTGGCAAGGAGAAACTGTGCCAGCACAGAAAACATCTCCCATCGTGTTCTAGAGGCTGCACGGAGGTCTGCCGAGTGTTTTGCAAGAAGAGAAAGAAAGTTGTCCAAAACAGCTTGCAATCGAATGTTCATGTGAATAGAAAAGGCAGGAGAGTGGTCAGGTACTGTTTTCTCTCCGTTGGCAAGCTGCGCACACAATCGCAGTGTTGTACAGCTTGTTTCATCACCTTTGCGAAGTTGACGCTCTCTCCGGCTCCCGGAGACGAAGAAGCTGCTTCTTCGCGCAAAGACGATTCTGCAGCTCACAGTGCTCTGCAGTGTGTGTCTTTTGCCGAAAGAGTCCCGGGAGCTGTGCTTAGCTCTGAGAAGCACCGTACCTTCATCTTTAGCCTCTCTTCTCGTCTACATCTTAGCAAAAAGCTTTTCCACTCTGTCTGGCAAGGAGAAACTGTGCCAGCATAGAAAACATCTCCCATCGTGTTCTAGAGGCTGCACGGAGGTCTGCCGAGTGTTTTGCAAGAAGAGAAAGAAAGTTGTCCAAAACAGCTTGCAATCGAATGTTCATGTGAATAGAAAAGACAGGAGAGTGGTCAGGTACTGTTTTCTCTCCGTTGGCAAGCTGCGCACACAATCGCAGTGTTGTACAGCTTGTTTCATCACCTTTGCCAAGTTGCCGCTCTCTCCGGCTCCCGGAGACGAAGAAGCTGCTTCTTCGCGCAAAGACGATTCTGCCGCTCACAGTGCTCTGCGGTGTGCGCCTCCGGCCGAAAGACGCCCGGGAGCGGTGCTTAGCTCTGCAGAGCACCGTACCTTCGTCTTCAGCCTCTCTTCTCATCTACATCTTAGCAAAAAGCTTTTCCACTCTGTCTGGCAAAGAGAAACTTTGCCAGCACAAAAAACATCCCCCATCGTGTTCTAGAGGCTGCACGGAGGTCTGCCGAGTGTTTTGCAAGAAGAGAAAGAAAGTTGTCCAAAACAGCTTGCAATCCAATGTTCATGTGAATAGAAAAGGCAGGAGAGTGGTCAGGTACTGTTTTCTCTCAGTTGGCAAGCTGCGCACACAATCGCAGTGTTGTACAGCTTGTTTCATCACCTTTGCGAAGTTGCCGCTCTCTCCGGCTCCCGGAGACGAAGAAGCTGCTTCTTCGGGCAAAGACGATTCTGCTGCTCACAGTGCTCTGCAGTGTGTGTCTTCTGCCGAAAGAGGCCCGGGAGCTGTGCTTAGCTCTGCAGAGCACCCTATATGCTTCTTTAGCCTCTCTTCTCGTCTACATCTTACCAAAAAGCTTTTCCACTCTGTCTGGCAAGGAGAAACTGTGCCAGCACAAAAAACATCTCCCATCGTGGTCTAGAGGCTGCACGGAGGTCTGCCGAGTGTTTTGCAAGAAGAGAAAGAAAGTTGTCCAAAACAGCTTGCAATCGAATGTTCATGTGAATAGAAAAGGTAGGAGAGTGGTCAGGTACTGTTTTCTCTCACTTGGCAAGCTGCGCACACAATCGCAGTGTTGTACAGCTTGTTTCATCGCCTTTGCGAAGCTGCCGCTCTCTCCGGCTCCCGGAGACGAAGAAGCTGCTTCTTCGCGCAAAGACGATTCTGCCGCTCACAGTGCTCTGCGGTGTGCGCCTTCTGCCGAAAGAGATCCGGGAGCGGTGCTTAGCTCTGCAGAGCACCGTACCTTCGTCTTTAGCCTCTCTTCTCGTCTACATCCTAGCAAAAAGCTTTTCCACTCTGTCTGGCAAGGAGAAACTGTGCCAGCACAAAAAACATCTCCCATCGTGTTCTAGAGGCTGCACGGAGGTCTGCCGAGTGTTTTGCAAGAAGAGAAAGAAAGTTGTCCAAAACAGCTTGCAATCGAATGTTCATGTGAATAGAAAAGGCAGGAGAGTGGTCAGGTACTGTTTTCTCTCCGTTGGCAAGCTGCGCACACAATCGCAGTGTTGTACAGCTTGTTTCATCACCTTTGCGAAGTTGCCGCTCTCTCCGGCTCCCGGAGACGAAGAAGCTGCTTCTTCGCGCAAAGACGATTCTGCCGCTCACAGTGCTCTGCGGTGTGCGCCTTCTGCGGAAAGACGCCCGGGAGCTGTGCTTAGCTCTGCAGAGCACCGTACCTTCGTCTTTAGCCTCTCTTCTCGTCTACATCTTAGCAAAAAGCTTTTCCACTCTGTCTGGCAAGGAGAAACTGTGCCAGCACAAAAAACATCTCCCATCGTGTTCTAGAGGCTGCACGGAGGTCTGCCGAGTGTTTTGCAAGAAGAGAAAGAAAGTTGTCCAAAACAGCTTGCAATCCAATGTTCATGTGAATAGAAAAGGCAGGAGAGTGGTCAGGTACTGTTTTCTCTCAGTTGGCAAGCTGCGCACACAATCGCAGTGTTGTACAGCTTGTTTCATCACCTTTGCGAAGTTGCCGCTCTCTCCGGCTCCCGGAGACGAAGAAGCTGCTTCTTCGCGCAAAGACGATTCTGCCGCTCACAGTGCTCTGCGGTGTGCGCCTTCTGCCGAAAGACGCCCGGGAGCGGTGCTTAGCTCTGCAGAGCACCGTACCTTCGTCTTTAGCCTCTCTTCTCGTCTACATCTTAGCAAAAAGCTTTTCCACTCTGTCTGGCAAGGAGAAACTGTGCCAGCACAGAAAACATCTCCCATCGTGTTCTAGAGGCTGCACGGAGGTCTGCCGAGTGTTTTGCAAGAAGAGAAAGAAAGTTGTCCAAAACAGCTTGCAATCGAATGTTCATGTGAATAGAAAAGGCAGGAGAGTGGTCAGGTACTGTTTTCTCTCAGTTGGCAAGCTGCGCACACAATCGCAGTGTTGTACAGCTTGTTTCATCACCTTTGCGAAGTTGACGCTCTCTCCGGCTCCCGGAGACGAAGAAGCTGCTTCTTCGCGCAAAGACGATTCTGCAGCTCACAGTGCTCTGCAGTGTGTGTCTTCTGCCGAAAGAGTCCCGGGAGCTGTGCTTAGCTCTGCAGAGCACCGTACCTTCATCTTTAGCCTCTCTTCTCGTCTACATCTTACCAAAAAGCTTTTCCACTCTGTCTGGCAAGGAGAAACTGTGCCAGCATAGAAAACATCTCCCATCGTGTTCTAGAGGCTGCACGGAGGTCTGCCGAGTGTTTTGCAAGAAGAGAAAGAAAGTTGTCCAAAACAGCTTGCAATCCAATGTTCATGTGAATAGAAAAGACAGGAGAGTGGTCAGGTACTGTTTTCTCTCCGTTGGCAAGCTGCGCACACAATCGCAGTGTTGTACAGCTTGTTTCATCACCTTTGCGAAGTTGCCGCTCTCTCCGGCTCCCGGAGACGAAGAAGCTGCTTCTTCGCGCAAAGACGATTCTGCCGCTCACAGTGCTCTGCGGTGTGCGCCTCCGGCCGAAAGACGCCCGGGAGCGGTGCTTAGCTCTGCAGAGCACCGTACCTTCGTCTTCAGCCTCTCTTCTCATCTACATCTTAGCAAAAAGCTTTTCCACTCTGTCTGGCAAAGAGAAACTTTGCCAGCACAAAAAACATCCCCCGTCGTGTTCTAGAGGCTGCACGGAGGTCTGCCGAGTGTTTTGCAAGAAGAGAAAGAAAGTTGTCCAAAACAGCTTGCAATCCAATGTTCATGTGAATAGAAAAGGCAGGAGAGTGGTCAGGTACTGTTTTCTCTCAGTTGGCAAGCTGCGCACACAATCGCAGTGTTGTACAGCTTGTTTCATCACCTTTGCGAAGTTGCCGCTCTCTCCGGCTCCCGGAGACGAAGAAGCTTCTTCTTCGGGCAAAGACGATTCTGCTGCTCACAGTGCTCTGCAGTGTGTGTCTTCTGCCGAAAGAGGCCAGGGAGCTGTGCTTAGCTCTGCAGAGCACCCTATATGCTTCTTTAGCCTCTTTTCTCGTCTACATCTTACCAAAAAGCTTTTCCACTCTGTCTGGCAAGGAGAAACTGTGCCAGCACAAAAAACATCTCCCATCGTGGTCTAGAGGCTGCACGGAGGTCTGCCGAGTGTTTTGCAAGAAGAGAAAGAAAGTTGTCCAAAACAGCTTGCAATCGAATGTTCATGTGAATAGAAAAGACAGGAGAGTGGTCAGGTACTGTTTTCTCTCACTTGGCAAGCTGCGCACACAATCGCAGTGTTGTACAGCTTGTTTCATCGCCTTTGCGAAGCTGCCGCTCTCTCCGGCTCCCGGAGACGAAGAAGCTGCTTCTTCGCGCAAAGACGATTCTGCCGCTCACAGTGCTCTGCGGTGTGCGCCTTCTGCCGAAAGAGATCCGGGAGCGGTGCTTAGCTCTGCAGAGCACCGTACCTTCGTCTTTAGCCTCTCTTCTCGTCTACATCCTAGCAAAAAGCTTTTCCACTCTGTCTGGCAAGGAGAAACTGTGCCAGCACAAAAAACATCTCCCATCGTGTTCTAGAGGCTGCACGGAGGTCTGCCGAGTGTTTTGCAAGAAGAGAAAGAAAGTTGTCCAAAACAGCTTGCAATCGAATGTTCATGTGAATTGAAAAGGTAGGAGAGTGGTCAGGTACTGTTTTCTCTCCGTTGGCAAGCTGCGCACACAATCGCAGTGTTGTACAGCTTGTTTCATCACCTTTGCGAAGTTGCCGCTCTCTCCGGCTCCCGGAGACGAAGAAGCTGCTTCTTCGCGCAAAGACGATTCTGCCGCTCACAGTGCTCTGCGGTGTGCGCCTTCTGCGGAAAGAGGTCCGGGAGCTGTGCTTAGCTCTGCAGATCACCGTACCTTCGTCTTTAGCCTCTCTTCTCGTCTACATCTTAGCAAAAAGCTTTTCCACTCTGTCTGGCAAGGAGAAACTGTGCCAGCACAAAAAACATCTCCCATCGTGTTCTAGAGGCTGCACGGAGGTCTGCCGAGTGTTTTGCAAGAAGAGAAAGAAAGTTGTCCAAAACAGCTTGCAATCGAATGTTCATGTGAATAGAAAAGGCAGGAGAGTGGTCAGGTACTGTTTTCTCTCAGTTGGCAAGCTGCGCACACAATCGCAGTGTTGTACAGCTTGTTTCATCACCTTTGCGAAGTTGCCGCTCTCTCCGGCTCCCGGAGACGAAGAAGCTGCTTCTTCGCGCAAAGACGATTCTGCCGCTCACAGTGCTCTGCGGTGTGCGCCTTCTGCCGAAAGACGCCCGGGAGCGGTGCTTAGCTCTGCAGAGCACCGTACCTTCGTCTTTAGCCTCTCTTCTCGTCTACATCTTAGCAAAAAGCTTTTCCACTCTGTCTGGCAAGGAGAAACTGTGCCAGCACAGAAAACATCTCCCATCGTGTTCTAGAGGCTGCACGGAGGTCTGCCGAGTGTTTTGCAAGAAGAGAAAGAAAGTTGTCCAAAACAGCTTGCAATCGAATGTTCATGTGAATAGAAAAGGCAGGAGAGTGGTCAGGTACTGTTTTCTCTCAGTTGGCAAGCTGCGCACACAATCGCAGTGTTGTACAGCTTGTTTCATCACCTTTGCGAAGTTGACGCTCTCTCTGGCTCCCGGAGACGAAGAAGCTGCTTCTTCGCGCAAAGACGATTCTGCAGCTCACAGTGCTCTGCAGTGTGTGTCTTCTGCCGAAAGAGTCCCGGGAGCTGTGCTTAGCTCTGCAGAGCACCGTACCTTCATCTTTAGCCTCTCTTCTCGTCTACATCTTACCAAAAAGCTTTTCCACTCTGTCTGGCAAGGAGAAACTGTGCCAGCATAGAAAACATCTCCCATCGTGTTCTAGAGGCT
Source organism: Melozone crissalis (assembly GCF_028551555.1). Taxonomy (NCBI): domain Eukaryota; kingdom Metazoa; phylum Chordata; class Aves; order Passeriformes; family Passerellidae; genus Melozone; species Melozone crissalis. The sequence continues at coordinate 255,370 of NW_026536007.1, forward strand.
GCACGGAGGTCTGCCGAGTGTTTTGCAAGAAGAGAAAGAAAGTTGTCCAAAACAGCTTGCAATCCAATGTTCATGTGAATAGAAAAGACAGGAGAGTGGTCAGGTACTGTTTTCTCTCCGTTGGCAAGCTGCGCACACAATCGCAGTGTTGTACAGCTTGTTTCATCACCTTTGCGAAGTTGCCGCTCTCTCCGGCTCCCGGAGACGAAGAAGCTGCTTCTTCGCGCAAAGACGATTCTGCCGCTCACAGTGCTCTGCGGTGTGCGCCTCCGGCCGAAAGACGCCCGGGAGCGGTGCTTAGCTCTGCAGAGCACCGTACCTTCGTCTTCAGCCTCTCTTCTCATCTACATCTTAGCAAAAAGCTTTTCCACTCTGTCTGGCAAAGAGAAACTTTGCCAGCACAAAAAACATCCCCCATCGTGTTCTAGAGGCTGCACGGAGGTCTGCCGAGTGTTTTGCAAGAAGAGAAAGAAAGTTGTCCAAAACAGCTTGCAATCGAATGTTCATGTGAATAGAAAAGGCAGGAGAGTGGTCAGGTACTGTTTTCTCTCACTTGGCAAGCTGCGCACACAATCGCAGTGTTGTACAGCTTGTTTCATCACCTTTGCGAAGTTGCCGCTCTCTCCGGCTCCCGGAGACGAAGAAGCTGCTTCTTCGCGCAAAGACGATTCTGCCGCTCACAGTGCTCTGCGGTGTGCGCCTCCTGCCGAAAGAGGCCCGGGAGCGGTGCTTAGCTCTGCAGAGCACCGTACCTTCGTCTTTAGCCTCTCTTCTCGTCTACATCTTAGCAAAAAGCTTTTCCACTCTGTCTGGCAAGGAGAAACTGTGCCAGCACAGAAAACATCTCCCATCGTGTTCTAGAGGCTGCACGCAGGTCTGCCGAGTGTTTTGCAAGAAGAGAAAGAAAGTTGTCCAAAACAGCTTGCAATCGAATGTTCATGTGAATAGAAAAGGCAGGAGAGTGGTCAGGTACTGTTTTCTCTCCGTTGGCAAGCTGCGCACACAATCGCAGTGTTGTACAGCTTGTTTCATCACCTTTGCCAAGTTGCCGCTCTCTCCGGCTCCCGGAGACGAAGAAGCTGCTTCTTCGCGCAAAGACGATTCTGCCGCTCACAGTGCTCTGCGGTGTGCGCCTCCGGCCGAAAGACGCCCGGGAGCGGTGCTTAGCTCTGCAGAGCACCGTACCTTCGTCTTCAGCCTCTCTTCTCATCTACATCTTAGCAAAAAGCTTTTCCACTCTGTCTGGCAAAGAGAAACTTTGCCAGCACAAAAAACATCCCCCATCGTGTTCTAGAGGCTGCACGGAGGTCTGCCGAGTGTTTTGCAAGAAGAGAAAGAAAGTTGTCCAAAACAGCTTGCAATCCAATGTTCATGTGAATAGAAAAGGCAGGAGAGTGGTCAGGTACTGTTTTCTCTCAGTTGGCAAGCTGCGCACACAATCGCAGTGTTGTACAGCTTGTTTCATCACCTTTGCGAAGTTGCCGCTCTCTCCGGCTCCCGGAGACGAAGAAGCTGCTTCTTCGCGCAAAGACGATTCTGCCGCTCACAGTGCTCTGCGGTGTGCGCCTCCTGCCGAAAGACCCCTGGGAGCGGTGCTTAGCTCTGCAGAGCACCGTACCTTCGTCTTTAGCCTCTCTTCTCGTCTACATCCTAGCAAAAAGCTTTTCCACTCTGTCTGGCAAGGAGAAACTGTGCCAGCACAAAAAACATCTCCCATCGTGTTCTAGAGGCTGCACGGAGGTCTGCCGAGTGTTTTGCAAGAAGAGAAAGAAAGTTGTCCAAACTAGCTTGCAATCCAATGTTCATGTGAATAGAAAAGGCAGGAGAGTGGTCAGGTACTGTTTTCTCTCAGTTGGCAAGCTGCGCACACAATCGCAGTGTTGTACAGCTTGTTTCATCACCTTTGCCAAGTTGCCGCTCTCTCCGGCTCCCGGAGACGAAGAAGCTGCTTCTTCGCGCAAAGACGATTCTGCCGCTCACAGTGCTCTGAGGTGTGCGCCTTCTGCCGAAAGAGATCCGGGAGCGGTGTTTAGCTCTGCAGATCACCGTACCTTCGTCTTTAGCCTCTCTTCTCGTCTACATCTTAGCAAAAAGCTTTTCCACTCTGTCTGGCAAGGAGAAACTGTGCCAGCACAAAAAACATCTCCCATCGTGTTCTAGAGGCTGCACGGAGGTCTGCCGAGTGTTTTGCAAGAAGAGAAAGAAAGTTGTCCAAAACAGCTTGCAATCGAATGTTCATGTGAATAGAAAGGGCAGGAGAGTGGTCAGGTACTGTTTTCTCTCAGTTGGCAAGCTGCGCACACAATCGCAGTGTTGTACAGCTTGTTTCATCACCTTTGCGAAGTTGCCGCTCTCTCTGGCTCCCGGAGACGAAGAAGCTGCTTCTTCGCGCAAAGACGATTCTGCAGCTCACAGGGCTCTGCAGTGTGTGTCTTCTGCCGAAAGAGTCCCGGGAGCTGTGCTTAGCTCTGCAGAGCACCCTACCTGCTTCTTTAGCCTCTCTTCTCGTCTACATCTTAGCAAAAAGCTTTTCCACTCTGTCTGGCAAGGAGAAACTGTGCCAGCATAGAAAACATCTCCCATCGTGTTCTAGAGGCTGCACGGAGGTCTGCCGAGTGTTTTGCAAGAAGAGAAAGAAAGTTGTCCAAAACAGCTTGCAATCCAATGTTCATGTGAATAGAAAAGGCAGGAGAGTGGTCAGGTACTGTTTTCTCTCAGTTGGCAAGCTGCGCACACAATCGCAGTGTTGTACAGCTTGTTTCATCACCTTTGCGAAGTTGCCGCTCCCTCCGGCTCCAGGCGACGAAGAAGCTGCTTCTTCGCGCAAAGACGATTCTGCCGCTCACAGAGCTCTACGGTGTGCGCCTTCTGCCGAAAGAGATCCGGGAGCGGTGCTTAGCTCTGCAGAGCACCGTACCTTCGTCTTTAGCCTCTCTTCTCGTCTACATCTTAGTAAAAAGCTTTTCCACTCTGTCTGGCAAGGAGAAACTGTGCCAGCACAGAAAACATCTCCCATCGTGTTCTAGAGGCTGCACGGAGGTCTGCCGAGTGTTTTGCAAGAAGAGAAAGAAAGTTGTCCAAAACAGCTTGCAATCGAATGTTCATGTGAATAGAAAAGGCAGGAGAGTGGTCAGGTACTGTTTTCTCTCCGTTGGCAAGCTGCACACACAATCACAGTGTTGTACAGCTTGTTTCATCGCCTTTGCGAAGCTGCCGCTCTCTCCGGCTCCCGGAGACGAAGAAGCTGCTTCTTCGCGCTAAGACGATTCTGCCGCTCACAGTGCTCTGAGGTGTGCGCCTTCTGCCGAAAGAGATCCGGGAGCGGTGCTTAGCTCTGCAGAGCACCGTACCTTCGTCTTTAGTCTCTCTTCTCGTCTACATCTTAGCAAAAAGCTTTTCCACTCTGTCTGGCAAGGAGAAACTGTGCCAGCTCAAAAAACACCTCCCATCGTGTTCTAGAGGCTGCACGGAGGTCTGCCGAGTGTTTTGCAAGAAGAGAAAGAAAGTTGTCCAAAACAGCTTGCAATCGAATGTTCATGTGAATAGAAAAGGCAGGAGAGTGGTCAGGTACTGTTTTCTCTCCGTTGGCAAGCTGCGCACACAATCGCAGTGTTGTACAGCTTGTTTCATCACCTTTGCCAAGTTGCCGCTCTCTCCGGCTCCCGGAGACGAAGAAGCTGCTTCTTCGCGCAAAGACGATTCTGCCGCTCACAGTGCTCTGCAGTGTGTGTCTTCTGCCGAAAGACGCCCGGGAGCGGTGCTTAGCTCTGCAGAGCACCCTACCTGCTTCTTTAGCCTCTCTTCTCGTCTACATCTTAGCAAAAAGCTTTTCCACTCTGTCTGGCAAGGAGAAACTGTGCCAGCATAGAAAACATCTCCCATCGTGTTCTAGAGGCTGCACGGAGGTCTGCCGAGTGTTTTGCAAGAAGAGAAAGAAAGTTGTCCAAAACAGCTTGCAATCCAATGTTCATGTGAATAGAAAAGGCAGGAGAGTGGTCAGGTACTGTTTTCTCTCCGTTGGCAAGCTGCGCACACAATCGCAGTGTTGTACAGCTTGTTTCATCACCTTTGCCAAGTTGCCGCTCTCTCCGGCTCCCGGAGACGAAGAAGCTGCTTCTTCGCGCAAAGACGATTCTGCCGCTCACAGTGCTCTGCGGTGTGGGCCTCCTGCCGAAAGACGCCTGGGAGCGGTGCTTAGCTGTGCAGAGCACCGTACCTTCGTCTTTAGCCTCTCTTCTCGTCTACATCTTAGCAAAAAGCTTTTCCACTCTGTCTGGCAAGGAGAAACTGTGCCAGCACAGAAAACATCTCCCATCGTGTTCTAGAGGCTGCACAGAGGTCTGCCGAGTGTTTTGCAAGAAGAGAAAGAAAGTTGTCCAAAACAGCTTGCAATCGAATGTTCATGTGAATAGAAAAGACAGGAGAGTGGTCAGGTACTGTTTTCTCTCCGTTGGCAAGCTGCGCACACAATCGCAGTGTGGTACAGCTTGTTTCATCGCCTTTGCGAAGCTGCCGCTCTCTCCGGCTCCCGGAGACGAAGAAGCTGCTTCTTCGCGCAAAGACGATTCTGCCGCTCACAGTGCTCTGCGGTGTGCGCCTTCTGCCGAAAGAGATCCGGGAGCGGTGCTTAGCTCTGCAGAGCACCGTACCTTCGTCTTTAGCCTCTCTTCTCGTCTACATCTTAGCAAAAAGCTTTTCCACTCTGTCTGGCAAGGAGAAACTGTGCCAGCACAGAAAACATCTCCCATCGTCTTCTAGAGGCTGCACGGAGGTCTGCCGAGTGTTTTGCAAGAAGAGAAAGAAAGTTGTCCAAAACAGCTTGCAATCCAATGTTCATGTGAATAGAAAAGGCAGGAGAGTGGTCAGGTACTGTTTTCTCTCAGTTGGCAAGCTGCGCACACAATCGCAGTGTTGTACAGCTTGTTTCATCACCTTTGCGAAGTTGCCGCTCCCTCCGGCTCCAGGCGCCGAAGAAGCTGCTTCTTCGCGCAAAGACGATTCTGCCGCTCACAGAACTCTACGGTGTGCGCCTTCTGCCGAAAGAGATCCGGGAGCGGTGCTTAGCTCTGCAGAGCACCGTACCTTCGTCTTTAGCCTCTCTTCTCGTCTACATCTTAGTAAAAAGCTTTTCCACTCTGTCTGGCAAGGAGAAACTGTGCCAGCACAGAAAACATCTCCCATCGTGTTCTAGAGGCTGCACGGAGGTCTGCCGAGTGTTTTGCAAGAAGAGAAAGAAAGTTGTCCAAAACAGCTTGCAATCGAATGTTCATGTGAATAGAAAAGGCAGGAGAGTGGTCAGGTACTGTTTTCTCTCCGTTGGCAAGCTGCGCACACAATCGCAGTGTTGTACAGCTTGTTTCATCACCTTTGCGAAGCTGCCGCTCTCTCCGGCTCCAGGAGACGAAGAAGCTGCTTCTTCGCGCAAAGACGATTCTGCCGCTCACAGTGCTCTGAGGTGTGCGCCTTCTGCCGAAAGACGCCCGGGAGCGGTGCTTAGCTCTGCAGAGCACCGTACCTTGGTCGTTAGCCTCTCTTCTCGTCTACATCTTAGCAAAAATCTTTTCCACTCTGTCTGGCAAGGAGAAACTGTGCCGGCACAAAAAACATCTCCCATCGTGTTCTAGAGGCTGCACGCAGGTCTGCCGAGTGTTTTGCAAGAAGAGAAAGAAAGTTGTCCAAAACAGCTTGCAATCGAATGTTCATGTGAATAGAAAAGGCAGGAGAGTGGTCAGGTACTGTTTTCTCTCAGTTGTCATGCTGCGCACACAATCGCAGTGTTGTACAGCTTGTTTCATCACCTTTGCGAAGTTGCCGCTCTCTCCGGCTCCCGGAGACGAAGAAGCTGCTTCTTCGCGCAAAGACGATTCTGCCGCTCACAGTGCTCTGCGGTGTGCGCCTTCTGCCGAAAGAGGTCCGGGAGCTGTGCTTAGCAGTGCAGAGCACCGTACCTTCGTCTTTAGCCTCTCTTCTCGTCTACATCTTAGCAAAAAGCTTTTCCACTCTGTCTGGCAAGGAGAAACTGTGCCAGCACAGAAAACATCTCCCATCGTGTTCTAGAGGCTGCACGGAGGTCTGCCGAGTGTTTTGCAAGAAGAGAAAGAAAGTTGTCCAAAACAGCTTGCAATCGAATGTTCATGTGAATAGAAAAGGCAGGAGAGTGGTCAGGTACTGTTTTCTCTCCGTTGGCAAGCTGCACACACAATCACAGTGTTGTACAGCTTGTTTCATCGCCTTTGCGAAGCTGCCGCTCTCTCCGGCTCCCGGAGACGAAGAAGCTGCTTCTTCGCGCAAAGACGATTCTGCCGCTCACAGTGCTCTGCGGTGTGCGCCTTCTGCCGAAAGAGATCCGGGAGCGGTGCTTAGCTCTGCAGAGCACCGTACCTTCGTCTTTAGTCTCTCTTCTCGTCTACATCTTAGCAAAAAGCTTTTCCACTCTGTCTGGCAAGGAGAAACTGTGCCAGCTCAAAAAACATCTCCCATCGTGTTCTAGAGGCTGCACGGAGGTCTGCCGAGTGTTTTGCAAGAAGAGAAAGAAAGTTGTCCAAAACAGCTTGCAATCCAATGTTCATGTGAATAGAAAAGGCAGGAGAGTGGTCAGGTACTGTTTTCTCTCCGTTGGCAAGCTGCGCACACAATCGCAGTGTTGTACAGCTTGTTTCATCACCTTTGCCAAGTTGCCGCTCTCTCCGGCTCCCGGAGACGAAGAAGCTGCTTCTTCGCGCAAAGACGATTCTGCAGCTCACAGTGCTCTGCAGTGTGTGTCTTCTGCCGAAAGACGCCCGGGAGCGGTGCTTAGCTCTGCAGTGCACCCTACCTGCTTCTTTAGCCTCTCTTATCGTCTACATCTTAGCAAAAAGCTTTTCCACTCTGTCTGGCAATGAGAAACTGTGCCAGCACAGAAAACATCTCCCATCGTGTTCTAGAGGCTGCACAGAGGTCTGCCGAGTGTTTTGCAAGAAGAGAAAGAAAGTTGTCCAAAACAGCTTGCAATCGAATGTTCATGTGAATAGAAAAGACAGGAGAGTGGTCAGGTACTGTTTTCTCTCAGTTGGCAAGCTGCGCACACAATCGCAGTGTTGTACAGCTTGTTTCATCACCTTTGCGAAGCTGCCGCTCTCTCCGGCTCCCGGAGACGAAGAAGCTGCTTCTTCGCGCAAAGACGATTCTGCCGCTCACAGTGCTCTGCGGTGTGCGCCTTCTGCCGAAAGAGGTCCGGGAGCGGTGCTTAGCTCTGCAGAGCACCGTACCTTCGTCTTTAGCCTCTCTTCTCGTCTACATCTTAGCAAAAAGCTTTTCCACTCTGTCTGGCAAGGAGAAACTGTGCCAGCACAAAAAACATCTCCCATTGTGTTCTAGAGGCTGCACGGAGGTCTGCCGAGTGTTTTGCAAGAAGAGAAAGAAAGTTGTCCAAAACAGCTTGCAATCGAATGTTCATGTGAATAGAAAAGGCAGGAGAGTGGTCAGGTACTGTTTTCTCTCAGTTGGCAAGCTGCGCACACAATCGCTGTGTTGTACAGCTTGTTTCATCACCTTTGCCAAGTTGCCGCTCTCTCCGGCTCCCGGAGACGAAGAAGCTGCTTCTTCGCGCAAAGACGATTCTGCCGCTCACAGTGCTCTGCGGTGTGCGCCTCCTGCCGAAAGACGCCCGGGAGCGGTGCTTGGCTCTGCAGAGCACCGTACCTTCGTCTTTAGCCTCTCTTCTCATCTACATCTTAGCAAAAAGCTTTTCCACTCTGTCTGGCAAGGAGAAACTGTGCCAGCACAAAAAACATCTCCCATCGTGTTCTAGAGGCTGCACAGAGGTCTGCCGAGTGTTTTGCAAGAAGAGAAAGAAAGTTGTCCAAAACAGCTTGCAATCGAATGTTCATGTGAATAGAAAAGGCAGGAGAGTGGTCAGGTACTGTTTTCTCTCAGTTGGCAAGCTGCGCACAAAATCGCTGTGTTGTACAGCTTGTTTCATCACCTTTGCGAAGTTGCCGCTCTCTCCGGCTCCCGGAGACGAAGAAGCTGCTTCTTCGCGCAAAGACGATTCTGCCGCTCACAGTGCTCTGCGGTGTGCGCCTCCTGCCGAAAGACGCCCGGGAGCGGTGCTTGGCTCTGCAGAGCACCGTACCTTCGTCTTCAGCCTCTCTTCTCATCTACATCTTAGCAAAAAGCTTTTCCACTCTGTCTGGCAAGGAGAAACTGTGCCAGCACAAAAAACATCTCCCATCGTGTTCTAGAGGCTGCACAGAGGTCTGCCGAGTGTTTTGCAAGAAGAGAAAGAAAGTTGTCCAAAACAGCTTGCAATCGAATGTTCATGTGAATAGAAAAGGCAGGAGAGTGGTCAGGTACTGTTTTCTCTCCGTTGGCAAGCTGCGCACACAATCGCAGTGTTGTACAGCTTGTTTCATCACCTTTGCCAAGTTGCCGCTCTCTCCGGCTCCCGGAGACGAAGAAGCTGCTTCTTCGCGCAAAGACGATTCTGCCGCTCACAGTGCTCTGCAGTGTGTGTCCTCTGCCGAAAGAGGCCCGGGAGCTGTGCTTAGCTCTGCAGAGCACCCTACCTGCTTCTTTAGCCACTCTTCTCGTCTACATCTTAGCAAAAAGCTTTTCCACTCTGTCTGTGAAGAAGAAACTGTGCCAGCACAGAAAACATCTCCCATCATGTTCTAGAGGCTGCACGGAGGTCTGCCGAGTGTTTTGCAAGAAGAGAAAGAAAGTTGTCCAAAACAGCTTGCAATAGAATGTTCATGTGAATAGAAAAGGCAGGAGAGTGGTCAGGTACTGTTTTCTCTCCGTTGGCAAGCTGCACACACAATCACAGTGTTGTACAGCTTGTTTCATCGCCTTTGCGAAGCTGCCGCTCTCTGCGGCTCCCGGAGACGAAGAAGCTGCTTCTTCGCGCTAAGACGATTCTGCCGCTCACAGTGCTCTGCAGTGTGTGTCTTCTGCCGAAAGAGGCCCGGGAGCGGTGCTTAGCTCTGCAGAGCACCGTACCTGCTTCTTTAGCCTCTCTTCTCGTCTACATCTTAGCAAAAAGCTTTTCCACTCTGTCTGGCAAGGAGAAACTGTGCCAGCACAAAAAACATCTCCCATAGTGTTCTAGAGGCTGCACGGAGGTCTGCCGAGTGTTTTGCAAGAAGAGAAAGAAAGTTGTCCAAAACAGCTTGCAATCGAATGTTCAAGTGAATAGAAAAGACAGGAGAGTGGTCAGGTACTGTTTTCTCTCCGTTGGCAAGCTGCGCACACAATCACAGTGTTGTACAGCTTGTTTCATCACCTTTGCCAAGTTGCCGCTCTCTCCGGCTCCCGGAGACGAAGAAGCTGCTTCTTCGCGCAAAGACGATTCTGCCGCTCACAGTGCTCTGCGGTGTGCGCCTTCTGCCGAAAGAGGTCCGGGAGCTGTGCTTAGCTCTGCAGAGCACCGTACCTTCGTCTTTAGCCTCTCTTCTCGTCTACATCTTAGCAAAAAGCTTTTCCACTCTGTCTGGCAAGGAGAAACTGTGCCAGTATAGAAAACATCTCCCATCGTGTTCTAGAGGCTGCACGGAGGTCTGCCGAGTGTTTTGCAAGAAGAGAAAGAAAGTTGTCCAAAACAGCTTGCAATAGAATGTTCATGTGAATAGAAAAGGCAGGAGAGTGGTCAGGTACTGTTTTCTCTCAGTTGGCAAGCTGCGCACACAATCGCAGTGTTGTACAGCTTGTTTCATCGCCTTTGCGAAGCTGCCGCTCTCTCCGGCTCCCGGAGACGAAGAAGCTGCTTCTTCGCGCAAAGACGATTCTGCCGCTCACAGTGCTCTGCGGTGTGCGCCTCCGGCCTAAAGACGCCCGGGAGCGGTGCTTAGCTCTGCAGAGCACCGTACCTTCGTCTTTAGCCTCTCTTCTCATCTACATCTTAGCAAAAAGCTTTTCCACTCTGTCTGGCAAAGAGAAACTTTGCCAGCACAAAAAACATCTCCCATCGTATTCTAGAGGCTGCACGGAGGTCTGCCGAGTGTTTTGCAAGAAGAGAAAGAAAGTTGTCCAAAACAGCTTGCAATCGAATGTTCATGTGAATAGAAAAGGCAGGAGAGTGGTCAGGTACTGTTTTCTCTCAGTTGGCAAGCTGCGCACACAATCGCAGTGTTGTACAGCTTGTTTCATCGCCTTTGCGAAGCTGCCGCTCTCTCCGGCTCCCGGAGACGAAGAAGCTGCTTCTTCGCGCAAAGACGATTCTGCCGCTCACAGTGCTCTGCGGTGTGCGCCTCCGGCCTAAAGACGCCCGGGAGCGGTGCTTAGCTCTGCAGAGCACCGTACCTTCGTCTTCAGCCTCTCTTCTCGTCTACATCTTAGCAAAAAGCTTTTCCACTCTGTCTGGCAAAGAGAAACTTTGCCAGCACAAAAAACATCTCCCATCGTGTTCTAGAGGCTGCACGGAGGTCTGCCGAGTGTTTTGCAAGAAGAGAAAGAAAGTTGTCCAAAACAGCTTGCAATCGAATGTTCATGTGAATAGAAAAGGCAGGAGAGTGGTCAGGTACTGTTTTCTCTCAGTTGGCAAGCTGCGCACACAATCGCAGTGTTGTACAGCTTGTTTCATCACCTTTGCGAAGCTGCCGCTCTCTCCGGCTCCCGGAGACGAAGAAGCTGCTTCTTCGCGCAAAGACGATTCTGCCGCTCACAGTGCTCTGAGGTGTGCGCCTTCTGCCGAAAGACGTCCGGGAGCTGTGCTTAGCTCTGCAGAGCACCGTACCTTGGTCGTTAGCCTCTCTTCTCGTCTACATCTTAGCAAAAAGCTTTTCCACTCTGTCTGGCAAGGAGAAACTGTGCCAGCACAGAAAACATCTCCCATCGTGTTCTAGAGGCTGCACGGAGGTCTGCCGAGTGTTTTGCAAGAAGAGAAAGAAAGTTGTCCAAAACAGCTTGCAATCCAATGTTCATGTGAATAGAAAAGGCAGGAGAGTGGTCAGGTACTGTTTTCTCTCAGTTGGCAAGCTGCGCACACAATCGCAGTGTTGTACAGCTTGTTTCATCACCTTTGCGAAGTTGCCGCTCTCTCCGGCTCCCGGAGACGAAGAAGCTGCTTCTTCGCGCAAAGACGATTCTGCCGCTCACAGTGCTCTGCGGTGTGCGCCTCCGGCCTAAAGACGCCCGGGAGCGGTGCTTAGCTCTGCAGAGCACCGTACCTTCGTCTTCAGCCTCTCTTCTCATCTACATCTTAGCAAAAAGCTTTTCCACTCTGTCTGGCAAAGAGAAACTTTGCCAGCACAAAAAACATCTCCCATCGTGTTCTAGAGGCTGCACGGAGGTCTGCCGAGTGTTTTGCAAGAAGAGAAAGAAAGTTGTCCAAAACAGCTTGCAATCGAATGTTCATGTGAATAGAAAAGACAGGAGAGTGGTCAGGTACTGTTTTCTCTCCGTTGGCAAGCTGCGCACACAATCGCAGTGTTGTACAGCTTGTTTCATCGCCTTTGCGAAGCTGCCGCTCTCTCCGGCTCCCGGAGACGAAGAAGCTGCTTCTTCGCGCAAAGACGATTCTGCCGCTCACAGTGCTCTGAGGTGTGCGCCTTCTGCCGAAAGAGATCCGGGAGCGGTGCTTAGCTCTGCAGAGCACCGTACCTTCGTCTTCAGCGTCTCTTCTCGTCTACATCCTAGCAAAAAGCTTTTCCACTCTGTCTGGCAAGGAGAAACTGTGCCAGCACAAAAAACATCTCCCATCGTGTTCTAGAGGCTGCACGGAGGTCTGCCGAGTGTTTTGCAAGAAGAGAAAGAAAGTTGTCCAAAACAGCTTGCAATCGAATGTTCATGTGAATAGAAAAGGCAGGAGAGTGGTCAGGTACTGTTTTCTCTCAGTTGGCAAGCTGCGCACACAATCGCAGTGTTGTACAGCTTGTTTCATCACCTTTGCGAAGCTGCCGCTCTCTCCGGCTCCCGGAGACGAAGAAGCTGCTTCTTCGCGCAAAGACGATTCTGCCGCTCACAGTGCTCTGCGGTGTGCGACTTCTGCCGAAAGAGATCCGGGAGCGGTGCTTAGCTCTGCAGAGCACCGTACCTTCGTCTTTAGCCTCTCTTCTCGTCTACATCTTAGCAAAAAGCTTTTCCACTCTGTCTGGCAAGGAGAAACTGTGCCAGCATAGAAAACATCTCCCATCGTGTTCTAGAGGCTGCACGGAGGTCTGCCGAGTGTTTTGCAAGAAGAGAAAGAAAGTTGTCCAAAACAGCTTGCAATCCAATGTTCATGTGAATAGAAAAGGCAGGAGAGTGGTCAGGTACTGTTTTCTCTCAGTTGGCAAGCTGCGCACACAATCGCAGTGTTGTACAGCTTGTTTCATCACCTTTGCGAAGTTGCCGCTCCCTCCGGCTCCAGGCGACGAAGAAGCTGCTTCTTCGCGCAAAGACGATTCTGCCGCTCACAGAGCTCTACGGTGTGCGCCTTCTGCCGAAAGAGATCCGGGAGCGGTGCTTAGCTCTGTAGAGCACCGTACCTTCGTCTTTAGCCTCTCTTCTCGTCTACATCTTAGTAAAAAGCTTTTCCACTCTGTCTGGCAAGGAGAAACTGTGCCAGCACAGAAAACATCTCCCATCGTGTTCTAGAGGCTGCACGGAGGTCTGCCGAGTGTTTTGCAAGAAGAGAAAGAAAGTTGTCCAAAACAGCTTGCAATCGAATGTTCATGTGAATAGAAAAGGCAGGAGAGTGGTCAGGTACTGTTTTCTCTCCGTTGGCAAGCTGCACACACAATCGCAGTGTTGTACAGCTTGTTTCATCGCCTTTGCGAAGCTGCCGCTCTCTCCGGCTCCCGGAGACGAAGAAGCTGCTTCTTCGCGCTAAGACGATTCTGCCGCTCACAGTGCTCTGCAGTGTGCGCCTTCTGCCGAAAGAGATCCGGGAGCGGTGCTTAGCTCTGCAGAGCACCGTACCTTCGTCTTTAGTCTCTCTTCTCGTCTACATCTTAGCAAAAAGCTTTTCCACTCTGTCTGGCAAGGAGAAACTGTGCCAGCACAGAAAACATCTCCCATCGTGTTCTAGAGGCTGCACGGAGGTCTGCCGAGTGTTTTGCAAGAAGAGAAAGAAAGTTGTCCAAAACAGCTTGCAATCCAATGTTCATGTGAATAGAAAAGGCAGGAGAGTGGTCAGGTACTGTTTTCTCTCAGTTGGCAAGCTGCGCACACAATCGCAGTGTTGTACAGCTTGTTTCATCACCTTTGCCAAGTTGCCGCTCTCTCCGGCTCCCGGAGACGAAGAAGCTGCTTCTTCGCGCAAAGACGATTCTGCCGCTCACAGTGCTCTGCAGTGTGTGTCTTCTGCCGAAACACGCCCGGGAGCGGTGCTTAGCTCTGCAGAGCACCCTACCTGCTTCTTTAGCCTCTCTTCTCGTCTACATCTTAGCAAAAAGCTTTTCCACTCTGTCTGGCAAGGAGAAACTGTGCCAGCATAGAAAACATCTCCCATCGTGTTCTAGAGGCTGCACGGAGGTCTGCCGAGTGTTTTGCAAGAAGAGAAAGAAAGTTGTCCAAAACAGCTTGCAATCCAATGTTCATGTGAATAGAAAAGGCAGGAGAGTGGTCAGGTACTGTTTTCTCTCCGTTGGCAAGCTGCGCACACAATCGCAGTGTTGTACAGCTTGTTTCATCACCTTTGCCAAGTTGCCGCTCTCTCCGGCTCCCGGAGACGAAGAAGCTGCTTCTTCGCGCAAAGACGATTCTGCCGCTCACAGTGCTCTGCGGTGTGCGCCTCCTGCCGAAAGACGCCTGGGAGCGGTGCTTAGCTGTGCAGAGCACCGTACCTTCGTCTTTAGCCTCTCTTCTCGTCTACATCTTAGCAAAAAGCTTTTCCACTCTGTCTGGCAAGGAGAAACTGTGCCAGCACAGAAAACATCTCCCATCGTCTTCTAGAGGCTGCACGGAGGTCTGCCGAGTGTTTTGCAAGAAGAGAAAGAAAGTTGTCCAAAACAGCTTGCAATCGAATGTTCATGTGAATAGAAAAGACAGGAGAGTGGTCAGGTACTGTTTTCTCTCCGTTGGCAAGCTGCGCACACAATCGCAGTGTGGTACAGCTTGTTTCATCGCCTTTGCGAAGCTGCCGCTCTCTCCGGCTCCCGGAGACGAAGAAGCTGCTTCTTCGCGCAAAGACGATTCTGCCGCTCACAGTGCTCTGCGGTGTGCGCCTTCTGCCGAAAGAGGTCCGGGAGCTGTGCTTAGCAGTGCAGAGCACCGTACCTTCGTCTTTAGCCTCTCTTCTCGTCTACATCTTAGCAAAAAGCTTTTCCACTCTGTCTGGCAAGGAGAAACTGTGCCAGCACAGAAAACATCTCCCATCGTGTTCTAGAGGCTGCACGGAGGTCTGCCGAGTGTTTTGCAAGAAGAGAAAGAAAGTTGTCCAAAACAGCTTGCAATCGAATGTTCATGTGAATAGAAAAGGCAGGAGAGTGGTCAGGTACTGTTTTCTCTCCGTTGGCAAGCTGCACACACAATCACAGTGTTGTACAGCTTGTTTCATCGCCTTTGCGAAGCTGCCGCTCTCTCCGGCTCCCGGAGACGAAGAAGCTGCTTCTTCGCGCAAAGACGATTCTGCCGCTCACAGTGCTCTGCGGTGTGCGCCTTCTGCCGAAAGAGATCCGGGAGCGGTGCTTAGCTCTGCAGAGCACCGTACCTTCGTCTTTAGTCTCTCTTCTCGTCTACATCTTAGCAAAAAGCTTTTCCACTCTGTCTGGCAAGGAGAAACTGTGCCAGCTCAAAAAACATCTCCCATCGTGTTCTAGAGGCTGCACGGAGGTCTGCCGAGTGTTTTGCAAGAAGAGAAAGAAAGTTGTCCAAAACAGCTTGCAATCCAATGTTCATGTGAATAGAAAAGGCAGGAGAGTGGTCAGGTACTGTTTTCTCTCCGTTGGCAAGCTGCGCACACAATCGCAGTGTTGTACAGCTTGTTTCATCACCTTTGCGAAGTTGCCGCTCTCTCCGGCTCCCGGAGACGAAGAAGCTGCTTCTTCGCGCAAAGACGATTCTGCAGCTCACAGTGCTCTGCAGTGTGTGTCTTCTGCCGAAAGAGGTCCGGGAGCGGTGCTTAGCTCTGCAGAGCACCCTACCTGCTTCTTTAGCCTCTCTTATCGTCTACATCTTAGCAAAAAGCTTTTCCACTCTGTCTGGCAAGGAGAAACTGTGCCAGCACAGAAAACATCTCCCATCGTGTTCTAGAGGCTGCACAGAGGTCTGCCGAGTGTTTTGCAAGAAGAGAAAGAAAGTTGTCCAAAACAGCTTGCAATCGAATGTTCATGTGAATAGAAAAGACAGGAGAGTGGTCAGGTACTGTTTTCTCTCAGTTGGCAAGCTGCGCACACAATCGCAGTGTTGTACAGCTTGTTTCATCACCTTTGCGAAGCTGCCGCTCTCTCCGGCTCCCGGAGACGAAGAAGCTGCTTCTACGCGCAAAGACGATTCTGCCGCTCACAGTGCTCTGCGGTGTGCGCCTTCTGCCGAAAGAGGTCCGGGAGCGGTGCTTAGCTCTGCAGAGCACCGTACCTTCGTCTTTAGCCTCTCTTCTCGTCTACATCTTAGCAAAAAGCTTTTCCACTCTGTCTGGCAAGGAGAAACTGTGCCAGCACAAAAAACATCTCCCATTGTGTTCTAGAGGCTGCACGGAGGTCTGCCGAGTGTTTTGCAAGAAGAGAAAGAAAGTTGTCCAAAACAGCTTGCAATCGAATGTTCATGTGAATAGAAAAGGCAGGAGAGTGGTCAGGTACTGTTTTCTCTCAGTTGGCAAGCTGCGCACACAATCGCTGTGTTGTACAGCTTGTTTCATCACCTTTGCCAAGTTGCCGCTCTCTCCGGCTCCCGGAGACGAAGAAGCTGCTTCTTCGCGCAAAGACGATTCTGCCGCTCACAGTGCTCTGCGGTGTGCGCCTCCTGCCGAAAGACGCCCGGGAGCGGTGCTTGGCTCTGCAGAGCACCGTACCTTCGTCTTTAGCCTCTCTTCTCATCTACATCTTAGCAAAAAGCTTTTCCACTCTGTCTGGCAAGGAGAAACTGTGCCAGCACAAAAAACATCTCCCATCGTGTTCTAGAGGCTGCACAGAGGTCTGCCGAGTGTTTTGCAAGAAGAGAAAGAAAGTTGTCCAAAACAGCTTGCAATCGAATGTTCATGTGAATAGAAAAGGCAGGAGAGTGGTCAGGTACTGTTTTCTCTCAGTTGGCAAGCTGCGCACAAAATCGCTGTGTTGTACAGCTTGTTTCATCACCTTTGCGAAGTTGCCGCTCTCTCCGGCTCCCGGAGACGAAGAAGCTGCTTCTTCGCGCAAAGACGATTCTGCCGCTCACAGTGCTCTGCGGTGTGCGCCTCCTGCCGAAAGACGCCCGGGAGCGGTGCTTGGCTCTGCAGAGCACCGTACCTTCGTCTTCAGCCTCTCTTCTCATCTACATCTTAGCAAAAAGCTTTTCCACTCTGTCTGGCAAGGAGAAACTGTGCCAGCACAAAAAACATCTCCCATCGTGTTCTAGAGGCTGCACAGAGGTCTGCCGAGTGTTTTGCAAGAAGAGAAAGAAAGTTGTCCAAAACAGCTTGCAATCGAATGTTCATGTGAATAGAAAAGGCAGGAGAGTGGTCAGGTACTGTTTTCTCTCCGTTGGCAAGCTGCGCACACAATCGCAGTGTTGTACAGCTTGTTTCATCACCTTTGCCAAGTTGCCGCTCTCTCCGGCTCCCGGAGACGAAGAAGCTGCTTCTTCGCGCAAAGACGATTCTGCCGCTCACAGTGCTCTGCAGTGTGTGTCCTCTGCCGAAAGAGGCCCGGGAGCTGTGCTTAGCTCTGCAGAGCACCCTACCTGCTTCTTTAGCCACTCTTCTCGTCTACATCTTAGCAAAAAGCTTTTCCACTCTGTCTGTGAAGAAGAAACTGTGCCAGCACAGAAAACATCTCCCATCGTGTTCTAGAGGCTGCACGGAGGTCTGCCGAGTGTTTTGCAAGAAGAGAAAGAAAGTTGTCCAAAACAGCTTGCAATAGAATGTTCATGTGAATAGAAAAGGCAGGAGAGTGGTCAGGTACTGTTTTCTCTCCGTTGGCAAGCTGCACACACAATCACAGTGTTGTACAGCTTGTTTCATCGCCTTTGCGAAGCTGCCGCTCTCTGCGGCTCCCGGAGACGAAGAAGCTGCTTCTTCGCGCTAAGACGATTCTGCCGCTCACAGTGCTCTGCAGTGTGTGTCTTCTGCCGAAAGAGGCCCGGGAGCGGTGCTTAGCTCTGCAGAGCACCGTACCTGCTTCTTTAGCCTCTCTTCTCGTCTACATCTTAGCAAAAAGCTTTTCCACTCTGTCTGGCAAGGAGAAACTGTGCCAGCACAAAAAACATCTCCCATAGTGTTCTAGAGGCTGCACGGAGGTCTGCCGAGTGTTTTGCAAGAAGAGAAAGAAAGTTGTCCAAAACAGCTTGCAATCGAATGTTCAAGTGAATAGAAAAGGCAGGAGAGTGGTCAGGTACTGTTTTCTCTCCGTTGGCAAGCTGCGCACACAATCACAGTGTTGTACAGCTTGTTTCATCACCTTTGCCAAGTTGCCGCTCTCTCCGGCTCCCGGAGACGAAGAAGCTGCTTCTTCGCGCAAAGACGATTCTGCCGCTCACAGTGCTCTGCGGTGTGCGCCTTCTGCCGAAAGAGGTCCGGGAGCTGTGCTTAGCTCTGCAGAGCACCGTACCTTCGTCTTTAGCCTCTCTTCTCGTCTACATCTTAGCAAAAAGCTTTTCCACTCTGTCTGGCAAGGAGAAACTGTGCCAGTATAGAAAACATCTCCCATCGTGTTCTAGAGGCTGCACGGAGGTCTGCCGAGTGTTTTGCAAGAAGAGAAAGAAAGTTGTCCAAAACAGCTTGCAATAGAATGTTCATGTGAATAGAAAAGGCAGGAGAGTGGTCAGGTACTGTTTTCTCTCAGTTGGCAAGCTGCGCACACAATCGCAGTGTTGTACAGCTTGTTTCATCGCCTTTGCGAAGCTGCCGCTCTCTCCGGCTCCCGGAGACGAAGAAGCTGCTTCTTCGCGCAAAGACGATTCTGCCGCTCACAGTGCTCTGCGGTGTGCGCCTCCGGCCTAAAGACGCCCGGGAGCGGTGCTTAGCTCTGCAGAGCACCGTACCTTCGTCTTTAGCCTCTCTTCTCATCTACATCTTAGCAAAAAGCTTTTCCACTCTGTCTGGCAAAGAGAAACTTTGCCAGCACAAAAAACATCTCCCATCGTATTCTAGAGGCTGCACGGAGGTCTGCCGAGTGTTTTGCAAGAAGAGAAAGAAAGTTGTCCAAAACAGCTTCCAATCGAATGTTCATGTGAATAGAAAAGGCAGGAGAGTGGTCAGGTACTGTTTTCTCTCAGTTGGCAAGCTGCGCACACAATCGCAGTGTTGTACAGCTTGTTTCATCGCCTTTGCGAAGCTGCCGCTCTCTCCGGCTCCCGGAGACGAAGAAGCTGCTTCTTCGCGCAAAGACGATTCTGCCGCTCACAGTGCTCTGCGGTGTGCGCCTCCGGCCTAAAGACGCCCGGGAGCGGTGCTTAGCTCTGCAGAGCACCGTACCTTCGTCTTCAGCCTCTCTTCTCATCTACATCTTAGCAAAAAGCTTTTCCACTCTGTCTGGCAAAGAGAAACTTTGCCAGCACAAAAAACATCTCCCATCGTGTTCTAGAGGCTGCACGGAGGTCTGCCGAGTGTTTTGCAAGAAGAGAAAGAAAGTTGTCCAAAACAGCTTGCAATCGAATGTTCATGTGAATAGAAAAGGCAGGAGAGTGGTCAGGTACTGTTTTCTCTCAGTTGGCAAGCTGCGCACACAATCGCAGTGTTGTACAGCTTGTTTCATCGCCTTTGCGAAGCTGCCGCTCTCTCCGGCTCCCGGAGACGAAGAAGCTGCTTCTTCGCGCAAAGACGATTCTGCCGCTCACAGTGCTCTGAGGTGTGCGCCTTCTGCCGAAAGACGTCCGGGAGCTGTGCTTAGCTCTGCAGAGCACCGTACCTTGGTCGTTAGCCTCTCTTCTCGTCTACATCTTAGCAAAAAGCTTTTCCACTCTGTCTGGCAAGGAGAAACTGTGCCAGCACAGAAAACATCTCCCATCGTGTTCTAGAGGCTGCACGGAGGTCTGCCGAGTGTTTTGCAAGAAGAGAAAGAAAGTTGTCCAAAACAGCTTGCAATCGAATGTTCATGTGAATAGAAAAGGCAGGAGAGTGGTCAGGTACTGTTTTCTCTCAGTTGGCAAGCTGCGCACACAATCGCAGTGTTGTACAGCTTGTTTCATCACCTTTGCGAAGTTGCCGCTCTCTCCGGCTCCCGGAGACGAAGAAGCTGCTTCTTCGCGCAAAGACGATTCTGCCGCTCACAGTGCTCTGCGGTGTGCGCCTCCGGCCTAAAGACGCCCGGGAGCGGTGCTTAGCTCTGCAGAGCACCGTACCTTCGTCTTCAGCCTCTCTTCTCATCTACATCTGAGCAAAAAGCTTTTCCACTCTGTCTGGCAAAGAGAAACTTTGCCAGCACAAAAAACATCTCCCATCGTGTTCTAGAGGCTGCACGGAGGTCTGCCGAGTGTTTTGCAAGAAGAGAAAGAAAGTTGTCCAAAACAGCTTGCAATCGAATGTTCATGTGAATAGAAAAGACAGGAGAGTGGTCAGGTACTGTTTTCTCTCCGTTGGCAAGCTGCGCACACAATCGCAGTGTTGTACAGCTTGTTTCATCGCCTTTGCGAAGCTGCCGCTCTCTCCGGCTCCCGGAGACGAAGAAGCTGCTTCTTCGCGCAAAGACGATTCTGCCGCTCACAGTGCTCTGCGTTGTGCGCCTTCTGCCGAAAGAGATCCGGGAGCGGTGCTTAGCTCTGCAGAGCACCGTACCTTCGTCTTCAGCGTCTCTTCTCGTCTACATCCTAGCAAAAAGCTTTTCCACTCTGTCTGGCAAGGAGAAACTGTGCCAGCACAAAAAACATCTCCCATCGTGTTCTAGAGGCTGCACGGAGGTCTGCCGAGTGTTTTGCAAGAAGAGAAAGAAAGTTGTCCAAAACAGCTTGCAATCGAATGTTCATGTGAATAGAAAAGGCAGGAGAGTGGTCAGGTACTGTTTTCTCTCAGTTGGCAAGCTGCGCACACAATCGCAGTGTTGTACAGCTTGTTTCATCACCTTTGCGAAGCTGCCGCTCTCTCCGGCTCCCGGAGACGAAGAAGCTGCTTCTTCGCGCAAAGACGATTCTGCCGCTCACAGTGCTCTGCGGTGTGCGCCTTCTGCCGAAAGAGATCCGGGAGCGGTGCTTAGCTCTGCAGAGCACCGTACCTTCGTCTTTAGCCTCTCTTCTCGTCTACATCTTAGCAAAAAGCTTTTCCACTCTGTCTGGCAAGGAGAAACTGTGCCAGCACAGAAAACATCTCCCATCGTGTTCTAGAGGCTGCACGGAGGTCTGCTGAGTGTTTTGCAAGAAGAGAAAGAAAGTTGTCCAAAACAGCTTGCAATCCAATGTTCATGTGAATAGAAAAGGCAGGAGAGTGCTCAGGTACTGTTTTCTCTCAGTTGGCAAGCTGCGCACACAATCGCAGTGTTGTACAGCTTGTTTCATCACCTTTGCGAAGGTGCCGCTCCCTCCGGCTCCAGGCGACGAAGAAGCTGCTTCTTCGCGCAAAGACGATTCTGCCGCTCACAGAGCTCTACGGTGTGCGCCTTCTGCCGAAAGAGATCCGGGAGCGGTGCTTAGCTCTGCAGAGCACCGTACCTTCGTCTTTAGCCTCTCTTCTCGTCTACATCTTAGTAAAAAGCTTTTCCACTCTGTCTGGCAAGGAGAAACTGTGCCAGCACAGAAAACATCTCCCATCGTGTTCTAGAGGCTGCACGGAGGTCTGCCGAGTGTTTTGCAAGAAGAGAAAGAAAGTTGTCCAAAACAGCTTGCAATCGAATGTTCATGTGAATAGAAAAGGCAGGAGAGTGGTCAGGTACTGTTTTCTCTCCGTTGGCAAGCTGCACACACAATCACAGTGTTGTACAGCTTGTTTCATCGCCTTTGCGAAGCTGCCGCTCTCTCCGGCTCCCGGAGACGAAGAAGCTGCTTCTTCGCGCTAAGACGATTCTGCCGCTCACAGTGCTCTGAGGTGTGCGCCTTCTGCCGAAAGAGATCCGGGAGCGGTGCTTAGCTCTGCAGAGCACCGTACCTTCGTCTTTAGTCTCTCTTCTCGTCTACATCTTAGCAAAAAGCTTTTCCACTCTGTCTGGCAAGGAGAAACTGTGCCAGCTCAAAAAACAACTCCCATCGTGTTCTAGAGGCTGCACGGAGGTCTGCCGAGTGTTTTGCAAGAAGAGAAAGAAAGTTGTCCAAAACAGCTTGCAATCGAATGTTCATGTGAATAGAAAAGGCAGGAGAGTGGTCAGGTACTGTTTTCTCTCCGTTGGCAAGCTGCGCACACAATCGCAGTGTTGTACAGCTTGTTTCATCACCTTTGCCAAGTTGCCGCTCTCTCCGGCTCCCGGAGACGAAGAAGCTGCTTCTTCGCGCAAAGACGATTCTGCCGCTCACAGTGCTCTGAGGTGTGCGCCTTCTGCCGAAAGACGTCCGGGAGCTGTGCTTAGCTCTGCAGAGCACCGTACCTTGGTCGTTAGCCTCTCTTCTCGTCTACATCTTAGCAAAAAGCTTTTCCACTCTGTCTGGCAAGGAGAAACTGTGCCAGCACAGAAAACATCTCCCATCGTGTTCTAGAGGCTGCACGGAGGTCTGCCGAGTGTTTTGCAAGAAGAGAAAGAAAGTTGTCCAAAACAGCTTGCAATCGAATGTTCATGTGAATAGAAAAGGCAGGAGAGTGGTCAGGTACTGTTTTCTCTCAGTTGGCAAGCTGCGCACACAATCGCAGTGTTGTACAGCTTGTTTCATCACCTTTGCGAAGTTGCCGCTCTCTCCGGCTCCCGGAGACGAAGAAGCTGCTTCTTCGCGCAAAGACGATTCTGCCGCTCACAGTGCTCTGCGGTGTGCGCCTCCGG
Source organism: Melozone crissalis (assembly GCF_028551555.1). NCBI lineage: Eukaryota > Metazoa > Chordata > Aves > Passeriformes > Passerellidae > Melozone > Melozone crissalis. The sequence continues at coordinate 277,293 of NW_026536007.1, forward strand.
CCTAAAGACGCCCGGGAGCGGTGCTTAGCTCTGCAGAGCACCGTACCTTCGTCTTCAGCCTCTCTTCTCATCTACATCTTAGCAAAAAGCTTTTCCACTCTGTCTGGCAAAGAGAAACTTTGCCAGCACAAAAAACATCTCCCATCGTGTTCTAGAGGCTGCACGGAGGTCTGCCGAGTGTTTTGCAAGAAGAGAAAGAAAGTTGTCCAAAACAGCTTGCAATCGAATGTTCATGTGAATAGAAAAGACAGGAGAGTGGTCAGGTACTGTTTTCTCTCCGTTGGCAAGCTGCGCACACAATCGCAGTGTTGTACAGCTTGTTTCATCGCCTTTGCGAAGCTGCCGCTCTCTCCGGCTCCCGGAGACGAAGAAGCTGCTTCTTCGCGCAAAGACAATTCTGCCGCTCACAGTGCTCTGCGTTGTGCGCCTTCTGCCGAAAGAGATCCGGGAGCGGTGCTTAGCTCTGCAGAGCACCGTACCTTCGTCTTCAGCGTCTCTTCTCGTCTACATCCTAGCAAAAAGCTTTTCCACTCTGTCTGGCAAGGAGAAACTGTGCCAGCACAAAAAACATCTCCCATCGTGTTCTAGAGGCTGCACGGAGGTCTGCCGAGTGTTTTGCAAGAAGAGAAAGAAAGTTGTCCAAAACAGCTTGCAATCGAATGTTCATGTGAATAGAAAAGGCAGGAGAGTGGTCAGGTACTGTTTTCTCTCAGTTGGCAAGCTGCGCACACAATCGCAGTGTTGTACAGCTTGTTTCATCACCTTTGCGAAGCTGCCGCTCTCTCCGGCTCCCGGAGACGAAGAAGCTGCTTCTTCGCGCAAAGACGATTCTGCCGCTCACAGTGCTCTGCGGTGTGCGCCTTCTGCCGAAAGAGATCCGGGAGCGCTGCTTAGCTCTGCAGAGCACCGTACCTTCGTCTTTAGCCTCTCTTCTCGTCTACATCTTAGCAAAAAGCTTTTCCACTCTGTCTGGCAAGGAGAAACTGTGCCAGCACAGAAAACATCTCCCATCGTGTTCTAGAGGCTGCACGGAGGTCTGCCGAGTGTTTTGCAAGAAGAGAAAGAAAGTTGTCCAAAACAGCTTGCAATCCAATGTTCATGTGAATAGAAAAGGCAGGAGAGTGCTCAGGTACTGTTTTCTCTCAGTTGGCAAGCTGCGCACACAATCGCAGTGTTGTACAGCTTGTTTCATCACCTTTGCGAAGGTGCCGCTCCCTCCGGCTCCAGGCGACGAAGAAGCTGCTTCTTCGCGCAAAGACGATTCTGCCGCTCACAGAGCTCTACGGTGTGCGCCTTCTGCCGAAAGAGATCCGGGAGCGGTGCTTAGCTCTGCAGAGCACCGTACCTTCGTCTTTAGCCTCTCTTCTCGTCTACATCTTAGTAAAAAGCTTTTCCACTCTGTCTGGCAAGGAGAAACTGTGCCAGCACAGAAAACATCTCCCATCGTGTTCTAGAGGCTGCACGGAGGTCTGCCGAGTGTTTTGCAAGAAGAGAAAGAAAGTTGTCCAAAACAGCTTGCAATCGAATGTTCATGTGAATAGAAAAGGCAGGAGAGTGGTCAGGTACTGTTTTCTCTCCGTTGGCAAGCTGCACACACAATCACAGTGTTGTACAGCTTGTTTCATCGCCTTTGCGAAGCTGCCGCTCTCTCCGGCTCCCGGAGACGAAGAAGCTGCTTCTTCGCGCTAAGACGATTCTGCCGCTCACAGTGCTCTGAGGTGTGCGCCTTCTGCCGAAAGAGATCCGGGAGCGGTGCTTAGCTCTGCAGAGCACCGTACCTTCGTCTTTAGTCTCTCTTCTCGTCTACATCTTAGCAAAAAGCTTTTCCACTCTGTCTGGCAAGGAGAAACTGTGCCAGCTCAAAAAACAACTCCCATCGTGTTCTAGAGGCTGCACGGAGGTCTGCCGAGTGTTTTGCAAGAAGAGAAAGAAAGTTGTCCAAAACAGCTTGCAATCCAATGTTCATGTGAATAGAAAAGGCAGGAGAGTGGTCAGGTACTGTTTTCTCTCCGTTGGCAAGCTGCGCACACAATCGCAGTGTTGTACAGCTTGTTTCATCACCTTTGCCAAGTTGCCGCTCTCTCCGGCTCCCGGAGACGAAGAAGCTGCTTCTTCGCGCAAAGACGATTCTGCCGCTCACAGTGCTCTGCGGTGTGCGCCTCCTGCCGAAAGACGCCTGGGAGCGGTGCTTAGCTGTGCAGAGCACCGTACCTTCGTCTTTAGCCTCTCTTCTCGTCTACATCTTAGCAAAAAGCTTTTCCACTCTGTCTGGCAAGGAGAAACTGTGCCAGCACAGAAAACATCTCCCATCGTGTTCTAGAGGCTGCACGGAGGTCTGCCGAGTGTTTTGCAAGAAGAGAAAGAAAGTTGTCCAAAACAGCTTGCAATCGAATGTTCATGTGAATAGAAAAGACAGGAGAGTGGTCAGGTACTGTTTTCTCTCCGTTGGCAAGCTGCGCACACAATCGCAGTGTGGTACAGCTTGTTTCATCACCTTTGCGAAGCTGCCGCTCTCTCCGGCTCCCGGAGACGAAGAAGCTGCTTCTTCGCGCTAAGACGATTCTGCCGCTCACAGTGCTCTGCGGTGTGCGCCTTCTGCCGAAAGAGATCCGGGAGCGGTGCTTAGCTCTGCAGAGCACCGTACCTTCGTCTTTAGCCTCTCTTCTCGTCTACATCTTAGCAAAAAGCTTTTCCACTCTGTCTGGCAAGGAGAAACTGTGCCAGCACAGAAAACATCTCCCATCGTGTTCTAGAGGCTGCACGGAGGTCTGCCGAGTGTTTTGCAAGAAGAGAAAGAAAGTTGTCCAAAACAGCTTGCAATCGAATGTTCATGTGAATAGAAAAGGCAGGAGAGTGGTCAGGTACTGTTTTCTCTCAGTTGGCAAGCTGCGCACACAATCGCAGTGTTGTACAGCTTGTTTCATCACCTTTGCGAAGTTGCCGCTCCCTCAGGCTCCAGGCGCCGAAGAAGCTGCTTCTTCGCGCAAAGACGATTCTGCCGCTCACAGAACTCTACGGTGTGCGCCTTCTGCCGAAAGAGATCCGGGAGCGGTGCTTAGCTCTGCAGAGCACCGTACCTTCGTCTTTAGCCTCTCTTCTCGTCTACATCTTAGTAAAAAGCTTTTCCACTCTGTCTGGCAAGGAGAAACTGTGCCAGCACAGAAAACATCTCCCATCGTGTTCTAGAGGCTGCACGGAGGTCTGCCGAGTGTTTTGCAAGAAGAGAAAGAAAGTTGTCCAAAACAGCTTGCAATCGAATGTTCATGTGAATAGAAAAGGCAGGAGAGTGGTCAGGTACTGTTTTCTCTCCGTTGGCAAGCTGCACACACAATCACAGTGTTGTACAGCTTGTTTCATCGCCTTTGCGAAGCTGCCGCTCTCTCCGGCTCCCGGAGACGAAGAAGCTGCTTCTTCGCGCAAAGACGATTCTGCCGCTCACAGTGCTCTGCGGTGTGCGCCTTCTGCCGAAAGAGATCCGGGAGCGGTGCTTAGCTCTGCAGAGCACCGTACCTTCGTCTTTAGTCTCTCTTCTCGTCTACATCTTAGCAAAAAGCTTTTCCACTCTGTCTGGCAAGGAGAAACTGTGCCAGCTCAAAAAACATCTCCCATCGTGTTCTAGAGGCTGCACGGAGGTCTGCCGAGTGTTTTGCAAGAAGAGAAAGAAAGTTGTCCAAAACAGCTTGCAATCGAATGTTCATGTGAATAGAAAAGGCAGGAGAGTGGTCAGGTACTGTTTTCTCTCCGTTGGCAAGCTGCGCACACAATCGCAGTGTTGTACAGCTTGTTTCATCACCTTTGCGAAGTTGCCGCTCTCTCCGGCTCCCGGAGACGAAGAAGCTGCTTCTTCGCGCAAAGACGATTCTGCCGCTCACAGTGCTCTGCAGTGTGTGTCTTCTGCCGAAAGACGCCCGGGAGCGGTGCTTAGCTCTGCAGAGCACCCTACCTGCTTCTTTAGCCTCTCTTCTCGTCTACATCTTAGCAAAAAGCTTTTCCACTCTGTCTGGCAAGGAGAAACTGTGCCAGCACAGAAAACATCTCCCATCGTGTTCTAGAGGCTGCACAGAGGTCTGCCGAGTGTTTTGCAAGAAGAGAAAGAAAGTTGTCCAAAACAGCTTGCAATCGAATGTTCATGTGAATAGAAAAGACAGGAGAGTGGTCAGGTACTGTTTTCTCTCACTTGGCAAGCTGCGCACACAATCGCAGTGTTGTACAGCTTGTTTCATCACCTTTGGGAAGCTGCCGCTCTCTCCGGCTCCCGGAGACGAAGAAGCTGCTTCTTCGCGCAAAGACGATTCTGCCGCTCACAGTGCTCTGCGGTGTGCGCCTTCTGCCGAAAGAGGTCCGGGAGCGGTGCTTAGCTCTGCAGAGCACCGTACCTTCGTCTTTAGCCTCTCTTCTCGTCTACATCTTAGCAAAAAGCTTTTCCACTCTGTCTGGCAAGGAGAAACTGTGCCAGCACAAAAAACATCTCCCATTGTGTTCTAGAGGCTGCACGGAGGTCTGCCGAGTGTTTTGCAAGAAGAGAAAGAAAGTTGTCCAAAACAGCTTGCAATCGAATGTTCATGTGAATAGAAAAGGCAGGAGAGTGGTCAGGTACTGTTTTCTCTCAGTTGGCAAGCTGCGCACACAATCGCTGTGTTGTACAGCTTGTTTCATCACCTTTGCCAAGTTGCCGCTCTCTCCGGCTCCCGGAGACGAAGAAGCTGCTTCTTCGCGCAAAGACGATTCTGCCGCTCACAGTGCTCTGCGGTGTGCGCCTCCTGCCGAAAGACGCCCGGGAGCGGTGCTTGGCTCTGCAGAGCACCGTACCTTCGTCTTTAGCCTCTCTTCTCATCTACATCTTAGCAAAAAGCTTTTCCACTCTGTCTGGCAAGGAGAAACTGTGCCAGCACAAAAAACATCTCCCATCGTGTTCTAGAGGCTGCACAGAGGTCTGCCGAGTGTTTTGCAAGAAGAGAAAGAAAGTTGTCCAAAACAGCTTGCAATCGAATGTTCATGTGAATAGAAAAGGCAGGAGAGTGGTCAGGTACTGTTTTCTCTCAGTTGGCAAGCTGCGCACAAAATCGCTGTGTTGTACAGCTTGTTTCATCACCTTTGCGAAGTTGCCGCTCTCTCCGGCTCCCGGAGACGAAGAAGCTGCTTCTTCGCGCAAAGACGATTCTGCCGCTCACAGTGCTCTGCGGTGTGCGCCTCCTGCCGAAAGACGCCCGGGAGCGGTGCTTGGCTCTGCAGAGCACCGTACCTTCGTCTTCAGCCTCTCTTCTCATCTACATCTTAGCAAAAAGCTTTTCCACTCTGTCTGGCAAGGAGAAACTGTGCCAGCACAAAAAACATCTCCCATCGTGTTCTAGAGGCTGCACAGAGGTCTGCCGAGTGTTTTGCAAGAAGAGAAAGAAAGTTGTCCAAAACAGCTTGCAATCGAATGTTCATGTGAATAGAAAAGGCAGGAGAGTGGTCAGGTACTGTTTTCTCTCCGTTGGCAAGCTGCGCACACAATCGCAGTGTTGTACAGCTTGTTTCATCACCTTTGCCAAGTTGCCGCTCTCTCCGGCTCCCGGAGACGAAGAAGCTGCTTCTTCGCGCAAAGACGATTCTGCCGCTCACAGTGCTCTGCGGTGTGCGCCTCCTGCCGAAAGACGCCTGGGAGCGGTGCTTAGCTGTGCAGAGCACCGTACCTTCGTCTTTAGCCTCTCTTCTCGTCTACATCTTAGCAAAAAGCTTTTCCACTCTGTCTGGCAAGGAGAAACTGTGCCAGCACAGAAAACATCTCCCATCGTGTTCTAGAGGCTGCACGGAGGTCTGCCGAGTGTTTTGCAAGAAGAGAAAGAAAGTTGTCCAAAACAGCTTGCAATCGAATGTTCATGTGAATAGAAAAGGCAGGAGAGTGGTCAGGTACTGTTTTCTCTCAGTTGGCAAGCTGCGCACACAATCGCAGTGTTGTACAGCTTGTTTCATCACCTTTGCGAAGTTGCCGCTCCCTCCGGCTCCAGGCGCCGAAGAAGCTGCTTCTTCGCGCAAAGACGATTCTGCCGCTCACAGAACTCTACGGTGTGCGCCTTCTGCCGAAAGAGATCCGGGAGCGGTGCTTAGCTCTGCAGAGCACCGTACCTTCGTCTTTAGCCTCTCTTCTCGTCTACATCTTAGTAAAAAGCTTTTCCACTCTGTCTGGCAAGGAGAAACTGTGCCAGCACAGAAAACATCTCCCATCGTGTTCTAGAGGCTGCACGGAGGTCTGCCGAGTGTTTTGCAAGAAGAGAAAGAAAGTTGTCCAAAACAGCTTGCAATCGAATGTTCATGTGAATAGAAAAGGCAGGAGAGTGGTCAGGTACTGTTTTCTCTCCGTTGGCAAGCTGCGCACACAATCGCAGTGTTGTACAGCTTGTTTCATCGCCTTTGCGAAGCTGCCGCTCTCTACGGCTCCAGGAGACGAAGAAGCTGCTTCTTCGCGCAAAGACGATTCTGCCGCTCACAGTGCTCTGAGGTGTGCGCCTTCTGCCGAAAGACGCCCGGGAGCGGTGCTTAGCTCTGCAGAGCACCGTACCTTGGTCGTTAGCCTCTCTTCTCGTCTACATCTTAGCAAAAATCTTTTCCACTCTGTCTGGCAAGGAGAAACTGTGCCGGCACAAAAAACATCTCCCATCGTGTTCTAGAGGCTGCACGCAGGTCTGCCGAGTGTTTTGCAAGAAGAGAAAGAAAGTTGTCCAAAACAGCTTGCAATCGAATGTTCATGTGAATAGAAAAGGCAGGAGAGTGGTCAGGTACTGTTTTCTCTCAGTTGTCATGCTGCGCACACAATCGCAGTGTTGTACAGCTTGTTTCATCACCTTTGCGAAGTTGCCGCTCTCTCCGGCTCCCGGAGACGAAGAAGCTGCTTCTTCGCGCAAAGACGATTCTGCCGCTCACAGTGCTCTGAGGTGTGCGCCTTCTGCCGAAAGAGGTCCGGGAGCTGTGCTTAGCAGTGCAGAGCACCGTACCTTCGTCTTTAGCCTCTCTTCTCGTCTACATCTTAGCAAAAAGCTTTTCCACTCTGTCTGGCAAGGAGAAACTGTGCCAGCACAGAAAACATCTCCCATCGTGTTCTAGAGGCTGCACGGAGGTCTGCCGAGTGTTTTGCAAGAAGAGAAAGAAAGTTGTCCAAAACAGCTTGCAATCGAATGTTCATGTGAATAGAAAAGGCAGGAGAGTGGTCAGGTACTGTTTTCTCTCCGTTGGCAAGCTGCACACACAATCACAGTGTTGTACAGCTTGTTTCATCGCCTTTGCGAAGCTGCCTCTCTCTCCGGCTCCCGGAGACGAAGAAGCTGCTTCTTCGCGCAAAGAAGATTCTGCCGCTCACAGTGCTCTGCGGTGTGCGCCTTCTGCCGAAAGAGATCCGGGAGCGGTGCTTAGCTCTGCAGAGCACCGTACCTTCGTCTTTAGTCTCTCTTCTCGTCTACATCTTAGCAAAAAGCTTTTCCACTCTGTCTGGCAAGGAGAAACTGTGCCAGCTCAAAAAACATCTCCCATCGTGTTCTAGAGGCTGCACGGAGGTCTGCCGAGTGTTTTGCAAGAAGAGAAAGAAAGTTGTCCAAAACAGCTTGCAATCGAATGTTCATGTGAATAGAAAAGGCAGGAGAGTGGTCAGGTACTGTTTTCTCTCCGTTGGCAAGCTGCGCACACAATCGCAGTGTTGTACAGCTTGTTTCATCACCTTTGCCAAGTTGCCGCTCTCTCCGGCTCCCGGAGACGAAGAAGCTGCTTCTTCGCGCAAAGACGATTCTGCCGCTCACAGTGCTCTGCAGTGTGTGTCCTCTGCCGAAAGAGGCCCGGGAGCTGTGCTTAGCTCTGCAGAGCACCCTACCTGCTTCTTTAGCCTCTCTTCTCGTCTACATCTTAGCAAAAAGCTTTTCCACTCTGTCTGTGAAGAAGAAACTGTGCCAGCACAGAAAACATCTCCCATCATGTTCTAGAGGCTGCACGGAGGTCTGCCGAGTGTTTTGCAAGAAGAGAAAGAAAGTTGTCCAAAACAGCTTGCAATAGAATGTTCATGTGAATAGAAAAGGCAGGAGAGTGGTCAGGTACTGTTTTCTCTCCGTTGGCAAGCTGCACACACAATCACAGTGTTGTACAGCTTGTTTCATCGCCTTTGCGAAGCTGCCGCTCTCTCCGGCTCCCGGAGACGAAGAAGCTGCTTCTTGGCGCAAAGACGATTCAGCCGCTCACAGTGCTGTGCAGTGTGTGTCTTCTGCCGAAAGAGGCCCGGGAGCGGTGCTTAGCTCTGCAGAGCACCGTACCTGCTTCTTTAGCCTCTCTTCTCGTCTACATCTTAGCAAAAAGCTTTTCCACTCTGTCTGGCAAGGAGAAACTGTGCCAGCACAAAAAACATCTCCCATCGTGTTCTAGAGGCTGCACGGAGGTCTGCCGAGTGTTTTGCAAGAAGAGAAAGAAAGTTGTCCAAAACAGCTTGCAATCGAATGTTCAAGTGAATAGAAAAGACAGGAGAGTGGTCAGGTACTGTTTTCTCTCCGTTGGCAAGCTGCGCACACAATCGCAGTGTTGTACAGCTTGTTTCATCACCTTTGCCAAGTTGCCGCTCTCTCCGGCTCCCGGAGACGAAGAAGCTGCTTCTTCGCGCAAAGACGATTCTGCCGCTCACAGTGCTCTGCGGTGTGCGCCTTCTGCCGAAAGAGGTCCGGGAGCTGTGCTTAGCTCTGCAGAGCACCGTACCTTCGTCTTTAGCCTCTCTTCTCGTCTACATCTTAGCAAAAAGCTTTTCCACTCTGTCTGGCAAGGAGAAACTGTGCCAGCACAGAAAACATCTCCCATCGTGTTCTAGAGGCTGCACGGAGGTCTGCCGAGTGTTTTGCAAGAAGAGAAAGAAAGTTGTCCAAAACAGCTTGCAATCGAATGTTCATGTGAATAGAAAAGGCAGGAGAGTGGTCAGGTACTGTTTTCTCTCAGTTGGCAAGCTGCGCACACAATCGCAGTGTTGTACAGCTTGTTTCATCGCCTTTGCGAAGCTGCCGCTCTCTCCGGCTCCCGGAGACGAAGAAGCTGCTTCTTCGCGCAAAGACGATTCTGCCGCTCACAGTGCTCTGCGGTGTGCGCCTCCGGCCTAAAGACGCCCGGGAGCGGTGCTTAGCTCTGCAGAGCACCGTACCTTCGTCTTCAGCCTCTCTTCTCATCTACATCTTAGCAAAAAGCTTTTCCACTCTGTCTGGCAAAGAGAAACTTTGCCAGCACAAAAAACATCTCCCATCGTGTTCTAGAGGCTGCACGGAGGTCTGCCGAGTGTTTTGCAAGAAGAGAAAGAAAGTTGTCCAAAACAGCTTCCAATCGAATGTTCATGTGAATAGAAAAGGCAGGAGAGTGGTCAGGTACTGTTTTCTCTCACTTGGCAAGCTGCGCACACAATCGCAGTGTTGTACAGCTTGTTTCATCACCTTTGCGAAGCTGCCGCTCTCTCCGGCTCCCGGAGACGAAGAAGCTGCTTCTTCGCGCAAAGACGATTCTGCCGCTCACAGTGCTCTGCGGTGTGCGCCTCCTGCCGAAAGACGCCCGGGAGCGGTGCTTGGCTCTGCAGAGCACCGTACCTTCGTCTTTAGCCTCTCTTCTCGTCTACATCTTAGCAAAAAGCTTTTCCACTCTGTCTGGCAAGGAGAAACTGTGCCAGCACAGAAAACATCTCCCATCGTGTTCTAGAGGCTGCACGGAGGTCTGCCGAGTGTTTTGCAAGAAGAGAAAGAAAGTTGTCCAAAACAGCTTGCAATCGAATGTTCATGTGAATAGAAAAGGCAGGAGAGTGGTCAGGTACTGTTTTCTCTCCGTTGGCAAGCTGCGCACACAATCGCAGTGTTGTACAGCTTGTTTCATCACCTTTGCCAAGTTGCCGCTCTCTCCGGCTCCCGGAGACGAAGAAGCTGCTTCTTCGCGCAAAGACGATTCTGCCGCTCACAGTGCTCTGAGGTGTGCGCCTTCTGCCGAAAGACGTCCGGGAGCTGTGCTTAGCTCTGCAGAGCACCGTACCTTGGTCGTTAGCCTCTCTTCTCGTCTACATCTTAGCAAAAAGCTTTTCCACTCTGTCTGGCAAGGAGAAACTGTGCCAGCACAGAAAACATCTCCCATCGTGTTCTAGAGGCTGCACGGAGGTCTGCCGAGTGTTTTGCAAGAAGAGAAAGAAAGTTGTCCAAAACAGCTTGCAATCGAATGTTCATGTGAATAGAAAAGGCAGGAGAGTGGTCAGGTACTGTTTTCTCTCAGTTGGCAAGCTGCGCACACAATCGCAGTGTTGTACAGCTTGTTTCATCACCTTTGCGAAGTTGCCGCTCTCTCCGGCTCCCGGAGACGAAGAAGCTGCTTCTTCGCGCAAAGACGATTCTGCCGCTCACAGTGCTCTGCGGTGTGCGCCTCCGGCCTAAAGACGCCCGGGAGCGGTGCTTAGCTCTGCAGAGCACCGTACCTTCGTCTTCAGCCTCTCTTCTCATCTACATCTTAGCAAAAAGCTTTTCCACTCTGTCTGGCAAAGAGAAACTTTGCCAGCACAAAAAACATCTCCCATCGTGTTCTAGAGGCTGCACGGAGGTCTGCCGAGTGTTTTGCAAGAAGAGAAAGAAAGTTGTCCAAAACAGCTTGCAATCGAATGTTCATGTGAATAGAAAAGACAGGAGAGTGGTCAGGTACTGTTTTCTCTCCGTTGGCAAGCTGCGCACACAATCGCAGTGTTGTACAGCTTGTTTCATCGCCTTTGCGAAGCTGCCGCTCTCTCCGGCTCCCGGAGACGAAGAAGCTGCTTCTTCGCGCAAAGACGATTCTGCCGCTCACAGTGCTCTGCGTTGTGCGCCTTCTGCCGAAAGAGATCCGGGAGCGGTGCTTAGCTCTGCAGAGCACCGTACCTTCGTCTTCAGCGTCTCTTCTCGTCTACATCCTAGCAAAAAGCTTTTCCACTCTGTCTGGCAAGGAGAAACTGTGCCAGCACAAAAAACATCTCCCATCGTGTTCTAGAGGCTGCACGGAGGTCTGCCGAGTGTTTTGCAAGAAGAGAAAGAAAGTTGTCCAAAACAGCTTGCAATCGAATGTTCATGTGAATAGAAAAGGCAGGAGAGTGGTCAGGTACTGTTTTCTCTCAGTTGGCAAGCTGCGCACACAATCGCAGTGTTGTACAGCTTGTTTCATCACCTTTGCGAAGCTGCCGCTCTCTCCGGCTCCCGGAGACGAAGAAGCTGCTTCTTCGCGCAAAGACGATTCTGCCGCTCACAGTGCTCTGCGGTGTGCGCCTTCTGCCGAAAGAGATCCGGGAGCGCTGCTTAGCTCTGCAGAGCACCGTACCTTCGTCTTTAGTCTCTCTTCTCGTCTACATCTTAGCAAAAAGCTTTTCCACTCTGTCTGGCAAGGAGAAACTGTGCCAGCACAGAAAACATCTCCCATCGTGTTCTAGAGGCTGCACGGAGGTCTGCCGAGTGTTTTGCAAGAAGAGAAAGAAAGTTGTCCAAAACAGCTTGCAATCCAATGTTCATGTGAATAGAAAAGGCAGGAGAGTGCTCAGGTACTGTTTTCTCTCAGTTGGCAAGCTGCGCACACAATCGCAGTGTTGTACAGCTTGTTTCATCACCTTTGCGAAGGTGCCGCTCCCTCCGGCTCCAGGCGACGAAGAAGCTGCTTCTTCGCGCAAAGACGATTCTGCCGCTCACAGAGCTCTACGGTGTGCGCCTTCTGCCGAAAGAGATCCGGGAGCGGTGCTTAGCTCTGCAGAGCACCGTACCTTCGTCTTTAGCCTCTCTTCTCGTCTACATCTTAGTAAAAAGCTTTTCCACTCTGTCTGGCAAGGAGAAACTGTGCCAGCACAGAAAACATCTCCCATCGTGTTCTAGAGGCTGCACGGAGGTCTGCCGAGTGTTTTGCAAGAAGAGAAAGAAAGTTGTCCAAAACAGCTTGCAATCGAATGTTCATGTGAATAGAAAAGGCAGGAGAGTGGTCAGGTACTGTTTTCTCTCCGTTGGCAAGCTGCACACACAATCACAGTGTTGTACAGCTTGTTTCATCGCCTTTGCGAAGCTGCCGCTCTCTCCGGCTCCCGGAGACGAAGAAGCTGCTTCTTCGCGCTAAGACGATTCTGCCGCTCACAGTGCTCTGAGGTGTGCGCCTTCTGCCGAAAGAGATCCGGGAGCGGTGCTTAGCTCTGCAGAGCACCGTACCTTCGTCTTTAGTCTCTCTTCTCGTCTACATCTTAGCAAAAAGCTTTTCCACTCTGTCTGGCAAGGAGAAACTGTGCCAGCTCAAAAAACAACTCCCATCGTGTTCTAGAGGCTGCACGGAGGTCTGCCGAGTGTTTTGCAAGAAGAGAAAGAAAGTTGTCCAAAACAGCTTGCAATCCAATGTTCATGTGAATAGAAAAGGCAGGAGAGTGGTCAGGTACTGTTTTCTCTCCGTTGGCAAGCTGCGCACACAATCGCAGTGTTGTACAGCTTGTTTCATCACCTTTGCCAAGTTGCCGCTCTCTCCGGCTCCCGGAGACGAAGAAGCTGCTTCTTCGCGCAAAGACGATTCTGCCGCTCACAGTGCTCTGCGGTGTGCGCCTCCTGCCGAAAGACGCCTGGGAGCGGTGCTTAGCTGTGCAGAGCACCGTACCTTCGTCTTTAGCCTCTCTTCTCGTCTACATCTTAGCAAAAAGCTTTTCCACTCTGTCTGGCAAGGAGAAACTGTGCCAGCACAGAAAACATCTCCCATCGTGTTCTAGAGGCTGCACGGAGGTCTGCCGAGTGTTTTGCAAGAAGAGAAAGAAAGTTGTCCAAAACAGCTTGCAATCGAATGTTCATGTGAATAGAAAAGACAGGAGAGTGGTCAGGTACTGTTTTCTCTCCGTTGGCAAGCTGCGCACACAATCGCAGTGTGGTACAGCTTGTTTCATCACCTTTGCGAAGTTGCCGCTCTCTCCGGCTCCCGGAGACGAAGAAGCTGCTTCTTCGCGCAAAGACGATTCTGCCGCTCACAGTGCTCTGCGGTGTGCGCCTCCTGCCGAAAGACGCCCGGGAGCGGTGCTTGGCTCTGCAGAGCACCGTACCTTCGTCTTCAGCCTCTCTTCTCATCTACATCTTAGCAAAAAGCTTTTCCACTCTGTCTGGCAAGGAGAAACTGTGCCAGCACAAAAAACATCTCCCATCGTGTTCTAGAGGCTGCACAGAGGTCTGCCGAGTGTTTTGCAAGAAGAGAAAGAAAGTTGTCCAAAACAGCTTGCAATCGAATGTTCATGTGAATAGAAAAGGCAGGAGAGTGGTCAGGTACTGTTTTCTCTCCGTTGGCAAGCTGCGCACACAATCGCAGTGTTGTACAGCTTGTTTCATCACCTTTGCCAAGTTGCCGCTCTCTCCGGCTCCCGGAGACGAAGAAGCTGCTTCTTCGCGCAAAGACGATTCTGCCGCTCACAGTGCTCTGCAGTGTGTGTCCTCTGCCGAAAGAGGCCCGGGAGCTGTGCTTAGCTCTGCAGAGCACCCTACCTGCTTCTTTAGCCACTCTTCTCGTCTACATCTTAGCAAAAAGCTTTTCCACTCTGTCTGTGAAGAAGAAACTGTGCCAGCACAGAAAACATCTCCCATCATGTTCTAGAGGCTGCACGGAGGTCTGCCGAGTGTTTTGCAAGAAGAGAAAGAAAGTTGTCCAAAACAGCTTGCAATAGAATGTTCATGTGAATAGAAAAGGCAGGAGAGTGGTCAGGTACTGTTTTCTCTCCGTTGGCAAGCTGCACACACAATCACAGTGTTGTACAGCTTGTTTCATCGCCTTTGCGAAGCTGCCGCTCTCTGCGGCTCCCGGAGACGAAGAAGCTGCTTCTTCGCGCTAAGACGATTCTGCCGCTCACAGTGCTCTGCAGTGTGTGTCTTCTGCCGAAAGAGGCCCGGGAGCGGTGCTTAGCTCTGCAGAGCACCGTACCTGCTTCTTTAGCCTCTCTTCTCGTCTACATCTTAGCAAAAAGCTTTTCCACTCTGTCTGGCAAGGAGAAACTCTGCCAGCACAAAAAACATCTCCCATAGTGTTCTAGAGGCTGCACGGAGGTCTGCCGAGTGTTTTGCAAGAAGAGAAAGAAAGTTGTCCAAAACAGCTTGCAATCGAATGTTCAAGTGAATAGAAAAGACAGGAGAGTGGTCAGGTACTGTTTTCTCTCCGTTGGCAAGCTGCGCACACAATCACAGTGTTGTACAGCTTGTTTCATCACCTTTGCCAAGTTGCCGCTCTCTCCGGCTCCCGGAGACGAAGAAGCTGCTTCTTCGCGCAAAGACGATTCTGCCGCTCACAGTGCTCTGCGGTGTGCGCCTTCTGCCGAAAGAGGTCCGGGAGCTGTGCTTAGCTCTGCAGAGCACCGTACCTTCGTCTTTAGCCTCTCTTCTCGTCTACATCTTAGCAAAAAGCTTTTCCACTCTGTCTGGCAAGGAGAAACTGTGCCAGTATAGAAAACATCTCCCATCGTGTTCTAGAGGCTGCACGGAGGTCTGCCGAGTGTTTTGCAAGAAGAGAAAGAAAGTTGTCCAAAACAGCTTGCAATAGAATGTTCATGTGAATAGAAAAGGCAGGAGAGTGGTCAGGTACTGTTTTCTCTCAGTTGGCAAGCTGCGCACACAATCGCAGTGTTGTACAGCTTGTTTCATCGCCTTTGCGAAGCTGCCGCTCTCTCCGGCTCCCGGAGACGAAGAAGCTGCTTCTTCGCGCAAAGACGATTCTGCCGCTCACAGTGCTCTGCGGTGTGCGCCTCCTGCCGAAAGACGCCCGGGAGCGGTGCTTGGCTCTGCAGAGCACCGTACCTTCGTCTTCAGCCTCTCTTCTCATCTACATCTTAGCAAAAAGCTTTTCCACTCTGTCTGGCAAGGAGAAACTGTGCCAGCACAAAAAACATCTCCCATCGTGTTCTAGAGGCTGCACAGAGGTCTGCCGAGTGTTTTGCAAGAAGAGAAAGAAAGTTGTCCAAAACAGCTTGCAATCGAATGTTCATGTGAATAGAAAAGACAGGAGAGTGGTCAGGTACTGTTTTCTCTCAGTTGGCAAGCTGCGCACACAATCGCAGTGTTGTACAGCTTGTTTCATCACCTTTGCGAAGCTGCCGCTCTCTCCGGCTCCCGGAGACGAAGAAGCTGCTTCTTCGCGCAAAGACGATTCTGCCGCTCACAGTGCTCTGCGGTGTGCGCCTTCTGCCGAAAGAGGTCCGGGAGCGGTTCTTAGCTCTGCAGAGCACCGTACCTTCGTCTTTAGCCTCTCTTCTCGTCTACATCTTAGCAAAAAGCTTTTCCACTCTGTCTGGCAAGGAGAAACTGTGCCAGCACAAAAAACATCTCCCATTGTGTTCTAGAGGCTGCACGGAGGTCTGCCGAGTGTTTTGCAAGAAGAGAAAGAAAGTTGTCCAAAACAGCTTGCAATCGAATGTTCATGTGAATAGAAAAGGCAGGAGAGTGGTCAGGTACTGTTTTCTCTCAGTTGGCAAGCTGCTCACACAATCGCAGTGTTGTACAGCTTGTTTCATCACCTTTGCGAAGTTGCCGCTCTCTCCGGCTCCCGGAGACGAAGAAGCTGCTTCTTCGCGCAAAGACGATTCTGCCGCTCACAGTGCTCTGCGGTGTGCGCCTCCTGCCGAAAGACGCCCGGGAGCGGTGCTTGGCTCTGCAGAGCACCGTACCTTCGTCTTTAGCCTCTCTTCTCATCTACATCTTAGCAAAAAGCTTTTCCACTCTGTCTGGCAAGGAGAAACTGTGCCAGCACAAAAAACATCTCCCATCGTGTTCTAGAGGCTGCACAGAGGTCTGCCGAGTGTTTTGCAAGAAGAGAAAGAAAGTTGTCCAAAACAGCTTGCAATCGAATGTTCATGTGAATAGAAAAGGCAGGAGAGTGGTCAGGTACTGTTTTCTCTCAGTTGGCAAGCTGCGCACAAAATCGCTGTGTTGTACAGCTTGTTTCATCACCTTTGCGAAGTTGCCGCTCTCTCCGGCTCCCGGAGACGAAGAAGCTGCTTCTTCGCGCAAAGACGATTCTGCCGCTCACAGTGCTCTGCGGTGTGCGCCTCCTGCCGAATGACGCCCGGGAGCGGTGCTTGGCTCTGCAGAGCACCGTACCTTCGTCTACAGCCTCTCTTCTCATCTACATCTTAGCAAAAAGCTTTTCCACTCTGTCTGGCAAGGAGAAACTGTGCCAGCACAAAAAACATCTCCCATCGTGTTCTAGAGGCTGCACAGAGGTCTGCCGAGTGTTTTGCAAGAAGAGAAAGAAAGTTGTCCAAAACAGCTTGCAATCGAATGTTCATGTGAATAGAAAAGGCAGGAGAGTGGTCAGGTACTGTTTTCTCTCCGTTGGCAAGCTGCGCACACAATCGCAGTGTTGTACAGCTTGTTTCATCACCTTTGCCAAGTTGCCGCTCTCTCCGGCTCCCGGAGACGAAGAAGCTGCTTCTTCGCGCAAAGACGATTCTGCCGCTCACAGTGCTCTGCAGTGTGTGTCCTCTGCCGAAAGAGGCCCGGGAGCTGTGCTTAGCTCTGCAGAGCACCCTACCTGCTTCTTTAGCCTCTCTTCTCGTCTACATCTTAGCAAAAAGCTTTTCCACTCTGTCTGTGAAGAAGAAACTGTGCCAGCACAGAAAACATCTCCCATCATGTTCTAGAGGCTGCACGGAGGTCTGCCGAGTGTTTTGCAAGAAGAGAAAGAAAGTTGTCCAAAACAGCTTGCAATAGAATGTTCATGTGAATAGAAAAGGCAGGAGAGTGGTCAGGTACTGTTTTCTCTCCGTTGGCAAGCTGCACACACAATCACAGTGTTGTACAGCTTGTTTCATCGCCTTTGCGAAGCTGCCGCTCTCTCCGGCTCCCGGAGACGAAGAAGCTGCTTCTTCGCGCAAAGACGATTCTGCCGCTCACAGTGCTCTGCAGTGTGTGTCTTCTGCCGAAAGAGATCCGGGAGCGGTGCTTAGCTCTGCAGAGCACCCTACCTGCTTCTTTAGCCTCTCTTCTCGTCTACATCTTAGCAAAAAGCTTTTCCACTCTGTCTGGCAAGGAGAAACTGTGCCAGCACAAAAAACATCTCCCATCGTGTTCTAGAGGCTGCACGGAGGTCTGCCGAGTGTTTTGCAAGAAGAGAAAGAAAGTTGTCCAAAACAGCTTGCAATCGAATGTTCAAGTGAATAGAAAAGACAGGAGAGTGGTCAGGTACTGTTTTCTCTCAGTTGGCAAGCTGCGCACACAATCGCAGTGTTGTACAGCTTGTTTCATCACCTTTGCCAAGTTGCCGCTCTCTCCGGCTCCCGGAGACGAAGAAGCTGCTTCTTCGCGCAAAGACGATTCTGCCGCTCACAGTGCTCTGCGGTGTGCGCCTTCTGCCGAAAGAGGTCCGGGAGCTGTGCTTAGCTCTGCAGAGCACCGTACCTTCGTCTTCAGCCTCTCTTCTCATCTACATCTTAGCAAAAAGCTTTTCCACTCTGTCTGGCAAGGAGAAACTGTGCCAGTATAGAAAACATCTCCCATCGTGTTCTAGAAGCTGCACGGAGGTCTGCCGAGTGTTTTGCAAGAAGAGAAAGAAAGTTGTCCAAAACAGCTTGCAATCGAATGTTCATGTGAATAGAAAAGGCAGGAGAGTGGTCAGGTACTGTTTTCTCTCCGTTGGCAAGCTGCGCACACAATCGCAGTGTTGTACAGCTTGTTTCATCGCCTTTGCGAAGCTGCCGCTCTCTCCGGCTCCCGGAGACGAAGAAGCTGCTTCTTCGCGCAAAGACGATTCTGCCGCTCACAGTGCTCTGCGGTGTGCGCCTCCGGCCTAAAGACGCCCGGGAGCGGTGCTTAGCTCTGCAGAGCACCGTACCTTCGTCTTTAGCCTCTCTTCTCATCTACATCTTAGCAAAAAGCTTTTCCACTCTGTCTGGCAAAGAGAAACTTTGCCAGCACAAAAAACATCTCCCATCGTGTTCTAGAGGCTGCACGGAGGTCTGCCGAGTGTTTTGCAAGAAGAGAAAGAAAGTTGTCCAAAACAGCTTGCAATCGAATGTTCATGTGAATAGAAAAGGCAGGAGAGTGGTCAGGTACTGTTTTCTCTCCGTTGGCAAGCTGCGCACACAATCTCAGTGTTGTACAGCTTGTTTCATCGCCTTTGCGAAGCTGCCGCTCTCTCCGGCTCCCGGAGACGAAGAAGCTGCTTCTTCGCGCAAAGACGATTCTGCCGCTCACAGTGCTCTGCGGTGTGCGCCTTCTGCCGAAAGAGATCCGGGAGCGGTGCTTAGCTCTGCAGAGCACCGTACCTTCGTCTTTAGCCTCTCTTCTCGTCTACATCTTAGCAAAAAGCTTTTCCACTCTGTCTGGCAAGGAGAAACTGTGCCAGCACAAAAAACATCTCCCATCGTGTTCTAGAGGCTGCACGGAGGTCTGCCGAGTGTTTTGCAAGAAGAGAAAGAAAGTTGTCCAAAACAGCTTGCAATCCAATGTTCATGTGAATAGAAAAGGCCGGAGAGTGGTCAGGTACTGTTTTCTCTCCGTTGGCAAGCTGCGCACACAATCGCAGTGTTGTACAGCTTGTTTCATCACCTTTGCGAAGTTGCCGCTCTCCTCGGCTCCCGGAGACGAAGAAGCTGCTTCTTCGCGCAAAGACGATTCTGCCGCTCACAGTGCTCTGAGGTGTGCGCCTTCTGCCGAAAGACGCCCGGGAGCGGTGCTTAGCTCTGCAGAGCACCGTACCTTCGTCTTTAGCCTCTCTTCTCGTCTACATCTTAGCAAAAAGCTTTTCCACTCTGTCTGGCAAGGAGAAACTGTGCCAGCACAGAAAACATCTCCCATCGTGTTCTAGAGGCTGCACGGAGGTCTGCCGAGTGTTTTGCAAGAAGAGAAAGAAAGTTGTCCAAAACAGCTTGCAATCCAATGTTCATGTGAATAGAAAAGGCAGGAGAGTGGTCAGGTACTGTTTTCTCTCAGTTGCCAAGCTGCGCACACAATCGCAGTGTTGTACAGCTTGTTTCATCACCTTTGCGAAGTTGCCGCTCCCTCCGGCTCCAGGCGACGAAGAGCTGCTTCTTCGCGCAAAGACGATTCTGCCGCTCACAGAGCTCTACGGTGTGCGCCTTCTGCCGAAAGAGATCCGGGAGCGGTGCTTAGCTCTGCAGAGCACCGTACCTTCGTCTTTAGCCTCTCTTCTCGTCTACATCTTAGCAAAAAGCTTTTCCACTCTGTCTGGCAAGGAGAAACTGTGCCAGCACAGAAAACATCTCCCATCGTGTTCTAGAGGCTGCACGCAGGTCTGCCGAGTGTTTTGCAAGAAGAGAAAGAAAGTTGTCCAAAACAGCTTGCAATCGAATGTTCATGTGAATAGAAAAGGCAGGAGAGTGGTCAGGTACTGTTTTCTCTCCGTTGGCAAGCTGCGCACACAATCGCAGTGTTGTACAGCTTGTTTCATCACCTTTGCCAAGTTGCCGCTCTCTCCGGCTCCCGGAGACGAAGAAGCTGCTTCTTCGCGCAAAGACGATTCTGCCGCTCACAGTGCTCTAAGGTGTGCGCCTTCTGCCGAAAGACGCCCGGGAGCGGTGCTTAGCTCTGCAGAGCACCGTACCTTCATCTTTAGCCTCTCTTCTCGTCTACATCTTAGCAAAAAGCTTTTCCACTCTGTCTGGCAAGGAGAAACTGTGCCAGCATAGAAAACATCTCCCATCGTGTTCTAGAGGCTGCACGGAGGTCTGCCGAGTGTTTTGCAAGAAGAGAAAGAAAGTTGTCCAAAACAGCTTGCAATCGAATGTTCATGTGAATAGAAAAGGCAGGAGAGTGGTCAGGTACTGTTTTCTCTCAGTTGGCAATCTGCGCACACAATCGCAGTGTTGTACAGCTTGTTTCATCACCTTTGCGAAGTTGCCGCTCCCTCCGGCTCCAGGCGACGAAGAAGCTGCTTCTTCGCGCAAAGACGATTCTGCCGCTCACAGAGCTCTACGGTGTGCGCCTTCTGCAGAAAGGGATCCGGGAGCGGTGTTTAGCTCTGCAGATCACCGTACCTTCGTCTTTAGCCTCTCTTCTCGTCTACATTTTAGTAAAATGCTTTTCCACTCTGTCTGGCAAGGAGAAACTGTGCCAGCACAAAAAACATCACCCATCGTGTTCTAGAGGCTGCACGGAGGTCTGCCGAGTGTTTTGCAAGAAGAGAAAGAAAGTTGTCCAAAACAGCTTGCAATCGAATGTTCATGTGAATAGAAAAGGCAGGAGAGTGGTCAGGTACTGTTTTCTCTCAGTTGGCAAGCTGCGCACACAATCGCAGTGTTGTACAGCTTGTTTCATCACCTTTGCGAAGTTGCCGTTCTCTCCGGCTCCCGGAGACGAAGAAGCTGCTTCTTCGCGCAAAGACGATTCTGCCGCTCACAGTGCTCTGCGGTGTGCGACTTCTGCCGAAAGACGCCCGGGAGCTGTGCTTAGCTCTGCAGAGCACCGTACCTTCGTCTTTAGCCTCTCTTCTCGTCTACATCTTAGCAAAAAGCTTTTCCACTCTGTCTGGCAAGGAGAAACTGTGCCAGTATAGAAAACATCTCCCATCGTGTTCTAGAGGCTGCACGGAGGTCTGCCGAGTGTTTTGCAAGAAGAGAAAGAAAGTTGTCCAAAACAGCTTGCAATCGAATGTTCATGTGAATAGAAAAGGCAGGAGAGTGGTCAGGTACTGTTTTCTCTCCGTTGGCAAGCTGCGCACACAATCGCAGTGTTGTACAGCTTGTTTCATCGCCTTTGCCAAGTTGCCGCTCTCTCCGGCTCCCGGAGACGAAGAAGCTGCTTCTTCGCGCAAAGACGATTCTGCCGCTCACAGTGCTCTGCGGTGTGCGCCTTCTGCCGAAAGAGGTCCGGGAGCTGTGCTTAGCTCTGCAGAGCACCGTACCTTCGTCTTTAGCCTCTCTTCTCGTCTACATCTTAGCAAAAAGCTTTTCCACTCTGTCTGGCAAGGAGAAACTGTGCCAGCACAAAAAACATGTCCCATCGTGTTCTAGAGGCTGCACGGAGGTCTGCCGACTGTTTTGCAAGAAGAGAACTAAAGTTGTCCAAAACAGCTTGCAATCCAATGTTCATGTGAATAGAAAAGGCAGGAGAGTGGTCAGGTACTGTTTTCTCTCACTTGGCAAGCTGCGCACACAATCGCAGTGTTGTACAGCTTGTTTCATCACCTTTGCGAAGTTGCCGCTCTCTCCGGCTCCCGGAGACGAAGAAGCTGCTTCTTCGCGCAAAGACGATTCTGCCGCTCACAGTGCTCTGAGGTGTGCGCCTTCTGCCGAAAGACGCCCGGGAGCGGTGCTTAGCTCTGCAGAGCACCGTACCTTCGTCTTTAGCCTCTCTTCTCGTCTACATCTTAGCAAAAAGCTTTTCCACTCTGTCTGGCAAGGAGAAACTGTGCCAGCACAGAAAACATCTCCCATCGTGTTCTAGAGGCTGCACGGAGGTCTGCCGAGTGTTTTGCAAGAAGAGAAAGAAAGTTGTCCAAAACAGCTTGCAATAGAATGTTCATGTGAATAGAAAAGGCAGGAGAGTGGTCAGGTACTGTTTTCTCTCAGTTGGCAAGCTGCGCACACAATCGCAGTGTTGTACAGCTTGTTTCATCACCTTTGCCAAGTTGCCGCTCTCTCCGGCTCCCGGAGACGAAGAAGCTGCTTCTTCGCGCAAAGACGATTCTGCCGCTCACAGTGCTCTGCGGTGTGCGCCTTCTGCCGAAAGACGCCCGGGAGCTGTGCTTAGCTCTGCAGATCACCGTACCTTCGTCTTTAGCCTCTCTTGTCGTCTACATCTTAGCAAAAAGCTTTTCCACTCTGTCTGGCAAGGAGAAACTGTGCCAGCACAGAAAACATCTCCCATCGTGTTCTAGAGGCTGCACGGAGGTCTGCCGAGTGTTTTGCAAGAAGAGAAAGAAAGTTGTCCAAAACAGCTTGCAATCGAATGTTCATGTGAATAGAAAAGGCAGGAGAGTGGTCAGGTACTGTTTTCTCTCACTTGGCAAGCTGCGCACACAATCGCAGTGTTGTACAGCTTGTTTCATCACCTTTGCGAAGTTGCCGCTCTCTCCGGCTCCCGGAGACGAAGAAGCTGCTTCTTCGCGCAAAGACGATTCTGCAGCTCACAGTGCTCTGCAGTGTGTGTCTTCTGCCGAAAGAGTCCCGGGAGCTGTGCTTAGCTCTGCAGAGCACCCTACCTGCTTCTTTAGCCTCTCTTCTCGTCTACATCTTAGCAAAAAGCTTTTCCACTCTGTCTGGCAAGGAGAAACTGTGCCAGTATAGAAAACATCTCCCATCGTGTTCTAGAGGCTGCACGGAGGTCTGCCGAGTGTTTTGCAAGAAGAGAAAGAAAGTTGTCCAAAACAGCTTGCAATCCAATGTTCATGTGAATAGAAAAGGCAGGAGAGTGGTCAGGTACTGTTTTCTCTCACTTGGCAAGCTGCGCACACAATCGCAGTGTTGTACAGCTTGTTTCATCACCTTTGCGAAGTTGCCGCTCTCTCCGGCTCCCGGAGACGAAGAAGCTGCTTCTTCGCGCAAAGA
This sequence comes from Melozone crissalis, assembly GCF_028551555.1. Lineage (NCBI taxonomy): Eukaryota > Metazoa > Chordata > Aves > Passeriformes > Passerellidae > Melozone > Melozone crissalis. The sequence continues at coordinate 299,767 of NW_026536007.1, forward strand.
CGATTCTGCAGCTCACAGTGCTCTGCAGTGTGTGTCTTCTGCCGAAAGAGGCCCGGGAGCTGTGCTTAGCTCTGCAGAGCACCCTACCTGCTTCTTTAGCCTCTCTTCTCGTCTACATCTTAGCAAAAAGCTTTTCCACTCTGTCTGGCAAGGAGAAACTGTGCCAGCACAGAAAACATCTCCCATCGTGTTCTAGAGGCTGCACGGAGGTCTGCCGAGTGTTTTGCAAGAAGAGAAAGAAAGTTGTCCAAAACAGCTTGCAATGGAATGTTCATGTGAATAGAAAAGGCAGGAGAGTGGTCAGGTACTGTTTTCTCTCCGTTGGCAAGCTGCGCACACAATCGCAGTGTTGTACAGCTTGTTTCATCACCTTTGCCAAGTTGCCGCTCCCTCCGGCTCCAGGCGACGAAGAAGCTGCTTCTTCGCGCAAAGACGATTCTGCCGCTCACAGTGCTCTGCGGTGTGCGCTTTCTGCCGAAAGAGATCCGGGAGCGGTGCTTAGCTCTGCAGAGCACCGTACCTTCGTCTTTAGCCTCTCTTCTCGTCTACATCTTAGTAAAAAGCTTTTCCACTCTGTCTGGCAAGGAGAAACTTTGCCAGCACAAAAAACATCTCCCATCGTGTTCTGGGGGCTGCACGGAGGTCTGCCGAGTGTTTTGCAAGAAGAGAAAGAAAGTTGTCCAAAACAGCTTGCAATCCAATGTTCATGTGAATAGAAAAGGCAGGAGAGTGGTCAGGTACTGTTTTCTCTCAGTTGTCATGCTGCGCACACAATCGCAGTGTTGTACAGCTTGTTTCATCGCCTTTGCGAAGCTGCCGCTCTCTCCGGCTCCCGGAGACGAAGAAGCTGCTTCTTCGCGCAAAGACGATTCTGCCGCTCACAGTGCTCTGCGGTGTGCGCCGTCTGCCGAAAGAGATCCGGGAGCGGTGCTTAGCTCTGCAGAGCACCGTACCTTCGTCTTTAGCCTCTCTTCTCGTCTACATCCTAGCAAAAAGCTTTTCCACTCTGTCTGGCAAGGAGAAACTGTGCCAGCACAAAAAACATCTCCCATCGTGTTCTAGAGGCTGCACGGAGGTCTGCCGAGTGTTTTGCAAGAAGAGAAAGAAAGTTGTCCAAAACAGCTTGCAATCCAATGTTCATGTGAATAGAAAAGGCAGGAGAGTGGTCAGGTACTGTTTTCTCTCAGTTGGCAAGCTGCGCACACAATCGCAGTGTTGTACAGCTTGTTTCATCACCTTTGCCAAGTTGCCGCTCTCTCCGGCTCCCGGAGACGAAGAAGCTGCTTCTTCGCGCAAAGACGATTCTGCCGCTCACAGTGCTCTGCGGTGTGCGCCTTCTGCCGAAAGAGGCCCGGGAGCTGTGCTTAGCTCTGCAGATCACCGTACCTTCGTCTTTAGCCTCTCTTCTCGTCTACATCTTAGCAAAAAGCTTTTCCACTCTGTCTGGCAAGGAGAAACTGTGCCAGCACAGAAAACATCTCCCATCGTGTTCTAGAGGCTGCACGGAGGTCTGCCGAGTGTTTTGCAAGAAGAGAAAGAAAGTTGTCCAAAACAGCTTGCAATCGAATGTTCATGTGAATAGAAAAGGCAGGAGAGTGGTCAGGTACTGTTTTCTCTCAGTTGTCATGCTGCGCACACAATCGCAGTGTTGTACAGCTTGTTTCATCGCCTTTGCGAAGCTGCCGCTCACTCCGGCTCCCGGAGACGAAGAAGCTGCTTCTTCGCGCAAAGACGATTCTGCCGCTCACAGTGCTCTGCGGTGTGCGCCGTCTGCCGAAAGAGATCCGGGAGCGGTGCTTAGCTCTGCAGAGCACCGTACCTTCGTCTTTAGCCTCTCTTCTCGTCTACATCCTAGCAAAAAGCTTTTCCACTCTGTCTGGCAAGGAGAAACTGTGCCAGCACAAAAAACATCTCCCATCGTGTTCTAGAGGCTGCACGGAGGTCTGCCGAGTGTTTTGCAAGAAGAGAAAGAAAGTTGTCCAAAACAGCTTGCAATCCAATGTTCATGTGAATAGAAAAGGCAGGAGAGTGGTCAGGTACTGTTTTCTCTCAGTTGGCAAGCTGCGCACACAATCGCAGTGTTGTACAGCTTGTTTCATCACCTTTGCCAAGTTGCCGCTCTCTCCGGCTCCCGGAGACGAAGAAGCTGCTTCTTCGCGCAAAGACGATTCTGCCGCTCACAGTGCTCTGCGGTGTGCGCCTTCTGCCGAAAGAGGCCCGGGAGCTGTGCTTAGCTCTGCAGATCACCGTACCTTCGTCTTTAGCCTCTCTTCTCGTCTACATCTTAGCAAAAAGCTTTTCCACTCTGTCTGGCAAGGAGAAACTGTGCCAGCACAGAAAACATCTCCCATCGTGTTCTAGAGGCTGCACGGAGGTCTGCCGAGTGTTTTGCAAGAAGAGAAAGAAAGTTGTCCAAAACAGCTTGCAATCGAATGTTCATGTGAATAGAAAAGGCAGGAGAGTGGTCAGGTACTGTTTTCTCTCACTTGGCAAGCTGCGCACACAATCGCAGTGTTGTACAGCTTGTTTCATCACCTTTGCGAAGTTGCCGCTCTCTCCGGCTCCCGGAGACGAAGAAGCTGCTTCTTCGCGCAAAGACGATTCTGCAGCTCACAGTGCTCTGCAGTGTGTGTCTTCTGCCGAAAGAGTCCCGGGAGCTGTGCTTAGCTCTGCAGAGCACCCTACCTGCTTCTTTAGCCTCTCTTCTCGTCTACATCTTAGCAAAAAGCTTTTACACTCTGTCTGGCAAGGAGAAACTGTGCCAGTATAGAAAACATCTCCCATCGTGTTCTAGAGGCTGCACGGAGGTCTGCCGAGTGTTTTGCAAGAAGAGAACTAAAGTTGTCCAAAACAGCTTGCAATCGAATGTTCATGTGAATAGAAAAGGCAGGAGAGTGGTCAGGTACTGTTTTCTCTCCGTTGGCAAGCTGCGCACACAATCGCAGTGTTGTACAGCTTGTTTCATCACCTTTGCCAAGTTGCCGCTCTCTCCGGCTCCCGGAGACGAAGAAGCTGCTTCTTCGCGCAAAGACGATTCTGCCGCTCACAGTGCTCTGCGGTGTCTGTCTTCTGCCGAAGGAGGTCCGGGACCTGTGCTTAGCTCTGCAGAGCACCGTACCTTCGTCTTTAGCCTCTCTTCTCGTCTACATCTTAGCAAAAAGCTTTTCCACTCTGTCTGGCAAGGAGAAACTGTGCCAGCACAAAAAACATCTCCCATCGTGTTCTAGAGGCTGCACGGAGGTCTGCCGAGTGTTTTGCAAGAAGAGAAAGAAAGTTGTCCAAAACAGCTTGCAATCGAATGTTCATGTGAATAGAAAAGACAGGAGAGTGGTCAGGTACTGTTTTCTCTCACTTGGCAAGCTGCGCACACAATCGCAGTGTTGTACAGCTTGTTTCATCGCCTTTGCGAAGCTGCCGCTCTCTCCGGCTCCCGGAGACGAAGAAGCTGCTTCTTCGCGCAAAGACGATTCTGCCGCTCACAGTGCTCTGCGGTGTGCGCCTTCTGCCGAAAGAGATCCGGGAGCGGTGCTTAGCTCTGCAGAGCACCGTACCTTCGTCTTTAGCCTCTCTTCTCGTCTACATCTTAGCAAAAAGCTTTTCCACTCTGTCTGGCAAGGAGAAACTGTGCCAGCACAAAAAACATCTCCCATCGTGTTCTAGAGGCTGCACGGAGGTCTGCCGAGTGTTTTGCAAGAAGAGAAAGAAAGTTGTCCAAAACAGCTTGCAATCCAATGTTCATGTGAATAGAAAAGGCAGGAGAGTGGTCAGGTACTGTTTTCTCTCACTTGGCAAGCTGCGCACACAATCGCAGTGTTGTACAGCTTGTTTCATCACCTTTGCCAAGTTGCCGCTCTCTCCGGCTCCCGGCGACGAAGAAGCTGCTTCTTCGCGCAAAGACGATTCTGCCGCTCACAGTGCTCTGCGGTGTGCGCCTTCTGCCGAAAGACGCCCGGGAGCTGTGCTTAGCTCTGCAGATCACCGTACCTTCGTCTTTAGCCTCTCTTCTCGTCTACATCTTAGCAAAAAGCTTTTCCACTCTGTCTGGCAAGGAGAAACTGTGCCAGCACAAAAAACATCTCCCATCGTGTTCTAGAGGCTGCACGGAGGTGTGCCGAGTGTTTTGCAAGAAGAGAAAGAAAGTTGTCCAAAACAGCTTGCAATCGAATGTTCATGTGAATAGAAAAGGCAGGAGAGTGGTCAGGTACTGTTTTCTCTCAGTTGGCAAGCTGCGCACACAATCGCAGTGTTGTACAGCTTGTTTCATCACCTTTGCGAAGTTGCCGCTCTCTCCGGCTCCCGGAGACGAAGAAGCTGCTTCTTCGCGCAAAGACGATTCTGCCGCTCACAGTGCTCTGCGGTGTGCGCCTTCTGCCGAAAGACGCCCGGGAGCGGTGCTTAGCTCTGCAGAGCACCGTACCTTCGTCTTTAGCCTCTCTTCTCGTCTACATCTTAGCAAAAAGCTTTTCCACTCTGTCTGGCAAGGAGAAACTGTGCCAGCACAGAAAACATCTCCCATCGTGTTCTAGAGGCTGCACGGAGGTCTGCCGAGTGTTTTGCAAGAAGAGAAAGAAAGTTGTCCAAAACAGCTTGCAATCGAATGTTCATGTGAATAGAAAAGGCAGGAGAGTGGTCAGGTACTGTTTTCTCTCCGTTGGCAAGCTGCGCACACAATCGCAGTGTTGTACAGCTTGTTTCATCACCTTTGCGAAGTTGACGCTCTCTCCGGCTCCCGGAGACGAAGAAGCTGCTTCTTCGCGCAAAGACGATTCTGCAGCTCACAGTGCTCTGCAGTGTGTGTCTTTTGCCGAAAGAGTCCCGGGAGCTGTGCTTAGCTCTGAGAAGCACCGTACCTTCATCTTTAGCCTCTCTTCTCGTCTACATCTTAGCAAAAAGCTTTTCCACTCTGTCTGGCAAGGAGAAACTGTGCCAGCATAGAAAACATCTCCCATCGTGTTCTAGAGGCTGCACGGAGGTCTGCCGAGTGTTTTGCAAGAAGAGAAAGAAAGTTGTCCAAAACAGCTTGCAATCGAATGTTCATGTGAATAGAAAAGACAGGAGAGTGGTCAGGTACTGTTTTCTCTCCGTTGGCAAGCTGCGCACACAATCGCAGTGTTGTACAGCTTGTTTCATCACCTTTGCCAAGTTGCCGCTCTCTCCGGCTCCCGGAGACGAAGAAGCTGCTTCTTCGCGCAAAGACGATTCTGCCGCTCACAGTGCTCTGCGGTGTGCGCCTCCGGCCGAAAGACGCCCGGGAGCGGTGCTTAGCTCTGCAGAGCACCGTACCTTCGTCTTCAGCCTCTCTTCTCATCTACATCTTAGCAAAAAGCTTTTCCACTCTGTCTGGCAAAGAGAAACTTTGCCAGCACAAAAAACATCCCCCATCGTGTTCTAGAGGCTGCACGGAGGTCTGCCGAGTGTTTTGCAAGAAGAGAAAGAAAGTTGTCCAAAACAGCTTGCAATCCAATGTTCATGTGAATAGAAAAGGCAGGAGAGTGGTCAGGTACTGTTTTCTCTCAGTTGGCAAGCTGCGCACACAATCGCAGTGTTGTACAGCTTGTTTCATCACCTTTGCGAAGTTGCCGCTCTCTCCGGCTCCCGGAGACGAAGAAGCTGCTTCTTCGGGCAAAGACGATTCTGCTGCTCACAGTGCTCTGCAGTGTGTGTCTTCTGCCGAAAGAGGCCCGGGAGCTGTGCTTAGCTCTGCAGAGCACCCTATATGCTTCTTTAGCCTCTCTTCTCGTCTACATCTTAGCAAAAAGCTTTTCCACTCTGTCTGGCAAGGAGAAACTGTGCCAGCACAAAAAACATCTCCCATCGTGGTCTAGAGGCTGCACGGAGGTCTGCCGAGTGTTTTGCAAGAAGAGAAAGAAAGTTGTCCAAAACAGCTTGCAATCGAATGTTCATGTGAATAGAAAAGGTAGGAGAGTGGTCAGGTACTGTTTTCTCTCACTTGGCAAGCTGCGCACACAATCGCAGTGTTGTACAGCTTGTTTCATCGCCTTTGCGAAGCTGCCGCTCTCTCCGGCTCCCGGAGACGAAGAAGCTGCTTCTTCGCGCAAAGACGATTCTGCCGCTCACAGTGCTCTGCGGTGTGCGCCTTCTGCCGAAAGAGATCCGGGAGCGGTGCTTAGCTCTGCAGAGCACCGTACCTTCGTCTTTAGCCTCTCTTCTCGTCTACATCCTAGCAAAAAGCTTTTCCACTCTGTCTGGCAAGGAGAAACTGTGCCAGCACAAAAAACATCTCCCATCGTGTTCTAGAGGCTGCACGGAGGTCTGCCGAGTGTTTTGCAAGAAGAGAAAGAAAGTTGTCCAAAACAGCTTGCAATCGAATGTTCATGTGAATAGAAAAGGCAGGAGAGTGGTCAGGTACTGTTTTCTCTCCGTTGGCAAGCTGCGCACACAATCGCAGTGTTGTACAGCTTGTTTCATCACCTTTGCGAAGTTGCCGCTCTCTCCGGCTCCCGGAGACGAAGAAGCTGCTTCTTCGCGCAAAGACGATTCTGCCGCTCACAGTGCTCTGCGGTGTGCGCCTTCTGCGGAAAGACGCCCGGGAGCTGTGCTTAGCTCTGCAGAGCACCGTACCTTCGTCTTTAGCCTCTCTTCTCGTCTACATCTTAGCAAAAAGCTTTTCCACTCTGTCTGGCAAGGAGAAACTGTGCCAGCACAAAAAACATCTCCCATCGTGTTCTAGAGGCTGCACGGAGGTCTGCCGAGTGTTTTGCAAGAAGAGAAAGAAAGTTGTCCAAAACAGCTTGCAATCCAATGTTCATGTGAATAGAAAAGGCAGGAGAGTGGTCAGGTACTGTTTTCTCTCAGTTGGCAAGCTGCGCACACAATCGCAGTGTTGTACAGCTTGTTTCATCACCTTTGCGAAGTTGCCGCTCTCTCCGGCTCCCGGAGACGAAGAAGCTGCTTCTTCGCGCAAAGACGATTCTGCCGCTCACAGTGCTCTGCGGTGTGCGCCTTCTGCCGAAAGACGCCCGGGAGCGGTGCTTAGCTCTGCAGAGCACCGTACCTTCGTCTTTAGCCTCTCTTCTCGTCTACATCTTAGCAAAAAGCTTTTCCACTCTGTCTGGCAAGGAGAAACTGTGCCAGCACAGAAAACATCTCCCATCGTGTTCTAGAGGCTGCACGGAGGTCTGCCGAGTGTTTTGCAAGAAGAGAAAGAAAGTTGTCCAAAACAGCTTGCAATCGAATGTTCATGTGAATAGAAAAGGCAGGAGAGTGGTCAGGTACTGTTTTCTCTCAGTTGGCAAGCTGCGCACACAATCGCAGTGTTGTACAGCTTGTTTCATCACCTTTGCGAAGTTGACGCTCTCTCCGGCTCCCGGAGACGAAGAAGCTGCTTCTTCGCGCAAAGACGATTCTGCAGCTCACAGTGCTCTGCAGTGTGTGTCTTCTGCCGAAAGAGTCCCGGGAGCTGTGCTTAGCTCTGCAGAGCACCGTACCTTCATCTTTAGCCTCTCTTCTCGTCTACATCTTACCAAAAAGCTTTTCCACTCTGTCTGGCAAGGAGAAACTGTGCCAGCATAGAAAACATCTCCCATCGTGTTCTAGAGGCTGCACGGAGGTCTGCCGAGTGTTTTGCAAGAAGAGAAAGAAAGTTGTCCAAAACAGCTTGCAATCCAATGTTCATGTGAATAGAAAAGACAGGAGAGTGGTCAGGTACTGTTTTCTCTCCGTTGGCAAGCTGCGCACACAATCGCAGTGTTGTACAGCTTGTTTCATCACCTTTGCGAAGTTGCCGCTCTCTCCGGCTCCCGGAGACGAAGAAGCTGCTTCTTCGCGCAAAGACGATTCTGCCGCTCACAGTGCTCTGCGGTGTGCGCCTCCGGCCGAAAGACGCCCGGGAGCGGTGCTTAGCTCTGCAGAGCACCGTACCTTCGTCTTCAGCCTCTCTTCTCATCTACATCTTAGCAAAAAGCTTTTCCACTCTGTCTGGCAAAGAGAAACTTTGCCAGCACAAAAAACATCCCCCGTCGTGTTCTAGAGGCTGCACGGAGGTCTGCCGAGTGTTTTGCAAGAAGAGAAAGAAAGTTGTCCAAAACAGCTTGCAATCCAATGTTCATGTGAATAGAAAAGGCAGGAGAGTGGTCAGGTACTGTTTTCTCTCAGTTGGCAAGCTGCGCACACAATCGCAGTGTTGTACAGCTTGTTTCATCACCTTTGCGAAGTTGCCGCTCTCTCCGGCTCCCGGAGACGAAGAAGCTTCTTCTTCGGGCAAAGACGATTCTGCTGCTCACAGTGCTCTGCAGTGTGTGTCTTCTGCCGAAAGAGGCCAGGGAGCTGTGCTTAGCTCTGCAGAGCACCCTATATGCTTCTTTAGCCTCTTTTCTCGTCTACATCTTACCAAAAAGCTTTTCCACTCTGTCTGGCAAGGAGAAACTGTGCCAGCACAAAAAACATCTCCCATCGTGGTCTAGAGGCTGCACGGAGGTCTGCCGAGTGTTTTGCAAGAAGAGAAAGAAAGTTGTCCAAAACAGCTTGCAATCGAATGTTCATGTGAATAGAAAAGACAGGAGAGTGGTCAGGTACTGTTTTCTCTCACTTGGCAAGCTGCGCACACAATCGCAGTGTTGTACAGCTTGTTTCATCGCCTTTGCGAAGCTGCCGCTCTCTCCGGCTCCCGGAGACGAAGAAGCTGCTTCTTCGCGCAAAGACGATTCTGCCGCTCACAGTGCTCTGCGGTGTGCGCCTTCTGCCGAAAGAGATCCGGGAGCGGTGCTTAGCTCTGCAGAGCACCGTACCTTCGTCTTTAGCCTCTCTACTCGTCTACATCCTAGCAAAAAGCTTTTCCACTCTGTCTGGCAAGGAGAAACTGTGCCAGCACAAAAAACATCTCCCATCGTGTTCTAGAGGCTGCACGGAGGTCTGCCGAGTGTTTTGCAAGAAGAGAAAGAAAGTTGTCCAAAACAGCTTGCAATCGAATGTTCATGTGAATTGAAAAGGTAGGAGAGTGGTCAGGTACTGTTTTCTCTCCGTTGGCAAGCTGCGCACACAATCGCAGTGTTGTACAGCTTGTTTCATCACCTTTGCGAAGTTGCCGCTCTCTCCGGCTCCCGGAGACGAAGAAGCTGCTTCTTCGCGCAAAGACGATTCTGCCGCTCACAGTGCTCTGCGGTGTGCGCCTTCTGCGGAAAGAGGTCCGGGAGCTGTGCTTAGCTCTGCAGATCACCGTACCTTCGTCTTTAGCCTCTCTTCTCGTCTACATCTTAGCAAAAAGCTTTTCCACTCTGTCTGGCAAGGAGAAACTGTGCCAGCACAAAAAACATCTCCCATCGTGTTCTAGAGGCTGCACGGAGGTCTGCCGAGTGTTTTGCAAGAAGAGAAAGAAAGTTGTCCAAAACAGCTTGCAATCGAATGTTCATGTGAATAGAAAAGGCAGGAGAGTGGTCAGGTACTGTTTTCTCTCAGTTGGCAAGCTGCGCACACAATCGCAGTGTTGTACAGCTTGTTTCATCACCTTTGCGAAGTTGCCGCTCTCTCCGGCTCCCGGAGACGAAGAAGCTGCTTCTTCGCGCAAAGACGATTCTGCCGCTCACAGTGCTCTGCGGTGTGCGCCTTCTGCCGAAAGACGCCCGGGAGCGGTGCTTAGCTCTGCAGAGCACCGTACCTTCGTCTTTAGCCTCTCTTCTCGTCTACATCTTAGCAAAAAGCTTTTCCACTCTGTCTGGCAAGGAGAAACTGTGCCAGCACAGAAAACATCTCCCATCGTGTTCTAGAGGCTGCACGGAGGTCTGCCGAGTGTTTTGCAAGAAGAGAAAGAAAGTTGTCCAAAACAGCTTGCAATCGAATGTTCATGTGAATAGAAAAGGCAGGAGAGTGGTCAGGTACTGTTTTCTCTCAGTTGGCAAGCTGCGCACACAATCGCAGTGTTGTACAGCTTGTTTCATCACCTTTGCGAAGTTGACGCTCTCTCTGGCTCCCGGAGACGAAGAAGCTGCTTCTTCGCGCAAAGACGATTCTGCAGCTCACAGTGCTCTGCAGTGTGTGTCTTCTGCCGAAAGAGTCCCGGGAGCTGTGCTTAGCTCTGCAGAGCACCGTACCTTCATCTTTAGCCTCTCTTCTCGTCTACATCTTACCAAAAAGCTTTTCCACTCTGTCTGGCAAGGAGAAACTGTGCCAGCATAGAAAACATCTCCCATCGTGTTCTAGAGGCTGCACGGAGGTCTGCCGAGTGTTTTGCAAGAAGAGAAAGAAAGTTGTCCAAAACAGCTTGCAATCCAATGTTCATGTGAATAGAAAAGACAGGAGAGTGGTCAGGTACTGTTTTCTCTCCGTTGGCAAGCTGCGCACACAATCGCAGTGTTGTACAGCTTGTTTCATCACCTTTGCGAAGTTGCCGCTCTCTCCGGCTCCCGGAGACGAAGAAGCTGCTTCTTCGCGCAAAGACGATTCTGCCGCTCACAGTGCTCTGCGGTGTGCGCCTTCTGCGGAAAGACGCCCGGGAGCTGTGCTTAGCTCTGCAGAGCACCGTACCTTCGTCTTTAGCCTCTCTTCTCGTCTACATCTTAGCAAAAAGCTTTTCCACTCTGTCTGGCAAGGAGAAACTGTGCCAGCACAAAAAACATCTCCCATCGTGTTCTAGAGGCTGCACGGAGGTCTGCCGAGTGTTTTGCAAGAAGAGAAAGAAAGTTGTCCAAAACAGCTTGCAATCCAATGTTCATGTGAATAGAAAAGGCAGGAGAGTGGTCAGGTACTGTTTTCTCTCAGTTGGCAAGCTGCGCACACAATCGCAGTGTTGTACAGCTTGTTTCATCACCTTTGCGAAGTTGCCGCTCTCTCCGGCTCCCGGAGACGAAGAAGCTGCTTCTTCGCGCAAAGACGATTCTGCCGCTCACAGTGCTCTGCGGTGTGCGCCTTCTGCCGAAAGACGCCCGGGAGCGGTGCTTAGCTCTGCAGAGCACCGTACCTTCGTCTTTAGCCTCTCTTCTCGTCTACATCTTAGCAAAAAGCTTTTCCACTCTGTCTGGCAAGGAGAAACTGTGCCAGCACAGAAAACATCTCCCATCGTGTTCTAGAGGCTGCACGGAGGTCTGCCGAGTGTTTTGCAAGAAGAGAAAGAAAGTTGTCCAAAACAGCTTGCAATCGAATGTTCATGTGAATAGAAAAGGCAGGAGAGTGGTCAGGTACTGTTTTCTCTCAGTTGGCAAGCTGCGCACACAATCGCAGTGTTGTACAGCTTGTTTCATCACCTTTGCGAAGTTGACGCTCTCTCCGGCTCCCGGAGACGAAGAAGCTGCTTCTTCGCGCAAAGACGATTCTGCAGCTCACAGTGCTCTGCAGTGTGTGTCTTCTGCCGAAAGAGTCCCGGGAGCTGTGCTTAGCTCTGCAGAGCACCGTACCTTCATCTTTAGCCTCTCTTCTCGTCTACATCTTACCAAAAAGCTTTTCCACTCTGTCTGGCAAGGAGAAACTGTGCCAGCATAGAAAACATCTCCCATCGTGTTCTAGAGGCTGCACGGAGGTCTGCCGAGTGTTTTGCAAGAAGAGAAAGAAAGTTGTCCAAAACAGCTTGCAATCCAATGTTCATGTGAATAGAAAAGACAGGAGAGTGGTCAGGTACTGTTTTCTCTCCGTTGGCAAGCTGCGCACACAATCGCAGTGTTGTACAGCTTGTTTCATCACCTTTGCGAAGTTGCCGCTCTCTCCGGCTCCCGGAGACGAAGAAGCTGCTTCTTCGCGCAAAGACGATTCTGCCGCTCACAGTGCTCTGCGGTGTGCGCCTCCGGCCGAAAGACGCCCGGGAGCGGTGCTTAGCTCTGCAGAGCACCGTACCTTCGTCTTCAGCCTCTCTTCTCATCTACATCTTAGCAAAAAGCTTTTCCACTCTGTCTGGCAAAGAGAAACTTTGCCAGCACAAAAAACATCCCCCGTCGTGTTCTAGAGGCTGCACGGAGGTCTGCCGAGTGTTTTGCAAGAAGAGAAAGAAAGTTGTCCAAAACAGCTTGCAATCCAATGTTCATGTGAATAGAAAAGGCAGGAGAGTGGTCAGGTACTGTTTTCTCTCAGTTGGCAAGCTGCGCACACAATCGCAGTGTTGTACAGCTTGTTTCATCACCTTTGCGAAGTTGCCGCTCTCTCCGGCTCCCGGAGACGAAGAAGCTTCTTCTTCGGGCAAAGACGATTCTGCTGCTCACAGTGCTCTGCAGTGTGTGTCTTCTGCCGAAAGAGGCCAGGGAGCTGTGCTTAGCTCTGCAGAGCACCCTATATGCTTCTTTAGCCTCTTTTCTCGTCTACATCTTACCAAAAAGCTTTTCCACTCTGTCTGGCAAGGAGAAACTGTGCCAGCACAAAAAACATCTCCCATCGTGGTCTAGAGGCTGCACGGAGGTCTGCCGAGTGTTTTGCAAGAAGAGAAAGAAAGTTGTCCAAAACAGCTTGCAATCGAATGTTCATGTGAATAGAAAAGACAGGAGAGTGGTCAGGTACTGTTTTCTCTCACTTGGCAAGCTGCGCACACAATCGCAGTGTTGTACAGCTTGTTTCATCGCCTTTGCGAAGCTGCCGCTCTCTCCGGCTCCCGGAGACGAAGAAGCTGCTTCTTCGCGCAAAGACGATTCTGCCGCTCACAGTGCTCTGCGGTGTGCGCCTTCTGCCGAAAGAGATCCGGGAGCGGTGCTTAGCTCTGCAGAGCACCGTACCTTCGTCTTTAGCCTCTCTACTCGTCTACATCCTAGCAAAAAGCTTTTCCACTCTGTCTGGCAAGGAGAAACTGTGCCAGCACAAAAAACATCTCCCATCGTGTTCTAGAGGCTGCACGGAGGTCTGCCGAGTGTTTTGCAAGAAGAGAAAGAAAGTTGTCCAAAACAGCTTGCAATCGAATGTTCATGTGAATTGAAAAGGTAGGAGAGTGGTCAGGTACTGTTTTCTCTCCGTTGGCAAGCTGCGCACACAATCGCAGTGTTGTACAGCTTGTTTCATCACCTTTGCGAAGTTGCCGCTCTCTCCGGCTCCCGGAGACGAAGAAGCTGCTTCTTCGCGCAAAGACGATTCTGCCGCTCACAGTGCTCTGCGGTGTGCGCCTTCTGCGGAAAGAGGTCCGGGAGCTGTGCTTAGCTCTGCAGATCACCGTACCTTCGTCTTTAGCCTCTCTTCTCGTCTACATCTTAGCAAAAAGCTTTTCCACTCTGTCTGGCAAGGAGAAACTGTGCCAGCACAAAAAACATCTCCCATCGTGTTCTAGAGGCTGCACGGAGGTCTGCCGAGTGTTTTGCAAGAAGAGAAAGAAAGTTGTCCAAAACAGCTTGCAATCGAATGTTCATGTGAATAGAAAAGGCAGGAGAGTGGTCAGGTACTGTTTTCTCTCAGTTGGCAAGCTGCGCACACAATCGCAGTGTTGTACAGCTTGTTTCATCACCTTTGCGAAGTTGCCGCTCTCTCCGGCTCCCGGAGACGAAGAAGCTGCTTCTTCGCGCAAAGACGATTCTGCCGCTCACAGTGCTCTGCGGTGTGCGCCTTCTGCCGAAAGACGCCCGGGAGCGGTGCTTAGCTCTGCAGAGCACCGTACCTTCGTCTTTAGCCTCTCTTCTCGTCTACATCTTAGCAAAAAGCTTTTCCACTCTGTCTGGCAAGGAGAAACTGTGCCAGCACAGAAAACATCTCCCATCGTGTTCTAGAGGCTGCACGGAGGTCTGCCGAGTGTTTTGCAAGAAGAGAAAGAAAGTTGTCCAAAACAGCTTGCAATCGAATGTTCATGTGAATAGAAAAGGCAGGAGAGTGGTCAGGTACTGTTTTCTCTCAGTTGGCAAGCTGCGCACACAATCGCAGTGTTGTACAGCTTGTTTCATCACCTTTGCGAAGTTGACGCTCTCTCTGGCTCCCGGAGACGAAGAAGCTGCTTCTTCGCGCAAAGACGATTCTGCAGCTCACAGTGCTCTGCAGTGTGTGTCTTCTGCCGAAAGAGTCCCGGGAGCTGTGCTTAGCTCTGCAGAGCACCGTACCTTCATCTTTAGCCTCTCTTCTCGTCTACATCTTACCAAAAAGCTTTTCCACTCTGTCTGGCAAGGAGAAACTGTGCCAGCATAGAAAACATCTCCCATCGTGTTCTAGAGGCTGCACGGAGGTCTGCCGAGTGTTTTGCAAGAAGAGAAAGAAAGTTGTCCAAAACAGCTTGCAATCCAATGTTCATGTGAATAGAAAAGACAGGAGAGTGGTCAGGTACTGTTTTCTCTCCGTTGGCAAGCTGCGCACACAATCGCAGTGTTGTACAGCTTGTTTCATCACCTTTGCGAAGTTGCCGCTCTCTCCGGCTCCCGGAGACGAAGAAGCTGCTTCTTCGCGCAAAGACGATTCTGCCGCTCACAGTGCTCTGCGGTGTGCGCCTCCGGCCGAAAGACGCCCGGGAGCGGTGCTTAGCTCTGCAGAGCACCGTACCTTCGTCTTCAGCCTCTCTTCTCATCTACATCTTAGCAAAAAGCTTTTCCACTCTGTCTGGCAAAGAGAAACTTTGCCAGCACAAAAAACATCCCCCATCGTGTTCTAGAGGCTGCACGGAGGTCTGCCGAGTGTTTTGCAAGAAGAGAAAGAAAGTTGTCCAAAACAGCTTGCAATCGAATGTTCATGTGAATAGAAAAGGCAGGAGAGTGGTCAGGTACTGTTTTCTCTCACTTGGCAAGCTGCGCACACAATCGCAGTGTTGTACAGCTTGTTTCATCACCTTTGCGAAGTTGCCGCTCTCTCCGGCTCCCGGAGACGAAGAAGCTGCTTCTTCGCGCAAAGACGATTCTGCCGCTCACAGTGCTCTGCGGTGTGCGCCTCCTGCCGAAAGAGGCCCGGGAGCGGTGCTTAGCTCTGCAGAGCACCGTACCTTCGTCTTTAGCCTCTCTTCTCGTCTACATCTTAGCAAAAAGCTTTTCCACTCTGTCTGGCAAGGAGAAACTGTGCCAGCACAGAAAACATCTCCCATCGTGTTCTAGAGGCTGCACGCAGGTCTGCCGAGTGTTTTGCAAGAAGAGAAAGAAAGTTGTCCAAAACAGCTTGCAATCGAATGTTCATGTGAATAGAAAAGGCAGGAGAGTGGTCAGGTACTGTTTTCTCTCCGTTGGCAAGCTGCGCACACAATCGCAGTGTTGTACAGCTTGTTTCATCACCTTTGCCAAGTTGCCGCTCTCTCCGGCTCCCGGAGACGAAGAAGCTGCTTCTTCGCGCAAAGACGATTCTGCCGCTCACAGTGCTCTGCGGTGTGCGCCTCCGGCCGAAAGACGCCCGGGAGCGGTGCTTAGCTCTGCAGAGCACCGTACCTTCGTCTTCAGCCTCTCTTCTCATCTACATCTTAGCAAAAAGCTTTTCCACTCTGTCTGGCAAAGAGAAACTTTGCCAGCACAAAAAACATCCCCCATCGTGTTCTAGAGGCTGCACGGAGGTCTGCCGAGTGTTTTGCAAGAAGAGAAAGAAAGTTGTCCAAAACAGCTTGCAATCCAATGTTCATGTGAATAGAAAAGGCAGGAGAGTGGTCAGGTACTGTTTTCTCTCAGTTGGCAAGCTGCGCACACAATCGCAGTGTTGTACAGCTTGTTTCATCACCTTTGCGAAGTTGCCGCTCTCTCCGGCTCCCGGAGACGAAGAAGCTGCTTCTTCGCGCAAAGACGATTCTGCCGCTCACAGTGCTCTGCGGTGTGCGCCTCCTGCCGAAAGACCCCTGGGAGCGGTGCTTAGCTCTGCAGAGCACCGTACCTTCGTCTTTAGCCTCTCTTCTCGTCTACATCCTAGCAAAAAGCTTTTCCACTCTGTCTGGCAAGGAGAAACTGTGCCAGCACAAAAAACATCTCCCATCGTGTTCTAGAGGCTGCACGGAGGTCTGCCGAGTGTTTTGCAAGAAGAGAAAGAAAGTTGTCCAAACTAGCTTGCAATCGAATGTTCATGTGAATAGAAAAGGCAGGAGAGTGGTCAGGTACTGTTTTCTCTCAGTTGGCAAGCTGCGCACACAATCGCAGTGTTGTACAGCTTGTTTCATCACCTTTGCCAAGTTGCCGCTCTCTCCGGCTCCCGGTGACGAAGAAGCTGCTTCTTCGCGCAAAGACGATTCTGCCGCTCACAGTGCTCTGAGGTGTGCGCCTTCTGCCGAAAGAGATCCGGGAGCGGTGTTTAGCTCTGCAGATCACCGTACCTTCGTCTTTAGCCTCTCTTCTCGTCTACATCTTAGCAAAAAGCTTTTCCACTCTGTCTGGCAAGGAGAAACTGTGCCAGCACAAAAAACATCTCCCATCGTGTTCTAGAGGCTGCACGGAGGTCTGCCGAGTGTTTTGCAAGAAGAGAAAGAAAGTTGTCCAAAACAGCTTGCAATCGAATGTTCATGTGAATAGAAAGGGCAGGAGAGTGGTCAGGTACTGTTTTCTCTCAGTTGGCAAGCTGCGCACACAATCGCAGTGTTGTACAGCTTGTTTCATCACCTTTGCGAAGTTGCCGCTCTCTCTGGCTCCCGGAGACGAAGAAGCTGCTTCTTCGCGCAAAGACGATTCTGCAGCTCACAGGGCTCTGCAGTGTGTGTCTTCTGCCGAAAGAGTCCCGGGAGCTGTGCTTAGCTCTGCAGAGCACCCTACCTGCTTCTTTAGCCTCTCTTCTCGTCTACATCTTAGCAAAAAGCTTTTCCACTCTGTCTGGCAAGGAGAAACTGTGCCAGCATAGAAAACATCTCCCATCGTGTTCTAGAGGCTGCACGGAGGTCTGCCGAGTGTTTTGCAAGAAGAGAAAGAAAGTTGTCCAAAACAGCTTGCAATCCAATGTTCATGTGAATAGAAAAGGCAGGAGAGTGGTCAGGTACTGTTTTCTCTCAGTTGGCAAGCTGCGCACACAATCGCAGTGTTGTACAGCTTGTTTCATCACCTTTGCGAAGTTGCCGCTCCCTCCGGCTCCAGGCGACGAAGAAGCTGCTTCTTCGCGCAAAGACGATTCTGCCGCTCACAGAGCTCTACGGTGTGCGCCTTCTGCCGAAAGAGATCCGGGAGCGGTGCTTAGCTCTGCAGAGCACCGTACCTTCGTCTTTAGCCTCTCTTCTCGTCTACATCTTAGTAAAAAGCTTTTCCACTCTGTCTGGCAAGGAGAAACTGTGCCAGCACAGAAAACATCTCCCATCGTGTTCTAGAGGCTGCACGGAGGTCTGCCGAGTGTTTTGCAAGAAGAGAAAGAAAGTTGTCCAAAACAGCTTGCAATCGAATGTTCATGTGAATAGAAAAGGCAGGAGAGTGGTCAGGTACTGTTTTCTCTCCGTTGGCAAGCTGCACACACAATCACAGTGTTGTACAGCTTGTTTCATCGCCTTTGCGAAGCTGCCGCTCTCTCCGGCTCCCGGAGACGAAGAAGCTGCTTCTTCGCGCTAAGACGATTCTGCCGCTCACAGTGCTCTGAGGTGTGCGCCTTCTGCCGAAAGAGATCCGGGAGCGGTGCTTAGCTCTGCAGAGCACCGTACCTTCGTCTTTAGTCTCTCTTCTCGTCTACATCTTAGCAAAAAGCTTTTCCACTCTGTCTGGCAAGGAGAAACTGTGCCAGCTCAAAAAACACCTCCCATCGTGTTCTAGAGGCTGCACGGAGGTCTGCCGAGTGTTTTGCAAGAAGAGAAAGAAAGTTGTCCAAAACAGCTTGCAATCGAATGTTCATGTGAATAGAAAAGGCAGGAGAGTGGTCAGGTACTGTTTTCTCTCCGTTGGCAAGCTGCGCACACAATCGCAGTGTTGTACAGCTTGTTTCATCACCTTTGCCAAGTTGCCGCTCTCTCCGGCTCCCGGAGACGAAGAAGCTGCTTCTTCGCGCAAAGACGATTCTGCCGCTCACAGTGCTCTGCAGTGTGTGTCTTCTGCCGAAAGACGCCCGGGAGCGGTGCTTAGCTCTGCAGAGCACCCTACCTGCTTCTTTAGCCTCTCTTCTCGTCTACATCTTAGCAAAAAGCTTTTCCACTCTGTCTGGCAAGGAGAAACTGTGCCAGCATAGAAAACATCTCCCATCGTGTTCTAGAGGCTGCACGGAGGTCTGCCGAGTGTTTTGCAAGAAGAGAAAGAAAGTTGTCCAAAACAGCTTGCAATCCAATGTTCATGTGAATAGAAAAGGCAGGAGAGTGGTCAGGTACTGTTTTCTCTCAGTTGGCAAGCTGCGCACACAATCGCAGTGTTGTACAGCTTGTTTCATCACCTTTGCCAAGTTGCCGCTCTCTCCGGCTCCCGGAGACGAAGAAGCTGCTTCTTCGCGCAAAGACGATTCTGCCGCTCACAGTGCTCTGCGGTGTGGGCCTCCTGCCGAAAGACGCCTGGGAGCGGTGCTTAGCTGTGCAGAGCACCGTACCTTCGTCTTTAGCCTCTCTTCTCGTCTACATCTTAGCAAAAAGCTTTTCCACTCTGTCTGGCAAGGAGAAACTGTGCCAGCACAGAAAACATCTCCCATCGTGTTCTAGAGGCTGCACAGAGGTCTGCCGAGTGTTTTGCAAGAAGAGAAAGAAAGTTGTCCAAAACAGCTTGCAATCGAATGTTCATGTGAATAGAAAAGACAGGAGAGTGGTCAGGTACTGTTTTCTCTCCGTTGGCAAGCTGCGCACACAATCGCAGTGTGGTACAGCTTGTTTCATCGCCTTTGCGAAGCTGCCGCTCTCTCCGGCTCCCGGAGACGAAGAAGCTGCTTCTTCGCGCAAAGACGATTCTGCCGCTCACAGTGCTCTGCGGTGTGCGCCTTCTGCCGAAAGAGATCCGGGAGCGGTGCTTAGCTCTGCAGAGCACCGTACCTTCGTCTTTAGCCTCTCTTCTCGTCTACATCTTAGCAAAAAGCTTTTCCACTCTGTCTGGCAAGGAGAAACTGTGCCAGCACAGAAAACATCTCCCATCGTCTTCTAGAGGCTGCACGGAGGTCTGCCGAGTGTTTTGCAAGAAGAGAAAGAAAGTTGTCCAAAACAGCTTGCAATCCAATGTTCATGTGAATAGAAAAGGCAGGAGAGTGGTCAGGTACTGTTTTCTCTCAGTTGGCAAGCTGCGCACACAATCGCAGTGTTGTACAGCTTGTTTCATCACCTTTGCGAAGTTGCCGCTCCCTCCGGCTCCAGGCGCCGAAGAAGCTGCTTCTTCGCGCAAAGACGATTCTGCCGCTCACAGAACTCTACGGTGTGCGCCTTCTGCCGAAAGAGATCCGGGAGCGGTGCTTAGCTCTGCAGAGCACCGTACCTTCGTCTTTAGCCTCTCTTCTCGTCTACATCTTAGTAAAAAGCTTTTCCACTCTGTCTGGCAAGGAGAAACTGTGCCAGCACAGAAAACATCTCCCATCGTGTTCTAGAGGCTGCACGGAGGTCTGCCGAGTGTTTTGCAAGAAGAGAAAGAAAGTTGTCCAAAACAGCTTGCAATCGAATGTTCATGTGAATAGAAAAGGCAGGAGAGTGGTCAGGTACTGTTTTCTCTCCGTTGGCAAGCTGCGCACACAATCGCAGTGTTGTACAGCTTGTTTCATCACCTTTGCGAAGCTGCCGCTCTCTCCGGCTCCAGGAGACGAAGAAGCTGCTTCTTCGCGCAAAGACGATTCTGCCGCTCACAGTGCTCTGAGGTGTGCGCCTTCTGCCGAAAGACGCCCGGGAGCGGTGCTTAGCTCTGCAGAGCACCGTACCTTGGTCGTTAGCCTCTCTTCTCGTCTACATCTTAGCAAAAATCTTTTCCACTCTGTCTGGCAAGGAGAAACTGTGCCGGCACAAAAAACATCTCCCATCGTGTTCTAGAGGCTGCACGCAGGTCTGCCGAGTGTTTTGCAAGAAGAGAAAGAAAGTTGTCCAAAACAGCTTGCAATCGAATGTTCATGTGAATAGAAAAGGCAGGAGAGTGGTCAGGTACTGTTTTCTCTCAGTTGTCATGCTGCGCACACAATCGCAGTGTTGTACAGCTTGTTTCATCACCTTTGCGAAGTTGCCGCTCTCTCCGGCTCCCGGAGACGAAGAAGCTGCTTCTTCGCGCAAAGACGATTCTGCCGCTCACAGTGCTCTGCGGTGTGCGCCTTCTGCCGAAAGAGGTCCGGGAGCTGTGCTTAGCAGTGCAGAGCACCGTACCTTCGTCTTTAGCCTCTCTTCTCGTCTACATCTTAGCAAAAAGCTTTTCCACTCTGTCTGGCAAGGAGAAACTGTGCCAGCACAGAAAACATCTCCCATCGTGTTCTAGAGGCTGCACGGAGGTCTGCCGAGTGTTTTGCAAGAAGAGAAAGAAAGTTGTCCAAAACAGCTTGCAATCGAATGTTCATGTGAATAGAAAAGGCAGGAGAGTGGTCAGGTACTGTTTTCTCTCCGTTGGCAAGCTGCACACACAATCACAGTGTTGTACAGCTTGTTTCATCGCCTTTGCGAAGCTGCCGCTCTCTCCGGCTCCCGGAGACGAAGAAGCTGCTTCTTCGCGCAAAGACGATTCTGCCGCTCACAGTGCTCTGCGGTGTGCGCCTTCTGCCGAAAGAGATCCGGGAGCGGTGCTTAGCTCTGCAGAGCACCGTACCTTCGTCTTTAGTCTCTCTTCTCGTCTACATCTTAGCAAAAAGCTTTTCCACTCTGTCTGGCAAGGAGAAACTGTGCCAGCTCAAAAAACATCTCCCATCGTGTTCTAGAGGCTGCACGGAGGTCTGCCGAGTGTTTTGCAAGAAGAGAAAGAAAGTTGTCCAAAACAGCTTGCAATCCAATGTTCATGTGAATAGAAAAGGCAGGAGAGTGGTCAGGTACTGTTTTCTCTCCGTTGGCAAGCTGCGCACACAATCGCAGTGTTGTACAGCTTGTTTCATCACCTTTGCCAAGTTGCCGCTCTCTCCGGCTCCCGGAGACGAAGAAGCTGCTTCTTCGCGCAAAGACGATTCTGCAGCTCACAGTGCTCTGCAGTGTGTGTCTTCTGCCGAAAGACGCCCGGGAGCGGTGCTTAGCTCTGCAGTGCACCCTACCTGCTTCTTTAGCCTCTCTTATCGTCTACATCTTAGCAAAAAGCTTTTCCACTCTGTCTGGCAATGAGAAACTGTGCCAGCACAGAAAACATCTCCCATCGTGTTCTAGAGGCTGCACAGAGGTCTGCCGAGTGTTTTGCAAGAAGAGAAAGAAAGTTGTCCAAAACAGCTTGCAATCGAATGTTCATGTGAATAGAAAAGACAGGAGAGTGGTCAGGTACTGTTTTCTCTCAGTTGGCAAGCTGCGCACACAATCGCAGTGTTGTACAGCTTGTTTCATCACCTTTGCGAAGCTGCCGCTCTCTCCGGCTCCCGGAGACGAAGAAGCTGCTTCTTCGCGCAAAGACGATTCTGCCGCTCACAGTGCTCTGCGGTGTGCGCCTTCTGCCGAAAGAGGTCCGGGAGCGGTGCTTAGCTCTGCAGAGCACCGTACCTTCGTCTTTAGCCTCTCTTCTCGTCTACATCTTAGCAAAAAGCTTTTCCACTCTGTCTGGCAAGGAGAAACTGTGCCAGCACAAAAAACATCTCCCATTGTGTTCTAGAGGCTGCACGGAGGTCTGCCGAGTGTTTTGCAAGAAGAGAAAGAAAGTTGTCCAAAACAGCTTGCAATCGAATGTTCATGTGAATAGAAAAGGCAGGAGAGTGGTCAGGTACTGTTTTCTCTCAGTTGGCAAGCTGCGCACACAATCGCTGTGTTGTACAGCTTGTTTCATCACCTTTGCCAAGTTGCCGCTCTCTCCGGCTCCCGGAGACGAAGAAGCTGCTTCTTCGCGCAAAGACGATTCTGCCGCTCACAGTGCTCTGCGGTGTGCGCCTCCTGCCGAAAGACGCCCGGGAGCGGTGCTTGGCTCTGCAGAGCACCGTACCTTCGTCTTTAGCCTCTCTTCTCATCTACATCTTAGCAAAAAGCTTTTCCACTCTGTCTGGCAAGGAGAAACTGTGCCAGCACAAAAAACATCTCCCATCGTGTTCTAGAGGCTGCACAGAGGTCTGCCGAGTGTTTTGCAAGAAGAGAAAGAAAGTTGTCCAAAACAGCTTGCAATCGAATGTTCATGTGAATAGAAAAGGCAGGAGAGTGGTCAGGTACTGTTTTCTCTCAGTTGGCAAGCTGCGCACAAAATCGCTGTGTTGTACAGCTTGTTTCATCACCTTTGCGAAGTTGCCGCTCTCTCCGGCTCCCGGAGACGAAGAAGCTGCTTCTTCGCGCAAAGACGATTCTGCCGCTCACAGTGCTCTGCGGTGTGCGCCTCCTGCCGAAAGACGCCCGGGAGCGGTGCTTGGCTCTGCAGAGCACCGTACCTTCGTCTTCAGCCTCTCTTCTCATCTACATCTTAGCAAAAAGCTTTTCCACTCTGTCTGGCAAGGAGAAACTGTGCCAGCACAAAAAACATCTCCCATCGTGTTCTAGAGGCTGCACAGAGGTCTGCCGAGTGTTTTGCAAGAAGAGAAAGAAAGTTGTCCAAAACAGCTTGCAATCGAATGTTCATGTGAATAGAAAAGGCAGGAGAGTGGTCAGGTACTGTTTTCTCTCCGTTGGCAAGCTGCGCACACAATCGCAGTGTTGTACAGCTTGTTTCATCACCTTTGCCAAGTTGCCGCTCTCTCCGGCTCCCGGAGACGAAGAAGCTGCTTCTTCGCGCAAAGACGATTCTGCCGCTCACAGTGCTCTGCAGTGTGTGTCCTCTGCCGAAAGAGGCCCGGGAGCTGTGCTTAGCTCTGCAGAGCACCCTACCTGCTTCTTTAGCCACTCTTCTCGTCTACATCTTAGCAAAAAGCTTTTCCACTCTGTCTGTGAAGAAGAAACTGTGCCAGCACAGAAAACATCTCCCATCATGTTCTAGAGGCTGCACGGAGGTCTGCCGAGTGTTTTGCAAGAAGAGAAAGAAAGTTGTCCAAAACAGCTTGCAATAGAATGTTCATGTGAATAGAAAAGGCAGGAGAGTGGTCAGGTACTGTTTTCTCTCCGTTGGCAAGCTGCACACACAATCACAGTGTTGTACAGCTTGTTTCATCGCCTTTGCGAAGCTGCCGCTCTCTGCGGCTCCCGGAGACGAAGAAGCTGCTTCTTCGCGCTAAGACGATTCTGCCGCTCACAGTGCTCTGCAGTGTGTGTCTTCTGCCGAAAGAGGCCCGGGAGCGGTGCTTAGCTCTGCAGAGCACCGTACCTGCTTCTTTAGCCTCTCTTCTCGTCTACATCTTAGCAAAAAGCTTTTCCACTCTGTCTGGCAAGGAGAAACTGTGCCAGCACAAAAAACATCTCCCATAGTGTTCTAGAGGCTGCACGGAGGTCTGCCGAGTGTTTTGCAAGAAGAGAAAGAAAGTTGTCCAAAACAGCTTGCAATCGAATGTTCAAGTGAATAGAAAAGACAGGAGAGTGGTCAGGTACTGTTTTCTCTCCGTTGGCAAGCTGCGCACACAATCACAGTGTTGTACAGCTTGTTTCATCACCTTTGCCAAGTTGCCGCTCTCTCCGGCTCCCGGAGACGAAGAAGCTGCTTCTTCGCGCAAAGACGATTCTGCCGCTCACAGTGCTCTGCGGTGTGCGCCTTCTGCCGAAAGAGGTCCGGGAGCTGTGCTTAGCTCTGCAGAGCACCGTACCTTCGTCTTTAGCCTCTCTTCTCGTCTACATCTTAGCAAAAAGCTTTTCCACTCTGTCTGGCAAGGAGAAACTGTGCCAGTATAGAAAACATCTCCCATCGTGTTCTAGAGGCTGCACGGAGGTCTGCCGAGTGTTTTGCAAGAAGAGAAAGAAAGTTGTCCAAAACAGCTTGCAATAGAATGTTCATGTGAATAGAAAAGGCAGGAGAGTGGTCAGGTACTGTTTTCTCTCAGTTGGCAAGCTGCGCACACAATCGCAGTGTTGTACAGCTTGTTTCATCGCCTTTGCGAAGCTGCCGCTCTCTCCGGCTCCCGGAGACGAAGAAGCTGCTTCTTCGCGCAAAGACGATTCTGCCGCTCACAGTGCTCTGCGGTGTGCGCCTCCGGCCTAAAGACGCCCGGGAGCGGTGCTTAGCTCTGCAGAGCACCGTACCTTCGTCTTTAGCCTCTCTTCTCATCTACATCTTAGCAAAAAGCTTTTCCACTCTGTCTGGCAAAGAGAAACTTTGCCAGCACAAAAAACATCTCCCATCGTATTCTAGAGGCTGCACGGAGGTCTGCCGAGTGTTTTGCAAGAAGAGAAAGAAAGTTGTCCAAAACAGCTTGCAATCGAATGTTCATGTGAATAGAAAAGGCAGGAGAGTGGTCAGGTACTGTTTTCTCTCAGTTGGCAAGCTGCGCACACAATCGCAGTGTTGTACAGCTTGTTTCATCGCCTTTGCGAAGCTGCCGCTCTCTCCGGCTCCCGGAGACGAAGAAGCTGCTTCTTCGCGCAAAGACGATTCTGCCGCTCACAGTGCTCTGCGGTGTGCGCCTCCGGCCTAAAGACGCCCGGGAGCGGTGCTTAGCTCTGCAGAGCACCGTACCTTCGTCTTCAGCCTCTCTTCTCGTCTACATCTTAGCAAAAAGCTTTTCCACTCTGTCTGGCAAAGAGAAACTTTGCCAGCACAAAAAACATCTCCCATCGTGTTCTAGAGGCTGCACGGAGGTCTGCCGAGTGTTTTGCAAGAAGAGAAAGAAAGTTGTCCAAAACAGCTTGCAATCGAATGTTCATGTGAATAGAAAAGGCAGGAGAGTGGTCAGGTACTGTTTTCTCTCAGTTGGCAAGCTGCGCACACAATCGCAGTGTTGTACAGCTTGTTTCATCACCTTTGCGAAGCTGCCGCTCTCTCCGGCTCCCGGAGACGAAGAAGCTGCTTCTTCGCGCAAAGACGATTCTGCCGCTCACAGTGCTCTGAGGTGTGCGCCTTCTGCCGAAAGACGTCCGGGAGCTGTGCTTAGCTCTGCAGAGCACCGTACCTTGGTCGTTAGCCTCTCTTCTCGTCTACATCTTAGCAAAAAGCTTTTCCACTCTGTCTGGCAAGGAGAAACTGTGCCAGCACAGAAAACATCTCCCATCGTGTTCTAGAGGCTGCACGGAGGTCTGCCGAGTGTTTTGCAAGAAGAGAAAGAAAGTTGTCCAAAACAGCTTGCAATCCAATGTTCATGTGAATAGAAAAGGCAGGAGAGTGGTCAGGTACTGTTTTCTCTCAGTTGGCAAGCTGCGCACACAATCGCAGTGTTGTACAGCTTGTTTCATCACCTTTGCGAAGTTGCCGCTCTCTCCGGCTCCCGGAGACGAAGAAGCTGCTTCTTCGCGCAAAGACGATTCTGCCGCTCACAGTGCTCTGCGGTGTGCGCCTCCGGCCTAAAGACGCCCGGGAGCGGTGCTTAGCTCTGCAGAGCACCGTACCTTCGTCTTCAGCCTCTCTTCTCATCTACATCTTAGCAAAAAGCTTTTCCACTCTGTCTGGCAAAGAGAAACTTTGCCAGCACAAAAAACATCTCCCATCGTGTTCTAGAGGCTGCACGGAGGTCTGCCGAGTGTTTTGCAAGAAGAGAAAGAAAGTTGTCCAAAACAGCTTGCAATCGAATGTTCATGTGAATAGAAAAGACAGGAGAGTGGTCAGGTACTGTTTTCTCTCCGTTGGCAAGCTGCGCACACAATCGCAGTGTTGTACAGCTTGTTTCATCGCCTTTGCGAAGCTGCCGCTCTCTCCGGCTCCCGGAGACGAAGAAGCTGCTTCTTCGCGCAAAGACGATTCTGCCGCTCACAGTGCTCTGAGGTGTGCGCCTTCTGCCGAAAGAGATCCGGGAGCGGTGCTTAGCTCTGCAGAGCACCGTACCTTCGTCTTCAGCGTCTCTTCTCGTCTACATCCTAGCAAAAAGCTTTTCCACTCTGTCTGGCAAGGAGAAACTGTGCCAGCACAAAAAACATCTCCCATCGTGTTCTAGAGGCTGCACGGAGGTCTGCCGAGTGTTTTGCAAGAAGAGAAAGAAAGTTGTCCAAAACAGCTTGCAATCGAATGTTCATGTGAATAGAAAAGGCAGGAGAGTGGTCAGGTACTGTTTTCTCTCAGTTGGCAAGCTGCGCACACAATCGCAGTGTTGTACAGCTTGTTTCATCACCTTTGCGAAGCTGCCGCTCTCTCCGGCTCCCGGAGACGAAGAAGCTGCTTCTTCGCGCAAAGACGATTCTGCCGCTCACAGTGCTCTGCGGTGTGCGACTTCTGCCGAAAGAGATCCGGGAGCGGTGCTTAGCTCTGCAGAGCACCGTACCTTCGTCTTTAGCCTCTCTTCTCGTCTACATCTTAGCAAAAAGCTTTTCCACTCTGTCTGGCAAGGAGAAACTGTGCCAGCATAGAAAACATCTCCCATCGTGTTCTAGAGGCTGCACGGAGGTCTGCCGAGTGTTTTGCAAGAAGAGAAAGAAAGTTGTCCAAAACAGCTTGCAATCCAATGTTCATGTGAATAGAAAAGGCAGGAGAGTGGTCAGGTACTGTTTTCTCTCAGTTGGCAAGCTGCGCACACAATCGCAGTGTTGTACAGCTTGTTTCATCACCTTTGCGAAGTTGCCGCTCCCTCCGGCTCCAGGCGACGAAGAAGCTGCTTCTTCGCGCAAAGACGATTCTGCCGCTCACAGAGCTCTACGGTGTGCGCCTTCTGCCGAAAGAGATCCGGGAGCGGTGCTTAGCTCTGTAGAGCACCGTACCTTCGTCTTTAGCCTCTCTTCTCGTCTACATCTTAGTAAAAAGCTTTTCCACTCTGTCTGGCAAGGAGAAACTGTGCCAGCACAGAAAACATCTCCCATCGTGTTCTAGAGGCTGCACGGAGGTCTGCCGAGTGTTTTGCAAGAAGAGAAAGAAAGTTGTCCAAAACAGCTTGCAATCGAATGTTCATGTGAATAGAAAAGGCAGGAGAGTGGTCAGGTACTGTTTTCTCTCCGTTGGCAAGCTGCACACACAATCACAGTGTTGTACAGCTTGTTTCATCGCCTTTGCGAAGCTGCCGCTCTCTCCGGCTCCCGGAGACGAAGAAGCTGCTTCTTCGCGCTAAGACGATTCTGCCGCTCACAGTGCTCTGAGGTGTGCGCCTTCTGCCGAAAGAGATCCGGGAGCGGTGCTTAGCTCTGCAGAGCACCGTACCTTCGTCTTTAGTCTCTCTTCTCGTCTACATCTTAGCAAAAAGCTTTTCCACTCTGTCTGGCAAGGAGAAACTGTGCCAGCACAGAAAACATCTCCCATCGTGTTCTAGAGGCTGCACGGAGGTCTGCCGAGTGTTTTGCAAGAAGAGAAAGAAAGTTGTCCAAAACAGCTTGCAATCCAATGTTCATGTGAATAGAAAAGGCAGGAGAGTGGTCAGGTACTGTTTTCTCTCAGTTGGCAAGCTGCGCACACAATCGCAGTGTTGTACAGCTTGTTTCATCACCTTTGCCAAGTTGCCGCTCTCTCCGGCTCCCGGAGACGAAGAAGCTGCTTCTTCGCGCAAAGACGATTCTGCCGCTCACAGTGCTCTGCAGTGTGTGTCTTCTGCCGAAACACGCCCGGGAGCGGTGCTTAGCTCTGCAGAGCACCCTACCTGCTTCTTTAGCCTCTCTTCTCGTCTACATCTTAGCAAAAAGCTTTTCCACTCTGTCTGGCAAGGAGAAACTGTGCCAGCATAGAAAACATCTCCCATCGTGTTCTAGAGGCTGCACGGAGGTCTGCCGAGTGTTTTGCAAGAAGAGAAAGAAAGTTGTCCAAAACAGCTTGCAATCCAATGTTCATGTGAATAGAAAAGGCAGGAGAGTGGTCAGGTACTGTTTTCTCTCCGTTGGCAAGCTGCGCACACAATCGCAGTGTTGTACAGCTTGTTTCATCACCTTTGCCAAGTTGCCGCTCTCTCCGGCTCCCGGAGACGAAGAAGCTGCTTCTTCGCGCAAAGACGATTCTGCCGCTCACAGTGCTCTGCGGTGTGCGCCTCCTGCCGAAAGACGCCTGGGAGCGGTGCTTAGCTGTGCAGAGCACCGTACCTTCGTCTTTAGCCTCTCTTCTCGTCTACATCTTAGCAAAAAGCTTTTCCACTCTGTCTGGCAAGGAGAAACTGTGCCAGCACAGAAAACATCTCCCATCGTCTTCTAGAGGCTGCACGGAGGTCTGCCGAGTGTTTTGCAAGAAGAGAAAGAAAGTTGTCCAAAACAGCTTGCAATCGAATGTTCATGTGAATAGAAAAGACAGGAGAGTGGTCAGGTACTGTTTTCTCTCCGTTGGCAAGCTGCGCACACAATCGCAGTGTGGTACAGCTTGTTTCATCGCCTTTGCGAAGCTGCCGCTCTCTCCGGCTCCCGGAGACGAAGAAGCTGCTTCTTCGCGCAAAGACGATTCTGCCGCTCACAGTGCTCTGCGGTGTGCGCCTTCTGCCGAAAGAGGTCCGGGAGCTGTGCTTAGCAGTGCAGAGCACCGTACCTTCGTCTTTAGCCTCTCTTCTCGTCTACATCTTAGCAAAAAGCTTTTCCACTCTGTCTGGCAAGGAGAAACTGTGCCAGCACAGAAAACATCTCCCATCGTGTTCTAGAGGCTGCACGGAGGTCTGCCGAGTGTTTTGCAAGAAGAGAAAGAAAGTTGTCCAAAACAGCTTGCAATCGAATGTTCATGTGAATAGAAAAGGCAGGAGAGTGGTCAGGTACTGTTTTCTCTCCGTTGGCAAGCTGCACACACAATCACAGTGTTGTACAGCTTGTTTCATCGCCTTTGCGAAGCTGCCGCTCTCTCCGGCTCCCGGAGACGAAGAAGCTGCTTCTTCGCGCAAAGACGATTCTGCCGCTCACAGTGCTCTGCGGTGTGCGCCTTCTGCCGAAAGAGATCCGGGAGCGGTGCTTAGCTCTGCAGAGCACCGTACCTTCGTCTTTAGTCTCTCTTCTCGTCTACATCTTAGCAAAAAGCTTTTCCACTCTGTCTGGCAAGGAGAAACTGTGCCAGCTCAAAAAACATCTCCCATCGTGTTCTAGAGGCTGCACGGAGGTCTGCCGAGTGTTTTGCAAGAAGAGAAAGAAAGTTGTCCAAAACAGCTTGCAATCCAATGTTCATGTGAATAGAAAAGGCAGGAGAGTGGTCAGGTACTGTTTTCTCTCCGTTGGCAAGCTGCGCACACAATCGCAGTGTTGTACAGCTTGTTTCATCACCTTTGCGAAGTTGCCGCTCTCTCCGGCTCCCGGAGACGAAGAAGCTGCTTCTTCGCGCAAAGACGATTCTGCAGCTCACAGTGCTCTGCAGTGTGTGTCTTCTGCCGAAAGAGGTCCGGGAGCGGTGCTTAGCTCTGCAGAGCACCCTACCTGCTTCTTTAGCCTCTCTTATCGTCTACATCTTAGCAAAAAGCTTTTCCACTCTGTCTGGCAAGGAGAAACTGTGCCAGCACAGAAAACATCTCCCATCGTGTTCTAGAGGCTGCACAGAGGTCTGCCGAGTGTTTTGCAAGAAGAGAAAGAAAGTTGTCCAAAACAGCTTGCAATCGAATGTTCATGTGAATAGAAAAGACAGGAGAGTGGTCAGGTACTGTTTTCTCTCAGTTGGCAAGCTGCGCACACAATCGCAGTGTTGTACAGCTTGTTTCATCACCTTTGCGAAGCTGCCGCTCTCTCCGGCTCCCGGAGACGAAGAAGCTGCTTCTACGCGCAAAGACGATTCTGCCGCTCACAGTGCTCTGCGGTGTGCGCCTTCTGCCGAAAGAGGTCCGGGAGCGGTGCTTAGCTCTGCAGAGCACCGTACCTTCGTCTTTAGCCTCTCTTCTCGTCTACATCTTAGCAAAAAGCTTTTCCACTCTGTCTGGCAAGGAGAAACTGTGCCAGCACAAAAAACATCTCCCATTGTGTTCTAGAGGCTGCACGGAGGTCTGCCGAGTGTTTTGCAAGAAGAGAAAGAAAGTTGTCCAAAACAGCTTGCAATCGAATGTTCATGTGAATAGAAAAGGCAGGAGAGTGGTCAGGTACTGTTTTCTCTCAGTTGGCAAGCTGCGCACACAATCGCTGTGTTGTACAGCTTGTTTCATCACCTTTGCCAAGTTGCCGCTCTCTCCGGCTCCCGGAGACGAAGAAGCTGCTTCTTCGCGCAAAGACGATTCTGCCGCTCACAGTGCTCTGCGGTGTGCGCCTCCTGCCGAAAGACGCCCGGGAGCGGTGCTTGGCTCTGCAGAGCACCGTACCTTCGTCTTTAGCCTCTCTTCTCATCTACATCTTAGCAAAAAGCTTTTCCACTCTGTCTGGCAAGGAGAAACTGTGCCAGCACAAAAAACATCTCCCATCGTGTTCTAGAGGCTGCACAGAGGTC
This sequence comes from Melozone crissalis, assembly GCF_028551555.1. NCBI lineage: Eukaryota > Metazoa > Chordata > Aves > Passeriformes > Passerellidae > Melozone > Melozone crissalis. The sequence continues at coordinate 329,856 of NW_026536007.1, forward strand.
TGCCGAGTGTTTTGCAAGAAGAGAAAGAAAGTTGTCCAAAACAGCTTGCAATCGAATGTTCATGTGAATAGAAAAGGCAGGAGAGTGGTCAGGTACTGTTTTCTCTCAGTTGGCAAGCTGCGCACAAAATCGCTGTGTTGTACAGCTTGTTTCATCACCTTTGCGAAGTTGCCGCTCTCTCCGGCTCCCGGAGACGAAGAAGCTGCTTCTTCGCGCAAAGACGATTCTGCCGCTCACAGTGCTCTGCGGTGTGCGCCTCCTGCCGAAAGACGCCCGGGAGCGGTGCTTGGCTCTGCAGAGCACCGTACCTTCGTCTTCAGCCTCTCTTCTCATCTACATCTTAGCAAAAAGCTTTTCCACTCTGTCTGGCAAGGAGAAACTGTGCCAGCACAAAAAACATCTCCCATCGTGTTCTAGAGGCTGCACAGAGGTCTGCCGAGTGTTTTGCAAGAAGAGAAAGAAAGTTGTCCAAAACAGCTTGCAATCGAATGTTCATGTGAATAGAAAAGGCAGGAGAGTGGTCAGGTACTGTTTTCTCTCCGTTGGCAAGCTGCGCACACAATCGCAGTGTTGTACAGCTTGTTTCATCACCTTTGCCAAGTTGCCGCTCTCTCCGGCTCCCGGAGACGAAGAAGCTGCTTCTTCGCGCAAAGACGATTCTGCCGCTCACAGTGCTCTGCAGTGTGTGTCCTCTGCCGAAAGAGGCCCGGGAGCTGTGCTTAGCTCTGCAGAGCACCCTACCTGCTTCTTTAGCCACTCTTCTCGTCTACATCTTAGCAAAAAGCTTTTCCACTCTGTCTGTGAAGAAGAAACTGTGCCAGCACAGAAAACATCTCCCATCGTGTTCTAGAGGCTGCACGGAGGTCTGCCGAGTGTTTTGCAAGAAGAGAAAGAAAGTTGTCCAAAACAGCTTGCAATAGAATGTTCATGTGAATAGAAAAGGCAGGATAGTGGTCAGGTACTGTTTTCTCTCCGTTGGCAAGCTGCACACACAATCACAGTGTTGTACAGCTTGTTTCATCGCCTTTGCGAAGCTGCCGCTCTCTGCGGCTCCCGGAGACGAAGAAGCTGCTTCTTCGCGCTAAGACGATTCTGCCGCTCACAGTGCTCTGCAGTGTGTGTCTTCTGCCGAAAGAGGCCCGGGAGCGGTGCTTAGCTCTGCAGAGCACCGTACCTGCTTCTTTAGCCTCTCTTCTCGTCTACATCTTAGCAAAAAGCTTTTCCACTCTGTCTGGCAAGGAGAAACTGTGCCAGCACAAAAAACATCTCCCATAGTGTTCTAGAGGCTGCACGGAGGTCTGCCGAGTGTTTTGCAAGAAGAGAAAGAAAGTTGTCCAAAACAGCTTGCAATCGAATGTTCAAGTGAATAGAAAAGGCAGGAGAGTGGTCAGGTACTGTTTTCTCTCCGTTGGCAAGCTGCGCACACAATCACAGTGTTGTACAGCTTGTTTCATCACCTTTGCCAAGTTGCCGCTCTCTCCGGCTCCCGGAGACGAAGAAGCTGCTTCTTCGCGCAAAGACGATTCTGCCGCTCACAGTGCTCTGCGGTGTGCGCCTTCTGCCGAAAGAGGTCCGGGAGCTGTGCTTAGCTCTGCAGAGCACCGTACCTTCGTCTTTAGCCTCTCTTCTCGTCTACATCTTAGCAAAAAGCTTTTCCACTCTGTCTGGCAAGGAGAAACTGTGCCAGTATAGAAAACATCTCCCATCGTGTTCTAGAGGCTGCACGGAGGTCTGCCGAGTGTTTTGCAAGAAGAGAAAGAAAGTTGTCCAAAACAGCTTGCAATAGAATGTTCATGTGAATAGAAAAGGCAGGAGAGTGGTCAGGTACTGTTTTCTCTCAGTTGGCAAGCTGCGCACACAATCGCAGTGTTGTACAGCTTGTTTCATCGCCTTTGCGAAGCTGCCGCTCTCTCCGGCTCCCGGAGACGAAGAAGCTGCTTCTTCGCGCAAAGACGATTCTGCCGCTCACAGTGCTCTGCGGTGTGCGCCTCCGGCCTAAAGACGCCCGGGAGCGGTGCTTAGCTCTGCAGAGCACCGTACCTTCGTCTTTAGCCTCTCTTCTCATCTACATCTTAGCAAAAAGCTTTTCCACTCTGTCTGGCAAAGAGAAACTTTGCCAGCACAAAAAACATCTCCCATCGTATTCTAGAGGCTGCACGGAGGTCTGCCGAGTGTTTTGCAAGAAGAGAAAGAAAGTTGTCCAAAACAGCTTCCAATCGAATGTTCATGTGAATAGAAAAGGCAGGAGAGTGGTCAGGTACTGTTTTCTCTCAGTTGGCAAGCTGCGCACACAATCGCAGTGTTGTACAGCTTGTTTCATCGCCTTTGCGAAGCTGCCGCTCTCTCCGGCTCCCGGAGACGAAGAAGCTGCTTCTTCGCGCAAAGACGATTCTGCCGCTCACAGTGCTCTGCGGTGTGCGCCTCCGGCCTAAAGACGCCCGGGAGCGGTGCTTAGCTCTGCAGAGCACCGTACCTTCGTCTTCAGCCTCTCTTCTCATCTACATCTTAGCAAAAAGCTTTTCCACTCTGTCTGGCAAAGAGAAACTTTGCCAGCACAAAAAACATCTCCCATCGTGTTCTAGAGGCTGCACGGAGGTCTGCCGAGTGTTTTGCAAGAAGAGAAAGAAAGTTGTCCAAAACAGCTTGCAATCGAATGTTCATGTGAATAGAAAAGGCAGGAGAGTGGTCAGGTACTGTTTTCTCTCAGTTGGCAAGCTGCGCACACAATCGCAGTGTTGTACAGCTTGTTTCATCGCCTTTGCGAAGCTGCCGCTCTCTCCGGCTCCCGGAGACGAAGAAGCTGCTTCTTCGCGCAAAGACGATTCTGCCGCTCACAGTGCTCTGAGGTGTGCGCCTTCTGCCGAAAGACGTCCGGGAGCTGTGCTTAGCTCTGCAGAGCACCGTACCTTGGTCGTTAGCCTCTCTTCTCGTCTACATCTTAGCAAAAAGCTTTTCCACTCTGTCTGGCAAGGAGAAACTGTGCCAGCACAGAAAACATCTCCCATCGTGTTCTAGAGGCTGCACGGAGGTCTGCCGAGTGTTTTGCAAGAAGAGAAAGAAAGTTGTCCAAAACAGCTTGCAATCGAATGTTCATGTGAATAGAAAAGGCAGGAGAGTGGTCAGGTACTGTTTTCTCTCAGTTGGCAAGCTGCGCACACAATCGCAGTGTTGTACAGCTTGTTTCATCACCTTTGCGAAGTTGCCGCTCTCTCCGGCTCCCGGAGACGAAGAAGCTGCTTCTTCGCGCAAAGACGATTCTGCCGCTCACAGTGCTCTGCGGTGTGCGCCTCCGGCCTAAAGACGCCCGGGAGCGGTGCTTAGCTCTGCAGAGCACCGTACCTTCGTCTTCAGCCTCTCTTCTCATCTACATCTTAGCAAAAAGCTTATCCACTCTGTCTGGCAAAGAGAAACTTTGCCAGCACAAAAAACATCTCCCATCGTGTTCTAGAGGCTGCACGGAGGTCTGCCGAGTGTTTTGCAAGAAGAGAAAGAAAGTTGTCCAAAACAGCTTGCAATCGAATGTTCATGTGAATAGAAAAGACAGGAGAGTGGTCAGGTACTGTTTTCTCTCCGTTGGCAAGCTGCGCACACAATCGCAGTGTTGTACAGCTTGTTTCATCGCCTTTGCGAAGCTGCCGCTCTCTCCGGCTCCCGGAGACGAAGAAGCTGCTTCTTCGCGCAAAGACGATTCTGCCGCTCACAGTGCTCTGCGTTGTGCGCCTTCTGCCGAAAGAGATCCGGGAGCGGTGCTTAGCTCTGCAGAGCACCGTACCTTCGTCTTCAGCGTCTCTTCTCGTCTACATCCTAGCAAAAAGCTTTTCCACTCTGTCTGGCAAGGAGAAACTGTGCCAGCACAAAAAACATCTCCCATCGTGTTCTAGAGGCTGCACGGAGGTCTGCCGAGTGTTTTGCAAGAAGAGAAAGAAAGTTGTCCAAAACAGCTTGCAATCGAATGTTCATGTGAATAGAAAAGGCAGGAGAGTGGTCAGGTACTGTTTTCTCTCAGTTGGCAAGCTGCGCACACAATCGCAGTGTTGTACAGCTTGTTTCATCACCTTTGCGAAGCTGCCGCTCTCTCCGGCTCCCGGAGACGAAGAAGCTGCTTCTTCGCGCAAAGACGATTCTGCCGCTCACAGTGCTCTGCGGTGTGCGCCTTCTGCCGAAAGAGATCCGGGAGCGGTGCTTAGCTCTGCAGAGCACCGTACCTTCGTCTTTAGCCTCTCTTCTCGTCTACATCTTAGCAAAAAGCTTTTCCACTCTGTCTGGCAAGGAGAAACTGTGCCAGCACAGAAAACATCTCCCATCGTGTTCTAGAGGCTGCACGGAGGTCTGCCGAGTGTTTTGCAAGAAGAGAAAGAAAGTTGTCCAAAACAGCTTGCAATCCAATGTTCATGTGAATAGAAAAGGCAGGAGAGTGCTCAGGTACTGTTTTCTCTCAGTTGGCAAGCTGCGCACACAATCGCAGTGTTGTACAGCTTGTTTCATCACCTTTGCGAAGGTGCCGCTCCCTCCGGCTCCAGGCGACGAAGAAGCTGCTTCTTCGCGCAAAGACGATTCTGCCGCTCACAGAGCTCTACGGTGTGCGCCTTCTGCCGAAAGAGATCCGGGAGCGGTGCTTAGCTCTGCAGAGCACCGTACCTTCGTCTTTAGCCTCTCTTCTCGTCTACATCTTAGTAAAAAGCTTTTCCACTCTGTCTGGCAAGGAGAAACTGTGCCAGCACAGAAAACATCTCCCATCGTGTTCTAGAGGCTGCACGGAGGTCTGCCGAGTGTTTTGCAAGAAGAGAAAGAAAGTTGTCCAAAACAGCTTGCAATCGAATGTTCATGTGAATAGAAAAGGCAGGAGAGTGGTCAGGTACTGTTTTCTCTCCGTTGGCAAGCTGCACACACAATCACAGTGTTGTACAGCTTGTTTCATCGCCTTTGCGAAGCTGCCGCTCTCTCCGGCTCCCGGAGACGAAGAAGCTGCTTCTTCGCGCTAAGACGATTCTGCCGCTCACAGTGCTCTGAGGTGTGCGCCTTCTGCCGAAAGAGATCCGGGAGCGGTGCTTAGCTCTGCAGAGCACCGTACCTTCGTCTTTAGTCTCTCTTCTCGTCTACATCTTAGCAAAAAGCTTTTCCACTCTGTCTGGCAAGGAGAAACTGTGCCAGCTCAAAAAACAACTCCCATCGTGTTCTAGAGGCTGCACGGAGGTCTGCCGAGTGTTTTGCAAGAAGAGAAAGAAAGTTGTCCAAAACAGCTTGCAATCGAATGTTCATGTGAATAGAAAAGGCAGGAGAGTGGTCAGGTACTGTTTTCTCTCCGTTGGCAAGCTGCGCACACAATCGCAGTGTTGTACAGCTTGTTTCATCACCTTTGCCAAGTTGCCGCTCTCTCCGGCTCCCGGAGACGAAGAAGCTGCTTCTTCGCGCAAAGACGATTCTGCCGCTCACAGTGCTCTGAGGTGTGCGCCTTCTGCCGAAAGACGTCCGGGAGCTGTGCTTAGCTCTGCAGAGCACCGTACCTTGGTCGTTAGCCTCTCTTCTCGTCTACATCTTAGCAAAAAGCTTTTCCACTCTGTCTGGCAAGGAGAAACTGTGCCAGCACAGAAAACATCTCCCATCGTGTTCTAGAGGCTGCACGGAGGTCTGCCGAGTGTTTTGCAAGAAGAGAAAGAAAGTTGTCCAAAACAGCTTGCAATCGAATGTTCATGTGAATAGAAAAGGCAGGAGAGTGGTCAGGTACTGTTTTCTCTCAGTTGGCAAGCTGCGCACACAATCGCAGTGTTGTACAGCTTGTTTCATCACCTTTGCGAAGTTGCCGCTCTCTCCGGCTCCCGGAGACGAAGAAGCTGCTTCTTCGCGCAAAGACGATTCTGCCGCTCACAGTGCTCTGCGGTGTGCGCCTCCGGCCTAAAGACGCCCGGGAGCGGTGCTTAGCTCTGCAGAGCACCGTACCTTCGTCTTCAGCCTCTCTTCTCATCTACATCTTAGCAAAAAGCTTTTCCACTCTGTCTGGCAAAGAGAAACTTTGCCAGCACAAAAAACATCTCCCATCGTGTTCTAGAGGCTGCACGGAGGTCTGCCGAGTGTTTTGCAAGAAGAGAAAGAAAGTTGTCCAAAACAGCTTGCAATCGAATGTTCATGTGAATAGAAAAGACAGGAGAGTGGTCAGGTACTGTTTTCTCTCCGTTGGCAAGCTGCGCACACAATCGCAGTGTTGTACAGCTTGTTTCATCGCCTTTGCGAAGCTGCCGCTCTCTCCGGCTCCCGGAGACGAAGAAGCTGCTTCTTCGCGCAAAGACGATTCTGCCGCTCACAGTGCTCTGCGTTGTGCGCCTTCTGCCGAAAGAGATCCGGGAGCGGTGCTTAGCTCTGCAGAGCACCGTACCTTCGTCTTCAGCGTCTCTTCTCGTCTACATCCTAGCAAAAAGCTTTTCCACTCTGTCTGGCAAGGAGAAACTGTGCCAGCACAAAAAACATCTCCCATCGTGTTCTAGAGGCTGCACGGAGGTCTGCCGAGTGTTTTGCAAGAAGAGAAAGAAAGTTGTCCAAAACAGCTTGCAATCGAATGTTCATGTGAATAGAAAAGGCAGGAGAGTGGTCAGGTACTGTTTTCTCTCAGTTGGCAAGCTGCGCACACAATCGCAGTGTTGTACAGCTTGTTTCATCACCTTTGCGAAGCTGCCGCTCTCTCCGGCTCCCGGAGACGAAGAAGCTGCTTCTTCGCGCAAAGACGATTCTGCCGCTCACAGTGCTCTGCGGTGTGCGCCTTCTGCCGAAAGAGATCCGGGAGCGCTGCTTAGCTCTGCAGAGCACCGTACCTTCGTCTTTAGCCTCTCTTCTCGTCTACATCTTAGCAAAAAGCTTTTCCACTCTGTCTGGCAAGGAGAAACTGTGCCAGCACAGAAAACATCTCCCATCGTGTTCTAGAGGCTGCACGGAGGTCTGCCGAGTGTTTTGCAAGAAGAGAAAGAAAGTTGTCCAAAACAGCTTGCAATCCAATGTTCATGTGAATAGAAAAGGCAGGAGAGTGCTCAGGTACTGTTTTCTCTCAGTTGGCAAGCTGCGCACACAATCGCAGTGTTGTACAGCTTGTTTCATCACCTTTGCGAAGGTGCCGCTCCCTCCGGCTCCAGGCGACGAAGAAGCTGCTTCTTCGCGCAAAGACGATTCTGCCGCTCACAGAGCTCTACGGTGTGCGCCTTCTGCCGAAAGAGATCCGGGAGCGGTGCTTAGCTCTGCAGAGCACCGTACCTTCGTCTTTAGCCTCTCTTCTCGTCTACATCTTAGTAAAAAGCTTTTCCACTCTGTCTGGCAAGGAGAAACTGTGCCAGCACAGAAAACATCTCCCATCGTGTTCTAGAGGCTGCACGGAGGTCTGCCGAGTGTTTTGCAAGAAGAGAAAGAAAGTTGTCCAAAACAGCTTGCAATCGAATGTTCATGTGAATAGAAAAGGCAGGAGAGTGGTCAGGTACTGTTTTCTCTCCGTTGGCAAGCTGCACACACAATCACAGTGTTGTACAGCTTGTTTCATCGCCTTTGCGAAGCTGCCGCTCTCTCCGGCTCCCGGAGACGAAGAAGCTGCTTCTTCGCGCTAAGACGATTCTGCCGCTCACAGTGCTCTGAGGTGTGCGCCTTCTGCCGAAAGAGATCCGGGAGCGGTGCTTAGCTCTGCAGAGCACCGTACCTTCGTCTTTAGTCTCTCTTCTCGTCTACATCTTAGCAAAAAGCTTTTCCACTCTGTCTGGCAAGGAGAAACTGTGCCAGCTCAAAAAACAACTCCCATCGTGTTCTAGAGGCTGCACGGAGGTCTGCCGAGTGTTTTGCAAGAAGAGAAAGAAAGTTGTCCAAAACAGCTTGCAATCCAATGTTCATGTGAATAGAAAAGGCAGGAGAGTGGTCAGGTACTGTTTTCTCTCCGTTGGCAAGCTGCGCACACAATCGCAGTGTTGTACAGCTTGTTTCATCACCTTTGCCAAGTTGCCGCTCTCTCCGGCTCCCGGAGACGAAGAAGCTGCTTCTTCGCGCAAAGACGATTCTGCCGCTCACAGTGCTCTGCGGTGTGCGCCTCCTGCCGAAAGACGCCTGGGAGCGGTGCTTAGCTGTGCAGAGCACCGTACCTTCGTCTTTAGCCTCTCTTCTCGTCTACATCTTAGCAAAAAGCTTTTCCACTCTGTCTGGCAAGGAGAAACTGTGCCAGCACAGAAAACATCTCCCATCGTGTTCTAGAGGCTGCACGGAGGTCTGCCGAGTGTTTTGCAAGAAGAGAAAGAAAGTTGTCCAAAACAGCTTGCAATCGAATGTTCATGTGAATAGAAAAGACAGGAGAGTGGTCAGGTACTGTTTTCTCTCCGTTGGCAAGCTGCGCACACAATCGCAGTGTGGTACAGCTTGTTTCATCACCTTTGCGAAGCTGCCGCTCTCTCCGGCTCCCGGAGACGAAGAAGCTGCTTCTTCGCGCTAAGACGATTCTGCCGCTCACAGTGCTCTGCGGTGTGCGCCTTCTGCCGAAAGAGATCCGGGAGCGGTGCTTAGCTCTGCAGAGCACCGTACCTTCGTCTTTAGCCTCTCTTCTCGTCTACATCTTAGCAAAAAGCTTTTCCACTCTGTCTGGCAAGGAGAAACTGTGCCAGCACAGAAAACATCTCCCATCGTGTTCTAGAGGCTGCACGGAGGTCTGCCGAGTGTTTTGCAAGAAGAGAAAGAAAGTTGTCCAAAACAGCTTGCAATCGAATGTTCATGTGAATAGAAAAGGCAGGAGAGTGGTCAGGTACTGTTTTCTCTCAGTTGGCAAGCTGCGCACACAATCGCAGTGTTGTACAGCTTGTTTCATCACCTTTGCGAAGTTGCCGCTCCCTCAGGCTCCAGGCGCCGAAGAAGCTGCTTCTTCGCGCAAAGACGATTCTGCCGCTCACAGAACTCTACGGTGTGCGCCTTCTGCCGAAAGAGATCCGGGAGCGGTGCTTAGCTCTGCAGAGCACCGTACCTTCGTCTTTAGCCTCTCTTCTCGTCTACATCTTAGTAAAAAGCTTTTCCACTCTGTCTGGCAAGGAGAAACTGTGCCAGCACAGAAAACATCTCCCATCGTGTTCTAGAGGCTGCACGGAGGTCTGCCGAGTGTTTTGCAAGAAGAGAAAGAAAGTTGTCCAAAACAGCTTGCAATCGAATGTTCATGTGAATAGAAAAGGCAGGAGAGTGGTCAGGTACTGTTTTCTCTCCGTTGGCAAGCTGCACACACAATCACAGTGTTGTACAGCTTGTTTCATCGCCTTTGCGAAGCTGCCGCTCTCTCCGGCTCCCGGAGACGAAGAAGCTGCTTCTTCGCGCAAAGACGATTCTGCCGCTCACAGTGCTCTGCGGTGTGCGCCTTCTGCCGAAAGAGATCCGGGAGCGGTGCTTAGCTCTGCAGAGCACCGTACCTTCGTCTTTAGTCTCTCTTCTCGTCTACATCTTAGCAAAAAGCTTTTCCACTCTGTCTGGCAAGGAGAAACTGTGCCAGCTCAAAAAACATCTCCCATCGTGTTCTAGAGGCTGCACGGAGGTCTGCCGAGTGTTTTGCAAGAAGAGAAAGAAAGTTGTCCAAAACAGCTTGCAATCCAATGTTCATGTGAATAGAAAAGGCAGGAGAGTGGTCAGGTACTGTTTTCTCTCCGTTGGCAAGCTGCGCACACAATCGCAGTGTTGTACAGCTTGTTTCATCACCTTTGCGAAGTTGCCGCTCTCTCCGGCTCCCGGAGACGAAGAAGCTGCTTCTTCGCGCAAAGACGATTCTGCCGCTCACAGTGCTCTGCAGTGTGTGTCTTCTGCCGAAAGACGCCCGGGAGCGGTGCTTAGCTCTGCAGAGCACCCTACCTGCTTCTTTAGCCTCTCTTCTCGTCTACATCTTAGCAAAAAGCTTTTCCACTCTGTCTGGCAAGGAGAAACTGTGCCAGCACAGAAAACATCTCCCATCGTGTTCTAGAGGCTGCACAGAGGTCTGCCGAGTGTTTTGCAAGAAGAGAAAGAAAGTTGTCCAAAACAGCTTGCAATCGAATGTTCATGTGAATAGAAAAGACAGGAGAGTGGTCAGGTACTGTTTTCTCTCACTTGGCAAGCTGCGCACACAATCGCAGTGTTGTACAGCTTGTTTCATCACCTTTGGGAAGCTGCCGCTCTCTCCGGCTCCCGGAGACGAAGAAGCTGCTTCTTCGCGCAAAGACGATTCTGCCGCTCACAGTGCTCTGCGGTGTGCGCCTTCTGCCGAAAGAGGTCCGGGAGCGGTGCTTAGCTCTGCAGAGCACCGTACCTTCGTCTTTAGCCTCTCTTCTCGTCTACATCTTAGCAAAAAGCTTTTCCACTCTGTCTGGCAAGGAGAAACTGTGCCAGCACAAAAAACATCTCCCATTGTGTTCTAGAGGCTGCACGGAGGTCTGCCGAGTGTTTTGCAAGAAGAGAAAGAAAGTTGTCCAAAACAGCTTGCAATCGAATGTTCATGTGAATAGAAAAGGCAGGAGAGTGGTCAGGTACTGTTTTCTCTCAGTTGGCAAGCTGCGCACACAATCGCTGTGTTGTACAGCTTGTTTCATCACCTTTGCCAAGTTGCCGCTCTCTCCGGCTCCCGGAGACGAAGAAGCTGCTTCTTCGCGCAAAGACGATTCTGCCGCTCACAGTGCTCTGCGGTGTGCGCCTCCTGCCGAAAGACGCCCGGGAGCGGTGCTTGGCTCTGCAGAGCACCGTACCTTCGTCTTTAGCCTCTCTTCTCATCTACATCTTAGCAAAAAGCTTTTCCACTCTGTCTGGCAAGGAGAAACTGTGCCAGCACAAAAAACATCTCCCATCGTGTTCTAGAGGCTGCACAGAGGTCTGCCGAGTGTTTTGCAAGAAGAGAAAGAAAGTTGTCCAAAACAGCTTGCAATCGAATGTTCATGTGAATAGAAAAGGCAGGAGAGTGGTCAGGTACTGTTTTCTCTCAGTTGGCAAGCTGCGCACAAAATCGCTGTGTTGTACAGCTTGTTTCATCACCTTTGCGAAGTTGCCGCTCTCTCCGGCTCCCGGAGACGAAGAAGCTGCTTCTTCGCGCAAAGACGATTCTGCCGCTCACAGTGCTCTGCGGTGTGCGCCTCCTGCCGAAAGACGCCCGGGAGCGGTGCTTGGCTCTGCAGAGCACCGTACCTTCGTCTTCAGCCTCTCTTCTCATCTACATCTTAGCAAAAAGCTTTTCCACTCTGTCTGGCAAGGAGAAACTGTGCCAGCACAAAAAACATCTCCCATCGTGTTCTAGAGGCTGCACAGAGGTCTGCCGAGTGTTTTGCAAGAAGAGAAAGAAAGTTGTCCAAAACAGCTTGCAATCGAATGTTCATGTGAATAGAAAAGGCAGGAGAGTGGTCAGGTACTGTTTTCTCTCCGTTGGCAAGCTGCGCACACAATCGCAGTGTTGTACAGCTTGTTTCATCACCTTTGCCAAGTTGCCGCTCTCTCCGGCTCCCGGAGACGAAGAAGCTGCTTCTTCGCGCAAAGACGATTCTGCCGCTCACAGTGCTCTGCGGTGTGCGCCTCCTGCCGAAAGACGCCTGGGAGCGGTGCTTAGCTGTGCAGAGCACCGTACCTTCGTCTTTAGCCTCTCTTCTCGTCTACATCTTAGCAAAAAGCTTTTCCACTCTGTCTGGCAAGGAGAAACTGTGCCAGCACAGAAAACATCTCCCATCGTGTTCTAGAGGCTGCACGGAGGTCTGCCGAGTGTTTTGCAAGAAGAGAAAGAAAGTTGTCCAAAACAGCTTGCAATCGAATGTTCATGTGAATAGAAAAGGCAGGAGAGTGGTCAGGTACTGTTTTCTCTCAGTTGGCAAGCTGCGCACACAATCGCAGTGTTGTACAGCTTGTTTCATCACCTTTGCGAAGTTGCCGCTCCCTCCGGCTCCAGGCGCCGAAGAAGCTGCTTCTTCGCGCAAAGACGATTCTGCCGCTCACAGAACTCTACGGTGTGCGCCTTCTGCCGAAAGAGATCCGGGAGCGGTGCTTAGCTCTGCAGAGCACCGTACCTTCGTCTTTAGCCTCTCTTCTCGTCTACATCTTAGTAAAAAGCTTTTCCACTCTGTCTGGCAAGGAGAAACTGTGCCAGCACAGAAAACATCTCCCATCGTGTTCTAGAGGCTGCACGGAGGTCTGCCGAGTGTTTTGCAAGAAGAGAAAGAAAGTTGTCCAAAACAGCTTGCAATCGAATGTTCATGTGAATAGAAAAGGCAGGAGAGTGGTCAGGTACTGTTTTCTCTCCGTTGGCAAGCTGCGCACACAATCGCAGTGTTGTACAGCTTGTTTCATCGCCTTTGCGAAGCTGCCGCTCTCTACGGCTCCAGGAGACGAAGAAGCTGCTTCTTCGCGCAAAGACGATTCTGCCGCTCACAGTGCTCTGAGGTGTGCGCCTTCTGCCGAAAGACGCCCGGGAGCGGTGCTTAGCTCTGCAGAGCACCGTACCTTGGTCGTTAGCCTCTCTTCTCGTCTACATCTTAGCAAAAATCTTTTCCACTCTGTCTGGCAAGGAGAAACTGTGCCGGCACAAAAAACATCTCCCATCGTGTTCTAGAGGCTGCACGCAGGTCTGCCGAGTGTTTTGCAAGAAGAGAAAGAAAGTTGTCCAAAACAGCTTGCAATCGAATGTTCATGTGAATAGAAAAGGCAGGAGAGTGGTCAGGTACTGTTTTCTCTCAGTTGTCATGCTGCGCACACAATCGCAGTGTTGTACAGCTTGTTTCATCACCTTTGCGAAGTTGCCGCTCTCTCCGGCTCCCGGAGACGAAGAAGCTGCTTCTTCGCGCAAAGACGATTCTGCCGCTCACAGTGCTCTGAGGTGTGCGCCTTCTGCCGAAAGAGGTCCGGGAGCTGTGCTTAGCAGTGCAGAGCACCGTACCTTCGTCTTTAGCCTCTCTTCTCGTCTACATCTTAGCAAAAAGCTTTTCCACTCTGTCTGGCAAGGAGAAACTGTGCCAGCACAGAAAACATCTCCCATCGTGTTCTAGAGGCTGCACGGAGGTCTGCCGAGTGTTTTGCAAGAAGAGAAAGAAAGTTGTCCAAAACAGCTTGCAATCGAATGTTCATGTGAATAGAAAAGGCAGGAGAGTGGTCAGGTACTGTTTTCTCTCCGTTGGCAAGCTGCACACACAATCACAGTGTTGTACAGCTTGTTTCATCGCCTTTGCGAAGCTGCCTCTCTCTCCGGCTCCCGGAGACGAAGAAGCTGCTTCTTCGCGCAAAGAAGATTCTGCCGCTCACAGTGCTCTGCGGTGTGCGCCTTCTGCCGAAAGAGATCCGGGAGCGGTGCTTAGCTCTGCAGAGCACCGTACCTTCGTCTTTAGTCTCTCTTCTCGTCTACATCTTAGCAAAAAGCTTTTCCACTCTGTCTGGCAAGGAGAAACTGTGCCAGCTCAAAAAACATCTCCCATCGTGTTCTAGAGGCTGCACGGAGGTCTGCCGAGTGTTTTGCAAGAAGAGAAAGAAAGTTGTCCAAAACAGCTTGCAATCGAATGTTCATGTGAATAGAAAAGGCAGGAGAGTGGTCAGGTACTGTTTTCTCTCCGTTGGCAAGCTGCGCACACAATCGCAGTGTTGTACAGCTTGTTTCATCACCTTTGCCAAGTTGCCGCTCTCTCCGGCTCCCGGAGACGAAGAAGCTGCTTCTTCGCGCAAAGACGATTCTGCCGCTCACAGTGCTCTGCAGTGTGTGTCCTCTGCCGAAAGAGGCCCGGGAGCTGTGCTTAGCTCTGCAGAGCACCCTACCTGCTTCTTTAGCCTCTCTTCTCGTCTACATCTTAGCAAAAAGCTTTTCCACTCTGTCTGTGAAGAAGAAACTGTGCCAGCACAGAAAACATCTCCCATCATGTTCTAGAGGCTGCACGGAGGTCTGCCGAGTGTTTTGCAAGAAGAGAAAGAAAGTTGTCCAAAACAGCTTGCAATAGAATGTTCATGTGAATAGAAAAGGCAGGAGAGTGGTCAGGTACTGTTTTCTCTCCGTTGGCAAGCTGCACACACAATCACAGTGTTGTACAGCTTGTTTCATCGCCTTTGCGAAGCTGCCGCTCTCTCCGGCTCCCGGAGACGAAGAAGCTGCTTCTTGGCGCAAAGACGATTCAGCCGCTCACAGTGCTGTGCAGTGTGTGTCTTCTGCCGAAAGAGGCCCGGGAGCGGTGCTTAGCTCTGCAGAGCACCGTACCTGCTTCTTTAGCCTCTCTTCTCGTCTACATCTTAGCAAAAAGCTTTTCCACTCTGTCTGGCAAGGAGAAACTGTGCCAGCACAAAAAACATCTCCCATCGTGTTCTAGAGGCTGCACGGAGGTCTGCCGAGTGTTTTGGAAGAAGAGAAAGAAAGTTGTCCAAAACAGCTTGCAATCGAATGTTCATGTGAATAGAAAAGACAGGAGAGTGGTCAGGTACTGTTTTCTCTCCGTTGGCAAGCTGCGCACACAATCGCAGTGTTGTACAGCTTGTTTCATCACCTTTGCCAAGTTGCCGCTCTCTCCGGCTCCCGGAGACGAAGAAGCTGCTTCTTCGCGCAAAGACGATTCTGCCGCTCACAGTGCTCTGCGGTGTGCGCCTTCTGCCGAAAGAGGTCCGGGAGCTGTGCTTAGCTCTGCAGAGCACCGTACCTTCGTCTTTAGCCTCTCTTCTCGTCTACATCTTAGCAAAAAGCTTTTCCACTCTGTCTGGCAAGGAGAAACTGTGCCAGCACAGAAAACATCTCCCATCGTGTTCTAGAGGCTGCACGGAGGTCTGCCGAGTGTTTTGCAAGAAGAGAAAGAAAGTTGTCCAAAACAGCTTGCAATCGAATGTTCATGTGAATAGAAAAGGCAGGAGAGTGGTCAGGTACTGTTTTCTCTCAGTTGGCAAGCTGCGCACACAATCGCAGTGTTGTACAGCTTGTTTCATCGCCTTTGCGAAGCTGCCGCTCTCTCCGGCTCCCGGAGACGAAGAAGCTGCTTCTTCGCGCAAAGACGATTCTGCCGCTCACAGTGCTCTGCGGTGTGCGCCTCCGGCCTAAAGACGCCCGGGAGCGGTGCTTAGCTCTGCAGAGCACCGTACCTTCGTCTTCAGCCTCTCTTCTCATCTACATCTTAGCAAAAAGCTTTTCCACTCTGTCTGGCAAAGAGAAACTTTGCCAGCACAAAAAACATCTCCCATCGTGTTCTAGAGGCTGCACGGAGGTCTGCCGAGTGTTTTGCAAGAAGAGAAAGAAAGTTGTCCAAAACAGCTTCCAATCGAATGTTCATGTGAATAGAAAAGGCAGGAGAGTGGTCAGGTACTGTTTTCTCTCACTTGGCAAGCTGCGCACACAATCGCAGTGTTGTACAGCTTGTTTCATCACCTTTGCGAAGCTGCCGCTCTCTCCGGCTCCCGGAGACGAAGAAGCTGCTTCTTCGCGCAAAGACGATTCTGCCGCTCACAGTGCTCTGCGGTGTGCGCCTCCTGCCGAAAGACGCCCGGGAGCGGTGCTTGGCTCTGCAGAGCACCGTACCTTCGTCTTTAGCCTCTCTTCTCGTCTACATCTTAGCAAAAAGCTTTTCCACTCTGTCTGGCAAGGAGAAACTGTGCCAGCACAGAAAACATCTCCCATCGTGTTCTAGAGGCTGCACGGAGGTCTGCCGAGTGTTTTGCAAGAAGAGAAAGAAAGTTGTCCAAAACAGCTTGCAATCGAATGTTCATGTGAATAGAAAAGGCAGGAGAGTGGTCAGGTACTGTTTTCTCTCCGTTGGCAAGCTGCGCACACAATCGCAGTGTTGTACAGCTTGTTTCATCACCTTTGCCAAGTTGCCGCTCTCTCCGGCTCCCGGAGACGAAGAAGCTGCTTCTTCGCGCAAAGACGATTCTGCCGCTCACAGTGCTCTGAGGTGTGCGCCTTCTGCCGAAAGACGTCCGGGAGCTGTGCTTAGCTCTGCAGAGCACCGTACCTTGGTCGTTAGCCTCTCTTCTCGTCTACATCTTAGCAAAAAGCTTTTCCACTCTGTCTGGCAAGGAGAAACTGTGCCAGCACAGAAAACATCTCCCATCGTGTTCTAGAGGCTGCACGGAGGTCTGCCGAGTGTTTTGCAAGAAGAGAAAGAAAGTTGTCCAAAACAGCTTGCAATCGAATGTTCATGTGAATAGAAAAGGCAGGAGAGTGGTCAGGTACTGTTTTCTCTCAGTTGGCAAGCTGCGCACACAATCGCAGTGTTGTACAGCTTGTTTCATCACCTTTGCGAAGTTGCCGCTCTCTCCGGCTCCCGGAGACGAAGAAGCTGCTTCTTCGCGCAAAGACGATTCTGCCGCTCACAGTGCTCTGCGGTGTGCGCCTCCGGCCTAAAGACGCCCGGGAGCGGTGCTTAGCTCTGCAGAGCACCGTACCTTCGTCTTCAGCCTCTCTTCTCATCTACATCTTAGCAAAAAGCTTTTCCACTCTGTCTGGCAAAGAGAAACTTTGCCAGCACAAAAAACATCTCCCATCGTGTTCTAGAGGCTGCACGGAGGTCTGCCGAGTGTTTTGCAAGAAGAGAAAGAAAGTTGTCCAAAACAGCTTGCAATCGAATGTTCATGTGAATAGAAAAGACAGGAGAGTGGTCAGGTACTGTTTTCTCTCCGTTGGCAAGCTGCGCACACAATCGCAGTGTTGTACAGCTTGTTTCATCGCCTTTGCGAAGCTGCCGCTCTCTCCGGCTCCCGGAGACGAAGAAGCTGCTTCTTCGCGCAAAGACGATTCTGCCGCTCACAGTGCTCTGCGTTGTGCGCCTTCTGCCGAAAGAGATCCGGGAGCGGTGCTTAGCTCTGCAGAGCACCGTACCTTCGTCTTCAGCGTCTCTTCTCGTCTACATCCTAGCAAAAAGCTTTTCCACTCTGTCTGGCAAGGAGAAACTGTGCCAGCACAAAAAACATCTCCCATCGTGTTCTAGAGGCTGCACGGAGGTCTGCCGAGTGTTTTGCAAGAAGAGAAAGAAAGTTGTCCAAAACAGCTTGCAATCGAATGTTCATGTGAATAGAAAAGGCAGGAGAGTGGTCAGGTACTGTTTTCTCTCAGTTGGCAAGCTGCGCACACAATCGCAGTGTTGTACAGCTTGTTTCATCACCTTTGCGAAGCTGCCGCTCTCTCCGGCTCCCGGAGACGAAGAAGCTGCTTCTTCGCGCAAAGACGATTCTGCCGCTCACAGTGCTCTGCGGTGTGCGCCTTCTGCCGAAAGAGATCCGGGAGCGCTGCTTAGCTCTGCAGAGCACCGTACCTTCGTCTTTAGTCTCTCTTCTCGTCTACATCTTAGCAAAAAGCTTTTCCACTCTGTCTGGCAAGGAGAAACTGTGCCAGCACAGAAAACATCTCCCATCGTGTTCTAGAGGCTGCACGGAGGTCTGCCGAGTGTTTTGCAAGAAGAGAAAGAAAGTTGTCCAAAACAGCTTGCAATCCAATGTTCATGTGAATAGAAAAGGCAGGAGAGTGCTCAGGTACTGTTTTCTCTCAGTTGGCAAGCTGCGCACACAATCGCAGTGTTGTACAGCTTGTTTCATCACCTTTGCGAAGGTGCCGCTCCCTCCGGCTCCAGGCGACGAAGAAGCTGCTTCTTCGCGCAAAGACGATTCTGCCGCTCACAGAGCTCTACGGTGTGCGCCTTCTGCCGAAAGAGATCCGGGAGCGGTGCTTAGCTCTGCAGAGCACCGTACCTTCGTCTTTAGCCTCTCTTCTCGTCTACATCTTAGTAAAAAGCTTTTCCACTCTGTCTGGCAAGGAGAAACTGTGCCAGCACAGAAAACATCTCCCATCGTGTTCTAGAGGCTGCACGGAGGTCTGCCGAGTGTTTTGCAAGAAGAGAAAGAAAGTTGTCCAAAACAGCTTGCAATCGAATGTTCATGTGAATAGAAAAGGCAGGAGAGTGGTCAGGTACTGTTTTCTCTCCGTTGGCAAGCTGCACACACAATCACAGTGTTGTACAGCTTGTTTCATCGCCTTTGCGAAGCTGCCGCTCTCTCCGGCTCCCGGAGACGAAGAAGCTGCTTCTTCGCGCTAAGACGATTCTGCCGCTCACAGTGCTCTGAGGTGTGCGCCTTCTGCCGAAAGAGATCCGGGAGCGGTGCTTAGCTCTGCAGAGCACCGTACCTTCGTCTTTAGTCTCTCTTCTCGTCTACATCTTAGCAAAAAGCTTTTCCACTCTGTCTGGCAAGGAGAAACTGTGCCAGCTCAAAAAACAACTCCCATCGTGTTCTAGAGGCTGCACGGAGGTCTGCCGAGTGTTTTGCAAGAAGAGAAAGAAAGTTGTCCAAAACAGCTTGCAATCCAATGTTCATGTGAATAGAAAAGGCAGGAGAGTGGTCAGGTACTGTTTTCTCTCCGTTGGCAAGCTGCGCACACAATCGCAGTGTTGTACAGCTTGTTTCATCACCTTTGCCAAGTTGCCGCTCTCTCCGGCTCCCGGAGACGAAGAAGCTGCTTCTTCGCGCAAAGACGATTCTGCCGCTCACAGTGCTCTGCGGTGTGCGCCTCCTGCGGAAAGACGCCTGGGAGCGGTGCTTAGCTGTGCAGAGCACCGTACCTTCGTCTTTAGCCTCTCTTCTCGTCTACATCTTAGCAAAAAGCTTTTCCACTCTGTCTGGCAAGGAGAAACTGTGCCAGCACAGAAAACATCTCCCATCGTGTTCTAGAGGCTGCACGGAGGTCTGCCGAGTGTTTTGCAAGAAGAGAAAGAAAGTTGTCCAAAACAGCTTGCAATCGAATGTTCATGTGAATAGAAAAGACAGGAGAGTGGTCAGGTACTGTTTTCTCTCCGTTGGCAAGCTGCGCACACAATCGCAGTGTGGTACAGCTTGTTTCATCACCTTTGCGAAGTTGCCGCTCTCTCCGGCTCCCGGAGACGAAGAAGCTGCTTCTTCGCGCAAAGACGATTCTGCCGCTCACAGTGCTCTGCGGTGTGCGCCTCCTGCCGAAAGACGCCCGGGAGCGGTGCTTGGCTCTGCAGAGCACCGTACCTTCGTCTTCAGCCTCTCTTCTCATCTACATCTTAGCAAAAAGCTTTTCCACTCTGTCTGGCAAGGAGAAACTGTGCCAGCACAAAAAACATCTCCCATCGTGTTCTAGAGGCTGCACAGAGGTCTGCCGAGTGTTTTGCAAGAAGAGAAAGAAAGTTGTCCAAAACAGCTTGCAATCGAATGTTCATGTGAATAGAAAAGGCAGGAGAGTGGTCAGGTACTGTTTTCTCTCCGTTGGCAAGCTGCGCACACAATCGCAGTGTTGTACAGCTTGTTTCATCACCTTTGCCAAGTTGCCGCTCTCTCCGGCTCCCGGAGACGAAGAAGCTGCTTCTTCGCGCAAAGACGATTCTGCCGCTCACAGTGCTCTGCAGTGTGTGTCCTCTGCCGAAAGAGGCCCGGGAGCTGTGCTTAGCTCTGCAGAGCACCCTACCTGCTTCTTTAGCCACTCTTCTCGTCTACATCTTAGCAAAAAGCTTTTCCACTCTGTCTGTGAAGAAGAAACTGTGCCAGCACAGAAAACATCTCCCATCATGTTCTAGAGGCTGCACGGAGGTCTGCCGAGTGTTTTGCAAGAAGAGAAAGAAA
Organism: Melozone crissalis; assembly: GCF_028551555.1. Taxonomy (NCBI): domain Eukaryota; kingdom Metazoa; phylum Chordata; class Aves; order Passeriformes; family Passerellidae; genus Melozone; species Melozone crissalis. The sequence goes on from NW_026536007.1 coordinate 349,371, forward strand.
GTTGTCCAAAACAGCTTGCAATAGAATGTTCATGTGAATAGAAAAGGCAGGAGAGTGGTCAGGTACTGTTTTCTCTCCGTTGGCAAGCTGCACACACAATCACAGTGTTGTACAGCTTGTTTCATCGCCTTTGCGAAGCTGCCGCTCTCTGCGGCTCCCGGAGACGAAGAAGCTGCTTCTTCGCGCTAAGACGATTCTGCCGCTCACAGTGCTCTGCAGTGTGTGTCTTCTGCCGAAAGAGGCCCGGGAGCGGTGCTTAGCTCTGCAGAGCACCGTACCTGCTTCTTTAGCCTCTCTTCTCGTCTACATCTTAGCAAAAAGCTTTTCCACTCTGTCTGGCAAGGAGAAACTGTGCCAGCACAAAAAACATCTCCCATAGTGTTCTAGAGGCTGCACGGAGGTCTGCCGAGTGTTTTGCAAGAAGAGAAAGAAAGTTGTCCAAAACAGCTTGCAATCGAATGTTCAAGTGAATAGAAAAGACAGGAGAGTGGTCAGGTACTGTTTTCTCTCCGTTGGCAAGCTGCGCACACAATCACAGTGTTGTACAGCTTGTTTCATCACCTTTGCCAAGTTGCCGCTCTCTCCGGCTCCCGGAGACGAAGAAGCTGCTTCTTCGCGCAAAGACGATTCTGCCGCTCACAGTGCTCTGCGGTGTGCGCCTTCTGCCGAAAGAGGTCCGGGAGCTGTGCTTAGCTCTGCAGAGCACCGTACCTTCGTCTTTAGCCTCTCTTCTCGTCTACATCTTAGCAAAAAGCTTTTCCACTCTGTCTGGCAAGGAGAAACTGTGCCAGTATAGAAAACATCTCCCATCGTGTTCTAGAGGCTGCACGGAGGTCTGCCGAGTGTTTTGCAAGAAGAGAAAGAAAGTTGTCCAAAACAGCTTGCAATAGAATGTTCATGTGAATAGAAAAGGCAGGAGAGTGGTCAGGTACTGTTTTCTCTCAGTTGGCAAGCTGCGCACACAATCGCAGTGTTGTACAGCTTGTTTCATCGCCTTTGCGAAGCTGCCGCTCTCTCCGGCTCCCGGAGACGAAGAAGCTGCTTCTTCGCGCAAAGACGATTCTGCCGCTCACAGTGCTCTGCGGTGTGCGCCTCCGGCCTAAAGACGCCCGGGAGCGGTGCTTAGCTCTGCAGAGCACCGTACCTTCGTCTTTAGCCTCTCTTCTCATCTACATCTTAGCAAAAAGCTTTTCCACTCTGTCTGGCAAAGAGAAACTTTGCCAGCACAAAAAACATCTCCCATCGTATTCTAGAGGCTGCACGGAGGTCTGCCGAGTGTTTTGCAAGAAGAGAAAGAAAGTTGTCCAAAACAGCTTCCAATCGAATGTTCATGTGAATAGAAAAGGCAGGAGAGTGGTCAGGTACTGTTTTCTCTCAGTTGGCAAGCTGCGCACACAATCGCAGTGTTGTACAGCTTGTTTCATCGCCTTTGCGAAGCTGCCGCTCTCTCCGGCTCCCGGAGACGAAGAAGCTGCTTCTTCGCGCAAAGACGATTCTGCCGCTCACAGTGCTCTGCGGTGTGCGCCTCCGGCCTAAAGACGCCCGGGAGCGGTGCTTAGCTCTGCAGAGCACCGTACCTTCGTCTTCAGCCTCTCTTCTCATCTACATCTTAGCAAAAAGCTTTTCCACTCTGTCTGGCAAAGAGAAACTTTGCCAGCACAAAAAACATCTCCCATCGTGTTCTAGAGGCTGCACGGAGGTCTGCCGAGTGTTTTGCAAGAAGAGAAAGAAAGTTGTCCAAAACAGCTTGCAATCGAATGTTCATGTGAATAGAAAAGGCAGGAGAGTGGTCAGGTACTGTTTTCTCTCAGTTGGCAAGCTGCGCACACAATCGCAGTGTTGTACAGCTTGTTTCATCACCTTTGCGAAGTTGCCGCTCTCTCCGGCTCCCGGAGACGAAGAAGCTGCTTCTTCGCGCAAAGACGATTCTGCCGCTCACAGTGCTCTGCGGTGTGCGCCTCCGGCCTAAAGACGCCCGGGAGCGGTGCTTAGCTCTGCAGAGCACCGTACCTTCGTCTTCAGCCTCTCTTCTCATCTACATCTTAGCAAAAAGCTTTTCCACTCTGTCTGGCAAAGAGAAACTTTGCCAGCACAAAAAACATCTCCCATCGTGTTCTAGAGGCTGCACGGAGGTCTGCCGAGTGTTTTGCAAGAAGAGAAAGAAAGTTGTCCAAAACAGCTTGCAATCGAATGTTCATGTGAATAGAAAAGACAGGAGAGTGGTCAGGTACTGTTTTCTCTCCGTTGGCAAGCTGCGCACACAATCGCAGTGTTGTACAGCTTGTTTCATCGCCTTTGCGAAGCTGCCGCTCTCTCCGGCTCCCGGAGACGAAGAAGCTGCTTCTTCGCGCAAAGACGATTCTGCCGCTCACAGTGCTCTGCGTTGTGCGCCTTCTGCCGAAAGAGATCCGGGAGCGGTGCTTAGCTCTGCAGAGCACCGTACCTTCGTCTTCAGCGTCTCTTCTCGTCTACATCCTAGCAAAAAGCTTTTCCACTCTGTCTGGCAAGGAGAAACTGTGCCAGCACAAAAAACATCTCCCATCGTGTTCTAGAGGCTGCACGGAGGTCTGCCGAGTGTTTTGCAAGAAGAGAAAGAAAGTTGTCCAAAACAGCTTGCAATCGAATGTTCATGTGAATAGAAAAGGCAGGAGAGTGGTCAGGTACTGTTTTCTCTCCGTTGGCAAGCTGCACACACAATCACAGTGTTGTACAGCTTGTTTCATCGCCTTTGCGAAGCTGCCTCTCTCTCCGGCTCCCGGAGACGAAGAAGCTGCTTCTTCGCGCAAAGAAGATTCTGCCGCTCACAGTGCTCTGCGGTGTGCGCCTTCTGCCGAAAGAGATCCGGGAGCGGTGCTTAGCTCTGCAGAGCACCGTACCTTCGTCTTTAGTCTCTCTTCTCGTCTACATCTTAGCAAAAAGCTTTTCCACTCTGTCTGGCAAGGAGAAACTGTGCCAGCTCAAAAAACATCTCCCATCGTGTTCTAGAGGCTGCACGGAGGTCTGCCGAGTGTTTTGCAAGAAGAGAAAGAAAGTTGTCCAAAACAGCTTGCAATCGAATGTTCATGTGAATAGAAAAGGCAGGAGAGTGGTCAGGTACTGTTTTCTCTCCGTTGGCAAGCTGCGCACACAATCGCAGTGTTGTACAGCTTGTTTCATCACCTTTGCCAAGTTGCCGCTCTCTCCGGCTCCCGGAGACGAAGAAGCTGCTTCTTCGCGCAAAGACGATTCTGCCGCTCACAGTGCTCTGCAGTGTGTGTCCTCTGCCGAAAGAGGCCCGGGAGCTGTGCTTAGCTCTGCAGAGCACCCTACCTGCTTCTTTAGCCTCTCTTCTCGTCTACATCTTAGCAAAAAGCTTTTCCACTCTGTCTGTGAAGAAGAAACTGTGCCAGCACAGAAAACATCTCCCATCATGTTCTAGAGGCTGCACGGAGGTCTGCCGAGTGTTTTGCAAGAAGAGAAAGAAAGTTGTCCAAAACAGCTTGCAATAGAATGTTCATGTGAATAGAAAAGGCAGGAGAGTGGTCAGGTACTGTTTTCTCTCCGTTGGCAAGCTGCACACACAATCACAGTGTTGTACAGCTTGTTTCATCGCCTTTGCGAAGCTGCCGCTCTCTCCGGCTCCCGGAGACGAAGAAGCTGCTTCTTGGCGCAAAGACGATTCAGCCGCTCACAGTGCTGTGCAGTGTGTGTCTTCTGCCGAAAGAGGCCCGGGAGCGGTGCTTAGCTCTGCAGAGCACCGTACCTGCTTCTTTAGCCTCTCTTCTCGTCTACATCTTAGCAAAAAGCTTTTCCACTCTGTCTGGCAAGGAGAAACTGTGCCAGCACAAAAAACATCTCCCATCGTGTTCTAGAGGCTGCACGGAGGTCTGCCGAGTGTTTTGCAAGAAGAGAAAGAAAGTTGTCCAAAACAGCTTGCAATCGAATGTTCAAGTGAATAGAAAAGACAGGAGAGTGGTCAGGTACTGTTTTCTCTCCGTTGGCAAGCTGCGCACACAATCGCAGTGTTGTACAGCTTGTTTCATCACCTTTGCCAAGTTGCCGCTCTCTCCGGCTCCCGGAGACGAAGAAGCTGCTTCTTCGCGCAAAGACGATTCTGCCGCTCACAGTGCTCTGCGGTGTGCGCCTTCTGCCGAAAGAGGTCCGGGAGCTGTGCTTAGCTCTGCAGAGCACCGTACCTTCGTCTTTAGCCTCTCTTCTCGTCTACATCTTAGCAAAAAGCTTTTCCACTCTGTCTGGCAAGGAGAAACTGTGCCAGCACAGAAAACATCTCCCATCGTGTTCTAGAGGCTGCACGGAGGTCTGCCGAGTGTTTTGCAAGAAGAGAAAGAAAGTTGTCCAAAACAGCTTGCAATCGAATGTTCATGTGAATAGAAAAGGCAGGAGAGTGGTCAGGTACTGTTTTCTCTCAGTTGGCAAGCTGCGCACACAATCGCAGTGTTGTACAGCTTGTTTCATCGCCTTTGCGAAGCTGCCGCTCTCTCCGGCTCCCGGAGACGAAGAAGCTGCTTCTTCGCGCAAAGACGATTCTGCCGCTCACAGTGCTCTGCGGTGTGCGCCTCCGGCCTAAAGACGCCCGGGAGCGGTGCTTAGCTCTGCAGAGCACCGTACCTTCGTCTTCAGCCTCTCTTCTCATCTACATCTTAGCAAAAAGCTTTTCCACTCTGTCTGGCAAAGAGAAACTTTGCCAGCACAAAAAACATCTCCCATCGTGTTCTAGAGGCTGCACGGAGGTCTGCCGAGTGTTTTGCAAGAAGAGAAAGAAAGTTGTCCAAAACAGCTTCCAATCGAATGTTCATGTGAATAGAAAAGGCAGGAGAGTGGTCAGGTACTGTTTTCTCTCACTTGGCAAGCTGCGCACACAATCGCAGTGTTGTACAGCTTGTTTCATCACCTTTGCGAAGCTGCCGCTCTCTCCGGCTCCCGGAGACGAAGAAGCTGCTTCTTCGCGCAAAGACGATTCTGCCGCTCACAGTGCTCTGCGGTGTGCGCCTCCTGCCGAAAGACGCCCGGGAGCGGTGCTTGGCTCTGCAGAGCACCGTACCTTCGTCTTTAGCCTCTCTTCTCGTCTACATCTTAGCAAAAAGCTTTTCCACTCTGTCTGGCAAGGAGAAACTGTGCCAGCACAAAAAACATCTCCCATCGTGTTCTAGAGGCTGCACAGAGGTCTGCCGAGTGTTTTGCAAGAAGAGAAAGAAAGTTGTCCAAAACAGCTTGCAATCGAATGTTCATGTGAATAGAAAAGGCAGGAGAGTGGTCAGGTACTGTTTTCTCTCAGTTGGCAAGCTGCGCACAAAATCGCTGTGTTGTACAGCTTGTTTCATCACCTTTGCGAAGTTGCCGCTCTCTCCGGCTCCCGGAGACGAAGAAGCTGCTTCTTCGCGCAAAGACGATTCTGCCGCTCACAGTGCTCTGCGGTGTGCGCCTCCTGCCGAAAGACGCCCGGGAGCGGTGCTTGGCTCTGCAGAGCACCGTACCTTCGTCTTCAGCCTCTCTTCTCATCTACATCTTAGCAAAAAGCTTTTCCACTCTGTCTGGCAAGGAGAAACTGTGCCAGCACAAAAAACATCTCCCATCGTGTTCTAGAGGCTGCACAGAGGTCTGCCGAGTGTTTTGCAAGAAGAGAAAGAAAGTTGTCCAAAACAGCTTGCAATCGAATGTTCATGTGAATAGAAAAGGCAGGAGAGTGGTCAGGTACTGTTTTCTCTCCGTTGGCAAGCTGCGCACACAATCGCAGTGTTGTACAGCTTGTTTCATCACCTTTGCCAAGTTGCCGCTCTCTCCGGCTCCCGGAGACGAAGAAGCTGCTTCTTCGCGCAAAGACGATTCTGCCGCTCACAGTGCTCTGCAGTGTGTGTCCTCTGCCGAAAGAGGCCCGGGAGCTGTGCTTAGCTCTGCAGAGCACCCTACCTGCTTCTTTAGCCACTCTTCTCGTCTACATCTTAGCAAAAAGCTTTTCCACTCTGTCTGTGAAGAAGAAACTGTGCCAGCACAGAAAACATCTCCCATCATGTTCTAGAGGCTGCACGGAGGTCTGCCGAGTGTTTTGCAAGAAGAGAAAGAAAGTTGTCCAAAACAGCTTGCAATAGAATGTTCATGTGAATAGAAAAGGCAGGAGAGTGGTCAGGTACTGTTTTCTCTCCGTTGGCAAGCTGCACACACAATCACAGTGTTGTACAGCTTGTTTCATCGCCTTTGCGAAGCTGCCGCTCTCTGCGGCTCCCGGAGACGAAGAAGCTGCTTCTTCGCGCTAAGACGATTCTGCCGCTCACAGTGCTCTGCAGTGTGTGTCTTCTGCCGAAAGAGGCCCGGGAGCGGTGCTTAGCTCTGCAGAGCACCGTACCTGCTTCTTTAGCCTCTCTTCTCGTCTACATCTTAGCAAAAAGCTTTTCCACTCTGTCTGGCAAGGAGAAACTGTGCCAGCACAAAAAACATCTCCCATAGTGTTCTAGAGGCTGCACGGAGGTCTGCCGAGTGTTTTGCAAGAAGAGAAAGAAAGTTGTCCAAAACAGCTTGCAATCGAATGTTCAAGTGAATAGAAAAGACAGGAGAGTGGTCAGGTACTGTTTTCTCTCCGTTGGCAAGCTGCGCACACAATCACAGTGTTGTACAGCTTGTTTCATCACCTTTGCCAAGTTGCCGCTCTCTCCGGCTCCCGGAGACGAAGAAGCTGCTTCTTCGCGCAAAGACGATTCTGCCGCTCACAGTGCTCTGCGGTGTGCGCCTTCTGCCGAAAGAGGTCCGGGAGCTGTGCTTAGCTCTGCAGAGCACCGTACCTTCGTCTTTAGCCTCTCTTCTCGTCTACATCTTAGCAAAAAGCTTTTCCACTCTGTCTGGCAAGGAGAAACTGTGCCAGTATAGAAAACATCTCCCATCGTGTTCTAGAGGCTGCACGGAGGTCTGCCGAGTGTTTTGCAAGAAGAGAAAGAAAGTTGTCCAAAACAGCTTGCAATAGAATGTTCATGTGAATAGAAAAGGCAGGAGAGTGGTCAGGTACTGTTTTCTCTCAGTTGGCAAGCTGCGCACACAATCGCAGTGTTGTACAGCTTGTTTCATCGCCTTTGCGAAGCTGCCGCTCTCTCCGGCTCCCGGAGACGAAGAAGCTGCTTCTTCGCGCAAAGACGATTCTGCCGCTCACAGTGCTCTGCGGTGTGCGCCTCCGGCCTAAAGACGCCCGGGAGCGGTGCTTAGCTCTGCAGAGCACCGTACCTTCGTCTTTAGCCTCTCTTCTCATCTACATCTTAGCAAAAAGCTTTTCCACTCTGTCTGGCAAAGAGAAACTTTGCCAGCACAAAAAACATCTCCCATCGTATTCTAGAGGCTGCACGGAGGTCTGCCGAGTGTTTTGCAAGAAGAGAAAGAAAGTTGTCCAAAACAGCTTCCAATCGAATGTTCATGTGAATAGAAAAGGCAGGAGAGTGGTCAGGTACTGTTTTCTCTCAGTTGGCAAGCTGCGCACACAATCGCAGTGTTGTACAGCTTGTTTCATCGCCTTTGCGAAGCTGCCGCTCTCTCCGGCTCCCGGAGACGAAGAAGCTGCTTCTTCGCGCAAAGACGATTCTGCCGCTCACAGTGCTCTGCGGTGTGCGCCTCCGGCCTAAAGACGCCCGGGAGCGGTGCTTAGCTCTGCAGAGCACCGTACCTTCGTCTTCAGCCTCTCTTCTCATCTACATCTTAGCAAAAAGCTTTTCCACTCTGTCTGGCAAAGAGAAACTTTGCCAGCACAAAAAACATCTCCCATCGTGTTCTAGAGGCTGCACGGAGGTCTGCCGAGTGTTTTGCAAGAAGAGAAAGAAAGTTGTCCAAAACAGCTTGCAATCGAATGTTCATGTGAATAGAAAAGGCAGGAGAGTGGTCAGGTACTGTTTTCTCTCAGTTGGCAAGCTGCGCACACAATCGCAGTGTTGTACAGCTTGTTTCATCACCTTTGCGAAGTTGCCGCTCTCTCCGGCTCCCGGAGACGAAGAAGCTGCTTCTTCGCGCAAAGACGATTCTGCCGCTCACAGTGCTCTGAGGTGTGCGCCTTCTGCCGAAAGAGGTCCGGGAGCTGTGCTTAGCAGTGCAGAGCACCGTACCTTCGTCTTTAGCCTCTCTTCTCGTCTACATCTTAGCAAAAAGCTTTTCCACTCTGTCTGGCAAGGAGAAACTGTGCCAGCACAGAAAACATCTCCCATCGTGTTCTAGAGGCTGCACGGAGGTCTGCCGAGTGTTTTGCAAGAAGAGAAAGAAAGTTGTCCAAAACAGCTTGCAATCGAATGTTCATGTGAATAGAAAAGGCAGGAGAGTGGTCAGGTACTGTTTTCTCTCCGTTGGCAAGCTGCACACACAATCACAGTGTTGTACAGCTTGTTTCATCGCCTTTGCGAAGCTGCCTCTCTCTCCGGCTCCCGGAGACGAAGAAGCTGCTTCTTCGCGCAAAGAAGATTCTGCCGCTCACAGTGCTCTGCGGTGTGCGCCTTCTGCCGAAAGAGATCCGGGAGCGGTGCTTAGCTCTGCAGAGCACCGTACCTTCGTCTTTAGTCTCTCTTCTCGTCTACATCTTAGCAAAAAGCTTTTCCACTCTGTCTGGCAAGGAGAAACTGTGCCAGCACAAAAAACATCTCCCATCGTGTTCTAGAGGCTGCACGGAGGTCTGCCGAGTGTTTTGCAAGAAGAGAAAGAAAGTTGTCCAAAACAGCTTGCAATCGAATGTTCATGTGAATAGAAAAGGCAGGAGAGTGGTCAGGTACTGTTTTCTCTCCGTTGGCAAGCTGCGCACACAATCGCAGTGTTGTACAGCTTGTTTCATCACCTTTGCGAAGCTGCCGCTCTCTCCGGCTCCCGGAGACGAAGAAGCTGCTTCTTCGCGCAAAGACGATTCTGCCGCTCACAGTGCTCTGCGGTGTGCGACTTCTGCCGAAAGAGATCCGGGAGCGGTGCTTAGCTCTGCAGAGCACCGTACCTTCGTCTTTAGCCTCTCTTCTCGTCTACATCTTAGCAAAAAGCTTTTCCACTCTGTCTGGCAAGGAGAAACTGTGCCAGCACAGAAAACATCTCCCATCGTGTTCTAGAGGCTGCACGGAGGTCTGCCGAGTGTTTTGCAAGAAGAGAAAGAAAGTTGTCCAAAACAGCTTGCAATCCAATGTTCATGTGAATAGAAAAGGCAGGAGAGTGCTCAGGTACTGTTTTCTCTCAGTTGGCAAGCTGCGCACACAATCGCAGTGTTGTACAGCTTGTTTCATCACCTTTGCGAAGGTGCCGCTCCCTCCGGCTCCAGGCGACGAAGAAGCTGCTTCTTCGCGCAAAGACGATTCTGCCGCTCACAGAGGTCTACGGTGTGCGCCTTCGGCCGAAAGAGATCCGGGAGCGGTGCTTAGCTCTGCAGAGCACCGTACCTTCGTCTTTAGTCTCTCTTCTCGTCTACATCTTAGCAAAAAGCTTTTCCACTCTGTCTGGCAAGGAGAAACTGTGCCAGCTCAAAAAACAACTCCCATCGTGTTCTAGAGGCTGCACGGAGGTCTGCCGAGTGTTTTGCAAGAAGAGAAAGAAAGTTGTCCAAAACAGCTTGCAATCCAATGTTCATGTGAATAGAAAAGGCAGGAGAGTGGTCAGGTACTGTTTTCTCTCCGTTGGCAAGCTGCGCACACAATCGCAGTGTTGTACAGCTTGTTTCATCACCTTTGCCAAGTTGCCGCTCTCTCCGGCTCCCGGAGACGAAGAAGCTGCTTCTTCGCGCAAAGACGATTCTGCCGCTCACAGTGCTCTGCGGTGTGCGCCTCCTGCCGAAAGACGCCTGGGAGCGGTGCTTAGCTGTGCAGAGCACCGTACCTTCGTCTTTAGCCTCTCTTCTCGTCTACATCTTAGCAAAAAGCTTTTCCACTCTGTCTGGCAAGGAGAAACTGTGCCAGCACAGAAAACATCTCCCATCGTGTTCTAGAGGCTGCACGGAGGTCTGCCGAGTGTTTTGCAAGAAGAGAAAGAAAGTTGTCCAAAACAGCTTGCAATCGAATGTTCATGTGAATAGAAAAGACAGGAGAGTGGTCAGGTACTGTTTTCTCTCCGTTGGCAAGCTGCGCACACAATCGCAGTGTGGTACAGCTTGTTTCATCACCTTTGCGAAGCTGCCGCTCTCTCCGGCTCCCGGAGACGAAGAAGCTGCTTCTTCGCGCTAAGACGATTCTGCCGCTCACAGTGCTCTGCGGTGTGCGCCTTCTGCCGAAAGAGATCCGGGAGCGGTGCTTAGCTCTGCAGAGCACCGTACCTTCGTCTTTAGCCTCTCTTCTCGTCTACATCTTAGCAAAAAGCTTTTCCACTCTGTCTGGCAAGGAGAAACTGTGCCAGCACAGAAAACATCTCCCATCGTGTTCTAGAGGCTGCACGGAGGTCTGCCGAGTGTTTTGCAAGAAGAGAAAGAAAGTTGTCCAAAACAGCTTGCAATCGAATGTTCATGTGAATAGAAAAGGCAGGAGAGTGGTCAGGTACTGTTTTCTCTCAGTTGGCAAGCTGCGCACACAATCGCAGTGTTGTACAGCTTGTTTCATCACCTTTGCGAAGTTGCCGCTCCCTCAGGCTCCAGGCGCCGAAGAAGCTGCTTCTTCGCGCAAAGACGATTCTGCCGCTCACAGAACTCTACGGTGTGCGCCTTCTGCCGAAAGAGATCCGGGAGCGGTGCTTAGCTCTGCAGAGCACCGTACCTTCGTCTTTAGCCTCTCTTCTCGTCTACATCTTAGTAAAAAGCTTTTCCACTCTGTCTGGCAAGGAGAAACTGTGCCAGCACAGAAAACATCTCCCATCGTGTTCTAGAGGCTGCACGGAGGTCTGCCGAGTGTTTTGCAAGAAGAGAAAGAAAGTTGTCCAAAACAGCTTGCAATCGAATGTTCATGTGAATAGAAAAGGCAGGAGAGTGGTCAGGTACTGTTTTCTCTCCGTTGGCAAGCTGCACACACAATCACAGTGTTGTACAGCTTGTTTCATCGCCTTTGCGAAGCTGCCGCTCTCTCCGGCTCCCGGAGACGAAGAAGCTGCTTCTTCGCGCAAAGACGATTCTGCCGCTCACAGTGCTCTGCGGTGTGCGCCTTCTGCCGAAAGAGATCCGGGAGCGGTGCTTAGCTCTGCAGAGCACCGTACCTTCGTCTTTAGTCTCTCTTCTCGTCTACATCTTAGCAAAAAGCTTTTCCACTCTGTCTGGCAAGGAGAAACTGTGCCAGCTCAAAAAACATCTCCCATCGTGTTCTAGAGGCTGCACGGAGGTCTGCCGAGTGTTTTGCAAGAAGAGAAAGAAAGTTGTCCAAAACAGCTTGCAATCGAATGTTCATGTGAATAGAAAAGGCAGGAGAGTGGTCAGGTACTGTTTTCTCTCCGTTGGCAAGCTGCGCACACAATCGCAGTGTTGTACAGCTTGTTTCATCACCTTTGCCAAGTTGCCGCTCTCTCCGGCTCCCGGAGACGAAGAAGCTGCTTCTTCGCGCAAAGACGATTCTGCCGCTCACAGTGCTCTGCAGTGTGTGTCTTCTGCCGAAAGACGCCCGGGAGCGGTGCTTAGCTCTGCAGAGCACCCTACCTGCTTCTTTAGCCTCTCTTCTCGTCTACATCTTAGCAAAAAGCTTTTCCACTCTGTCTGGCAAGGAGAAACTGTGCCAGCACAGAAAACATCTCCCATCGTGTTCTAGAGGCTGCACAGAGGTCTGCCGAGTGTTTTGCAAGAAGAGAAAGAAAGTTGTCCAAAACAGCTTGCAATCGAATGTTCATGTGAATAGAAAAGACAGGAGAGTGGTCAGGTACTGTTTTCTCTCAGTTGGCAAGCTGCGCACACAATCGCAGTGTTGTACAGCTTGTTTCATCACCTTTGCGAAGCTGCCGCTCTCTCCGGCTCCCGGAGACGAAGAAGCTGCTTCTTCGCGCAAAGACGATTCTGCCGCTCACAGTGCTCTGCGGTGTGCGCCTTCTGCCGAAAGAGGTCCGGGAGCGGTGCTTAGCTCTGCAGAGCACCGTACCTTCGTCTTTAGCCTCTCTTCTCGTCTACATCTTAGCAAAAAGCTTTTCCACTCTGTCTGGCAAGGAGAAACTGTGCCAGCACAAAAAACATCTCCCATTGTGTTCTAGAGGCTGCACGGAGGTCTGCCGAGTGTTTTGCAAGAAGAGAAAGAAAGTTGTCCAAAACAGCTTGCAATCGAATGTTCATGTGAATAGAAAAGGCAGGAGAGTGGTCAGGTACTGTTTTCTCTCAGTTGGCAAGCTGCGCACACAATCGCTGTGTTGTACAGCTTGTTTCATCACCTTTGCCAAGTTGCCGCTCTCTCCGGCTCCCGGAGACGAAGAAGCTGCTTCTTCGCGCAAAGACGATTCTGCCGCTCACAGTGCTCTGCGGTGTGCGCCTCCTGCCGAAAGACGCCCGGGAGCGGTGCTTGGCTCTGCAGAGCTCCGTACCTTCGTCTTTAGCCTCTCTTCTCATCTACATCTTAGCAAAAAGCTTTTCCACTCTGTCTGGCAAGGAGAAACTGTGCCAGCACAAAAAACATCTCCCATCGTGTTCTAGAGGCTGCACAGAGGTCTGCCGAGTGTTTTGCAAGAAGAGAAAGAAAGTTGTCCAAAACAGCTTGCAATCGAATGTTCATGTGAATAGAAAAGGCAGGAGAGTGGTCAGGTACTGTTTTCTCTCAGTTGGCAAGCTGCGCACAAAATCGCTGTGTTGTACAGCTTGTTTCATCACCTTTGCGAAGTTGCCGCTCTCTCCGGCTCCCGGAGACGAAGAAGCTGCTTCTTCGCGCAAAGACGATTCTGCCGCTCACAGTGCTCTGCGGTGTGCGCCTCCTGCCGAAAGAGGTCCGGGAGCGGTGCTTGGCTCTGCAGAGCACCGTACCTTCGTCTTCAGCCTCTCTTCTCATCTACATCTTAGCAAAAAGCTTTTCCACTCTGTCTGGCAAGGAGAAACTGTGCCAGCACAAAAAACATCTCCCATCGTGTTCTAGAGGCTGCACAGAGGTCTGCCGAGTGTTTTGCAAGAAGAGAAAGAAAGTTGTCCAAAACAGCTTGCAATCGAATGTTCATGTGAATAGAAAAGGCAGGAGAGTGGTCAGGTACTCTTTTCTCTCCGTTGGCAAGCTGCGCACACAATCGCAGTGTTGTACAGCTTGTTTCATCACCTTTGCCAAGTTGCCGCTCTCTCCGGCTCCCGGAGACGAAGAAGCTGCTTCTTCGCGCAAAGACGATTCTGCCGCTCACAGTGCTCTGCAGTGTGTGTCCTCTGCCGAAAGAGGCCCGGGAGCTGTGCTTAGCTCTGCAGAGCACCCTACCTGCTTCTTTAGCCTCTCTTCTCGTCTACATCTTAGCAAAAAGCTTTTCCACTCTGTCTGGTAAGGAGAAACTCTGCCAGCACAAAAAACATCTCCCATCGGTTTCTAGAGGCTGCACGGAGGTCTGCCGAGTGTTTTGCAAGAAGAGAAAGAAAGTTGTCCAAAACAGCTTGCAATCCAATGTTCATGTGAATAGAAAAGGCAGGAGAGTGGTCAGGTACTGTTTTCTCTCCGTTGGCAAGCTGCGCACACAATCGCAGTGTTGTACAGCTTGTTTCATCGCCTTTGCGAAGCTGCCGCTCTCTCCGGCTCCCGGAGACGAAGAAGCTGCTTCTTCGCGCAAAGACGATTCTGCCGCTCACAGTGCTCTGAGGTGTGCGCCTTCTGCCGAAAGACGTCCGGGAGCGGTGCTTAGCTCTGCAGAGCACCGTACCTTGGTCGTTAGCCTCTCTTCTCGTCTACATCTTAGCAAAAAGCTTTTCCACTCTGTCTGGCAAGGAGAAACTGTGCCAGCACAGAAAACATCTCCCATCGTGTTCTAGAGGCTGCACGGAGGTCTGCCGAGTGTTTTGCAAGAAGAGAAAGAAAGTTGTCCAAAACAGCTTGCAATCGAATGTTCATGTGAATAGAAAAGGCAGGAGAGTGGTCAGGTACTGTTTTCTCTCAGTTGGCAAGCTGCGCACACAATCGCAGTGTTGTACAGCTTGTTTCATCACCTTTGCGAAGTTGCCGCTCTCTCCGGCTCCCGGAGACGAAGAAGCTGCTTCTTCGCGCAAAGACGATTCTGCCGCTCACAGTGCTCTGCGGTGTGCGCCTCCGGCCTAAAGACGCCCGGGAGCGGTGCTTAGCTCTGCAGAGCACCGTACCTTCGTCTTCAGCCTCTCTTCTCGTCTACATCTTAGCAAAAAGCTTTTCCACTCTGTCTGGCAAAGAGAAACTTTGCCAGCACAAAAAACATCTCCCATCGTGTTCTAGAGGCTGCACGGAGGTCTGCCGAGTGTTTTGCAAGAAGAGAAAGAAAGTTGTCCAAAACAGCTTGCAATCGAATGTTCATGTGAATAGAAAAGACAGGAGAATGGTCAGGTACTGTTTTCTCTCCGTTGGCAAGCTGCGCACACAATCGCAGTGTTGTACAGCTTGTTTCATCGCCTTTGCGAAGCTGCCACTCTCTCCGGCTCCCGGAGACGAAGAAGCTGCTTCTTCGCGCAAAGACGATTCTGCCGCTCACAGTGCTCTGCGTTGTGCGCCTTCTGCCGAAAGAGTCCCGGGAGCTGTGCTTAGCTCTGCAGAGCACCGTACCTTCGTCTTCAGCGTCTCTTCTCGTCTACATCCTAGCAAAAAGCTTTTCCACTCTGTCTGGCAAGGAGAAACTGTGCCAGCACAAAAAACATCTCCCATCGTGTTCTAGAGGCTGCACGGAGGTCTGCCGAGTGTTTTGCAAGAAGAGAAAGAAAGTTGTCCAAAACAGCTTGCAATCGAATGTTCATGTGAATAGAAAAGGCAGGAGAGTGGTCAGGTACTGTTTTCTCTCCGTTGGCAAGCTGCGCACACAATCGCAGTGTTGTACAGCTTGTTTCATCACCTTTGCCAAGTTGCCGCTCTCTCCGGCTCCCGGAGACGAAGAAGCTGCTTCTTCGCGCAAAGACGATTCTGCCGCTCACAGTGCTCTGCGGTGTGCGCCTCCTGCCGAAAGACGCCTGGGAGCGGTGCTTAGCTGTGCAGAGCACCGTACCTTCGTCTTTAGCCTCTCTTCTCGTCTACATCTTAGCAAAAAGCTTTTCCACTCTGTCTGGCAAGGAGAAACTGTGCCAGCACAGAAAACATCTCCCATCGTGTTCTAGAGGCTGCACGGAGGTCTGCCGAGTGTTTTGCAAGAAGAGAAAGAAAGTTGTCCAAAACAGCTTGCAATCGAATGTTCATGTGAATAGAAAAGGCAGGAGAGTGGTCAGGTACTGTTTTCTCTCAGTTGGCAAGCTGCGCACACAATCGCAGTGTTGTACAGCTTGTTTCATCACCTTTGCGAAGTTGCCGCTCCCTCCGGCTCCAGGCGCCGAAGAAGCTGCTTCTTCGCGCAAAGACGATTCTGCCGCTCACAGAACTCTACGGTGTGCGCCTTCTGCCGAAAGAGATCCGGGAGCGGTGCTTAGCTCTGCAGAGCACCGTACCTTCGTCTTTAGCCTCTCTTCTCGTCTACATCTTAGTAAAAAGCTTTTCCACTCTGTCTGGCAAGGAGAAACTGTGCCAGCACAAAAAACATCTCCCATCGTGTTCTAGAGGCTGCACGGAGGTCTGCCGAGTGTTTTGCAAGAAGAGAAAGAAAGTTGTCCAAAACAGCTTGCAATCGAATGTTCATGTGAATAGAAAAGGCAGGAGAGTGGTCAGGTACTGTTTTCTCTCCGTTGGCAAGCTGCGCACACAATCGCAGTGTTGTACAGCTTGTTTCATCGCCTTTGCGAAGCTGCCGCTATCTACGGCTCCAGGAGACGAAGAAGCTGCTTCTTCGCGCAAAGACGATTCTGCCGCTCACAGTGCTCTGAGGTGTGCGCCTTCTGCCGAAAGACGCCCGGGAGCGGTGCTTAGCTCTGCAGAGCACCGTACCTTGGTCGTTAGCCTCTCTTCTCGTCTACATCTTAGCAAAAATCTTTTCCACTCTGTCTGGCAAGGAGAAACTGTGCCGGCACAAAAAACATCTCCCATCGTGTTCTAGAGGCTGCACGCAGGTCTGCCGAGTGTTTTGCAAGAAGAGAAAGAAAGTTGTCCAAAACAGCTTGCAATCGAATGTTCATGTGAATAGAAAAGGCAGGAGAGTGGTCAGGTACTGTTTTCTCTCAGTTGTCATGCTGCGCACACAATCGCAGTGTTGTACAGCTTGTTTCATCACCTTTGCGAAGTTGCCGCTCTCTCCGGCTCCCGGAGACGAAGAAGCTGCTTCTTCGCGCAAAGACGATTCTGCCGCTCACAGTGCTCTGCGGTGTGCGCCTTCTGCCGAAAGAGGTCCGGGAGCTGTGCTTAGCAGTGCAGAGCACCGTAGCTTCGTCTTTAGCCTCTCTTCTCGTCTACATCTTAGCAAAAAGCTTTTCCACTCTGTCTGGCAAGGAGAAACTGTGCCAGCACAGAAAACATCTCCCATCGTGTTCTAGAGGCTGCACGGAGGTCTGCCGAGTGTTTTGCAAGAAGAGAAAGAAAGTTGTCCAAAACAGCTTGCAATCGAATGTTCATGTGAATAGAAAAGGCAGGAGAGTGGTCAGGTACTGTTTTCTCTCCGTTGGCAAGCTGCACACACAATCACAGTGTTGTACAGCTTGTTTCATCGCCTTTGCGAAGCTGCCTCTCTCTCCGGCTCCCGGAGACGAAGAAGCTGCTTCTTCGCGCAAAGAAGATTCTGCCGCTCACAGTGCTCTGCGGTGTGCGCCTTCTGCCGAAAGAGATCCGGGAGCGGTGCTTAGCTCTGCAGAGCACCGTACCTTCGTCTTTAGTCTCTCTTCTCGTCTACATCTTAGCAAAAAGCTTTTCCACTCTGTCTGGCAAGGAGAAACTGTGCCAGCTCAAAAAACATCTCCCATCGTGTTCTAGAGGCTGCACGGAGGTCTGCCGAGTGTTTTGCAAGAAGAGAAAGAAAGTTGTCCAAAACAGCTTGCAATCGAATGTTCATGTGAATAGAAAAGGCAGGAGAGTGGTCAGGTACTGTTTTCTCTCCGTTGGCAAGCTGCGCACACAATCGCAGTGTTGTACAGCTTGTTTCATCACCTTTGCCAAGTTGCCGCTCTCTCCGGCTCCCGGAGACGAAGAAGCTGCTTCTTCGCGCAAAGACGATTCTGCCGCTCACAGTGCTCAGCAGTGTGTGTCCTCTGCCGAAAGAGGCCCGGGAGCTGTGCTTAGCTCTGCAGAGCACCCTACCTGCTTCTTTAGCCTCTCTTCTCGTCTACATCTTAGCAAAAAGCTTTTCCACTCTGTCTGTGAAGAAGAAACTGTGCCAGCACAGAAAACATCTCCCATCATGTTCTAGAGGCTGCACGGAGGTCTGCCGAGTGTTTTGCAAGAAGAGAAAGAAAGTTGTCCAAAACAGCTTGCAATAGAATGTTCATGTGAATAGAAAAGGCAGGAGAGTGGTCAGGTACTGTTTTCTCTCCGTTGGCAAGCTGCACACACAATCACAGTGTTGTACAGCTTGTTTCATCGCCTTTGCGAAGCTGCCGCTCTCTCCGGCTCCCGGAGACGAAGAAGCTGCTTCTTGGCGCAAAGACGATTCAGCCGCTCACAGTGCTGTGCAGTGTGTGTCTTCTGCCGAAAGAGGCCCGGGAGCGGTGCTTAGCTCTGCAGAGCACCGTACCTGCTTCTTTAGCCTCTCTTCTCGTCTACATCTTAGCAAAAAGCTTTTCCACTCTGTCTGGCAAGGAGAAACTGTGCCAGCACAAAAAACATCTCCCATCGTGTTCTAGAGGCTGCACGGAGGTCTGCCGAGTGTTTTGCAAGAAGAGAAAGAAAGTTGTCCAAAACAGCTTGCAATCGAATGTTCAAGTGAATAGAAAAGACAGGAGAGTGGTCAGGTACTGTTTTCTCTCCGTTGGCAAGCTGCGCACACAATCGCAGTGTTGTACAGCTTGTTTCATCACCTTTGCCAAGTTGCCGCTCTCTCCGGCTCCCGGAGACGAAGAAGCTGCTTCTTCGCGCAAAGACGATTCTGCCGCTCACAGTGCTCTGCGGTGTGTGTCTTCTGCCGAAAGAGGCCCGGGAGCGGTGCTTAGCTCTGCAGAGCACCGTACCTTCGTCTTCAGCCTCTCTTCTCATCTACATCTTAGCAAAAAGCTTTTCCACTCTGTCTGGCAAAGAGAAACTTTGCCAGCACAAAAAACATCTCCCATCGTGTTCTAGAGGCTGCACGGAGGTCTGCCGAGTGTTTTGCAAGAAGAGAAAGAAAGTTGTCCAAAACAGCTTCCAATCGAATGTTCATGTGAATAGAAAAGGCAGGAGAGTGGTCAGGTACTGTTTTCTCTCAGTTGGCAAGCTGCGCACACAATCGCAGTGTTGTACAGCTTGTTTCATCGCCTTTGCGAAGCTGCCGCTCTCTCCGGCTCCCGGAGACGAAGAAGCTGCTTCTTCGCGCAAAGACGATTCTGCCGCTCACAGTGCTCTGCGGTGTGCGCCTCCGGCCGAAAGACGCCCGGGAGCGGTGCTTAGCTCTGCAGAGCACCGTACCTTCGTCTTCAGCCTCTCTTCTCATCTACATCTTAGCAAAAAGCTTTTCCACTCTGTCTGGCAAAGAGAAACTTTGCCAGCACAAAAAACATCCCCCATCGTGTTCTAGAGGCTGCACGGAGGTCTGCCGAGTGTTTTGCAAGAAGAGAAAGAAAGTTGTCCAAAACAGCTTGCAATCCAATGTTCATGTGAATAGAAAAGGCAGGAGAGTGGTCAGGTACTGTTTTCTCTCAGTTGGCAAGCTGCGCACACAATCGCAGTGTTGTACAGCTTGTTTCATCACCTTTGCGAAGTTGCCGCTCTCTCCGGCTCCCGGAGACGAAGAAGCTGCTTCTTCGGGCAAAGACGATTCTGCTGCTCACAGTGCTCTGCAGTGTGTGTCTTCTGCCGAAAGAGGCCCGGGAGCTGTGCTTAGCTCTGCAGAGCACCCTATATGCTTCTTTAGCCTCTCTTCTCGTCTACATCTTAGCAAAAAGCTTTTCCACTCTGTCTGGCAAGGAGAAACTGTGCCAGCACAAAAAACATCTCCCATCGTGTTCTAGAGGCTGCACGGAGGTCTGCCGAGTGTTTTGCAAGAAGAGAAAGAAAGTTGTCCAAAACAGCTTGCAATCGAATGTTCATGTGAATAGAAAAGACAGGAGAGTGGTCAGGTACTGTTTTCTCTCACTTGGCAAGCTGCGCACACAATCGCAGTGTTGTACAGCTTGTTTCATCGCCTTTGCGAAGCTGCCGCTCTCTCCGGCTCCCGGAGACGAAGAAGCTGCTTCTTCGCGCAAAGACGATTCTGCCGCTCACAGTGCTCTGCGGTGTGCGCCTTCTGCCGAAAGAGATCCGGGAGCGGTGCTTAGCTCTGCAGAGCACCGTACCTTCGTCTTTAGCCTCTCTTCTCGTCTACATCCTCGCAAAAAGCTTTTCCACTCTGTCTGGCAAGGAGAAACTGTGCCAGCACAAAAAACATCTCCCATCGTGTTCTAGAGGCTGCACGGAGGTCTGCCGAGTGTTTTGCAAGAAGAGAAAGAAAGTTGTCCAAAACAGCTTGCAATCGAATGTTCATGTGAATAGAAAAGGCAGGAGAGTGGTCAGGTACTGTTTTCTCTCCGTTGGCAAGCTGCGCACACAATCGCAGTGTTGTACAGCTTGTTTCATCACCTTTGCGAAGTTGCCGCTCTCTCCGGCTCCCGGAGACGAAGAAGCTGCTTCTTCGCGCAAAGACGATTCTGCCGCTCACAGTGCTCTGCGGTGTGCGCCTTCTGCCGAAAGACGCCCGGGAGCGGTGCTTAGCTCTGCAGAGCACCGTACCTTCGTCTTTAGCCTCTCTTCTCGTCTACATCTTAGCAAAAAGCTTTTCCACTCTGTCTGGCAAGGAGAAACTGTGCCAGCACAAAAAACATCTCCCATCGTGTTCTAGAGGCTGCACGGAGGTCTGCCGAGTGTTTTGCAAGAAGAGAAAGAAAGTTGTCCAAAACAGCTTGCAATCGAATGTTCATGTGAATAGAAAAGGCAGGAGAGTGGTCAGGTACTGTTTTCTCTCAGTTGGCAAGCTGCGCACACAATCGCAGTGTTGTACAGCTTGTTTCATCACCTTTGCGAAGCTGCCGCTCTCTCCGGCTCCCGGAGACGAAGAAGCTGCTTCTTCGCGCAAAGACGATTCTGCCGCTCACAGTGCTCTGCAGTGTGTGTCTTCTACCGAAAGAGGCCCGGGAGCTGTGCTTAGCTCTGCAGAGCACCCTACCTGCTTCTTTAGCCTCTCTTCTCGTCTACATCTTAGCAAAAAGCTTTTCCACTCTGTCTGGCAAGGAGAAACTGTGCCAGCACAGAAAACATCTCCCATCGTGTTCTAGAGGCTGCACGGAGGTCTGCCGAGTGTTTTGCAAGAAGAGAAAGAAAGTTGTCCAAAACAGCTTGCAATCGAATGTTCATGTGAATAGAAAAGGCAGGAGAGTGGTCAGGTACTGTTTTCTCTCAGTTGGCAAGCTGCGCACGCAATCGCAGTGTTGTACAGCTTGTTTCATCACCTTTGCCAAGTTGCCGCTCCCTCCGGCTCCAGGCGACGCAGAAGCTGCTGCTTCGCGCAAAGACGATTCTGCCGCTCACAGAGCTCTACGGTGTGCGCCTTCTGCCGAAAGAGATCCGGGAGCGGTGCTTAGCTCTGCAGAGCACCGTACCTTCGTCTTTAGCCTCTCTTCTCGTCTACATCTTAGTAAAAAGCTTTTCCACTCTGTCTGGCAAGGAGAAACTTTGCCAGCACAAAAAACATCTCCCATCGTGTTCTAGAGGCTGCACGCAGGTCTGCCGAGTGTTTTGCAAGAAGAGAAAGAAAGTTGTCCAAAACAGCTTGCAATCGAATGTTCATGTGAATAGAAAAGGCAGGAGAGTGGTCAGGTACTGTTTTCTCTCAGTTGGCAAGCTGCGCACACAATCGCAGTGTTGTACAGCTTGTTTCATCACCTTTGCGAAGTTGCCGCTCTCTCCGGCTCCCGGAGACGAAGAAGCTGCTTCTTCGCGCAAAGCCGATTCTTTCGCTCACAGTGCTCTGCGGTGTGCGCCTCCGGCCGAAAGACGCCCGGGAGCTGTGCTTAGCTCTGCAGAGCACCGTACCTTCGTCTTTAGCCTCTCTTCTTGTCTACATCTTAGCAAAAAGCTTTTCCACTCTGTCTGGCAAGGAGAAACTGTGCCAGCATAGAAAACATCTCCCATCGTGTTCTAGAGGCTGCACGGAGGTCTGCCGAGTGTTTTGCAAGAAGAGAAAGAAAGTTGTCCAAAACAGCTTGCAATCGAATGTTCATGTGAATAGAAAAGGCAGGAGAGTGGTCAGGTACTCTTTTCTCTCCGTTGGCAAGCTGCGCACACAATCGCAGTGTTGTACAGCTTGTTTCATCGCCTTTGCGAAGCTGCCGCTCTCTCCGGCTCCCGGAGACGAAGAAGCTGCTTCTTCGCCAAAGACGATTCTGCCGCTCACAGTGCTCTGAGGTGTGCGCCTCCGGCCGAAAGAAGCCCGGGAGCGGTGCTTAGCTCTGCAGAGCACCGTACCTTCGTCTTCAGCCTCTCTTCTCATCTACATATTAGCAAAAATCTTTTCCACTCTGTCTGGCAAGGAGAAACTGTGCCAGCACAAAAAACATCTCCCATCGTGTTCTAGAGGCTGCACGCAGGTCTGCCGAGTGTTTTGCAAGAAGAGAAAGAAAGTTGTCCAAAACAGCTTGCAATCGAATGTTCATGTGAATAGAAAAGGCAGGAGAGTGGTCAGGTACTGTTTTCTCTCAGTTGTCATGCTGCGCACACAATCGCAGTGTTGTACAGCTTGTTTCATCACCTTTGCCAAGTTGCCGCTCTCTCCGGCTCCCGGAGACGAAGAAGCTGCTTCTTCGCGCAAAGACGATTCTGCCGCTCACAGTGCTCTGCGGTGTGCGCCTTCTGCCGAAAGAGGTCCGGGAGCTGTGCTTAGCAGTGCAGAGCACCGTACCTTCGTCTTTAGCCTCTCTTCTTGTCTACATCTTAGCAAAAAGCTTTTCCACTCTGTCTGGCAAGGAGAAACTGTGCCAGCACAGAAAACATCTCCCATCGTGTTCTAGAGGCTGCACGGAGGTCTGCCGAGTGTTTTGCAAGAAGAGAAAGAAAGTTGTCCAAAACAGCTTGCAATCGAATGTTCATGTGAATAGAAAAGGCAGGAGAGTGGTCAGGTACTGTTTTCTCTCCGTTGGCAAGCTGCACACACAATCACAGTTTGTACAGCTTGTTTCATCGCCTTTGCGAAGCTGCCGCTCTCTCCGGCTCCCGGAGACGAAGAAGCTGCTTCTTCGCGCTAAGACGATTCTGCCGCTCACAGTGCTCTGAGGTGTGCGCCTTCTGCCGAAAGAGATCCGGGAGCGGTGCTTAGCTCTGCAGAGCACCGTACCTTCGTCTTTAGTCTCTCTTCTCGTCTACATCTTAGCAAAAAGCTTTTCCACTCTGTCTGGCAAGGAGAAACTGTGCCAGCTCAAAAAACATCTCCCATCGTGTTCTAGAGGCTGCACGGAGGTCTGCCGAGTGTTTTGCAAGAAGAGAAAGAAAGTTGTCCAAAACAGCTTGCAATCGAATGTTCATGTGAATAGAAAAGGCAGGAGAGTGGTCAGGTACTGTTTTCTCTCAGTTGGCAAGCTGCGCACACAATCGCAGTGTTGTACAGCTTGTTTCATCACCTTTGCCAAGTTGCCGCTCTCTCCGGCTCCCGGAGACGAAGAAGCTGCTTCTTCGCGCAAAGACGATTCTGCCGCTCACAGTGCTCTGCGGTGTGCGCCTTCTGCCGAAAGAGATCCGGGAGCGGTGCTTAGCTCTGCAGAGCACCGTACCTTCGTCTTTAGCGTCTCTTCTCGTCTACATCTTAGCAAAAAGCTTTTCCACTCTGTCTGGCAAGGAGAAACTGTGCCAGCACAGAAAACATCTCCCATCGTGTTCTAGAGGCTGCACGGAGGTCTGCCGAGTGTTTTGCAAGAAGAGAAAGAAAGTTGTCCAAAACAGCTTGCAATCCAATGTTCATGTGAATAGAAAAGGCAGGAGAGTGGTCAGGTACTGTTTTCTCTCAGTTGGCAAGCTGCGCACACAATCGCAGTGTTGTACAGCTTGTTTCATCACCTTTGCCAAGTTGCCGCTCCCTCCGGCTCCAGGCGCCGAAGAAGCTGCTTCTTCGCGCAAAGACGATTCTGCCGCTCACAGAGCTCTACGGTGTGCGCCTTCTGCCGAAAGAGATCCGGGAGCGGTGCTTAGCTCTGCAGAGCACCGTACCTTCGTCTTTAGCCTCTCTTCTCGTCTACATCTTAGTAAAAAGCTTTTCCACTCTGTCTGGCAAGGAGAAACTGTGCCAGCACAGAAAACATCCCCCATCGTGTTCTAGAGGCTGCACGGAGGTCTGCCGAGTGTTTTGCAAGAAGAGAAAGAAAGTTGTCCAAAACAGCTTGCAATCGAATGTTCATGTGAATAGAAAAGGCAGGAGAGTGGTCAGGTACTGTTTTCTCTCCGTTGGCAAGCTGCGCACACAATCGCAGTGTTGTACAGCTTGTTTCATCGCCTTTGCGAAGCTGCCGCTCTCTCCGGCTCCCGGAGACGAAGAAGCTGCTTCTTCGCGCAAAGACGATTCTGCCGCTCACAGTGCTCTGCGGTGTGCGCCTTCTGCCGAAAGAGGCCTGGGAGCTGTGCTTAGCTCTGCAGAGCACCGTACCTTGGTCGTTAGCCTCTCTTCTCGTCTACATCTTAGCAAATATCTTTTCCACTCTGTCTGGCAAGGAGAAACTGTGCCAGCACAAAAAACATCTCCCATCGTGTTCTAGAGGCTGCACGCAGGTCTGCCGAGTGTTTTGCAAGAAGAGAAAGAAAGTTGTCCAAAACAGCTTGCAATCGAATGTTCATGTGAATAGAAAAGGCAGGAGAGTGGTCAGGTACTGTTTTCTCTCCGTTGGCAAGCTGCACACACAATCACAGTGTTGTACAGCTTGTTTCATCGCCTTTGCGAAGCTGCCGCTCTCTCCGGCTCCCGGAGACGAAGAAGCTGCTTCTTCGCGCAAAGACGATTCTGCCGCTCACAGTGCTCTGCGGTGTGCGCCTTCTGCAGAAAGAGATCCGGGAGCGGTGCTTAGCTCTGCAGAGCACCGTACCTTCGTCTTTAGTCTCTCTTCTCGTCTACATCTTAGCAAAAAGCTTTTCCACTCTGTCTGGCAAGGAGAAACTGTGCCAGCTCAAAAAACATCTCCCATCGTGTTCTAGAGGCTGCACGGAGGTCTGCCGAGTGTTTTGCAAGAAGAGAAAGAAAGTTGTCCAAAACAGCTTGCAATCCAATGTTCATGTGAATAGAAAAGGCAGGAGAGTGGTCAGGTACTGTTTTCTCTCCGTTGGCAAGCTGCGCACACAATCGCAGTGTTGTACAGCTTGTTTCATCACCTTTGCGAAGTTGCCGCTCTCTCCGGCTCCCGGAGACGAAGAAGCTGCTTCTTCGCGCAAAGACGATTCTGCCGCTCACAGTGCTCTGCAGTGTGTGTCTTCTGCCGAAAGACGCCCGGGAGCGGTGCTTAGTCTGCAGAGCACCCTACCTGCTTCTTTAGCCTCTCTTCTCGTCTACATCTTAGCAAAAAGCTTTTCCACTCTGTCTGGCAAGGAGAAACTGTGCCAGCACAGAAAACATCTCCCATCGTGTTCTAGAGGCTGCACAGAGGTCTGCCGAGTGTTTTGCAAGAAGAGAAAGAAAGTTGTCCAAAACAGCTTGCAATCGAATGTTCATGTGAATAGAAAAGACAGGAGAGTGGTCAGGTACTGTTTTCTCTCAGTTGGCAAGCTGCGCACACAATCGCAGTGTTGTACAGCTTGTTTCATCACCTTTGCGAAGTTGCCGCTCTCTCCGGCTCCCGGAGACGAAGAAGCTGCTTCTTCGCGCAAAGACGATTCTGCCGCTCACAGTGCTCTGCGGTGTGCGCCTTCTGCCGAAAGAGGTCCGGGAGCGGTGCTTGGCTCTGCAGAGCACCGTACCTTCGTCTTCAGCCTCTCTTCTCATCTACATCTTAGCAAAAAGCTTTTCCACTCTGTCTGGCAAGGAGAAACTGTGCCAGCACAAAAAACATCTCCCATCGTGTTCTAGAGGCTGCACAGAGGTCTGCCGAGTGTTTTGCAAGAAGAGAAAGAAAGTTGTCCAAAACAGCTTGCAATCGAATGTTCATGTGAATAGAAAAGGCAGGAGAGTGGTCAGGTACTGTTTTCTCTCCGTTGGCAAGCTGCGCACACAATCGCAGTGTTGTACAGCTTGTTTCATCACCTTTGCCAAGTTGCCGCTCTCTCCGGCTCCCGGAGACGAAGAAGCTGCTTCTTCGCGCAAAGACGATTCTGCCGCTCACAGTGCTCTGCAGTGTGTGTCCTCTGCCGAAAGAGGCCCGGGAGCTGTGCTTAGCTCTGCAGAGCACCCTATCTGCTTCTTTAGCCTCTCTTCTCGTCTACATCTTAGCAAAAAGCTTTTCCACTCTGTCTGTGAAGAAGAAACTGTGCCAGCACAGAAAACATCTCCCATCATGTTCTAGAGGCTGCACGGAGGTCTGCCGAGTGTTTTGCAAGAAGAGAAAGAAAGTTGTCCAAAACAGCTTGCAATCGAATGTTCATGTGAATAGAAAAGGCAGGAGAGTGGTCAGGTACTGTTTTCTCTCCGTTGGCAAGCTGCACACACAATCACAGTGTTGTACAGCTTGTTTCATCGCCTTTGCGAAGCTGCCGCTCTCTCCGGCTCCCGGAGACGAAGAAGCTGCTTCTTCGCGCAAAGACGATTCTGCCGCTCACAGTGCTCTGCAGTGTGTGTCTTCTGCCGAAAGAGGCCCGGGAGCGGTGCTTAGCTCTGCAGAGCACCCTACCTGCTTCTTTAGCCTCTCTTCTCGTCTACATCTTAGCAAAAAGCTTTTCCACTCTGTCTGGCAAGGAGAAACTGTGAAAGCACAGAAAACATCTCCCATCGTGTTCTAGAGGCTGCACGGAGGTCTGCCGAGTGTTTTGCAAGAAGAGAAAGAAAGTTGTCCAAAACAGCTTGCAATCGAATGTTCAAGTGAATAGAAAAGACAGGAGAGTGGTCAGGTACTGTTTTCTCTCCGTTGGCAAGCTGCGCACACAATCGCAGTGTTGTACAGCTTGTTTCATCGCCTTTGCGAAGCTGCCGCTCTCTCCGGCTCCCGGAGACGAAGAAGCTGCTTCTTCGCGCAAAGACGATTCTGCCGCTCACAGTGCTCTGCGGTGTGCGCCTCCGGCCTAAAGACGCCCGGGAGCGGTGCTTAGCTCTGCAGAGCACCGTACCTTCGTCTTTAGCCTCTCTTCTCATCTACATCTTAGCAAAAAGCTTTTCCACTCTGTCTGGCAAGGAGAAACTGTGCCAGCACAGAAAACATCTCCCATCGTGTTCTAGAGGCTGCACGGAGGTCTGCCGAGTGTTTTGCAAGAAGAGAAAGAAAGTTGTCCAAAACAGCTTGCAATCCAATGTTCATGTGAATAGAAAAGACAGGAGAGTGGTCAGGTACTGTTTTCTCTCAGTTGGCAAGCTGCGCACACAATCGCAGTGTTGTACAGCTTGTTTCATCACCTTTGCGAAGTTGCCGCTCCCTCCGGCTCCAGCCGACGCAGAAGCTGCTGCTTCGCGCAAAGACGATTCTGCCGCTCACAGAGCTCTACGGTGTGCGCCTTCTGCCGAAAGAGATCCGGGAGCGGTGCTTAGCTCTGCAGAGCACCGTACCTTCGTCTTTAGCCTCTCTTCTCGTCTACATCTTAGTAAAAAGCTTTTCCACTCTGTCTGGCAAGGAGAAACTTTGCCAGCACAAAAAACATCTCCCATCGTGTTCTAGAGGCTGCACGCAGGTCTGCCGAGTGTTTTGCAAGAAGAGAAAGAAAGTTGTCCAAAACAGCTTGCAATCGAATGTTCATGTGAATAGAAAAGGCAGGAGAGTGGTCAGGTACTGTTTTCTCTCAGTTGTCATGCTGCGCACACAATCGCAGTGTTGTACAGCTTGTTTCATCACCTTTGCGAAGTTGCCGCTCTCTCCGGCTCCCGGAGACGAAGAAGCTGCTTCTTCGCGCAAAGACGATTCTGCCGCTCACAGTGCTCTGCGGTGTGCGCCTTCTGCCGAAAGAGGTCCGGGAGCTGTGCTTAGCAGTGCAGAGCACCGTACCTTCGTCTTTAGCCTCTCTTCTTGTCTACATCTTAGCAAAAAGCTTTTCCACTCTGTCTGGCAAGGAGAAACTGTGCCAGCACAGAAAACATCTCCCATCGTGTTCTAGAGGCTGCACGGAGGTCTGCCGAGTGTTTTGCAAGAAGAGAAAGAAAGTTGTCCAAAACAGCTTGCAATCGAATGTTCATGTGAATAGAAAAGGCAGGAGAGTGGTCAGGTACTGTTTTCTCTCCGTTGGCAAGCTGCGCACACAATCGCAGTGTTGTACAGCTTTTTTCATCGCCTTTGCGAAGCTGCCGCTCTCTCCGGCTCCCGGAGACGAAGAAGCTGCTTCTTCGCGCTAAGACGATTCTGCCGCTCACAGTGCTCTGAGGTGTGCGCCTTCTGCCGAAAGAGATCCGGGAGCGGTGCTTAGCTCTGCAGAGCACCGTACCTTCGTCTTTAGTCTCTCTTCTCGTCTACATCTTAGCAAAAAGCTTTTCCACTCTGTCTGGCAAAGAGAAACTTTGCCAGCACAAAAAACATCTCCCATCGTGTTCTAGAGGCTGCACGGAGGTCTGCCGAGTGTTTTGCAAGAAGAGAAAGAAAGTTGTCCAAAACAGCTTGCAATCGAATGTTCATGTGAATAGAAAAGACAGGAGAGTGGTCAGGTA
Organism: Melozone crissalis; assembly: GCF_028551555.1. Taxonomy (NCBI): domain Eukaryota; kingdom Metazoa; phylum Chordata; class Aves; order Passeriformes; family Passerellidae; genus Melozone; species Melozone crissalis. The sequence continues at coordinate 377,145 of NW_026536007.1, forward strand.
CTGTTTTCTCTCAGTTGGCAAGCTGCGCACACAATCGCAGTGTTGTACAGCTTGTTTCATCGCCTTTGCGAAGCTGCCGCTCTCTCCGGCTCCCGGAGACGAAGAAGCTGCTTCTTCGCGCAAAGACGATTCTGCCGCTCACAGTGCTCTGCGGTGTGCGCCTTCTGCCGAAAGACGCCCGGGAGCGGTGCTTAGCTCTGCAGAGCACCGTACCTTCGTCTTTAGCCTCTCTTCTCGTCTACATCTTAGCAAAAAGCTTTTCCACTCGTTCTGGCAAGGAGAAACTGTGCCAGCACAGAAAACATCTCCCATCGTGTTCTAGAGGCTGCACGGAGGTCTGCCGAGTGTTTTGCAAGAAGAGAAAGAAAGTTGTCCAAAACAGCTTGCAATCCAATGTTCATGTGAATAGAAAAGGCAGGAGAGTGGTCAGGTACTGTTTTCTCTCAGTTGGCAAGCTGCGCACACAATCGCAGTGTTGTACAGCTTGTTTCATCACCTTTGCGAAGTTGCCGCTCCCTCCGGCTCCAGGCGCCGAAGAAGCTGCTTCTTCGCGCAAAGACGATTCTGCCGCTCACAGAGCTCTACGGTGTGCGCCTTCTGCCGAAAGAGATCCGGGAGCGGTGCTTAGCTCTGCAGAGCACCTACCTTCGTCTTTAGCCTCTCTTCTCGTCTACATCTTAGCAAAAAGCTTTTCCACTCTGTCTGGCAAGGAGAAACTGTGCCAGCACAAAAAACATCTCCCATCGTGTTCTAGAGGCTGCACGCAGGTCTGCCGAGTGTTTTGCAAGAAGAGAAAGAAAGTTGTCCAAAACAGCTTGCAATCGAATGTTCATGTGAATAGAAAAGGCAGGAGAGTGGTCAGGTACTGTTTTCTCTCCGTTGGCAAGCTGCACACACAATCACAGTGTTGTACAGCTTGTTTCATCGCCTTTGCGAAGCTGCCGCTCTCTCCGGCTCCCGGAGACGAAGAAGCTGCTTCTTCGCGCAAAGACGATTCTGCCGCTCACAGTGCTCTGCGGTGTGCGCCTTCTGCCGAAAGAGATCCGGGAGCGGTGCTTAGCTCTGCAGAGCACCGTACCTTCGTCTTTAGTCTCTCTTCTCGTCTACATCTTAGCAAAAAGCTTTTCCACTCTGTCTGGCAAGGAGAAACTGTGCCAGCTCAAAAAACATCTCCCATCGTGTTCTAGAGGCTGCACGGAGGTCTGCCGAGTGTTTTGCAAGAAGAGAAAGAAAGTTGTCCAAAACAGCTTGCAATCCAATGTTCATGTGAATAGAAAAGGCAGGAGAGTGGTCAGGTACTGTTTTCTCTCCGTTGGCAAGCTGCGCACACAATCGCAGTGTTGTACAGCTTGTTTCATCACCTTTGCCAAGTTGCCGCTCTCTCCGGCTCCCGGAGACGAAGAAGCTGCTTCTTCGCGCAAAGACGATTCTGCCGCTCACAGTGCTCTGCAGTGTGTGTCTTCTGCCGAAAGACGCCCGGGAGCGGTGCTTAGTCTGCAGAGCACCCTACCTGCTTCTTTAGCCTCTCTTCTCGTCTACATCTTAGCAAAAAGCTTTTCCACTCTGTCTGGCAAGGAGAAACTGTGCCAGCACAGAAAACATCTCCCATCGTGTTCTAGAGGCTGCACAGAGGTCTGCCGAGTGTTTTGCAAGAAGAGAAAGAAAGTTGTCCAAAACAGCTTGCAATCGAATGTTCATGTGAATAGAAAAGACAGGAGAGTGGTCAGGTACTGTTTTCTCTCAGTTGGCAAGCTGCGCACACAATCGCAGTGTTGTACAGCTTGTTTCATCACCTTTGCGAAGCTGCCGCTCTCTCCGGCTCCCGGAGACGAAGAAGCTGCTTCTTCGCGCAAAGACGATTCTGCCGCTCACAGTGCTCTGCGGTGTGCGCCTTCTGCCGAAAGAGGTCCGGGAGCGGTGCTTAGCTCTGCAGAGCACCGTACCTTCGTCTTTAGCCTCTCTTCTCGTCTACATCTTAGCAAAAAGCTTTTCCACTCTGTCTGGCAAGGAGAAACTGTGCCAGCACAAAAAACATCTCCCATTGTGTTCTAGAGGCTGCACGGAGGTCTGCCGAGTGTTTTGCAAGAAGAGAAAGAAAGTTGTCCAAAACAGCTTGCAATCGAATGTTCATGTGAATAGAAAAGGCAGGAGAGTGGTCAGGTACTGTTTTCTCTCAGTTGGCAAGCTGCGCACACAATCGCTGTGTTGTACAGCTTGTTTCATCACCTTTGCGAAGTTGCCGCTCTCTCCGGCTCCCGGAGACGAAGAAGCTGCTTCTTCGCGCAAAGACGATTCTGCCGCTCACAGTGCTCTGCGGTGTGCGCCTCCTGCCGAAAGACGCCCGGGAGCGGTGCTTGGCTCTGCAGAGCACCGTACCTTCGTCTTTAGCCTCTCTTCTCATCTACATCTTAGCAAAAAGCTTTTCCACTCTGTCTGGCAAGGAGAAACTGTGCCAGCACAAAAAACATCTCCCATCGTGTTCTAGAGGCTGCACAGAGGTCTGCCGAGTGTTTTGCAAGAAGAGAAAGAAAGTTGTCCAAAACAGCTTCCAATCGAATGTTCATGTGAATAGAAAAGGCAGGAGAGTGGTCAGGTACTGTTTTCTCTCAGTTGGCAAGCTGCGCACAAAATCGCTGTGTTGTACAGCTTGTTTCATCACCTTTGCCAAGTTGCCGCTCTCTCCGGCTCCCGGAGACGAAGAAGCTGCTTCTTCGCGCAAAGACGATTCTGCCGCTCACAGTGCTCTGCGGTGTGCGCCTCCTGCCGAATGACGCCCGGGAGCGGTGCTTGGCTCTGCAGAGCACCGTACCTTCGTCTTCAGCCTCTCTTCTCATCTACATCTTAGCAAAAAGCTTTTCCACTCTGTCTGGCAAGGAGAAACTGTGCCAGCACAAAAAACATCTCCCATCGTGTTCTAGAGGCTGCACAGAGGTCTGCCGAGTGTTTTGCAAGAAGAGAAAGAAAGTTGTCCAAAACAGCTTGCAATCGAATGTTCATGTGAATAGAAAAGGCAGGAGAGTGGTCAGGTACTGTTTTCTCTCCGTTGGCAAGCTGCGCACACAATCGCAGTGTTGTACAGCTTGTTTCATCACCTTTGCGAAGTTGCCGCTCTCTCCGGCTCCCGGAGACGAAGAAGCTGCTTCTTCGCGCAAAGACGATTCTGCCGCTCACAGTGCTCTGCAGTGTGTGTCCTTCCGAAAGAGGCCCGGGAGCTGTGCTTAGCTCTGCAGAGCACCCTACCTGCTTCTTTAGCCTCTCTTCTCGTCTACATCTTAGCAAAAAGCTTTTCCACTCTGTCTGTGAAGAAGAAACTGTGCCAGCACAGAAAACATCTCCCATCATGTTCTAGAGGCTGCACGGAGGTCTGCCGAGTGTTTTGCAAGAAGAGAAAGAAAGTTGTCCAAAACAGCTTGCAATAGAATGTTCATGTGAATAGAAAAGGCAGGAGAGTGGTCAGGTACTGTTTTCTCTCCGTTGGCAAGCTGCACACACAATCACAGTGTTGTACAGCTTGTTTCATCGCCTTTGCGAAGCTGCCGCTCTCTCCGGCTCCCGGAGACGAAGAAGCTGCTTCTTCGCGCAAAGACGATTCTGCCGCTCACAGTGCTCTGCAGTGTGTGTCTTCTGCCGAAAGAGGCCCGGGAGCGGTGCTTAGCTCTGCAGAGCACCCTACCTGCTTCTTTAGCCTCTCTTCTCGTCTACATCTTAGCAAAAAGCTTTTCCACTCTGTCTGGCAAGGAGAAACTGTGCCAGCACAAAAAACATCTCCCATCGTGTTCTAGAGGCTGCACGGAGGTCTGCCGAGTGTTTTGCAAGAAGAGAAAGAAAGTTGTCCAAAACAGCTTGCAATCGAATGTTCATGTGAATAGAAAAGGCAGGAGAGTGGTCAGGTACTGTTTTCTCTCCGTTGGCAAGCTGCGCACACAATCGCAGTGTTGTACAGCTTGTTTCATCGCCTTTGCGAAGCTGCCGCTCTCTCCGGCTCCCGGAGACGAAGAAGCTGCTTCTTCGCGCAAAGACGATTCTGCCGCTCACAGTGCTCTGAGGTGTGCGCCTTCTGCCGAAAGAGATCCGGGAGCGGTGCTTAGCTCTGCAGAGCACCGTACCTTCGTCTTTAGCCTCTCTTCTCGTCTACATCTTAGCAAAAAGCTTTTCCACTCTGTCTGGCAAGGAGAAACTGTGCCAGCACAGAAAACATCTCCCATCGTGTTCTAGAGGCTGCACGGAGGTCTGCCGAGTGTTTTGCAAGAAGAGAAAGAAAGTTGTCCAAAACAGCTTGCAATCGAATGTTCATGTGAATAGAAAAGGCAGGAGAGTGGTCAGGTACTGTTTTCTCTCAGTTGGCAAGCTGCGCACACAATCGCAGTGTTGTACAGCTTGTTTCATCGCCTTTGCGAAGCTGCCGCTCTCTCCGGCTCCCGGAGACGAAGAAGCTGCTTCTTCGCGCAAAGACGATTCTGCCGCTCACAGTGCTCTGAGGTGTGCGCCTTCTGCCGAAAGACGTCCGGGAGCGGTGCTTAGCTCTGCAGAGCACCGTACCTTGGTCGTTAGCCTCTCTTCTCGTCTACATCTTAGCAAAAAGCTTTTCCACTCTGTCTGGCAAGGAGAAACTGTGCCAGCACAGAAAACATCTCCCATCGTGTTCTAGAGGCTGCACGGAGGTCTGCCGAGTGTTTTGCAAGAAGAGAAAGAAAGTTGTCCAAAACAGCTTGCAATCGGATGTTCATGTGAATAGAAAAGACAGGAGAGTGGTCAGGTACTGTTTTCTCTCAGTTGGCAAGCTGCGCACACAATCGCAGTGTTGTACAGCTTTTTTCACCACCTTTGCGAAGTTGCCGCTCTCTCCGGCTCCCGGAGACGAAGAAGCTGCTTCTTCGCGCAAAGACGATTCTGCCGCTCACAGTGCTCTGCGGTGTGCGCCTCCGGCCTAAAGACGCCCGGGAGCGGTGCTTAGCTCTGCAGAGCACCGTACCTTCGTCTTCAGCCTCTCTTCTCATCTACATCTTAGCAAAAAGCTTTTCCACTCTGTCTGGCAAAGAGAAACTTTGCCAGCACAAAAAACATCTCCCATCGTGTTCTAGAGGCTGCACGGAGGTCTGCCGAGTGTTTTGCAAGAAGAGAAAGAAAGTTGTCCAAAACAGCTTGCAATCGAATGTTCATGTGAATAGAAAAGACAGGAGAGTGGTCAGGTACTGTTTTCTCTCCGTTGGCAAGCTGCGCACACAATCGCAGTGTTGTACAGCTTGTTTCATCGCCTTTGCGAAGCTGCCACTCTCTCCGGCTCCCGGAGACGAAGAAGCTGCTTCTTCGCGCAAAGACGATTCTGCCGCTCACAGTGCTCTGCGTTGTGCGCCTTCTGCCGAAAGAGATCCGGGAGCGGTGCTTAGCTCTGCAGAGCACCGTACCTTCGTCTTCAGCGTCTCTTCTCGTCTACATCCTAGCAAAAAGCTTTTCCACTCTGTCTGGCAAGGAGAAACTGTGCCAGCACAAAAAACATCTCCCATCGTGTTCTAGAGGCTGCACGGAGGTCTGCCGAGTGTTTTGCAAGAAGAGAAAGAAAGTTGTCCAAAACAGCTTGCAATCGAATGTTCATGTGAATAGAAAAGGCAGGAGAGTGGTCAGGTACTGTTTTCTCTCCGTTGGCAAGCTGCGCACACAATCGCAGTGTTGTACAGCTTGTTTCATCGCCTTTGCGAAGCTGCCGCTCTCTCCGGCTCCCGGAGACGAAGAAGCTGCTTCTTCGCGCAAAGACGATTCTGCCGCTCACAGTGCTCTGCGGTGTGCGCCTTCTGCCGAAAGAGATCCGGGAGCGGTGCTTAGCTCTGCAGAGCACCGTACCTTCGTCTTTAGCCTCTCTTCTCGTCTACATCTTAGCAAAAAGCTTTTCCACTCTGTCTGGCAAGGAGAAACTGTGCCAGCACAAAAAAACATCTCCCATCGTGTTCTAGAGGCTGCACGGAGGTCTGCCGAGTGTTTTGCAAGAAGAGAAAGAAAGTTGTCCAAAACAGCTTGCAATCGAATGTTCATGTGAATAGAAAAGGCAGGAGAGTGGTCAGGTACTGTTTTCTCTCCGTTGGCAAGCTGCGCACACAATCGCAGTGTTGTACAGCTTGTTTCATCGCCTTTGCGAAGCTGCCGCTCTCTCCAGCTCCCGGAGACGAAGAAGCTGCTTCTTCGCGCAAAGACGATTCTGCCGCTCACAGTGCTCTGCGGTGTGCGCCTTCTGCCGAAAGAGGTCCGGGAGCTGTGCTTAGCTCTGCAGAGCACCCTACCTGCTTCTTTAGCCTCTCTTCTCGTCTACATCTTAGCAAAAAGCTTTTCCACTCTGTCTGGCAAGGAGAAACTGTACCAGCACAAAAAACATCTCCCATCGTGTTCTAGAGGCTGCACGGAGGTCTGCCGAGTGTTTTGCAAGAAGAGAAAGAAAGTTGTCCAAAATAGCTTGCAATCCAATGTTCATGTGAATAGAAAAGGCAGGAGAGTGGTCAGGTACTGTTTTCTCTCAGTTGGCAAGCTGCGCACACAATCGCAGTGTTGTACAGCTTGTTTCATCACCTTTGCCAAGTTGCCGCTCTCTCCGGCTCCCGAGACGAAGAAGCTGCTTCTTCGCGCAAAGACGATTCTGCGCTCACAGTGCTCTGAGGTGTGCGCCTTCTGCCGAAAGACGCCCGGGAGCGGTGCTTAGCTCTGCAGAGCACCGTACCTTCGTCTTTAGCCTCTCTTCTCGTCTACATCTTAGCAAAAAGCTTTTCCACTCTGTCTGGCAAGGAGAAACTGTGCCAGCACAAAAAAACATCTCCCATCGTGTTCTAGAGGCTGCACGGAGGTCTGCCGAGTGTTTTGCAAGAAGAGAAAGAAAGTTGTCCAAAACAGCTTGCAATCGAATGTTCATGTGAATAGAAAAGGCAGGAGAGTGGTCAGGTACTGTTTTCTCTCCGTTGGCAAGCTGCGCACACAATCTCAGTGTTGTACAGCTTTTTTCATCACCTTTGCGAAGCTGCCGCTCTCTCCGGCTCCCGGAGACGAAGAAGCTGCTTCTTCGCGCAAAGACGATTCTGCCGCTCACAGTGCTCTGCGGTGTGCGCCTTCTGCCGAAAGAGATCCGGGAGCGGTGCTTAGCTCTGCAGAGCACCGTACCTTCGTCTTTAGCCTCTCTTCTCGTCTACATCCTAGCAAAAAGCTTTTCCACTCTGTCTGGCAAGGAGAAACTGTGCCAGCACAAAAAACATCTCCCATCGTGTTCTAGAGGCTGCACGGAGGTCTGCCGAGTGTTTTGCAAGAAGAGAAAGAAAGTTGTCCAAAACAGCTTGCAATCGAATGTTCATGTGAATAGAAAAGGCAGGAGAGTGGTCAGGTACTGTTTTCTCTCCGTTGGCAAGCTGCGCACACAATCGCAGTGTTGTACAGCTTGTTTCATCACCTTTGCCAAGTTGCCGCTCTCTCCGGCTCCAGGCGACGAAGAAGCTGCTTCTTCGCGCAAAGACGATTCTGCCGCTCACAGAGCTCTACGGTGTGCGCCTTCTGCAGAAAGAGATCCGGGAGCGGTGCTTAGCTCTGCAGAGCACCGTACCTTCGTCTTTAGCCTCTCTTCTCGTCTACATCTTAGTGAAATGCTTTTCCACTCTGTCTGGCAAGGAGAAACTTTGCCAGCACAAAAAACATCTCCCATCGTGTTCTAGAGGCTGCACGGAGGTCTGCCGAGTGTTTTGCAAGAAGAGAAAGAAAGTTGTCCAAAACAGCTTGCAATCGAATGTTCATGTGAATAGAAAAGGCAGGAGAGTGGTCAGGTACTGTTTTCTCTCAGTTGGCAAGCTGCGCACACAATGGCAGTGTTGTACAGCTTGTTTCATCGCCTTTGCGAAGCTGCCGCTCCCTCCGGCTCCAGGCGACGAAGAAGCTGCTTCTTCGCGCAAAGACGATTCTGCCGCTCACAGAGCTCTACGGTGTGCGCCTTCTGCAGAAAGAGATCCGGGAGCGGTGTTTAGCTCTGCAGATCACCGTACCTTCGTCTTTAGCCTCTCTTCTCGTCTACATCTTAGTAAAATGCTTTTCCACTCTGTCTGGCAAGGAGAAACTTTGCCAGCACAAAAAACATCTCCCATCGTGTTCTAGAGGCTGCACGGAGGTCTGCCGAGTGTTTTGCAAGAAGAGAAAGAAAGTTGTCCAAAACAGCTTGCAATCGAATGTTCATGTGAATAGAAAAGGCAGGAGAGTGGTCAGGTACTGTTTTCTCTCAGTTGGCAAGCTGCGCACACAATCGCAGTGTTGTACAGCTTGTTTCATCACCTTTGCGAAGTTGCCGCTCTCTCCGGCTCCCGGAGACGAAGAAGCTGCTTCTTCGCGCAAAGACGATTCTGCCGCTCACAGTGCTCTGCGGTGTGCGCCTTCTGCCGAAAGAGGTCCGGGAGCTGTGCTTAGCTCTGCAGAGCACCGTACCTTCGTCTTTAGCCTCTCTTCTCGTCTACATCTTAGCAAAAAGCTTTTCCACTCTGTCTGGCAAGGAGAAACTGTACCAGCACAAAAAACATCTCCCATCGTGTTCTAGAGGCTGCACGGAGGTCTGCCGACTGTTTTGCAAGAAGAGAACTAAAGTTGTCCAAAACAGCTTGCAATCCAATGTTCATGTGAATAGAAAAGGCAGGAGAGTGGTCAGGTACTGTTTTCTCTCACTTGGCAAGCTGCGCACACAATCGCAGTGTTGTACAGCTTGTTTCATCACCTTTGCCAAGTTGCCGCTCTCTCCGGCTCCCGGAGACGAAGAAGCTGCTTCTTCGCGCAAAGACGATTCTGCCGCTCACAGTGCTCTGAGGTGTGCGCCTTCTGCCGAAAGACGCCCGGGAGCGGTGCTTAGCTCTGCAGAGCACCGTACCTTCGTCTTTAGCCTCTCTTCTCGCCTACATATTAGCAAAAAGCTTTTCCACTCTGTCTGGCAAGGAGAAACTGTGCCAGCACAGAAAACATCTCCCATCGTGTTCTAGAGGCTGCACGGAGGTCTGCCGAGTGTTTTGCAAGAAGAGAAAGAAAGTTGTCCAAAACAGCTTGCAATCGAATGTTCATGTGAATAGAAAAGGCAGGAGAGTGGTCAGGTACTGTTTTCTCTCAGTTGGCAAGCTGCGCACACAATCGCAGTGTTGTACAGCTTGTTTCATCACCTTTGCCAAGTTGCCGCTCTCTCCGGCTCCCGGAGACGAAGAAGCTGCTTCTTCGCGCAAAGACGATTCTGCCGCTCACAGTGCTCTGCGGTGTGCGCCTTCTGCCGAAAGAGATCCGGGAGCGGTGCTTAGCTCTGCAGATCACCGTACCTTCGTCTTTAGCCTCTCTTCTCGTCTACATCTTAGCAAAAAGCTTTTCCACTCTGTCTGGCAAGGAGAAACTGTGCCAGCACAGAAAACATCTCCCATCGTGTTCTAGAGGCTGCACGGAGGTCTGCCGAGTGTTTTGCAAGAAGAGAAAGAAAGTTGTCCAAAACAGCTTGCAATCGAATGTTCATGTGAATAGAAAAGGCAGGAGAGTGGTCAGGTACTGTTTTCTCTCACTTGGCAAGCTGCGCACACAATCGTAGTGTTGTACAGCTTGTTTCATCACCTTTGCGAAGTTGCCGCTCTCTCCGGCTCCCGGAGACGAAGAAGCTGCTTCTTCGCGCAAAGACGATTCTGCAGCTCACAGTGCTCTGCAGTGTGTGTCTTCTGCCGAAAGAGTCCCGGGAGCTGTGCTTAGCTCTGCAGAGCACCCTACCTGCTTCTTTAGCCTCTCTTCTCGTCTACATCTTAGCAAAAAGCTTTTCCACTCTGTCTGGCAAGGAGAAACTGTGCCAGTATAGAAAACATCTCCCATCGTGTTCTAGAGGCTGCACGGAGGTCTGCCGAGTGTTTTGCAAGAAGAGAAAGAAAGTTGTCCAAAACAGCTTGCAATCGAATGTTCATGTGAATAGAAAAGGCAGGAGAGTGGTCAGGTACTGTTTTCTCTCAGTTGGCAAGCTGCGCACACAATCGCAGTGTTGTACAGCTTGTTTCATCACCTTTGCCAAGTTGCCGCTCTCTCCGGCTCCCGGAGACGAAGAAGCTGCTTCTTCGCGCAAAGACGATTCTGCCGCTCACAGTGCTCTGAGGTGTGCGCCTTCTGCCGAAAGACGCCCGGGAGCGGTGCTTAGCTCTGCAGAGCACCGTACCTTCGTCTTTAGCCTCTCTTCTCGTCTACATCTTAGCAAAAAGCTTTTCCACTCTGTCTGGCAAGGAGAAACTGTGCCAGCACAGAAAACATCTCCCATCGTGTTCTAGAGGCTGCACGGAGGTCTGCCGAGTGTTTTGCAAGAAGAGAAAGAAAGTTGTCCAAAACAGCTTGCAATCGAATGTTCATGTGAATAGAAAAGGCAGGAGAGTGGTCAGGTACTGTTTTCTCTCCGTTGGCAAGCTGCGCACACAATCGCAGTGTTGTACAGCTTGTTTCATCACCTTTGCCAAGTTGCCGCTCCCTCCGGCTGCAGGCGACGAAGAGCTGCTTCTTCGCGCAAAGACGATTCTGCCGCTCACAGAGCTCTACGGTGTGCGCCTTCTGCCGAAAGAGATCCGGGAGCGGTGCTTAGCTCTGCAGAGCACCGTACCTTCGTCTTTAGCCTCTCTTCTCCTCTACATCTTAGTAAAAAGCTTTTCCACTCTGTCTGGCAAGGAGAAACTTTGCCAGCACAAAAACCATCCCCCATCGTGTTCTAGAGGCTGCACGCAGGGGTGCCGAGTGTTTTGCAAGAAGAGAAAGAAAGTTGTCCAAAACAGCTTGCAATCGAATGTTCATGTGAATAGAAAAGGCAGGAGAGTGGTCAGGTACTGTTTTCTCTCAGTTGTCATGCTGCGCACACAATCGCAGTGTTGTACAGCTTGTTTCATCACCTTTGCGAAGTTGCCGCTCTCTCCGGCTCCCGGAGACGAAGAAGCTGCTTCTTCGCGCAAAGACGATTCTGCCGCTCACAGTGCTCTGAGGTGTGCGCCTTCTGCCGAAAGAGATACGGGAGCGGTGCTTAGCTCTGCAGAGCACCGTACCTTCGTCTTTAGTCTCTCTTCTCGTCTACATCTTAGCAAAAAGCTTTTCCACTCTGTCTGGCAAGGAGAAACTGTGCCAGCACAAAAAACATCTCCCATCGTGTTCTAGAGGCTGCACGGAGGTGTGCCGAGTGTTTTGCAAGAAGAGAAAGAAAGTTGTCCAAAACAGCTTGCAATCGAATGTTCATGTGAATAGAAAAGGCAGGAGAGTGGTCAGGTACTGTTTTCTCTCAGTTGGCAAGCTGCGCACACAATCGCAGTGTTGTACAGCTTGTTTCATCACCTTTGCGAAGTTGCCGCTCTCTCTGGCTCCCGGAGACGAAGAAGCTGCTTCTTCGCGCAAAGACGATTCTGCAGCTCACAGTGCTCTGCAGTGTGTGTCTTCTGCCGAAAGAGTCCCGGGAGCTGTGCTTAGCTCTGCAGAGCACCCTACCTGCTTCTTTAGCCTCTCTTCTCGTCTACATCTTAGCAAAAAGCTTTTCCACTCTGTCTGGCAAGGAGAAACTGTGCCAGCATAGAAAACATCTCCCATCGTGTTCTAGAGGCTGCACGGAGGTCTGCCGAGTGTTTTGCAAGAAGAGAAAGAAAGTTGTCCAAAACAGCTTGCAATCCAATGTTCATGTGAATAGAAAAGGCAGGAGAGTGGTCAGGTACTGTTTTCTCTCCGTTGGCAAGCTGCGCACACAATCGCAGTGTTGTACAGCTTGTTTCATCACCTTTGCCAAGTTGCCGCTCTCTCCGGCTCCCGGAGACGAAGAAGCTGCTTCTTCGCGCAAAGACGATTCTGCCGCTCACAGTGCTCTGCGGTGTGCGCCTCCTGCCGAAAGACGCCTGGGAGCGGTGCTTAGCTGTGCAGAGCACCGTACCTTCGTCTTTAGCCTCTCTTCTCGTCTACATCTTAGTAAAAAGCTTTTCCACTCTGTCTGGCAAGGAGAAACTTTGCCAGCACAAAAAACATCTCCCATCGTGTTCTAGAGGCTGCACGCAGGTCTGCCGAGTGTTTTGCAAGAAGAGAAAGAAAGTTGTCCAAAACAGCTTGCAATCGAATGTTCATGTGAATAGAAAAGGCAGGAGAGTGGTCAGGTACTGTTTTCTCTCAGTTGGCAAGCTGCGCACACAATCGCAGTGTTGTACAGCTTGTTTCATCGCCTTTGCGAAGCTGCCGCTCTCTCCGGCTCCCGGAGACGAAGAAGCTGCTTCTTCGCGCAAAGACGATTCTGCCGCTCACAGTGCTCTGCTGTGTGCGCCTTCTGCCGAAAGAGATCCGGGAGCGGTGCTTAGCTCTGCAGAGCACCGTACCTTCGTCTTTAGCCTCTCTTCTCGTCTACATCTTAGCAAAAAGCTTTTCCACTCTGTCTGGCAAGGAGAAACTGTGCCAGCACAAAAAAACATCTCCCATCGTGTTCTAGAGGCTGCACGGAGGTCTGCCGAGTGTTTTGCAAGAAGAGAAAGAAAGTTGTCCAAAACAGCTTGCAATCGAATGTTCATGTGAATAGAAAAGGCAGGAGAGTGGTCAGGTACTGTTTTCTCTCCGTTGGCAAGCTGCGCACACAATCGCAGTGTTGTACAGCTTGTTTCATCGCCTTTGCGAAGCTGCCGCTCTCTCCAGCTCCCGGAGACGAAGAAGCTGCTTCTTCGCGCAAAGACGATTCTGCCGCTCACAGTGCTCTGCGGTGTGCGCCTTCTGCCGAAAGAGGTCCGGGAGCTGTGCTTAGCTCTGCAGAGCACCCTACCTGCTTCTTTAGCCTCTCTTCTCGTCTACATCTTAGCAAAAAGCTTTTCCACTCTGTCTGGCAAGGAGAAACTGTACCAGCACAAAAAACATCTCCCATCCTGTTCTAGAGGCTGCACGGAGGTCTGCCGAGTGTTTTGCAAGAAGAGAAAGAAAGTTGTCCAAAATAGCTTGCAATCCAATGTTCATGTGAATAGAAAAGGCAGGAGAGTGGTCAGGTACTGTTTTCTCTCAGTTGGCAAGCTGCGCACACAATCGCAGTGTTGTACAGCTTGTTTCATCACCTTTGCCAAGTTGCCGCTCTCTCCGGCTCCCGGAGACGAAGAAGCTGCTTCTTCGCGCAAAGACGATTCTGCCGCTCACAGTGCTCTGAGGTGTGCGCCTTCTGCCGAAAGACGCCCGGGAGCGGTGCTTAGCTCTGCAGAGCACCGTACCTTCGTCTTTAGCCTCTCTTCTGGTCTACATCTTAGCAAAAAGCTTTTCCACTCTGTCTGGCAAGGAGAAACTGTGCCAGCACAAAAAAACATCTCCCATCGTGTTCTAGAGGCTGCACGGAGGTCTGCCGAGTGTTTTGCAAGAAGAGAAAGAAAGTTGTCCAAAACAGCTTGCAATCGAATGTTCATGTGAATAGAAAAGGCAGGAGAGTGGTCAGGTACTGTTTTCTCTCCGTTGGCAAGCTGCGCACACAATCTCAGTGTTGTACAGCTTTTTTCATCGCCTTTGCGAAGCTGCCGCTCTCTCCGGCTCCCGGAGACGAAGAAGCTGCTTCTTCGCGCAAAGACGATTCTGCCGCTCACAGTGCTCTGCGGTGTGCGCCTTCTGCCGAAAGAGATCCGGGAGCGGTGCTTAGCTCTGCAGAGCACCGTACCTTCGTCTTTAGCCTCTCTTCTCGTCTACATCCTAGCAAAAAGCTTTTCCACTCTGTCTGGCAAGGAGAAACTGTGCCAGCACAAAAAACATCTCCCATCGTGTTCTAGAGGCTGCACGGAGGTCTGCCGAGTGTTTTGCAAGAAGAGAAAGAAAGTTGTCCAAAACAGCTTGCAATCGAATGTTCATGTGAATAGAAAAGGCAGGAGAGTGGTCAGGTACTGTTTTCTCTCCGTTGGCAAGCTGCGCACACAATCGCAGTGTTGTACAGCTTGTTTCATCACCTTTGCGAAGTTGCCGCTCTCTCCGGCTCCAGGCGACGAAGAAGCTGCTTCTTCGCGCAAAGACGATTCTGCCGCTCACAGAGCTCTACGGTGTGCGCCTTCTGCAGAAAGAGATCCGGGAGCGGTGCTTAGCTCTGCAGAGCACCGTACCTTCGTCTTTAGCCTCTCTTCTCGTCTACATCTTAGTGAAATGCTTTTCCACTCTGTCTGGCAAGGAGAAACTTTGCCAGCACAAAAAACATCTCCCATCGTGTTCTAGAGGCTGCACGGAGGTCTGCCGAGTGTTTTGCAAGAAGAGAAAGAAAGTTGTCCAAAACAGCTTGCAATCGAATGTTCATGTGAATAGAAAAGGCAGGAGAGTGGTCAGGTACTGTTTTCTCTCAGTTGGCAAGCTGCGCACACAATCGCAGTGTTGTACAGCTTGTTTCATCGCCTTTGCGAAGCTGCCGCTCTCTCCGGCTCCCGGAGACGAAGAAGCTGCTTCTTCGCGCAAAGACGATTCTGCCGCTCACAGTGCTCTGCGGTGTGCGCCTTCTGCCGAAAGAGATCCGGGAGCGGTGCTTAGCTCTGCAGAGCACCGTACCTTCGTCTTTAGCCTCTCTTCTCGTCTACATCCTAGCAAAAAGCTTTTCCACTCTGTCTGGCAAGGAGAAACTGTGCCAGCACAAAAAACATCTCCCATCGTGTTCTAGAGGCTGCACGGAGGTCTGCCGAGTGTTTTGCAAGAAGAGAAAGAAAGTTGTCCAAAACAGCTTGCAATCGAATGTTCATGTGAATAGAAAAGGCAGGAGAGTGGTCAGGTACTGTTTTCTCTCCGTTGGCAAGCTGCGCACACAATCTCAGTGTTGTACAGCTTGTTTCATCGCCTTTGCGAAGCTGCCGCTCTCTCCGGCTCCCGGAGACGAAGAAGCTGCTTCTTCGCGCAAAGACGATTCTGCCGCTCACAGTGCTCTGCGGTGTGCGCCTTCTGCCGAAAGAGATCCGGGAGCGGTGCTTAGCTCTGCAGAGCACCGTACCTTCGTCTTTAGCCTCTCTTCTCGTCTACATCTTAGCAAAAAGCTTTTCCACTCTGTCTGGCAAGGAGAAACTGTGCCAGCACAAAAAACATCTCCCATCGTGTTCTAGAGGCTGCACGGAGGTCTGCCGAGTGTTTTGCAAGAAGAGAAAGAAAGTTGTCCAAAACAGCTTGCAATCCAATGTTCATGTGAATAGAAAAGGCAGGAGAGTGGTCAGGTACTGTTTTCTCTCAGTTGGCAAGCTGCGCACACAATCGCAGTGTTGTACAGCTTGTTTCATCACCTTTGCCAAGTTGCCGCTCTCTCCGGCTCCCGGAGACGAAGAAGCTGCTTCTTCGCGCAAAGACGATTCTGCCGCTCACAGTGCTCTGAGGTGTGCGCCTTCTGCCGAAAGACGCCCGGGAGCGGTGCTTAGCTCTGCAGAGCACCGTACCTTCGTCTTTAGCCTCTCTTCTCGTCTACATCTTAGCAAAAAGCTTTTCCACTCTGTCTGGCAAGGAGAAACTGTGCCAGCACAGAAAACATCTCCCATCGTGTTCTAGAGGCTGCACGGAGGTCTGCCGAGTGTTTTGCAAGAAGAGAAAGAAAGTTGTCCAAAACAGCTTGCAATCCAATGATCATGTGAATAGAAAAGGCAGGAGAGTGGTCAGGTACTGTTTTCTCTCAGTTGGCAAGCTGCGCACACAATCGCAGTGTTGTACAGCTTGTTTCATCACCTTTGCGAAGTTGCCGCTCCCTCCGGCTCCAGGCGACGAAGAGCTGCTTCTTCGCGCAAAGACGATTCTGCCGCTCACAGAGCTCTACGGTGTGCGCCTTCTGCCGAAAGAGATCCGGGAGCGGTGCTTAGCTCTGCAGAGCACCGTACCTTCGTCTTTAGCCTCTCTTCTCGTCTACATCTTAGCAAAAAGCTTTTCCACTCTGTCTGGCAAGGAGAAACTGTGCCAGCACAGAAAACATCTCCCATCGTGTTCTAGAGGCTGCACGCAGGTCTGCCGAGTGTTTTGCAAGAAGAGAAAGAAAGTTGTCCAAAACAGCTTGCAATCGAATGTTCATGTGAATAGAAAAGGCAGGAGAGTGGTCAGGTACTGTTCTCTCTCCGTTGGCAAGCTGCGCACACAATCGCAGTGTTGTACAGCTTGTTTCATCACCTTTGCCAAGTTGCCGCTCTCTCCGGCTCCCGGAGACGAAGAAGCTGCTTCTTCGCGCAAAGACGATTCTGCCGCTCACAGTGCTCTGAGGTGTGCGCCTTCTGCCGAAAGACGCCCGGGAGCGGTGCTTAGCTCTGCAGAGCACCGTACCTTCGTCTTTAGCCTCTCTTCTGGTCTACATCTTAGCAAAAAGCTTTTCCACTCTGTCTGGCAAGGAGAAACTGTGCCAGCACAAAAAAACATCTCCCATCGTGTTCTAGAGGCTGCACGGAGGTCTGCCGAGTGTTTTGCAAGAAGAGAAAGAAAGTTGTCCAAAACAGCTTGCAATCGAATGTTCATGTGAATAGAAAAGGCAGGAGAGTGGTCAGGTACTGTTTTCTCTCCGTTGGCAAGCTGCGCACACAATCTCAGTGTTGTACAGCTTTTTTCATCGCCTTTGCGAAGCTGCCGCTCTCTCCGGCTCCCGGAGACGAAGAAGCTGCTTCTTCGCGCAAAGACGATTCTGCCGCTCACAGTGCTCTGCGGTGTGCGCCTTCTGCCGAAAGAGATCCGGGAGCGGTGCTTAGCTCTGCAGAGCACCGTACCTTCGTCTTTAGCCTCTCTTCTCGTCTACATCCTAGCAAAAAGCTTTTCCACTCTGTCTGGCAAGGAGAAACTGTGCCAGCACAAAAAACATCTCCCATCGTGTTCTAGAGGCTGCACGGAGGTCTGCCGAGTGTTTTGCAAGAAGAGAAAGAAAGTTGTCCAAAACAGCTTGCAATCGAATGTTCATGTGAATAGAAAAGGCAGGAGAGTGGTCAGGTACTGTTTTCTCTCCGTTGGCAAGCTGCGCACACAATCGCAGTGTTGTACAGCTTGTTTCATCACCTTTGCGAAGTTGCCGCTCTCTCCGGCTCCAGGCGACGAAGAAGCTGCTTCTTCGCGCAAAGACGATTCTGCCGCTCACAGAGCTCTACGGTGTGCGCCTTCTGCAGAAAGAGATCCGGGAGCGGTGCTTAGCTCTGCAGAGCACCGTACCTTCGTCTTTAGCCTCTCTTCTCGTCTACATCTTAGTGAAATGCTTTTCCACTCTGTCTGGCAAGGAGAAACTTTGCCAGCACAAAAAACATCTCCCATCGTGTTCTAGAGGCTGCACGGAGGTCTGCCGAGTGTTTTGCAAGAAGAGAAAGAAAGTTGTCCAAAACAGCTTGCAATCGAATGTTCATGTGAATAGAAAAGGCAGGAGAGTGGTCAGGTACTGTTTTCTCTCAGTTGGCAAGCTGCGCACACAATCGCAGTGTTGTACAGCTTGTTTCATCGCCTTTGCGAAGCTGCCGCTCTCTCCGGCTCCCGGAGACGAAGAAGCTGCTTCTTCGCGCAAAGACGATTCTGCCGCTCACAGTGCTCTGCGGTGTGCGCCTTCTGCCGAAAGAGATCCGGGAGCGGTGCTTAGCTCTGCAGAGCACCGTACCTTCGTCTTTAGCCTCTCTTCTCGTCTACATCCTAGCAAAAAGCTTTTCCACTCTGTCTGGCAAGGAGAAACTGTGCCAGCACAAAAAACATCTCCCATCGTGTTCTAGAGGCTGCACGGAGGTCTGCCGAGTGTTTTGCAAGAAGAGAAAGAAAGTTGTCCAAAACAGCTTGCAATCGAATGTTCATGTGAATAGAAAAGGCAGGAGAGTGGTCAGGTACTGTTTTCTCTCCGTTGGCAAGCTGCGCACACAATCTCAGTGTTGTACAGCTTGTTTCATCGCCTTTGCGAAGCTGCCGCTCTCTCCGGCTCCCGGAGACGAAGAAGCTGCTTCTTCGCGCAAAGACGATTCTGCCGCTCACAGTGCTCTGCGGTGTGCGCCTTCTGCCGAAAGAGATCCGGGAGCGGTGCTTAGCTCTGCAGAGCACCGTACCTTCGTCTTTAGCCTCTCTTCTCGTCTACATCTTAGCAAAAAGCTTTTCCACTCTGTCTGGCAAGGAGAAACTGTGCCAGCACAAAAAACATCTCCCATCGTGTTCTAGAGGCTGCACGGAGGTCTGCCGAGTGTTTTGCAAGAAGAGAAAGAAAGTTGTCCAAAACAGCTTGCAATCCAATGTTCATGTGAATAGAAAAGGCAGGAGAGTGGTCAGGTACTGTTTTCTCTCACTTGGCAAGCTGCGCACACAATCGCAGTGTTGTACAGCTTGTTTCATCACCTTTGCGAAGTTGCCGCTCTCTCCGGCTCCCGGAGACGAAGAAGCTGCTTCTTCGCGCAAAGACGATTCTGCCGCTCACAGTGCTCTGAGGTGTGCGCCTTCTGCCGAAAGACGCCCGGGAGCGGTGCTTAGCTCTGCAGAGCACCGTACCTTCGTCTTTAGCCTCTCTTCTCGTCTACATCTTAGCAAAAAGCTTTTCCACTCTGTCTGGCAAGGAGAAACTGTGCCAGCACAGAAAACATCTCCCATCGTGTTCTAGAGGCTGCACGGAGGTCTGCCGAGTGTTTTGCAAGAAGAGAAAGAAAGTTGTCCAAAACAGCTTGCAATCCAATGATCATGTGAATAGAAAAGGCAGGAGAGTGGTCAGGTACTGTTTTCTCTCAGTTGGCAAGCTGCGCACACAATCGCAGTGTTGTACAGCTTGTTTCATCACCTTTGCGAAGTTGCCGCTCCCTCCGGCTCCAGGCGACGAAGAGCTGCTTCTTCGCGCAAAGACGATTCTGCCGCTCACAGAGCTCTACGGTGTGCGCCTTCTGCCGAAAGAGATCCGGGAGCGGTGCTTAGCTCTGCAGAGCACCGTACCTTCGTCTTTAGCCTCTCTTCTCGTCTACATCTTAGCAAAAAGCTTTTCCACTCTGTCTGGCAAGGAGAAACTGTGCCAGCACAGAAAACATCTCCCATCGTGTTCTAGAGGCTGCACGGAGGTCTGCCGAGTGTTTTGCAAGAAGAGAAAGAAAGTTGTCCAAAACAGCTTGCAATCGAATGTTCATGTGAATAGAAAGGGCAGGAGAGTGTTCAGGTACTGTTTTCTCTCCGTTGGCAAGCTGCGCACACAATCGCAGTGTTGTACAGCTTGTTTCATCACCTTTGCCAAGTTGCCGCTCTCTCCGGCTCCCGGAGACGAAGAAGCTGCTTCTTCGCGCAAAGACGATTCTGCCGCTCACAGTGCTCTAAGGTGTGCGCCTTCTGCCGAAAGACGCCCGGGAGCGGTGCTTAGCTCTGCAGAGCACCGTACCTTCATCTTTAGCCTCTCTTCTCGTCTACATCTTAGCAAAAAGCTTTTCCACTCTGTCTGGCAAGGAGAAACTGTGCCAGCATAGAAAACATCTCCCATCGTGTTCTAGAGGCTGCACGGAGGTCTGCCGAGTGTTTTGCAAGAAGAGAAAGAAAGTTGTCCAAAACAGCTTGCAATCGAATGTTCATGTGAATAGAAAAGGCAGGAGAGTGGTCAGGTACTGTTTTCTCTCAGTTGGCAAGCTGCGCACACAATCGCAGTGTTGTACAGCTTGTTTCATCACCTTTGCGAAGTTGCCGGTCCCTCCGGCTCCAGGCGACGAAGAAGCTGCTTCTTCGCGCAAAGACGATTCTGCCGCTCACAGAGCTCTACGGTGTGCGCCTTCTGCAGAAAGAGATCCGGGAGCGGTGTTTAGCTCTGCAGATCACCGTACCTTCGTCTTTAGCCTCTCTTCTCGTCTACATCTTAGTAAAATGCTTTTCCACTCTGTCTGGCAAGGAGAAACTTTGCCAGCACAAAAAACATCTCCCATCGTGTTCTAGAGGCTGCACGGAGGTCTGCCGAGTGTTTTGCAAGAAGAGAAAGAAAGTTGTCCAAAACAGCTTGCAATCGAATGTTCATGTGAATAGAAAAGGCAGGAGAGTGGTCAGGTACTGTTTTCTCTCAGTTGGCAAGCTGCGCACACAATCGCAGTGTTGTACAGCTTGTTTCATCACCTTTGCGAAGTTGCCGCTCTCTCCGGCTCCCGGAGACGAAGAAGCTGCTTCTTCGCGCAAAGACGATTCTGCCGCTCACAGTGCTCTGCGGTGTGCGACTTCTGCCGAAAGACGCCCGGGAGCTGTGCTTAGCTCTGCAGAGCACCGTACCTTCGTCTTTAGCCTCTCTTCTCGTCTACATCTTAGCAAAAAGCTTTTCCACTCTGTCTGGCAAGGAGAAACTGTGCCAGTATAGAAAACATCTCCCATCGTGTTCTAGAGGCTGCACGGAGGTCTGCCGAGTGTTTTGCAAGAAGAGAAAGAAAGTTGTCCAAAACAGCTTGCAATCGAATGTTCATGTGAATAGAAAAGGCAGGAGAGTGGTCAGGTACTGTTTTCTCTCCGTTGGCAAGCTGCGCACACAATCGCAGTGTTGTACAGCTTGTTTCATCGCCTTTGCCAAGTTGCCGCTCTCTCCGGCTCCCGGAGACGAAGAAGCTGCTTCTTCGCGCAAAGACGATTCTGCCGCTCACAGTGCTCTGCGGTGTGCGCCTTCTGCCGAAAGAGGTCCGGGAGCTGTGCTTAGCTCTGCAGAGCACCGTACCTTCGTCTTTAGCCTCTCTTCTCGTCTACATCTTAGCAAAAAGCTTTTCCACTCTGTCTGGCAAGGAGAAACTGTACCAGCACAGAAAACATCTCCCATCGTGTTCTAGAGGCTGCACGGAGGTCTGCCGAGTGTTTTGCAAGAAGAGAACTAAAGTTGTCCAAAACAGCTTGCAATCGAATGTTCATGTGAATAGAAAAGGCAGGAGAGTGGTCAGGTACTGTTTTCTCTCACTTGGCAAGCTGCGCACACAATCGCAGTGTTGTACAGCTTGTTTCATCACCTTTGCCAAGTTGCCGCTCTCTCCGGCTCCCGGAGACGAAGAAGCTGCTTCTTCGCGCAAAGACGATTCTGCCGCTCACAGTGCTCTGAGGTGTGCGCCTTCTGCCGAAAGGCGCCCGGGAGCTGTGCTTAGCTCTGCAGAGCACCGTACCTTCGTCTTTAGCCTCTCTTCTCGTCTACATCTTAGCAAAAAGCTTTTCCACTCTGTCTGGCAAGGAGAAACTGTGCCAGCACAGAAAACATCTCCCATCGTGTTCTAGAGGCTGCACGGAGGTCTGCCGAGTGTTTTGCAAGAAGAGAAAGAAAGTTGTCCAAAACAGCTTGCAATCGAATGTTCATGTGAATAGAAAAGGCAGGAGAGTGGTCAGGTACTGTTTTCTCTCAGTTGGCAAGCTGCGCACACAATCGCAGTGTTGTACAGCTTGTTTCATCACCTTTGCCAAGTTGCCGCTCTCTCCGGCTCCCGGAGACGAAGAAGCTGCTTCTTCGCGCAAAGACGATTCTGCCGCTCACAGTGCTCTGCGGTGTGCGCCTTCTGCCGAAAGAGGCCCGGGAGCTGTGCTTAGCTCTGCAGATCACCGTACCTTCGTCTTTAGCCTCTCTTCTCGTCTACATCTTAGCAAAAAGCTTTTCCACTCTGTCTGGCAAGGAGAAACTGTGCCAGCACAGAAAACATCTCCCATCGTGTTCTAGAGGCTGCACGGAGGTCTGCCGAGTGTTTTGCAAGAAGAGAAAGAAAGTTGTCCAAAACAGCTTGCAATCGAATGTTCATGTGAATAGAAAAGGCAGGAGAGTGGTCAGGTACTGTTTTCTCTCACTTGGCAAGCTGCGCACACAATCGCAGTGTTGTACAGCTTGTTTCATCACCTTTGCGAAGTTGCCGCTCTCTCCGGCTCCCGGAGACG
Source organism: Melozone crissalis (assembly GCF_028551555.1). NCBI lineage: Eukaryota > Metazoa > Chordata > Aves > Passeriformes > Passerellidae > Melozone > Melozone crissalis. The sequence continues at coordinate 398,892 of NW_026536007.1, forward strand.
AAGAAGCTGCTTCTTCGCGCAAAGACGATTCTGCAGCTCACAGTGCTCTGCAGTGTGTGTCTTCTGCCGAAAGAGTCCCGGGAGCTGTGCTTAGCTCTGCAGAGCACCCTACCTGCTTCTTTAGCCTCTCTTCTCGTCTACATCTTAGCAAAAAGCTTTTCCACTCTGTCTGGCAAGGAGAAACTGTGCCAGTATAGAAAACATCTCCCATCGTGTTCTAGAGGCTGCACGGAGGTCTGCCGAGTGTTTTGCAAGAAGAGAACTAAAGTTGTCCAAAACAGCTTGCAATCGAATGTTCATGTGAATAGAAAAGGCAGGAGAGTGGTCAGGTACTGTTTTCTCTCCGTTGGCAAGCTGCGCACACAATCGCAGTGTTGTACAGCTTGTTTCATCACCTTTGCCAAGTTGCCGCTCTCTCCGGCTCCCGGAGACGAAGAAGCTGCTTCTTCGCGCAAAGACGATTCTGCCGCTCACAGTGCTCTGAGGTGTGCGCCTTCTGCCGAAAGACGCCCGGGAGCGGTGCTTAGCTCTGCAGAGCACCGTACCTTCGTCTTTAGCCTCTCTTCTCGTCTACATCTTAGCAAAAAGCTTTTCCACTCTGTCTGGCAAGGAGAAACTGTGCCAGCACAGAAAACATCTCCCATCGTGTTCTAGAGGCTGCACGGAGGTCTGCCGAGTGTTTTGCAAGAAGAGAAAGAAAGTTGTCCAAAACAGCTTGCAATCGAATGTTCATGTGAATAGAAAAGGCAGGAGAGTGGTCAGGTACTGTTTTCTCTCAGTTGGCAAGCTGCGCACACAATCGCAGTGTTGTACAGCTTGTTTCATCACCTTTGCGAAGTTGCCGCTCCCTCCGGCTGCAGGCGACGAAGAGCTGCTTCTTCGCGCAAAGACGATTCTGCCGCTCACAGAGCTCTACGGTGTGCGCCTTCTGCCGACAGAGATCCGGGAGCGGTGCTTAGCTCTGCAGAGCACCGTACCTTCGTCTTTAGCCTCTCTTCTCCTCTACATCTTAGCAAAAAGCTTTTCCACTCTGTCTGGCAAGGAGAAACTGTGCCAGCACAGAAAACATCTCCCATCGTGTTCTAGAGGCTGCACGGAGGTCTGCCGAGTGTTTTGCAAGAAGAGAAAGAAAGTTGTCCAAAACAGCTTGCAATCGAATGTTCATGTGAATAGAAAAGGCAGGAGAGTGGTCAGGTACTGTTTTCTCTCACTTGGCAAGCTGCGCACACAATCGCAGTGTTGTACAGCTTGTTTCATCACCTTTGCGAAGTTGCCGCTCTCTCCGGCTCCCGGAGACGAAGAAGCTGCTTCTTCGCGCAAAGACGATTCTGCAGCTCACAGTGCTCTGCAGTGTGTGTCTTCTGCCGAAAGAGTCCCGGGAGCTGTGCTTAGCTCTGCAGAGCACCCTACCTGCTTCTTTAGCCTCTCTTCTCGTCTACATCTTAGCAAAAAGCTTTTCCACTCTGTCTGGCAAGGAGAAACTGTGCCAGTATAGAAAACATCTCCCATCGTGTTCTAGAGGCTGCACGGAGGTCTGCCGAGTGTTTTGCAAGAAGAGAACTAAAGTTGTCCAAAACAGCTTGCAATCGAATGTTCATGTGAATAGAAAAGGCAGGAGAGTGGTCAGGTACTGTTTTCTCTCCGTTGGCAAGCTGCGCACACAATCGCAGTGTTGTACAGCTTGTTTCATCACCTTTGCCAAGTTGCCGCTCTCTCCGGCTCCCGGAGACGAAGAAGCTGCTTCTTCGCGCAAAGACGATTCTGCCGCTCACAGTGCTCTGAGGTGTGCGCCTTCTGCCGAAAGACGCCCGGGAGCGGTGCTTAGCTCTGCAGAGCACCGTACCTTCGTCTTTAGCCTCTCTTCTCGTCTACATCTTAGCAAAAAGCTTTTCCACTCTGTCTGGCAAGGAGAAACTGTGCCAGCACAGAAAACATCTCCCATCGTGTTCTAGAGGCTGCACGGAGGTCTGCCGAGTGTTTTGCAAGAAGAGAAAGAAAGTTGTCCAAAACAGCTTGCAATCGAATGTTCATGTGAATAGAAAAGGCAGGAGAGTGGTCAGGTACTGTTTTCTCTCAGTTGGCAAGCTGCGCACACAATCGCAGTGTTGTACAGCTTGTTTCATCACCTTTGCGAAGTTGCCGCTCCCTCCGGCTGCAGGCGACGAAGAGCTGCTTCTTCGCGCAAAGACGATTCTGCCGCTCACAGAGCTCTACGGTGTGCGCCTTCTGCCGACAGAGATCCGGGAGCGGTGCTTAGCTCTGCAGAGCACCGTACCTTCGTCTTTAGCCTCTCTTCTCCTCTACATCTTAGTAAAAAGCTTTTCCACTCTGTCTGGCAAGGAGAAACTTTGCCAGCACAAAAACCATCCCCCATCGTGTTCTAGAGGCTGCACGCAGGTGTGCCGAGTGTTTTGCAAGAAGAGAAAGAAAGTTGTCCAAAACAGCTTGCAATCGAATGTTCATGTGAATAGAAAAGGCAGGAGAGTGGTCAGGTACTGTTTTCTCTCAGTTGGCAAGCTGCGCACACAATCGCCGTCTTGTACAGCTTGTTTCATCACCTTTGCGAAGTTGCCGCTCTCTCCGGCTCCCGGAGACGAAGAAGCTGCTTCTTCGCGCAAAGACGATTCTGCCGCTCACAGTGCTCTGAGGTGTGCGCCTTCTGCCGAAAGAGATCCGGGAGCGGTGCTTAGCTCTGCAGAGCACCGTACCTTCGTCTTTAGTCTCTCTTCTCGTCTACATCTTAGCAAAAAGCTTTTCCACTCTGTCTGGCAAGGAGAAACTGTGCCAGCACAAAAAACATCTCCCATCGTGTTCTAGAGGCTGCACGGAGGTGTGCCGAGTGTTTTGCAAGAAGAGAAAGAAAGTTGTCCAAAACAGCTTGCAATCGAATGTTCATGTGAATAGAAAAGACAGGAGAGTGGTCAGGTACTGTTTTCTCTCAGTTGGCAAGCTGCGCACACAATCGCAGTGTTGTACAGCTTGTTTCATCACCTTTGCGAAGTTGCCGCTCTCTCCGGCTCCCGGAGACGAAGAAGCTGCTTCTTCGCGCAAAGACGATTCTGCCGCTCACAGTGCTCTGCTGTGTGCGCCTCCTGCCGAAAGACGCCTGGGAGCGGTTCTTAGCTCTGCAGAGCACCGTACCTTCGTCTTTAGCCTCTCTTCTGGTCGACATCTTAGCAAAAAGCTTTTCCACTCTGTCTGGCAAGGAGAAACTGTGCCAGCACAGAAAACATCTCCCATCGTGTTCTAGAGGCTGCACGGAGGTCTGCCGAGTGTTTTGCAAGAAGAGAAAGAAAGTTGTCCAAAACAGCTTGCAATCCAATGTTCATGTGAATAGAAAAGACAGGAGAGTGGTCAGGTACTGTTTTCTCTCACTTGGCAAGCTGCGCACACAATCGCAGTGTTGTACAGCTTGTTTCATCACCTTTGCCAAGTTGCCGCTCTCTCCGGCTCCCGGAGACGAAGAAGCTGCTTCTTCGCGCAAAGACGATTCTGCCGCTCACAGTGCTCTGCGGTGTGCGCCTTCTGCCGAAAGAGATCCGGGAGCGGTGCTTAGCTCTGCAGAGCACCGTACCTTCGTCTTTAGCCTCTCTTCTCGTCTACATCTTAGCAAAAAGCTTTTCCACTCTGTCTGGCAAGGAGAAACTGTGCCAGCACAAAAAACATCTCCCATCGTGTTCTAGAGGCTGCACGGAGGTCTGCCGAGTGTTTTGCAAGAAGAGAAAGAAAGTTGTCCAAAACAGCTTGCAATAGAATGTTCATGTGAATAGAAAAGGCAGGAGAGTGGTCAGGTACTGTTTTCTCTCAGTTGGCAAGCTGCGCACACAATCGCAGTGTTGTACAGCTTGTTTCATCACCTTTGCCAAGCTGCCGCTCTCTCCGGCTCCCGGAGACGAAGAAGCTGCTTCTTCGCGCAAAGACGATTCTGCCGCTCACAGTGCTCTGCTGTGTGCGCCTCCTGCCGAAAGACGCCTGGGAGCGGTTCTTAGCTCTGCAGAGCACCGTACCTTCGTCTTTAGCCTCTCTTCTCGTCTACATCTTAGCAAAAAGCTTTTCCACTCTGTCTGGCAAGGAGAAACTGTGCCAGCACAGAAAACATCTCCCATCGTGTTCTAGAGGCTGCACGGAGTTCTGCCGAGTGTTTTGCAAGAAGAGAAAGAAAGTTGTCCAAAACAGCTTGCAATCGAATGTTCATGTGAATAGAAAAGACAGGAGAGTGGTCAGGTACTGTTTTCTCTCCGTTGGCAAGCTGCGCACACAATCGCAGTGTTGTACAGCTTGTTTCATCGCCTTTGCGAAGCTGCCGCTCTCTCCGGCTCCCGGAGACGAAGAAGCTGCTTCTTCGCGCAAAGACGATTCTGCCGCTCACAGTGCTCTGCAGTGTGCGCCTTCTGCCGAAAGAGGTCCGGGAGCGCTGCTTAGCTCTGCAGAGCACCGTACCTTCGTCTTTAGCCTCTCTTCTCGTCTACATCTTAGCAAAAAGCTTTTCCACTCTGTCTGGCAAGGAGAAACTGTGCCAGCTCAAAAAACATCTCCCATCGTGTTCTAGAGGCTGCACGGAGGTCTGCCGAGTGTTTTGCAAGAAGAGAAAGAAAGTTGTCCAAAACAGCTTGCAATCGAATGTTCATGTGAATAGAAAAGGCAGGAGAGTGGTCAGGTACTGTTTTCTCTCAGTTGGCAAGCTGCGCACACAATCGCAGTGTTGTACAGCTTGTTTCATCACCTTTGCGAAGTTGCCGCTCTCTCCGGCTCCCGGAGACGAAGAAGCTGCTTCTTCGCGCAAAGACGATTCTGCCGCTCACAGTGCTCTGCGGTGTGCGCCTTCTGCCGAAAGAGCCCCGGGAGCTGTGCTTAGCTCTGCAGATCACCGTACCTTCGTCTTTAGCCTCTCTTCTCGTCTACATCTTAGCAAAAAGCTTTTCCACTCTGTCTGTCAAGGAGAAACTGTGCCAGCACAGAAAACATCTCCCATCGTGTTCTAGAGGCTGCACGGAGGTCTGCCGAGTGTTTTGCAAGAAGAGAAAGAAAGTTGTCCAAAACAGCTTGCAATCGAATGTTCATGTGAATAGAAAAGGCAGGAGAGTGGTCAGGTACTGTTTTCTCTCAGTTGGCAAGCTGCGCACACAATCTCAGTGTTGTACAGCTTTTTTCATCGCCTTTGCGAAGCTGCCGCTCTCTCCGGCTCCCGGAGACGAAGAAGCTGCTTCTTCGCGCAAAGACGATTCTGCCGCTCACAGTGCTCTGAGGTGTGCGCCTCCTGCCGAAAGACGTCCGGGAGCGGTGCTTAGCTCTGCAGAGCACCGTACCTTCGTCTTCAGCGTCTCTTCTCGTCTACATCCTAGCAAAAAGCTTTTCCACTCTGTCTGGCAAGGAGAAACTGTGCCAGCACAGAAAACATCTCCCATCGTCTTCTAGAGGCTGCACGGAGGTCTGCCGAGTGTTTTGCAAGAAGAGAAAGAAAGTTGTCCAAAACAGCTTGCAATCGAATGTTCATGTGAATAGAAAAGGCAGGAGAGTGGTCAGGTACTGTTTTCTCTCCGTTGGCAAGCTGCGCACACAATCGCAGTGTTGTACAGCTTGTTTCATCACCTTTGCCAAGTTGCCGCTCTCTCCGGCTCCCGGAGACGAAGAAGCTGCTTCTTCGCGCAAAGACGATTCTGCCGCTCACAGTGCTCTGCGGTGTGCGCCTTCTGCCGAAAGACGCCCGGGAGCGGTGCTTAGCTCTGCAGAGCACCGTACCTTCGTCTTTAGCCTCTCTTCTCGTCTACATCTTAGCAAAAAGCTTTTCCACTCTGTCTGGCAAGGAGAAACTGTGCCAGCACAAAAAACATCTCCCATCGTGTTCTAGAGGCTGCACGGAGGTCTGCCGAGTGTTTTGCAAGAAGAGAAAGAAAGTTGTCCAAAACAGCTTGCAATCGAATGTTCATGTGAATAGAAAAGGCAGGAGAGTGGTCAGGTACTGTTTTCTCTCAGTTGGCAAGCTGCGCACACAATCGCAGTGTTGTACAGCTTGTTTCATCACCTTTGCGAAGTTGCCGCTCTCTCCGGCTCCCGGAGACGAAGAAGCTGCTTCTTCGCGCAAAGAGGATTCTGCCGCTCAAAGTGCTCTGCAGTGTGTGTCTTCTACCGAAAGAGGCCCGGGAGCTGTGCTTAGCTCTGCAGAGCACCCTACCTGCTTCTTTAGCCTCTCTTCTCGTCTACATCTTAGCAAAAAGCTTTTCCACTCTGTCTGGCAAGGAGAAACTGTGCCAGCACAAAAAACATCTCCCATCGTGTTCTAGAGGCTGCACGCAGGTCTGCCGAGTGTTTTGCAAGAAGAGAAAGAAAGTTGTCCAAAACAGCTTGCAATCGAATGTTCATGTGAATAGAAAAGGCAGGAGAGTGGTCAGGTACTGTTTTCTCTCCGTTGGCAAGCTGCACACACAATCACAGTGTTGTACAGCTTGTTTCATCGCCTTTGCGAAGCTGCCGCTCTCTCCGGCTCCCGGAGACGAAGAAGCTGCTTCTTCGCGCTAAGACGATTCTGCCGCTCACAGTGCTCTGAGGTGTGCGCCTTCTGCCGAAAGAGATCCGGGAGCGGTGCTTAGCTCTGCAGAGCACCGTACCTTCGTCTTTAGTCTCTCTTCTCGTCTACATCTTAGCAAAAAGCTTTTCCACTCTGTCTGGCAAGGAGAAACTGTGCCAGCACAGAAAACATCTCCCATCGTGTTCTAGAGGCTGCACGGAGTTCTGCCGAGTGTTTTGCAAGAAGAGAAAGAAAGTTGTCCAAAACAGCTTGCAATCGAATGTTCATGTGAATAGAAAAGACAGGAGAGTGGTCAGGTACTGTTTTCTCTCCGTTGGCAAGCTGCGCACACAATCGCAGTGTTGTACAGCTTGTTTCATCGCCTTTGCGAAGCTGCCGCTCTCTCCGGCTCCCGGAGACGAAGAAGCTGCTTCTTCGCGCAAAGACGATTCTGCCGCTCACAGTGCTCTGCAGTGTGCGCCTTCTGCCGAAAGAGGTCCGGGAGCGCTGCTTAGCTCTGCAGAGCACCGTACCTTCGTCTTTAGCCTCTCTTCTCGTCTACATCTTAGCAAAAAGCTTTTCCACTCTGTCTGGCAAGGAGAAACTGTGCCAGCTCAAAAAACATCTCCCATCGTGTTCTAGAGGCTGCACGGAGGTCTGCCGAGTGTTTTGCAAGAAGAGAAAGAAAGTTGTCCAAAACAGCTTGCAATCGAATGTTCATGTGAATAGAAAAGGCAGGAGAGTGGTCAGGTACTGTTTTCTCTCCGTTGGCAAGCTGCGCACACAATCGCAGTGTTGTACAGCTTGTTTCATCACCTTTGCCAAGTTGCCGCTCTCTCCGGCTCCCGGAGACGAAGAAGCTGCTTCTTCGCGCAAAGACGATTCTGCCGCTCACAGTGCTCTGCGGTGTGCGCCTTCTGCCGAAAGAGCCCCGGGAGCTGTGCTTAGCTCTGCAGATCACCGTACCTTCGTCTTTAGCCTCTCTTCTCGTCTACATCTTAGCAAAAAGCTTTTCCACTCTGTCTGTCAAGGAGAAACTGTGCCAGCACAGAAAACATCTCCCATCGTGTTCTAGAGGCTGCACGGAGGTCTGCCGAGTGTTTTGCAAGAAGAGAAAGAAAGTTGTCCAAAACAGCTTGCAATCGAATGTTCATGTGAATAGAAAAGGCAGGAGAGTGGTCAGGTACTGTTTTCTCTCAGTTGGCAAGCTGCGCACACAATCTCAGTGTTGTACAGCTTTTTTCATCGCCTTTGCGAAGCTGCCGCTCTCTCCGGCTCCCGGAGACGAAGAAGCTGCTTCTTCGCGCAAAGACGATTCTGCCGCTCACAGTGCTCTGAGGTGTGCGCCTCCTGCCGAAAGACGTCCGGGAGCGGTGCTTAGCTCTGCAGAGCACCGTACCTTGGTCGTTAGCCTCTCTTCTCGTCTACATCTTAGCAAAAAGCTTTTCCACTCTGTCTGGCAAGGAGAAACTGTGCCAGCACAGAAAACATCTCCCATCGTGTTCTAGAGGCTGCACGGAGGTCTGCCGAGTGTTTTGCAAGAAGAGAAAGAAAGTTGTCCAAAACAGCTTGCAATCGAATGTTCATGTGAATAGAAAAGGCAGGAGAGTGGTCAGGTACTGTTTTCTCTCAGTTGGCAAGCTGCGCACACAATCGCAGTGTTGTACAGCTTGTTTCATCACCTTTGCCAAGTTGCCGCTCTCTCCGGCTCCCGGAGACGAAGAAGCTGCTTCTTCGCGCAAAGACGATTCTGCCGCTCACAGTGCTCTGCGGTGTGCGCCTCCGGCCTAAAGACGCCCGGGAGCGGTGCTTAGCTCTGCAGAGCACCGTACCTTCGTCTTCAGCCTCTCTTCTCATCTACATCTTAGCAAAAAGCTTTTCCACTCTGTCTGGCAAAGAGAAACTTTGCCAGCACAAAAAACATCTCCCATCGTGTTCTAGAGGCTGCACGGAGGTCTGCCGAGTGTTTTGCAAGAAGAGAAAGAAAGTTGTCCAAAACAGCTTGCAATCGAATGTTCATGTGAATAGAAAAGACAGGAGAGTGGTCAGGTACTGTTTTCTCTCCGTTGGCAAGCTGCGCACACAATCGCAGTGTTGTACAGCTTGTTTCATCGCCTTTGCGAAGCTGCCACTCTCTCCGGCTCCCGGAGACGAAGAAGCTGCTTCTTCGCGCAAAGACGATTCTGCCGCTCACAGTGCTCTGCGTTGTGCGCCTTCTGCCGAAAGAGATCCGGGAGCGGTGCTTAGCTCTGCAGAGCACCGTACCTTCGTCTTCAGCGTCTCTTCTCGTCTACATCCTAGCAAAAAGCTTTTCCACTCTGTCTGGCAAGGAGAAACTGTGCCAGCACAGAAAACATCTCCCATCGTCTTCTAGAGGCTGCACGGAGGTCTGCCGAGTGTTTTGCAAGAAGAGAAAGAAAGTTGTCCAAAACAGCTTGCAATCGAATGTTCATGTGAATAGAAAAGGCAGGAGAGTGGTCAGGTACTGTTTTCTCTCCGTTGGCAAGCTGCGCACACAATCGCAGTGTTGTACAGCTTGTTTCATCACCTTTGCCAAGTTGCCGCTCTCTCCGGCTCCCGGAGACGAAGAAGCTGCTTCTTCGCGCAAAGACGATTCTGCCGCTCACAGTGCTCTGCGGTGTGCGCCTTCTGCCGAAAGACGCCCGGGAGCGGTGCTTAGCTCTGCAGAGCACCGTACCTTCGTCTTTAGCCTCTCTTCTCGTCTACATCTTAGCAAAAAGCTTTTCCACTCTGTCTGGCAAGGAGAAACTGTGCCAGCACAAAAAACATCTCCCATCGTGTTCTAGAGGCTGCACGGAGGTCTGCCGAGTGTTTTGCAAGAAGAGAAAGAAAGTTGTCCAAAACAGCTTGCAATCGAATGTTCATGTGAATAGAAAAGGCAGGAGAGTGGTCAGGTACTGTTTTCTCTCAGTTGGCAAGCTGCGCACACAATCGCAGTGTTGTACAGCTTGTTTCATCACCTTTGCGAAGTTGCCGCTCTCTCCGGCTCCCGGAGACGAAGAAGCTGCTTCTTCGCGCAAAGAGGATTCTGCCGCTCAAAGTGCTCTGCAGTGTGTGTCTTCTACCGAAAGAGGCCCGGGAGCTGTGCTTAGCTCTGCAGAGCACCCTACCTGCTTCTTTAGCCTCTCTTCTCGTCTACATCTTAGCAAAAAGCTTTTCCACTCTGTCTGGCAAGGAGAAACTGTGCCAGCACAAAAAACATCTCCCATCGTGTTCTAGAGGCTGCACGCAGGTCTGCCGAGTGTTTTGCAAGAAGAGAAAGAAAGTTGTCCAAAACAGCTTGCAATCGAATGTTCATGTGAATAGAAAAGGCAGGAGAGTGGTCAGGTACTGTTTTCTCTCCGTTGGCAAGCTGCGCACACAATCGCAGTGTTGTACAGCTTGTTTCATCACCTTTGCCAAGTTGCCGCTCTCTCCGGCTCCCGGAGACGAAGAAGCTGCTTCTTCGCGCAAAGACGATTCTGCCGCTCACAGTGCTCTGCGGTGTGCGCCTTCTGCCGAAAGACGCCCGGGAGCGGTGCTTAGCTCTGCAGAGCACCGTACCTTCGTCTTCAGCCTCTCTTCTCATCTACATCTTAGCAAAAAGCTTTTCCACTCTGTCTGGCAAAGAGAAACTTTGCCAGCACAAAAAACATCCCCCATCGTGTTCTAGAGGCTGCACGGAGGTCTGCCGAGTGTTTTGCAAGAAGAGAAAGAAAGTTGTCCAAAACAGCTTGCAATCCAATGTTCATGTGAATAGAAAAGGCAGGAGAGTGGTCAGGTACTGTTTTCTCTCAGTTGGCAAGCTGCGCACACAATCGCAGTGTTGTACAGCTTGTTTCATCACCTTTGCGAAGTTGCCGCTCTCTCCGGCTCCCGGAGACGAAGAAGCTGCTTCTTCGCGCAAAGACGATTCTGCCGCTCACAGTGCTCTGCGGTGTGCGCCTTCTGCCGAAAGACGCCCGGGAGCGGTGCTTAGCTCTGCAGAGCACCGTACCTTCGTCTTTAGCCTCTCTTCTCGTCTACATCTTAGCAAAAAGCTTTTCCACTCTGTCTGGCAAGGAGAAACTGTGCCAGCACAGAAAACATCTCCCATCGTGTTCTAGAGGCTGCACGGAGGTCTGCCGAGTGTTTTGCAAGAAGAGAAAGAAAGTTGTCCAAAACAGCTTGCAATCGAATGTTCATGTGAATAGAAAAGGCAGGAGAGTGGTCAGGTACTGTTTTCTCTCAGTTGGCAAGCTGCGCACACAATCTCAGTGTTGTACAGCTTTTTTCATCGCCTTTGCGAAGCTGCCGCTCTCTCCGGCTCCCGGAGACGAAGAAGCTGCTTCTTCGCGCAAAGACGATTCTGCCGCTCACAGTGCTCTGAGGTGTGCGCCTCCTGCCGAAAGACGTCCGGGAGCGGTGCTTAGCTCTGCAGAGCACCGTACCTTGGTCGTTAGCCTCTCTTCTCGTCTACATCTTAGCAAAAAGCTTTTCCACTCTGTCTGGCAAGGAGAAACTGTGCCAGCACAGAAAACATCTCCCATCGTGTTCTAGAGGCTGCACGGAGGTCTGCCGAGTGTTTTGCAAGAAGAGAAAGAAAGTTGTCCAAAACAGCTTGCAATCGAATGTTCATGTGAATAGAAAAGGCAGGAGAGTGGTCAGGTACTGTTTTCTCTCAGTTGGCAAGCTGCGCACACAATCGCAGTGTTGTACAGCTTGTTTCATCACCTTTGCCAAGTTGCCGCTCTCTCCGGCTCCCGGAGACGAAGAAGCTGCTTCTTCGCGCAAAGACGATTCTGCCGCTCACAGTGCTCTGCGGTGTGCGCCTCCGGCCTAAAGACGCCCGGGAGCGGTGCTTAGCTCTGCAGAGCACCGTACCTTCGTCTTCAGCCTCTCTTCTCATCTACATCTTAGCAAAAAGCTTTTCCACTCTGTCTGGCAAAGAGAAACTTTGCCAGCACAAAAAACATCTCCCATCGTGTTCTAGAGGCTGCACGGAGGTCTGCCGAGTGTTTTGCAAGAAGAGAAAGAAAGTTGTCCAAAACAGCTTGCAATCGAATGTTCATGTGAATAGAAAAGACAGGAGAGTGGTCAGGTACTGTTTTCTCTCCGTTGGCAAGCTGCGCACACAATCGCAGTGTTGTACAGCTTGTTTCATCGCCTTTGCGAAGCTGCCACTCTCTCCGGCTCCCGGAGACGAAGAAGCTGCTTCTTCGCGCAAAGACGATTCTGCCGCTCACAGTGCTCTGCGTTGTGCGCCTTCTGCCGAAAGAGATCCGGGAGCGGTGCTTAGCTCTGCAGAGCACCGTACCTTCGTCTTCAGCGTCTCTTCTCGTCTACATCCTAGCAAAAAGCTTTTCCACTCTGTCTGGCAAGGAGAAACTGTGCCAGCACAGAAAACATCTCCCATCGTCTTCTAGAGGCTGCACGGAGGTCTGCCGAGTGTTTTGCAAGAAGAGAAAGAAAGTTGTCCAAAACAGCTTGCAATCGAATGTTCATGTGAATAGAAAAGGCAGGAGAGTGGTCAGGTACTGTTTTCTCTCCGTTGGCAAGCTGCGCACACAATCGCAGTGTTGTACAGCTTGTTTCATCACCTTTGCCAAGTTGCCGCTCTCTCCGGCTCCCGGAGACGAAGAAGCTGCTTCTTCGCGCAAAGACGATTCTGCCGCTCACAGTGCTCTAAGGTGTGCGCCTTCTGCCGAAAGACGCCCGGGAGCGGTGCTTAGCTCTGCAGAGCACCGTACCTTCGTCTTTAGCCTCTCTTCTCGTCTACATCTTAGCAAAAAGCTTTTCCACTCTGTCTGGCAAGGAGAAACTGTGCCAGCACAAAAAACATCTCCCATCGTGTTCTAGAGGCTGCACGGAGGTCTGCCGAGTGTTTTGCAAGAAGAGAAAGAAAGTTGTCCAAAACAGCTTGCAATCGAATGTTCATGTGAATAGAAAAGGCAGGAGAGTGGTCAGGTACTGTTTTCTCTCAGTTGGCAAGCTGCGCACACAATCGCAGTGTTGTACAGCTTGTTTCATCACCTTTGCGAAGTTGCCGCTCTCTCCGGCTCCCGGAGACGAAGAAGCTGCTTCTTCGCGCAAAGAGGATTCTGCCGCTCAAAGTGCTCTGCAGTGTGTGTCTTCTACCGAAAGAGGCCCGGGAGCTGTGCTTAGCTCTGCAGAGCACCCTACCTGCTTCTTTAGCCTCTCTTCTCGTCTACATCTTAGCAAAAAGCTTTTCCACTCTGTCTGGCAAGGAGAAACTGTGCCAGCACAAAAAACATCTCCCATCGTGTTCTAGAGGCTGCACGGAGGTGTGCCGAGTGTTTTGCAAGAAGAGAAAGAAAGTTGTCCAAAACAGCTTGCAATCGAATGTTCATGTGAATAGAAAAGGCAGGAGAGTGGTCAGGTACTGTTTTCTCTCCGTTGGCAAGCTGCGCACGCAATCGCAGTGTTGTACAGCTTGTTTCATCACCTTTGCCAAGTTGCCGCTCTCTCCGGCTCCCGGAGACGAAGAAGCTGCTTCTTCGCGCAAAGACGATTCTGCCGCTCACTGTGCTCTGCGGTGTGCGCCTTCTGCCGAAAGAGGTCCGGGAGCGGTGCTTAGCTCTGCAGAGCACCGTACCTTCGTCTTTAGCCTCTCTTCTCGTCTACATCTTAGCAAAAAGCTTTTCCACTCTGTCTGGCAAGGAGAAACTGTGCCAGCACAGAAAACATCTCCCATCGTGTTCTAGAGGCTGCACGGAGGTCTGCCGAGTGTTTTGCAAGAAGAGAAAGAAAGTTGTCCAAAACAGCTTGCAATCCAATGTTCATGTGAATAGAAAAGACAGGAGAGTGGTCAGGTACTGTTTTCTCTCAGTTGGCAAGCTGCGCACACAATCGCAGTGTTGTACAGATTGTTTCATCACCTTTGCGAAGTTGCCGCTCCCTCCGGCTCCAGGCGACGCAGAAGCTGCTTCTTCGCGCAAAGCCGATTCTGTCGCTCACAGTGCTCTGCGGTGTGCGCCTCCGGCCGAAAGACGCCCGGGAGCTGTGCTTAGCTCTGCAGAGCACCGTACCTTCGTCTTTAGCCTCTCTTCTCGTCTACATCTTAGCAAAAAGCTTTTCCACTCTGTCTGGCAAGGAGAAACTGTGCCAGTATAGAAAACATCTCCCATCGTGTTCTAGAGGCTGCACGGAGGTCTGCCGAGTGTTTTGCAAGAAGAGAAAGAAAGTTGTCCAAAACAGCTTGCAATCGAATGTTCATGTGAATAGAAAAGGCAGGAGAGTGGTCAGGTACTGTTTTCTCTCCGTTGGCAAGCTGCGCACACAATCGCAGTGTTGTACAGCTTGTTTCATCGCCTTTGCGAAGCTGCCTCTCTCCGGCTCCCGGAGACGAAGAAGCTGCTTCTTCGCGCAAAGACGATTCTGCCGCTCACAGTGCTCTGAGGTGTGCGCCTCCGGCCGAAAGACGCCCGGGAGCGGTGCTTAGCTCTGCAGAGCACCGTACCTTCGTCTTCAGCCTCTCTTCTCATCTACATATTAGCAAAAATCTTTTCCACTCTGTCTGGCAAGGAGAAACTGTGCCAGCACAAAAAACATCTCCCATCGTGTTCTAGAGGCTGCACGCAGGTCTGCCGAGTGTTTTGCAAGAAGAGAAAGAAAGTTGTCCAAAACAGCTTGCAATCGAATGTTCATGTGAATAGAAAAGGCAGGAGAGTGGTCAGGTACTGTTTTCTCTCAGTTGTCATGCTGCGCACACAATCGCAGTGTTGTACAGCTTGTTTCATCACCTTTGCGAAGTTGCCGCTCTCTCCGGCTCCCGGAGACGAAGAAGCTGCTTCTTCGCGCAAAGACGATTCTGCCGCTCACAGTGCTCTGCGGTGTGCGCCTTCTGCCGAAAGAGGTCCGGGAGCTGTGCTTAGCAGTGCAGAGCACCGTACCTTCGTCTTTAGCCTCTCTTCTTGTCTACATCTTAGCAAAAAGCTTTTCCACTCTGTCTGGCAAGGAGAAACTGTGCCAGCACAAAAAACATCTCCCATCGTGTTCTAGAGGCTGCACGGAGGTCTGCCGAGTGTTTTGCAAGAAGAGAAAGAAAGTTGTCCAAAACAGCTTGCAATCGAATGTTCATGTGAATAGAAAAGGCAGGAGAGTGGTCAGGTACTGTTTTCTCTCCGTTGGCAAGCTGCACACACAATCACAGTGTTGTACAGCTTGTTTCATCGCCTTTGCGAAGCTGCCGCTCTCTCCGGCTCCCGGAGACGAAGAAGCTGCTTCTTCGCGCTAAGACGATTCTGCCGCTCACAGTGCTCTGAGGTGTGCGCCTTCTGCCGAAAGAGATCCGGGAGCGGTGCTTAGCTCTGCAGAGCACCGTACCTTCGTCTTTAGTCTCTCTTCTCGTCTACATCTTAGCAAAAAGCTTTTCCACTCTGTCTGGCAAGGAGAAACTGTGCCAGAAAAAAAAACATCTCCCATCGTGTTCTAGAGGCTGCACGGAGGTCTGCCGAGTGTTTTGCAAGAAGAGAAAGAAAGTTGTCCAAAACAGCTTGCAATCGAATGTTCATGTGAATAGAAAAGGCAGGAGAGTGGTCAGGTACTGTTTTCTCTCCGTTGGCAAGCTGCGCACACAATCGCAGTGTTGTACAGCTTGTTTCATCACCTTTGCGAAGTTGCCACTCTCTCCGGCTCCCGGAGACGAAGAAGCTGCTTCTTCGCGCAAAGACGATTCTGCCGCTCACAGTGCTCTGCGGTGTGCGCCTCCGGCCTAAAGACGCCCGGGAGCGGTGCTTAGCTCTGCAGAGCACCGTACCTTCGTCTTCAGCCTCTCTTCTCATCTACATCTTAGCAAAAAGCTTTTCCACTCTGTCTGGCAAAGAGAAACTTTGCCAGCACAAAAAACATCTCCCATCGTGTTCTAGAGGCTGCACGGAGGTCTGCCGAGTGTTTTGCAAGAAGAGAAAGAAAGTTGTCCAAAACAGCTTGCAATCGAATGTTCATGTGAATAGAAAAGACAGGAGAGTGGTCAGGTACTGTTTTCTCTCAGTTGGCAAGCTGCGCACACAATCGCAGTGTTGTACAGCTTGTTTCATCGCCTTTGCGAAGCTGCCGCTCTCTCCGGCTCCCGGAGACGAAGAAGCTGCTTCTTCGCGCAAAGACGATTCTGCCGCTCACAGTGCTCTGCGGTGTGCGCCTTCTGCCGAAAGAGATCCGGGAGCGGTGCTTAGCTCTGCAGAGCACCGTACCTTCGTCTTTAGCCTCTCTTCTCGTCTACATCTTAGCAAAAAGCTTTTCCACTCTGTCTGGCAAGGAGAAACTGTGCCAGCACAGAAAACATCTCCCATCGTGTTCTAGAGGCTGCACGGAGGTCTGCCGAGTGTTTTGCAAGAAGAGAAAGAAAGTTGTCCAAAACAGCTTGCAATCCAATGTTCATGTGAATAGAAAAGGCAGGAGAGTGGTCAGGTACTGTTTTCTCTCAGTTGGCAAGCTGCGCACACAATCGCAGTGTTGTACAGCTTGTTTCATCACCTTTGCGAAGTTGCCGCTCCCTCCGGCTCCAGGCGCCGAAGAAGCTGCTTCTTCGCGCAAAGACGATTCTGCCGCTCACAGAGCTCTACGGTGTGCGCCTTCTGCCGAAAGAGATCCGGGAGCGGTGCTTAGCTCTGCAGAGCACCGTTCCTTCGTCTTTAGCCTCTCTTCTCGTCTACATCTTAGTAAAAAGCTTTTCCACTCTGTCTGGCAAGGAGAAACTGTGCCAGCACAGAAAACATCCCCCATCGTGTTCTAGAGGCTGCACGGAGGTCTGCCGAGTGTTTTGCAAGAAGAGAAAGAAAGTTGTCCAAAACAGCTTGCAATCGAATGTTCATGTGAATAGAAAAGGCAGGAGAGTGGTCAGGTACTGTTTTCTCTCCGTTGGCAAGCTGCGCACACAATCGCAGTGTTGTACAGCTTGTTTCATCGCCTTTGCGAAGCTGCCGCTCTCTCCGGCTCCCGGAGACGAAGAAGCTGCTTCTTCGCGCAAAGACGATTCTGCCGCTCACAGTGCTCTGAGGTGTGCGCCTTCTGCCGAAAGACGCCCGGGAGCGGTGCTTAGCTCTGCAGAGCACCGTACCTTGGTCGTTAGCCTCTCTTCTCGTCTACATCTTAGCAAAAATCTTTTCCACTCTGTCTGGCAAGGAGAAACTGTGCCAGCACAAAAAACATCTCCCATCGTGTTCTAGAGGCTGCACGCAGGTCTGCCGAGTGTTTTGCAAGAAGAGAAAGAAAGTTGTCCAAAACAGCTTGCAATCGAATGTTCATGTGAATAGAAAAGGCAGGAGAGTGGTCAGGTACTGTTTTCTCTCCGTTGGCAAGCTGCACACACAATCACAGTGTTGTACAGCTTGTTTCATCGCCTTTGCGAAGCTGCCGCTCTCTCCGGCTCCCGGAGACGAAGAAGCTGCTTCTTCGCGCAAAGACGATTCTGCCGCTCACAGTGCTCTGCGGTGTGCGCCTTCTGCCGAAAGAGATCCGGGAGCGGTGCTTAGCTCTGCAGAGCACCGTACCTTCGTCTTTAGTCTCTCTTCTCGTCTACATCTTAGCAAAATCTTTTCCACTCTGTCTGGCAAGGAGAAACTGTGCCAGCTCAAAAAACATCTCCCATCGTGTTCTAGAGGCTGCACGGAGGTCTGCCGAGTGTTTTGCAAGAAGAGAAAGAAAGTTGTCCAAAACAGCTTGCAATCCAATGTTCATGTGAATAGAAAAGGCAGGAGAGTGGTCAGGTACTGTTTTCTCTCCGTTGGCAAGCTGCGCACACAATCGCAGTGTTGTACAGCTTGTTTCATCACCTTTGCCAAGTTGCCGCTCTCTCCGGCTCCCGGAGACGAAGAAGCTGCTTCTTCGCGCAAAGACGATTCTGCCGCTCACAGTGCTCTGCAGTGTGTGTCTTCTGCCGAAAGACGCCCGGGAGCGGTGCTTAGTCTGCAGAGCACTCTACCTGCTTCTTTAGCCTCTCTTCTCGTCTACATCTTAGCAAAAAGCTTTTCCACTCTGTCTGGCAAGGAGAAACTGTGCCAGCACAGAAAACATCTCCCATCGTGTTCTAGAGGCTGCACAGAGGTCTGCCGAGTGTTTTGCAAGAAGAGAAAGAAAGTTGTCCAAAACAGCTTGCAATCGAATGTTCATGTGAATAGAAAAGACAGGAGAGTGGTCAGGTACTGTTTTCTCTCAGTTGGCAAGCTGCGCACACAATCGCAGTGTTGTACAGCTTGTTTCATCACCTTTGCGAAGCTGCCGCTCTCTCCGGCTCCCGGAGACGAAGAAGCTGCTTCTTCGCGCAAAGACGATTCTGCCGCTGACAGTGCTCTGCGGTGTGCGCCTCCTGCCGAAAGACGCCCGGGAGCGGTGCTTGGCTCTGCAGAGCACCGTACCTTCGTCTTTAGCCTCTCTTCTCATCTACATCTTAGCAAAAAGCTTTTCCACTCTGTCTGGCAAGGAGAAACTGTGCCAGCACAAAAAACATCTCCCATCGTGTTCTAGAGGCTGCACAGAGGTCTGCCGAGTGTTTTGCAAGAAGAGAAAGAAAGTTGTCCAAAACAGCTTGCAATCGAATGTTCATGTGAATAGAAAAGGCAGGAGAGTGGTCAGGTACTGTTTTCTCTCAGTTGGCAAGCTGCGCACAAAATCGCTGTGTTGTACAGCTTGTTTCATCACCTTAGCGAAGTTGCCGCTCTCTCCGGCTCCCGGAGACGAAGAAGCTGCTTCTTCGCGCAAAGACGATTCTGCCGCTCACAGTGCTCTGCGGTGTGCGCCTCCTGCCGAATGACGCCCGGGAGCGGTGCTTGGCTCTGCAGAGCACCGTACCTTCGTCTTCAGCCTCTCTTCTCATCTACATCTTAGCAAAAAGCTTTTCCACTCTGTCTGGCAAGGAGAAACTGTGCCAGCACAAAAAACATCTCCCATCGTGTTCTAGAGGCTGCACAGAGGTCTGCCGAGTGTTTTGCAAGAAGAGAAAGAAAGTTGTCCAAAACAGCTTGCAATCGAATGTTCATGTGAATAGAAAAGGCAGGAGAGTGGTCAGGTACTGTTTTCTCTCCGTTGGCAAGCTGCGCACACAATCGCAGTGTTGTACAGCTTGTTTCATCACCTTTGCCAAGTTGCCGCTCTCTCCGGCTCCCGGAGACGAAGAAGCTGCTTCTTCGCGCAAAGACGATTCTGCCGCTCACAGTGCTCTGCAGTGTGTGTCCTCTGCCGAAAGAGGCCCGGGAGCTGTGCTTAGCTCTGCAGAGCACCCTACCTGCTTCTTTAGCCTCTCTTCTCGTCTACATCTTAGCAAAAAGCTTTTCCACTCTGTCTGTGAAGAAGAAACTGTGCCAGCACAGAAAACATCTCCCATCGTGTTCTAGAGGCTGCACGGAGGTCTGCCGAGTGTTTTGCAAGAAGAGAAAGAAAGTTGTCCAAAACAGCTTGCAATCCAATGTTCATGTGAATAGAAAAGGCAGGAGAGTGGTCAGGTACTGTTTTCTCTCAGTTGGCAAGCTGCGCACACAATCGCAGTGTTGTACAGCTTGTTTCATCGCCTTTGCGAAGCTGCCGCTCTCTCCGGCTCCCGGAGACGAAGAAGCTGCTTCTTCGCGCAAAGACGATTCTGCCGCTCACAGTGCTCTGAGGTGCGCGCCTTCTGCCGAAAGACGTCCGGGAGCGGTGCTTAGCTCTGCAGAGCACCGTACCTTGGTCGTTAGCCTCTCTTCTCGTCTACATCTTAGCAAAAAGCTTTTCCACTCTGTCTGGCAAGGAGAAACTGTGCCAGCACAGAAAACATCTCCCATCGTGTTCTAGAGGCTGCACGGAGGTCTGCCGAGTGTTTTGCAAGAAGAGAAAGAAAGTTGTCCAAAACAGCTTGCAATCGAATGTTCATGTGAATAGAAAAGGCAGGAGAGTGGTCAGGTACTGTTTTCTCTCAGTTTCCAAGCTGCGCACACAATCGCAGTGTTGTACAGCTTGTTTCATCACCTTTGCGAAGTTGCCGCTCTCTCCGGCTCCCGGAGACGAAGAAGCTGCTTCTTCGCGCAAAGACGATTCTGCCGCTCACAGTGCTCTGCGGTGTGCGCCTTCTGCCGAAAGAGGTCCGGGAGCGGTTCTTAGCTCTGCAGAGCACCGTACCTTCGTCTTTAGCCTCTCTTCTCGTCTACATCTTAGCAAAAAGCTTTTCCACTCTGTCTGGCAAGGAGAAACTGTGCCAGCACAAAAAACATCTCCCATTGTGTTCTAGAGGCTGCACGGAGGTCTGCCGAGTGTTTTGCAAGAAGAGAAAGAAAGTTGTCCAAAACAGCTTGCAATCGAATGTTCATGTGAATAGAAAAGGCAGGAGAGTGGTCAGGTACTGTTTTCTCTCAGTTGGCAAGCTGCTCACACAATCGCAGTGTTGTACAGCTTGTTTCATCACCTTTGCGAAGTTGCCGCTCTCTCCGGCTCGCGGAGACGAAGAAGCTGCTTCTTCGCGCAAAGACGATTCTGCCGCTCACAGTGCTCTGCGGTGTGCGCCTCCTGCCGAAAGACGCCCGGGAGCGGTGCTTGGCTCTGCAGAGCACCGTACCTTCGTCTTTAGCCTCTCTTCTCATCTACATCTTAGCAAAAAGCTTTTCCACTCTGTCTGGCAAGGAGAAACTGTGCCAGCACAAAAAACATCTCCCATCGTGTTCTAGAGGCTGCACAGAGGTCTGCCGAGTGTTTTGCAAGAAGAGAAAGAAAGTTGTCCAAAACAGCTTGCAATCCAATGTTCATGTGAATAGAAAAGGCAGGAGAGTGGTCAGGTACTGTTTTCTCTCCGTTGGCAAGCTGCGCACAAAATCGCTGTGTTGTACAGCTTGTTTCATCACCTTTGCGAAGTTGCCGCTCTCTCCGGCTCCCGGAGACGAAGAAGCTGCTTCTTCGCGCAAAGACGATTCTGCCGCTCACAGTGCTCTGCGGTGTGCGCCTCCTGCCGAATGACGCCCGGGAGCGGTGCTTGGCTCTGCAGAGCACCGTACCTTCGTCTTCAGCCTCTCTTCTCATCTACATCTTAGCAAAAAGCTTTTCCACTCTGTCTGGCAAGGAGAAACTGTGCCAGCACAAAAAACATCTCCCATCGTGTTCTAGAGGCTGCACAGAGGTCTGCCGAGTGTTTTGCAAGAAGAGAAAGAAAGTTGTCCAAAACAGCTTGCAATCGAATGTTCATGTGAATAGAAAAGGCAGGAGAGTGGTCAGGTACTGTTTTCTCTCCGTTGGCAAGCTGCGCACACAATCGCAGTGTTGTACAGCTTGTTTCATCACCTTTGCCAAGTTGCCGCTCTCTCCGGCTCCCGGAGACGAAGAAGCTGCTTCTTCGCGCAAAGACGATTCTGCCGCTCACAGTGCTCTGCAGTGTGTGTCCTCTGCCGAAAGAGGCCCGGGAGCTGTGCTTAGCTCTGCAGAGCACCCTACCTGCTTCTTTAGCCTCTCTTCTCGTCTACATCTTAGCAAAAAGCTTTTCCACTCTGTCTGTGAAGAAGAAACTGTGCCAGCACAGAAAACATCTCCCATCATGTTCTAGAGGCTGCACGGAGGTCTGCCGAGTGTTTTGCAAGAAGAGAAAGAAAGTTGTCCAAAACAGCTTGCAATAGAATGTTCATGTGAATAGAAAAGGCAGGAGAGTGGTCAGGTACTGTTTTCTCTCCGTTGGCAAGCTGCACACACAATCACAGTGTTGTACAGCTTGTTTCATCGCCTTTGCGAAGCTGCCGCTCTCTCCGGCTCCCGGAGACGAAGAAGCTGCTTCTTCGCGCAAAGACGATTCTGCCGCTCACAGTGCTCTGCAGTGTGTGTCTTCTGCCGAAAGAGGCCCGGGAGCGGTGCTTAGCTCTGCAGAGCACCCTACCTGCTTCTTTAGCCTCTCTTCTCGTCTACATCTTAGCAAAAAGCTTTTCCACTCTGTCTGGCAAGGAGAAACTGTGCCAGCACAAAAAACATCTCCCATCGTGTTCTAGAGGCTGCACGGAGGTCTGCCGAGTGTTTTGCAAGAAGAGAAAGAAAGTTGTCCAAAACAGCTTGCAATCGAATGTTCAAGTGAATAGAAAAGACAGGAGAGTGGTCAGGTACTGTTTTCTCTCCGTTGGCAAGCTGCGCACACAATCGCAGTGTTGTACAGCTTGTTTCATCACCTTTGCCAAGTTGCCGCTCTCTCCGGCTCCCGGAGACGAAGAAGCTGCTTCTTCGCGCAAAGACGATTCTGCCGCTCACAGTGCTCTGCGGTGTGCGCCTTCTGCCGAAAGAGGTCCGGGAGCTGTGCTTAGCTCTGCAGAGCACCGTACCTTCGTCTTCAGCCTCTCTTCTCATCTACATCTTAGCAAAAAGCTTTTCCACTCTGTCTGGCAAGGAGAAACTGTGCCAGTATAGAAAACATCTCCCATCGTGTTCTAGAGGCTGCACGGAGGTCTGCCGAGTGTTTTGCAAGAAGAGAAAGAAAGTTGTCCAAAACAGCTTGCAATCGAATGTTCATGTGAATAGAAAAGGCAGGAGAGTGGTCAGGTACTGTTTTCTCTCCGTTGGCAAGCTGCGCACACAATCGCAGTGTTGTACAGCTTGTTTCATCGCCTTTGCGAAGCTGCCGCTCTCTCCGGCTCCCGGAGACGAAGAAGCTGCTTCTTCGCGCAAAGACGATTCTGCCGCTCACAGAGCTCTACGGTGTGCGCCTTCTGCCGACAGAGATCCGGGAGCGGTGCTTAGCTCTGCAGAGCACCGTACCTTCGTCTTTAGCCTCTCTTCTCATCTACATCTTAGCAAAAAGCTTTTCCACTCTGTCTGGCAAAGAGAAACTTTGCCAGCACAAAAAACATCTCCCATCGTGTTCTAGAGGCTGCACGGAGGTCTGCCGAGTGTTTTGCAAGAAGAGAAAGAAAGTTGTCCAAAACAGCTTGCAATCGAATGTTCATGTGAATAGAAAAGGCAGGAGAGTGGTCAGGTACTGTTTTCTCTCCGTTGGCAAGCTGCGCACACAATCTCAGTGTTGCACAGCTTGTTTCATCGCCTTTGCGAAGCTGCCGCTCTCTCCGGCTCCCGGAGACGAAGAAGCTGCTTCTTCGCGCAAAGACGATTCTGCCGCTCACAGTGCTCTGCGGTGTGCGCCTTCTGCCGAAAGAGATCCGGGAGCGGTGCTTAGCTCTGCAGAGCACCGTACCTTCGTCTTTAGCCTCTCTTCTCGTCTACATCTTAGCAAAAAGCTTTTCCACTCTGTCTGGCAAGGAGAAACTGTGCCAGAACAAAAAACATCTCCCATCGTGTTCTAGAGGCTGCACGGAGGTCTGCCGAGTGTTTTGCAAGAAGAGAAAGAAAGTTGTCCAAAACAGCTTGCAATCCAATGTTCATGTGAATAGAAAAGGCCGGAGAGTGGTCAGGTACTGTTTTCTCTCAGTTGGCAAGCTGCGCACACAATCGCAGTGTTGTACAGCTTGTTTCATCACCTTTGCGAAGTTGCCGCTCTCCTCGGCTCCCGGAGACGAAGAAGCTGCTTCTTCGCGCAAAGACGATTCTGCCGCTCACAGTGCTCTGAGGTGTGCGCCTTCTGCCGAAAGAGATCCGGGAGCGGTGCTTAGCTCTGCAGAGCACCGTACCTTCGTCTTTAGCCTCTCTTCTCGTCTACATCTTAGCAAAAAGCTTTTCCACTCTGTCTGGCAAGGAGAAACTGTGCCAGCACAGAAAACATCTCCCATCGTGTTCTAGAGGCTGCACGGAGGTCTGCCGAGTGTTTTGCAAGAAGAGAAAGAAAGTTGTCCAAAACAGCTTGCAATCCAATGTTCATGTGAATAGAAAAGGCAGGAGAGTGGTCAGGTACTGTTTTCTCTCAGTTGGCAAGCTGCGCACACAATCGCAGTGTTGTACAGCTTGTTTCATCACCTTTGCGAAGTTGCCGCTCCCTCCGGCTCCAGGCGACGAAGAGCTGCTTCTTCGCGCAAAGACGATTCTGCCGCTCACAGAGCTCTACGGTGTGCGCCTTCTGCAGAAAGGGATCCGGGAGCGGTGTTTAGCTCTGCAGATCACCGTACCTTCGTCTTTAGCCTCTCTTCTCGTCTACATCTTAGTAAAATGCTTTTCCACTCTGTCTGGCAAGGAGAAACTTTGCCAGCACAAAAAACATCTCCCATCGTGTTCTAGAGGCTGCACGGAGGTCTGCCGAGTGTTTTGCAAGAAGAGAAAGAAAGTTGTCCAAAACAGCTTGCAATCGAATGTTCATGTGAATAGAAAAGGCAGGAGAGTGGTCAGGTACTGTTTTCTCTCAGTTGGCAAGCTGCGCACACAATCGCAGTGTTGTACAGCTTGTTTCATCACCTTTGCGAAGTTGCCGTTCTCTCCGGCTCCCGGAGACGAAGAAGCTGCTTCTTCGCGCAAAGACGATTCTGCCGCTCACAGTGCTCTGCGGTGTGCGACTTCTGCCGAAAGACGCCCGGGAGCTGTGCTTAGCTCTGCAGAGCACCGTACCTTCGTCTTTAGCCTCTCTTCTCGTCTACATCTTAGCAAAAAGCTTTTCCACTCTGTCTGGCAAGGAGAAACTGTGCCAGTATAGAAAACATCTCCCATCGTGTTCTAGAGGCTGCACGGAGGTCTGCCGAGTGTTTTGCAAGAAGAGAAAGAAAGTTGTCCAAAACAGCTTGCAATCGAATGTTCATGTGAATAGAAAAGGCAGGAGAGTGGTCAGGTACTGTTTTCTCTCCGTTGGCAAGCTGCGCACACAATCGCAGTGTTGTACAGCTTGTTTCATCGCCTTTGCCAAGTTGCCGCTCTCTCCGGCTCCCGGAGACGAAGAAGCTGCTTCTTCGCGCAAAGACGATTCTGCCGCTCACAGTGCTCTGCGGTGTGCGCCTTCTGCCGAAAGAGGTCCGGGAGCTGTGCTTAGCTCTGCAGAGCACCGTACCTTCGTCTTTAGCCTCTCTTCTCGTCTACATCTTAGCAAAAAGCTTTTCCACTCTGTCTGGCAAGGAGAAACTGTGCCAGCACAAAAAACATGTCCCATCGTGTTCTAGAGGCTGCACGGAGGTCTGCCGACTGTTTTGCAAGAAGAGAACTAAAGTTGTCCAAAACAGCTTGCAATCCAATGTTCATGTGAATAGAAAAGGCAGGAGAGTGGTCAGGTACTGTTTTCTCTCACTTGGCAAGCTGCGCACACAATCGCAGTGTTGTACAGCTTGTTTCATCACCTTTGCGAAGTTGCCGCTCTCTCCGGCTCCCGGAGACGAAGAAGCTGCTTCTTCGCGCAAAGACGATTCTGCCGCTCACAGTGCTCTGAGGTGTGCGCCTTCTGCCGAAAGACGCCCGGGAGCGGTGCTTAGCTCTGCAGAGCACCGTACCTTCGTCTTTAGCCTCTCTTCTCGTCTACATCTTAGCAAAAAGCTTTTCCACTCTGTCTGGCAAGGAGAAACTGTGCCAGCACAGAAAACATCTCCCATCGTGTTCTAGAGGCTGCACGGAGGTCTGCCGAGTGTTTTGCAAGAAGAGAAAGAAAGTTGTCCAAAACAGCTTGCAATCGAATGTTCATGTGAATAGAAAAGGCAGGAGAGTGGTCAGGTACTGTTTTCTCTCAGTTGGCAAGCTGCGCACACAATCGCAGTGTTGTACAGCTTGTTTCATCACCTTTGCCAAGTTGCCGCTCTCTCCGGCTCCCGGAGACGAAGAAGCTGCTTCTTCGCGCAAAGACGATTCTGCCGCTCACAGTGCTCTGCGGTGTGCGCCTTCTGCCGAAAGAGGCCCGGGAGCTGTGCTTAGCTCTGCAGATCACCGTACCTTCGTCTTTAGCCTCTCTTCTCGTCTACATCTTAGCAAAAAGCTTTTCCACTCTGTCTGGCAAGGAGAAACTGTGCCAGCACAGAAAACATCTCCCATCGTGTTCTAGAGGCTGCACGGAGGTCTGCCGAGTGTTTTGCAAGAAGAGAAAGAAAGTTGTCCAAAACAGCTTGCAATCGAATGTTCATGTGAATAGAAAAGGCAGGAGAGTGGTCAGGTACTGTTTTCTCTCACTTGGCAAGCTGCGCACACAATCGCAGTGTTGTACAGCTTGTTTCATCACCTTTGCGAAGTTGCCGCTCTCTCCGGCTCCCGGAGACGAAGAAGCTGCTTCTTCGCGCAAAGACGATTCTGCAGCTCACAGTGCTCTGCAGTGTGTGTCTTCTGCCGAAAGAGTCCCGGGAGCTGTGCTTAGCTCTGCAGAGCACCCTACCTGCTTCTTTAGCCTCTCTTCTCGTCTACATCTTAGCAAAAAGCTTTTCCACTCTGTCTGGCAAGGAGAAACTGTGCCAGTATAGAAAACATCTCCCATCGTGTTCTAGAGGCTGCACGGAGGTCTGCCGAGTGTTTTGCAAGAAGAGAACTAAAGTTGTCCAAAACAGCTTGCAATCGAATGTTCATGTGAATAGAAAAGGCAGGAGAGTGGTCAGGTACTGTTTTCTCTCCGTTGGCAAGCTGCGCACACAATCGCAGTGTTGTACAGCTTGTTTCATCACCTTTGCCAAGTTGCCGCTCTCTCCGGCTTCCGGAGACGAAGAAGCTGCTTCTTCGCGCAAAGACGATTCTGCCGCTCACAGTGCTCTGAGGTGTGCGCCTTCTGCCGAAAGACGCCCGGGAGCGGTGCTTAGCTCTGCAGAGCACCGTACCTTCGTCTTTAGCCTCTCTTCTCGTCTACATCTTAGCAAAAAGCTTTTCCACTCTGTCTGGCAAGGAGAAACTGTGCCAGCACAGAAAACATCTCCCATCGTGTTCTAGAGGCTGCACGGAGGTCTGCCGAGTGTTTTGCAAGAAGAGAAAGAAAGTTGTCCAAAACAGCTTGCAATCGAATGTTCATGTGAATAGAAAAGGCAGGAGAGTGGTCAGGTACTGTTTTCTCTCCGTTGGCAAGCTGCGCACACAATCGCAGTGTTGTACAGCTTGTTTCATCACCTTTGCCAAGTTGCCGCTCCCTCCGTCTGCAGGCGACGAAGAGCTGCTTCTTCGCGCAAAGACGATTCTGCCGCTCACAGAGCTCTACGGTGTGCGCCTTCTGCCGAAAGAGATCCGGGAGCGGTGCTTAGCTCTGCAGAGCACCGTACCTTCGTCTTTAGCCTCTCTTCTCCTCTACATCTTAGTAAAAAGCTTTTCCACTCTGTCTGGCAAGGAGAAACTTTGCCAGCACAAAAACCATCCCCCATCGTGTTCTAGAGGCTGCACGCAGGTGTGCCGAGTGTTTTGCAAGAAGAGAAAGAAAGTTGTCCAAAACAGCTTGCAATCGAATGTTCATGTGAATAGAAAAGGCAGGAGAGTGGTCAGGTACTGTTTTCTCTCAGTTGTCATGCTGCGCACACAATCGCAGTGTTGTACAGCTTGTTTCATCACCTTTGCGAAGTTGCCGCTCTCTCCGGCTCCCGGAGACGAAGAAGCTGCTTCTTCGCGCAAAGACGATTCTGCCGCTCACAGTGCTCTGAGGTGTGCGCCTTCTGCCGAAAGAGATACGGGAGCGGTGCTTAGCTCTGCAGAGCACCGTACCTTCGTCTTTAGTCTCTCTTCTCGTCTACATCTTAGCAAAAAGCTTTTCCACTCTGTCTGGCAAGGAGAAACTGTGCCAGCACAAAAAACATCTCCCATCGTGTTCTAGAGGCTGCACGGAGGTGTGCCGAGTGTTTTGCAAGAAGAGAAAGAAAGTTGTCCAAAACAGCTTGCAATCGAATGTTCATGTGAATAGAAAAGACAGGAGAGTGGTCAGGTACTGTTTTCTCTCAGTTGGCAAGCTGCGCACACAATCGCAGTGTTGTACAGCTTGTTTCATCACCTTTGCGAAGTTGCCGCTCTCTCCGGCTCCCGGAGACGAAGAAGCTGCTTCTTCGCGCAAAGACGATTCTGCCGCTCACAGTGCTCTGCGGTGTGCGCCTCCTGCCGAAAGACGCCTGGGAGCGGTTCTTAGCTCTGCAGAGCACCGTACCTTCGTCTTTAGCCTCTCTTCTCGTCTACATCTTAGCAAAAATCTTTTCCACTCTGTCTGGCAAGGAGAAACTGTGCCAGCACAGAAAACATCTCCCATCGTGTTCTAGAGGCTGCACGGAGGTCTGCCGAGTGTTTTGCAAGAAGAGAAAGAAAGTTGTCCAAAACAGCTTGCAATCGAATGTTCATGTGAATAGAAAAGACAGGAGAGTGGTCAGGTACTGTTTTCTCTCACTTGGCAAGCTGCGCACACAATCGCAGTGTTGTACAGCTTGTTTCATCGCCTTTGCGAAGCTGCCGCTCTCTCCGGCTCCCGGAGACGAAGAAGCTGCTTCTTCGCGCAAAGACGATTCTGCCGCTCACAGTGCTCTGCGGTGTGCGCCTTCTGCCGAAAGAGATCCGGGAGCGGTGCTTAGCTCTGCAGAGCACCGTACCTTCGTCTTTAGCCTCTCTTCTCGTCTACATCTTAGCAAAAAGCTTTTCCACTCTGTCTGGCAAGGAGAAACTGTGCCAGCACAAAAAACATCTCCCATCGTGTTCTAGAGGCTGCACGGAGGTCTGCCGAGTGTTTTGCAAGAAGAGAAAGAAAGTTGTCCAAAACAGCTTGCAATCGAATGTTCATGTGAATAGAAAAGGCAGGAGAGTGGTCAGGTACTGTTTTCTCTCAGTTGGCAAGCTGCGCACACAATCGCAGTGTTGTACAGCTTGTTTCATCACCTTTGCGAAGCTGCCGCTCTCTCCGGCTCCCGGAGACGAAGAAGCTGCTTCTTCGCGCAAAGACGATTCTGCCGCTCACAGTGCTCTGCTGTGTGCGCCTCCTGCCGAAAGACGCCTGGGAGCGGTTCTTAGCTCTGCAGAGCACCGTACCTTCGTCTTTAGCCTCTCTTCTCGTCTACATCTTACCAAAAAGCTTTTCCACTCTGTCTGGCAAGGAGAAACTGTGCCAGCATAGAAAACATCTCCCATCGTGTTCTAGAGGCTGCACGGAGGTCTGCCGAGTGTTTTGCAAGAAGAGAAAGAAAGTTGTCCAAAACAGCTTGCAATCGAATGTTCATGTGAATAGAAAAGACAGGAGAGTGGTCAGGTACTGTTTTCTCTCCGTTGGCAAGCTGCGCACACAATCGCAGTGTTGTACAGCTTGTTTCATCACCTTTGCCAAGTTGCCGCTCTCTCCGGCTCCCGGAGACGAAGAAGCTGCTTCTTCGCGCAAAGACGATTCTGCCGCTCACAGTGCTCTGCGGTGTGCGCCTTCTGCCGAAAGAGATCCGGGAGCGGTGCTTAGCTCTGCAGAGCACCGTACCTTCGTCTTCAGCCTCTCTTCTCATCTACATCTTAGCAAAAAGCTTTTCCACTCTGTCTGGCAAAGAGAAACTTTGCCAGCACAAAAAACATCCCCCATCGTGTTCTAGAGGCTGCACGGAGGTCTGCCGAGTGTTTTGCAAGAAGAGAAAGAAAGTTGTCCAAAACAGCTTGCAATCCAATGTTCATGTGAATAGAAAAGGCAGGAGAGTGGTCAGGTACTGTTTTCTCTCAGTTGGCAAGCTGCGCACACAATCGCAGTGTTGTACAGCTTGTTTCATCACCTTTGCGAAGTTGCCGCTCTCTCCGGCTCCCGGAGACGAAGAAGCTGCTTCTTCGCGCAAAGACGATTCTGCCGCTCACAGTGCTCTGCGGTGTGCGCCTCCTGCCGAAAGACGCCTGGGAGCGGTGCTTAGCTCTGCAGAGCACCGTACCTTCGTCTTTAGCCTCTCTTCTCGTCTACATCTTAG
Source organism: Melozone crissalis (assembly GCF_028551555.1). Taxonomy (NCBI): domain Eukaryota; kingdom Metazoa; phylum Chordata; class Aves; order Passeriformes; family Passerellidae; genus Melozone; species Melozone crissalis. The sequence goes on from NW_026536007.1 coordinate 428,043, forward strand.
CAAAAAGCTTTTCCACTCTGTCTGGCAAGGAGAAACTGTGCCAGCACAGAAAACATCTCCCATCGTGTTCTAGAGGCTGCACGGAGTTCTGCCGAGTGTTTTGCAAGAAGAGAAAGAAAGTTGTCCAAAACAGCTTGCAATCGAATGTTCATGTGAATAGAAAAGACAGGAGAGTGGTCAGGTACTGTTTTCTCTCCGTTGGCAAGCTGCGCACACAATCGCAGTGTTGTACAGCTTGTTTCATCGCCTTTGCGAAGCTGCCGCTCTCTCCGGCTCCCGGAGACGAAGAAGCTGCTTCTTCGCGCAAAGACGATTCTGCCGCTCACAGTGCTCTGCGGTGTGCGCCTTCTGCCGAAAGAGGTCCGGGAGCGGTGCTTAGCTCTGCAGAGCACCGTACCTTCGTCTTTAGCCTCTCTTCTCGTCTACATCTTAGCAAAAAGCTTTTCCACTCTGTCTGGCAAGGAGAAACTGTGCCAGCTCAAAAAACATCTCCCATCGTGTTCTAGAGGCTGCACGGAGGTCTGCCGAGTGTTTTGCAAGAAGAGAAAGAAAGTTGTCCAAAACAGCTTGCAATCGAATGTTCATGTGAATAGAAAAGGCAGGAGAGTGGTCAGGTACTGTTTTCTCTCAGTTGGCAAGCTGCGCACACAATCGCAGTGTTGTACAGCTTGTTTCATCACCTTTGCGAAGTTGCCGCTCTCTCCGGCTCCCGGAGACGAAGAAGCTGCTTCTTCGCGCAAAGACGATTCTGCCGCTCACAGTGCTCTGCGGTGTGCGCCTTCTGCCGAAAGAGCCCCGGGAGCTGTGCTTAGCTCTGCAGATCACCGTACCTTCGTCTTTAGCCTCTCTTCTCGTCTACATCTTAGCAAAAAGCTTTTCCACTCTGTCTGTCAAGGAGAAACTGTGCCAGCACAAAAAACATCTCCCATCGTGTTCTAGAGGCTGCACGGAGGTCTGCCGAGTGTTTTGCAAGAAGAGAAAGAAAGTTGTCCAAAACAGCTTGCAATCGAATGTTCATGTGAATAGAAAAGGCAGGAGAGTGGTCAGGTACTGTTTTCTCTCAGTTGGCAAGCTGCGCACACAATCGCAGTGTTGTACAGCTTGTTTCAACGCCTTTGCGAAGCTGCCGCTCTCTCCGGCTCCCGGAGACGAAGAAGCTGCTTCTTCGCGCAAAGACGATTCTGCCGCTCACAGTGCTCTGCGGTGTGCGCCTCCGGCCTAAAGACGCCCGGGAGCGGTGCTTAGCTCTGCAGAGCACCGTACCTTCGTCTTCAGCCTCTCTTCTCATCTACATCTTAGCAAAAAGCTTTTCCACTCTGTCTGGCAAAGAGAAACTTTGCCAGCACAAAAAACATCTCCCATCGTGTTCTAGAGGCTGCACGGAGGTCTGCCGAGTGTTTTGCAAGAAGAGAAAGAAAGTTGTCCAAAACAGCTTGCAATCCAATGTTCATGTGAATAGAAAAGGCAGGAGAGTGGTCAGGTACTGTTTTCTCTCAGTTGGCAAGCTGCGCACACAATCGCAGTGTTGTACAGCTTGTTTCATCGCCTTTGCGAAGCTGCCGCTCTCTCCGGCTCCCGGAGACGAAGAAGCTGCTTCTTCGCGCAAAGACGATTCTGCCGCTCACAGTGCTCTGAGGTGCGCGCCTTCTGCCGAAAGACGTCCGGGAGCGGTGCTTAGCTCTGCAGAGCACCGTACCTTGGTCGTTAGCCTCTCTTCTCGTCTACATCTTAGCAAAAAGCTTTTCCACTCTGTCTGGCAAGGAGAAACTGTGCCAGCACAGAAAACATCTCCCATCGTGTTCTAGAGGCTGCACGGAGGTCTGCCGAGTGTTTTGCAAGAAGAGAAAGAAAGTTGTCCAAAACAGCTTGCAATCGAATGTTCATGTGAATAGAAAAGGCAGGAGAGTGGTCAGGTACTGTTTTCTCTCAGTTTCCAAGCTGCGCACACAATCGCAGTGTTGTACAGCTTGTTTCATCACCTTTGCGAAGTTGCCGCTCTCTCCGGCTCCCGGAGACGAAGAAGCTGCTTCTTCGCGCAAAGACGATTCTGCCGCTCACAGTGCTCTGCGGTGTGCGCCTCCGGCCTAAAGACGCCCGGGAGCGGTGCTTAGCTCTGCAGAGCACCGTACCTTCGTCTTCAGCCTCTCTTCTCATCTACATCTTAGCAAAAAGCTTTTCCACTCTGTCTGGCAAAGAGAAACTTTGCCAGCACAAAAAACATCTCCCATCGTGTTCTAGAGGCTGCACGGAGGTCTGCCGAGTGTTTTGCAAGAAGAGAAAGAAAGTTGTCCAAAACAGCTTGCAATCGAATGTTCATGTGAATAGAAAAGACAGGAGAGTGGTCAGGTACTGTTTTCTCTCACTTGGCAAGCTGCGCACACAATCGCAGTGTTGTACAGCTTGTTTCATCGCCTTTGCGAAGCTGCCACTCTCTCCGGCTCCCGGAGACGAAGAAGCTGCTTCTTCGCGCAAAGACGATTCTGCCGCTCACAGTGCTCAGAGGTGTGCGCCTCCGGCCGAAAGACGCCCGGGAGCGGTGCTTAGCTCTGCAGAGCACCGTACCTTCGTCTTCAGCCTCTCTTCTCATCTACATATTAGCAAAAATCTTTTCCACTCTGTCTGGCAAGGAGAAACTGTGCCAGCACAAAAAACATCTCCCATCGTGTTCTAGAGGCTGCACGCAGGTCTGCCGAGTGTTTTGCAAGAAGAGAAAGAAAGTTGTCCAAAACAGCTTGCAATCGAATGTTCATGTGAATAGAAAAGGCAGGAGAGTGGTCAGGTACTGTTTTCTCTCAGTTGTCATGCTGCGCACACAATCGCAGTGTTGTACAGCTTGTTTCATCACCTTTGCCAAGTTGCCGCTCTCTCCGGCTCCCGGAGACGAAGAAGCTGCTTCTTCGCGCAAAGACGATTCTGCCGCTCACAGTGCTCTGCGGTGTGCGCCTTCTGCCGAAAGAGATCCGGGAGCGGTGCTTAGCTCTGCAGAGCACCGTACCTTCGTCTTTAGCCTCTCTTCTCGTCTACATCTTAGCAAAATGCTTTTCCACTCTGTCTGGCAAGGAGAAACTGTGCCAGCTCAAAAAACATCTCCCATCGTGTTCTAGAGGCTGCACGGAGGTCTGCCGAGTGTTTTGCAAGAAGAGAAAGAAAGTTGTCCAAAACAGCTTGCAATCCAATGTTCATGTGAATAGAAAAGGCAGGAGAGTGGTCAGGTACTGTTTTCTCTCCGTTGGCAAGCTGCGCACACAATCGCAGTGTTGTACAGCTTGTTTCATCACCTTTGCCAAGTTGCCGCTCTCTCCGGCTCCCGGAGACGAAGAAGCTGCTTCTTCGCGCAAAGACGATTCTGCCGCTCACAGTGCTCTGCGGTGTGCGCCTTCTGCCGAAAGAGATCCGGGAGCGGTGCTTAGCTCTGCAGAGCACCGTACCTTCGTCTTTAGCCTCTCTTCTCGTCTACATCTTAGCAAAATGCTTTTCCACTCTGTCTGGCAAGGAGAAACTGTGCCAGCTCAAAAAACATCTCCCATCGTGTTCTAGAGGCTGCACGGAGGTCTGCCGAGTGTTTTGCAAGAAGAGAAAGAAAGTTGTCCAAAACAGCTTGCAATCCAATGTTCATGTGAATAGAAAAGGCAGGAGAGTGGTCAGGTACTGTTTTCTCTCCGTTGGCAAGCTGCGCACACAATCGCAGTGTTGTACAGCTTGTTTCATCACCTTTGCCAAGTTGCCGCTCTCTCCGGCTCCCGGAGACGAAGAAGCTGCTTCTTCGCGCAAAGACGATTCTGCCGCTCACAGTGCTCTGCAGTGTGTGTCTTCTGCCGAAAGACGCCCGGGAGCGGTGCTTAGTCTGCAGAGCACCCTACCTGCTTCTTTAGCCTCTCTTCTCGTCTACATCTTAGCAAAAAGCTTTTCCACTCTGTCTGGCAAGGAGAAACTGTGCCAGCACAGAAAACATCTCCCATCGTGTTCTAGAGGCTGCACAGAGGTCTGCCGAGTGTTTTGCAAGAAGAGAAAGAAAGTTGTCCAAAACAGCTTGCAATCGAATGTTCATGTGAATAGAAAAGACAGGAGAGTGGTCAGGTACTGTTTTCTCTCAGTTGGCAAGCTGCGCACACAATCGCAGTGTTGTACAGCTTGTTTCATCACCTTTGCGAAGCTGCCGCTCTCTCCGGCTCCCGGAGACGAAGAAGCTGCTTCTTCGCGCAAAGACGATTCTGCCGCTCACAGTGCTCTGCGGTGTGCGCCTTCTGCCGAAAGAGGTCCGGGAGCGGTGCTTAGCTCTGCAGAGCACCGTACCTTCGTCTTTAGCCTCTCTTCTCGTCTACATCTTAGCAAAAAGCTTTTCCACTCTGTCTGGCAAGGAGAAACTGTGCCAGCACAAAAAACATCTCCCATTGTGTTCTAGAGGCTGCACGGAGGTCTGCCGAGTGTTTTGCAAGAAGAGAAAGAAAGTTGTCCAAAACAGCTTGCAATCGAATGTTCATGTGAATAGAAAAGGCAGGAGAGTGGTCAGGTACTGTTTTCTCTCCGTTGGCAAGCTGCGCACACAATCGCTGTGTTGTACAGCTTGTTTCATCACCTTTGCGAAGTTGCCGCTCTCTCCGGCTCCCGGAGACGAAGAAGCTGCTTCTTCGCGCAAAGACGATTCTGCCGCTCACAGTGCTCTGCGGTGTGCGCCTCCTGCCGAAAGACGCCCGGGAGCGGTGCTTGGCTCTGCAGAGCACCGTACCTTCGTCTTTAGCCTCTCTTCTCATCTACATCTTAGCAAAAAGCTTTTCCACTCTGTCTGGCAAGGAGAAACTGTGCCAGCACAAAAAACATCTCCCATCGTGTTCTAGAGGCTGCACGGAGGTCTGCCGAGTGTTTTGCAAGAAGAGAAAGAAAGTTGTCCAAAACAGCTTGCAATCGAATGTTCATGTGAATAGAAAAGGCAGGAGAGTGGTCAGGTACTGTTTTCTCTCAGTTGGCAAGCTGCGCACAAAATCGCTGTGTTGTACAGCTTGTTTCATCACCTTTGCGAAGTTGCCGCTCTCTCCGGCTCCCGGAGACGAAGAAGCTGCTTCTTCGCGCAAAGACGATTCTGCCGCTCACAGTGCTCTGCGGTGTGCGCCTCCTGCCGAATGACGCCCGGGAGCGGTGCTTGGCTCTGCAGAGCACCGTACCTTCGTCTTCAGCCTCTCTTCTCATCTACATCTTAGCAAAAAGCTTTTCCACTCTGTCTGGCAAGGAGAAACTGTGCCAGCACAAAAAACATCTCCCATCGTGTTCTAGAGGCTGCACAGAGGTCTGCCGAGTGTTTTGCAAGAAGAGAAAGAAAGTTGTCCAAAACAGCTTGCAATCGAATGTTCATGTGAATAGAAAAGGCAGGAGAGTGGTCAGGTACTGTTTTCTCTCCGTTGGCAAGCTGCGCACACAATCGCAGTGTTGTACAGCTTGTTTCATCACCTTTGCCAAGTTGCCGCTCTCTCCGGCTCCCGGAGACGAAGAAGCTGCTTCTTCGCGCAAAGACGATTCTGCCGCTCACAGTGCTCTGCAGTGTGTGTCCTCTGCCGAAAGAGGTCCGGGAGCTGTGCTTAGCTCTGCAGAGCACCCTACCTGCTTCTTTAGCCTCTCTTCTCGTCTACATCTTAGCAAAAAGCTTTTCCACTCTGTCTGTGAAGAAGAAACTGTGCCAGCACAGAAAACATCTCCCATCATGTTCTAGAGGCTGCACGGAGGTCTGCCGGGTGTTTTGCAAGAAGAGAAAGAAAGTTGTCCAAAACAGCTTGCAATAGAATGTTCATGTGAATAGAAAAGGCAGGAGAGTGGTCAGGTACTGTTTTCTCTCCGTTGGCAAGCTGCACACACAATCACAGTGTTGTACAGCTTGTTTCATCGCCTTTGCGAAGCTGCCGCTCTCTCCGGCTCCCGGAGACGAAGAAGCTGCTTCTTCGCGCAAAGACGATTCTGCCGCTCACAGTGCTCTGCAGTGTCTTCTGCCGAAAGAGGCCCGGGAGCGGTGCTTAGCTCTGCAGAGCACCCTACCTGCTTCTTTAGCCTCTCTTCTCGTCTACATCTTAGCAAAAAGCTTTTCCACTCTGTCTGGCAAGGAGAAACTGTGCCAGCACAAAAAACATCTCCCATCGTGTTCTAGAGGCTGCACGGAGGTCTGCCGAGTGTTTTGCAAGAAGAGAAAGAAAGTTGTCCAAAACAGCTTGCAATCGAATGTTCAAGTGAATAGAAAAGACAGGAGAGTGGTCAGGTACTGTTTTCTCTCCGTTGGCAAGCTGCGCACACAATCGCAGTGTTGTACAGCTTGTTTCATCACCTTTGCCAAGTTGCCGCTCTCTCCGGCTCCCGGAGACGAAGAAGCTGCTTCTTCGCGCAAAGACGATTCTGCCGCTCACAGTGCTCTGCGGTGTGCGCCTTCTGCCGAAAGAGGTCCGGGAGCTGTGCTTAGCTCTGCAGAGCACCGTACCTTCGTCTTCAGCCTCTCTTCTCATCTACATCTTAGCAAAAAGCTTTTCCACTCTGTCTGGCAAGGAGAAACTGTGCCAGTATAGAAAACATCTCCCATCGTGTTCTAGAGGCTGCACGGAGGTCTGCCGAGTGTTTTGCAAGAAGAGAAAGAAAGTTGTCCAAAACAGCTTGCAATCGAATGTTCATGTGAATAGAAAAGGCAGGAGAGTGGTCAGGTACTGTTTTCTCTCCGTTGGCAAGCTGCGCACACAATCGCAGTGTTGTACAGCTTGTTTCATCGCCTTTGCGAAGCTGCCGCTCTCTCCGGCTCCCGGAGACGAAGAAGCTGCTTCTTCGCGCAAAGACGATTCTGCCGCTCACAGTGCTCTGCGGTGTGCGCCTCCGGCCTAAAGACGCCCGGGAGCGGTGCTTAGCTCTGCAGAGCACCGTACCTTCGTCTTTAGCCTCTCTTCTCATCTACATCTTAGCAAAAAGCTTTTCCACTCTGTCTGGCAAAGAGAAACTTTGCCAGCACAAAAAACATCTCCCATCGTGTTCTAGAGGCTGCACGGAGGTCTGCCGAGTGTTTTGCAAGAAGAGAAAGAAAGTTGTCCAAAACAGCTTGCAATCGAATGTTCATGTGAATAGAAAAGGCAGGAGAGTGGTCAGGTACTGTTTTCTCTCAGTTGGCAAGCTGCGCACACAATCGCAGTGTTGTACAGCTTGTTTCATCGCCTTTGCGAAGCTGCCGCTCTCTCCGGCTCCCGGAGACGAAGAAGCTGCTTCTTCGCGCAAAGACGATTCTGCCGCTCACAGTGCTCTGAGGTGTGCGCCTTCTGCCGAAAGAGATCCGGGAGCGGTGCTTAGCTCTGCAGAGCACCGTACCTTGGTCGTTAGCCTCTCTTCTCGTCTACATCTTAGCAAAAAGCTTTTCCACTCTGTCTGGCAAGGAGAAACTGTGCCAGCACAGAAAACATCTCCCATCGTGTTCTAGAGGCTGCACGCAGGTCTGCCGAGTGTTTTGCAAGAAGAGAAAGAAAGTTGTCCAAAACAGCTTGCAATCGAATGTTCATGTGAATAGAAAAGGCAGGAGAGTGGTCAGGTACTGTTTTCTCTCAGTTGGCAAGCTGCGCACACAATCGCAGTGTTGTACAGCTTGTTTCATCGCCTTTGCGAAGCTGCCGCTCTCTCCGGCTCCCGGAGACGAAGAAGCTGCTTCTTCGCGCAAAGACGATTCTGCCGCTCACAGTGCTCTGAGGTGTGCGCCTTCTGCCGAAAGACGCCCGGGAGCGGTGCTTAGCTCTGCAGAGCACCGTACCTTGGTCGTTAGCCTCTCTTCTCGTCTACATCTTAGCAAAAAGCTTTTCCACTCTGTCTGGCAAGGAGAAACTGTGCCAGCACAGAAAACATCTCCCATCGTGTTCTAGAGGCTGCACGGAGGTCTGCCGAGTGTTTTGCAAGAAGAGAAAGAAAGTTGTCCAAAACAGCTTGCAATCGAATGTTCATGTGAATAGAAAAGGCAGGAGAGTGGTCAGGTACTGTTTTCTCTCAGTTGGCAAGCTGCGCACACAATCGCAGTGTTGTACAGCTTGTTTCATCACCTTTGCGAAGTTGCCGCTCTCTCCGGCTCCCGGAGACGAAGAAGCTGCTTCTTCGCGCAAAGACGATTCTGCCGCTCACAGTGCTCTGCGGTGTGCGCCTCCGGCCTAAAGACGCCCGGGAGCGGTGCTTAGCTCTGCAGAGCACCGTACCTTCGTCTTCAGCCTCTCTTCTCATCTACATCTTAGCAAAAAGCTTTTCCACTCTGTCTGGCAAAGAGAAACTTTGCCAGCACAAAAAACATCTCCCATCGTGTTCTAGAGGCTGCACGGAGGTCTGCCGAGTGTTTTGCAAGAAGAGAAAGAAAGTTGTCCAAAACAGCTTGCAATCGAATGTTCATGTGAATAGAAAAGACAGGAGAGTGGTCAGGTACTGTTTTCTCTCCGTTGGCAAGCTGCGCACACAATCGCAGTGTTGTACAGCTTGTTTCATCGCCTTTGCGAAGCTGCCACTCTCTCCGGCTCCCGGAGACGAAGAAGCTGCTTCTTCGCGCAAAGACGATTCTGCCGCTCACAGTGCTCTGCGTTGTGCGCCTTCTGCCGAAAGAGATCCGGGAGCTGTGCTTAGCTCTGCAGAGCACCGTACCTTCGTCTTCAGCGTCTCTTCTCGTCTACATCCTAGCAAAAAGCTTTTCCACTCTGTCTGGCAAGGAGAAACTGTGCCAGCACATAAAACATCTCCCATCGTGTTCTAGAGGCTGCACGGAGGTCTGCCGAGTGTTTTGCAAGAAGAGAAAGAAAGTTGTCCAAAACAGCTTGCAATCGAATGTTCATGTGAATAGAAAAGGCAGGAGAGTGGTCAGGTACTGTTTTCTCTCCGTTGGCAAGCTGCGCACACAATCGCAGTGTTGTACAACTTGTTTCATCACCTTTGCCAAGTTGCCGCTCTCTCCGGCTCCCGGAGACGAAGAAGCTGCTTCTTCGCGCAAAGACGATTCTGCCGCTCACAGTGCTCTGCGGTGTGCGCCTTCTGCCGAAAGAGATCCGGGAGCGGTGCTTAGCTCTGCAGAGCACCGTACCTTCGTCTTTAGCCTCTCTTCTCGTCTACATCTTAGCAAAAAGCTTTTCCACTCTGTCTGGCAAGGAGAAACTGTGCCAGCACAAAAAACATCTCCCATCGTGTTCTAGAGGCTGCACGGAGTTCTGCCGAGTGTTTTGCAAGAAGAGAAAGAAAGTTGTCCAAAACAGCTTGCAATCGAATGTTCATGTGAATAGAAAAGGCAGGAGAGTGGTCAGGTACTGTTTTCTCTCAGTTGGCAAGCTGCGCACACAATCGCAGTGTTGTACAGCTTGTTTCATCACCTTTGCGAAGCTGCCGCTCTCTCCGGCTCCCGGAGACGAAGAAGCTGCTTCTTCGCGCAAAGACGATTCTGCCGCTCACAGTGCTCTGCGGTGTGCGCCTTCTGCCGAAAGAGGTCCGGGAGCGGTGCTTAGCTCTGCAGAGCACCGTACCTTCGTCTTTAGCCTCTCTTCTCGTCTACATCTTAGCAAAAAGCTTTTCCACTCTGTCTGGCAAGGAGAAACTGTGCCAGCACAGAAAACATCTCCCATCGTGTTCTAGAGGCTGCACGGAGGTCTGCCGAGTGTTTTGCAAGAAGAGAAAGAAAGTTGTCCAAAACAGCTTGCAATCGAATGTTCATGTGAATAGAAAAGGCAGGAGAGTGGTCAGGTACTGTTTTCTCTCAGTTGGCAAGCTGCGCACACAATCGCAGTGTTGTACAGCTTGTTTCATCACCTTTGCGAAGTTGCCGCTCTCTCCGGCTCCCGGAGACGAAGAAGCTGCTTCTTCGCGCAAAGCCGATTCTGTCGCTCACAGTGCTCTGCGGTGTGCGCCTCCGGCCGAAAGACGCCCGGGAGCTGTGCTTAGCTCGCAGAGCACCGTACCTTCGTCTTTAGCCTCTCTTCTCGTCTACATCTTAGCAAAAAGCTTTTCCACTCTGTCTGGCAAGGAGAAACTGTGCCAGTATAGAAAACATCTCCCATCGTGTTCTAGAGGCTGCACGGAGGTCTGCCGAGTGTTTTGCAAGAAGAGAAAGGAAGTTGTCCAAAACAGCTTGCAATCGAATGTTCATGTGAATAGAAAAGGCAGGAGAGTGGTCAGGTACTGTTTTCTCTCCGTTGGCAAGCTGCGCACACAATCGCAGTGTTGTACAGCTTGTTTCATCGCCTTTGCGAAGCTGCCGCTCTCTCCGGCTCCCGGAGACGAAGAAGCTGCTTCTTCGCGCAAAGACGATTCTGCCGCTCACAGTGCTCTGAGGTGTGCGCCTCCGGCCGAAAGACGCCCGGGAGCGGTGCTTAGCTCTGCAGAGCACCGTACCTTCGTCTTCAGCCTCTCTTCTCATCTACATCTTAGCAAAAAGCTTTTCCACTCTGTCTGGCAAAGAGAAACTTTGCCAGCACAAAAAACATCTCCCATCGTGTTCTAGAGGCTGCACGGAGGTCTGCCGAGTGTTTTGCAAGAAGAGAAAGAAAGTTGTCCAAAATAGCTTGCAATCGAATGTTCATGTGAATAGAAAAGGCAGGAGAGTGGTCAGGTACTGTTTTCTCTCAGTTGGCAAGCTGCGCACACAATCGCAGTGTTGTACAGCTTGTTTCATCGCCTTTGCGAAGCTGCCGCTCTCTCCGGCTCCCGGAGACGAAGAAGCTGCTTCTTCGCGCAAAGACGATTCTGCCGCTCACAGTGCTCTGCGGTGTGCGCCTTCTGCCGAAAGAGATCCGGGAGCGGTGCTTAGCTCTGCAGAGCACCGTACCTTCGTCTTTAGCCTCTCTTCTCGTCTACATCTTAGCAAAAAGCTTTTCCACTCTGTCTGGCAAGGAGAAACTGTGCCAGCACAAAAAAACATCTCCCATCGTGTTCTAGAGGCTGCACGGAGGTCTGCCGAGTGTTTTGCAAGAAGAGAAAGAAAGTTGTCCAAAACAGCTTGCAATCGAATGTTCATGTGAATAGAAAAGGCAGGAGAGTGGTCAGGTACTGTTTTCTCTCCGTTGGCAAGCTGCGCACACAATCACAGTGTTGTACAGCTTGTTTCATCGCCTTTGCGAAGCTGCCGCTCTCTCCAGCTCCCGGAGACGAAGAAGCTGCTTCTTCGCGCAAAGACGATTCTGCCGCTCACAGTGCTCTGCGGTGTGCGCCTTCTGCCGAAAGAGGTCCGGGAGCTGTGCTTAGCTCTGCAGAGCACCCTACCTGCTTCTTTAGCCTCTCTTCTCGTCTACATCTTAGCAAAAAGCTTTTCCACTCTGTCTGGCAAGGAGAAACTGTACCAGCACAAAAAACATCTCCCATCGTGTTCTAGAGGCTGCACGGAGGTCTGCCGAGTGTTTTGCAAGAAGAGAAAGAAAGTTGTCCAAAATAGCTTGCAATCCAATGTTCATGTGAATAGAAAAGGCAGGAGAGTGGTCAGGTACTGTTTTCTCTCACTTGGCAAGCTGCGCACACAATCGCAGTGTTGTACAGCTTGTTTCATCACCTTTGCCAAGTTGCCGCTCTCTCCGGCTCCCGGAGACGAAGAAGCTGCTTCTTCGCGCAAAGACGATTCTGCCGCTCACAGTGCTCTGAGGTGTGCGCCTTCTGCCGAAAGACGCCCGGGAGCGGTGCTTAGCTCTGCAGAGCACCGTACCTTCGTCTTTAGCCTCTCTACTCGTCTACATCTTAGCAAAAAGCTTTTCCACTCTGTCTGGCAAGGAGAAACTGTGCCAGCACAAAAAAACATCTCCCATCGTGTTCTAGAGGCTGCACGGAGGTCTGCCGAGTGTTTTGCAAGAAGAGAAAGAAAGTTGTCCAAAACAGCTTGCAATCGAATGTTCATGTGAATAGAAAAGGCAGGAGAGTGGTCAGGTACTGTTTTCTCTCCGTTGGCAAGCTGCGCACACAATCTCAGTGTTGTACAGCTTTTTTCATCGCCTTTGCGAAGCTGCCGCTCTCTCCGGCTCCCGGAGACGAAGAAGCTGCTTCTTCGCGCAAAGACGATTCTGCCGCTCACAGTGCTCTGCGGTGTGCGCCTTCTGCCGAAAGAGATCCGGGAGCGGTGCTTAGCTCTGCAGAGCACCGTACCTTCGTCTTTAGCCTCTCTTCTCGTCTACATCCTAGCAAAAAGCTTTTCCATTCTGTCTGGCAAGGAGAAACTGTGCCAGCACAAAAAACATCTCCCATCGTGTTCTAGAGGCTGCACGGAGTTCTGCCGAGTGTTTTGCAAGAAGAGAAAGAAAGTTGTCCAAAACAGCTTGCAATCGAATGTTCATGTGAATAGAAAAGGCAGGAGAGTGGTCAGGTACTGTTTTCTCTCCGTTGGCAAGCTGCGCACACAATCGCAGTGTTGTACAGCTTGTTTCATCACCTTTGCCAAGTTGCCGCTCTCTCCGGCTCCAGGCGACGAAGAAGCTGCTTCTTCGCGCAAAGACGATTCTGCCGCTCACAGAGCTCTACGGTGTGCGCCTTCTGCAGAAAGAGATCCGGGAGCGGTGCTTAGCTCTGCAGAGCACCGTACCTTCGTCTTTAGCCTCTCTTCTCGTCTACATCTTAGTGAAATGCTTTTCCACTCTGTCTGGCAAGGAGAAACTTTGCCAGCACAGAAAACATCTCCCATCGTGTTCTAGAGGCTGCACGGAGGTCTGCCGAGTGTTTTGCAAGAAGAGAAAGAAAGTTGTCCAAAACAGCTTGCAATCGAATGTTCATGTGAATAGAAAAGGCAGGAGAGTGGTCAGGTACTGTTTTCTCTCAGTTGGCAAGCTGCGCACACAATCGCAGTGTTGTACAGCTTGTTTCATCACCTTTGCGAAGTTGCCGCTCTCTCCGGCTCCCGGAGACGAAGAAGCTGCTTCTTCGCGCAAAGACGATTCTGCCGCTCACAGTGCTCTGAGGTGTGCGCCTTCTGCCGAAAGACGCCCGGGAGCGGTGCTTAGCTCTGCAGAGCACCGTACCTTCGTCTTTAGCCTCTCTTCTCGTCTACATCTTAGCAAAAAGCTTTTCCACTCTGTCTGGCAAGGAGAAACTGTGCCAGCACAGAAAACATCTCCCATCGTGTTCTAGAGGCTGCACGGAGGTCTGCCGAGTGTTTTGCAAGAAGAGAAAGAAAGTTGTCCAAAACAGCTTGCAATCCAATGTTCATGTGAATAGAAAAGGCAGGAGAGTGGTCAGGTACTGTTTTCTCTCAGTTGGCAAGCTGCGCACACAATCGCAGTGTTGTACAGCTTGTTTCATCACTTTTGCGAAGTTGCCGCTCCCTCCGGCTCCAGGCGACGAAGAGCTGCTTCTTCGCGCAAAGACGATTCTGCCGCTCACAGAGCTCTACGGTGTGCGCCTTCTGCCGAAAGAGATCCGGGAGCGGTGCTTAGCTCTGCAGAGCACCGTACCTTCGTCTTTAGCCTCTCTTCTCGTCTACATCTTAGCAAAAAGCTTTTCCACTCTGTCTGGCAAGGAGAAACTGTGCCAGCACAGAAAACATCTCCCATCGTGTTCTAGAGGCTGCACGGAGGTCTGCCGAGTGTTTTGCAAGAAGAGAAAGAAAGTTGTCCAAAACAGCTTGCAATCGAATGTTCATGTGAATAGAAAAGGCAGGAGAGTGTTCAGGTACTGTTTTCTCTCCGTTGGCAAGCTGCGCACACAATCGCAGTGTTGTACAGCTTGTTTCATCACCTTTGCCAAGTTGCCGCTCTCTCCGGCTCCCGGAGACGAAGAAGCTGCTTCTTCGCGCAAAGACGATTCTGCCGCTCACAGTGCTCTAAGGTGTGCGCCTTCTGCCGAAAGACGCCCGGGAGCGGTGCTTAGCTCTGCAGAGCACCGTACCTTCATCTTTAGCCTCTCTTCTCGTCTACATCTTAGCAAAAAGCTTTTCCACTCTGTCTGGCAAGGAGAAACTGTGCCAGCATAGAAAACATCTCCCATCGTGTTCTAGAGGCTGCACGGAGGTCTGCCGAGTGTTTTGCAAGAAGAGAAAGAAAGTTGTCCAAAACAGCTTGCAATCGAATGTTCATGTGAATAGAAAAGGCAGGAGAGTGGTCAGGTACTGTTTTCTCTCAGTTGGCAAGCTGCGCACACAATCGCAGTGTTGTACAGCTTGTTTCATCGCCTTTGCGAAGCTGCCGCTCTCTCCAGCTCCCGGAGACGAAGAAGCTGCTTCTTCGCGCAAAGACGATTCTGCCGCTCACAGTGCTCTGCGGTGTGCGCCTTCTGCCGAAAGAGGTCCGGGAGCTGTGCTTAGCTCTGCAGAGCACCCTACCTGCTTCTTTAGCCTCTCTTCTCGTCTACATCTTAGCAAAAAGCTTTTCCACTCTGTCTGGCAAGGAGAAACTGTACCAGCACAAAAAACATCTCCCATCGTGTTCTAGAGGCTGCACGGAGGTCTGCCGAGTGTTTTGCAAGAAGAGAAAGAAAGTTGTCCAAAATAGCTTGCAATCCAATGTTCATGTGAATAGAAAAGGCAGGAGAGTGGTCAGGTACTGTTTTCTCTCACTTGGCAAGCTGCGCACACAATCGCAGTGTTGTACAGCTTGTTTCATCACCTTTGCCAAGTTGCCGCTCTCTCCGGCTCCCGGAGACGAAGAAGCTGCTTCTTCGCGCAAAGACGATTCTGCCGCTCACAGTGCTCTGAGGTGTGCGCCTTCTGCCGAAAGACGCCCGGGAGCGGTGCTTAGCTCTGCAGAGCACCGTACCTTCGTCTTTAGCCTCTCTTCTCGTCTACATCTTAGCAAAAAGCTTTTCCACTCTGTCTGGCAAGGAGAAACTGTGCCAGCACAAAAAAACATCTCCCATCGTGTTCTAGAGGCTGCACGGAGGTCTGCCGAGTGTTTTGCAAGAAGAGAAAGAAAGTTGTCCAAAACAGCTTGCAATCGAATGTTCATGTGAATAGAAAAGGCAGGAGAGTGGTCAGGTACTGTTTTCTCTCCGTTGGCAAGCTGCGCACACAATCTCAGTGTTGTACAGCTTTTTTCATCGCCTTTGCGAAGCTGCCGCTCTCTCCGGCTCCCGGAGACGAAGAAGCTGCTTCTTCGCGCAAAGACGATTCTGCCGCTCACAGTGCTCTGCGGTGTGCGCCTTCTGCCGAAAGAGATCCGGGAGCGGTGCTTAGCTCTGCAGAGCACCGTACCTTCGTCTTTAGCCTCTCTTCTCGTCTACATCCTAGCAAAAAGCTTTTCCATTCTGTCTGGCAAGGAGAAACTGTGCCAGCACAAAAAACATCTCCCATCGTGTTCTAGAGGCTGCACGGAGTTCTGCCGAGTGTTTTGCAAGAAGAGAAAGAAAGTTGTCCAAAACAGCTTGCAATCGAATGTTCATGTGAATAGAAAAGGCAGGAGAGTGGTCAGGTACTGTTTTCTCTCCGTTGGCAAGCTGCGCACACAATCGCAGTGTTGTACAGCTTGTTTCATCACCTTTGCCAAGTTGCCGCTCTCTCCGGCTCCAGGCGACGAAGAAGCTGCTTCTTCGCGCAAAGACGATTCTGCCGCTCACAGAGCTCTACGGTGTGCGCCTTCTGCAGAAAGAGATCCGGGAGCGGTGCTTAGCTCTGCAGAGCACCGTACCTTCGTCTTTAGCCTCTCTTCTCGTCTACATCTTAGTGAAATGCTTTTCCACTCTGTCTGGCAAGGAGAAACTTTGCCAGCACAGAAAACATCTCCCATCGTGTTCTAGAGGCTGCACGGAGGTCTGCCGAGTGTTTTGCAAGAAGAGAAAGAAAGTTGTCCAAAACAGCTTGCAATCGAATGTTCATGTGAATAGAAAAGGCAGGAGAGTGGTCAGGTACTGTTTTCTCTCAGTTGGCAAGCTGCGCACACAATGGCAGTGTTGTACAGCTTGTTTCATCGCCTTTGCGAAGCTGCCGCTCTCTCCGGCTCCCGGAGACGAAGAAGCTGCTTCTTCGCGCAAAGACGATTCTGCCGCTCACAGTGCTCTAAGGTGTGCGCCTTCTGCCGAAAGAGATCCGGGAGCGGTGCTTAGCTCTGCAGAGCACCGTACCTTCGTCTTTAGCCTCTCTTCTCGTCTACATCCTAGCAAAAAGCTTTTCCACTCTGTCTGGCAAGGAGAAACTGTGCCAGCACAAAAAACATCTCCCATCGTGTTCTAGAGGCTGCACGGAGGTCTGCCGAGTGTTTTGCAAGAAGAGAAAGAAAGTTGTCCAAAACAGCTTGCAATCGAATGTTCATGTGAATAGAAAAGGCAGGAGAGTGGTCAGGTACTGTTTTCTCTCCGTTGGCAAGCTGCGCACACAATCTCAGTGTTGTACAGCTTGTTTCATCGCCTTTGCGAAGCTGCCGCTCTCTCCGGCTCCCGGAGACGAAGAAGCTGCTTCTTCGCGCAAAGACGATTCTGCCGCTCACAGTGCTCTGCGGTGTGCGCCTTCTGCCGAAAGAGATCCGGGAGCGGTGCTTAGCTCTGCAGAGCACCGTACCTTCGTCTTTAGCCTCTCTTCTCGTCTACATCTTAGCAAAAAGCTTTTCCACTCTGTCTGGCAAGGAGAAACTGTGCCAGCACAAAAAACATCTCCCATCGTGTTCTAGAGGCTGCACGGAGGTCTGCCGAGTGTTTTGCAAGAAGAGAAAGAAAGTTGTCCAAAACAGCTTGCAATCGAATGTTCATGTGAATAGAAAAGGCAGGAGAGTGGTCAGGTACTGTTTTCTCTCAGTTGGCAAGCTGCGCACACAATCGCAGTGTTGTACAGCTTGTTTCATCACCTTTGCGAAGTTGCCGCTCTCTCCGGCTCCCGGAGACGAAGAAGCTGCTTCTTCGCGCAAAGACGATTCTGCCGCTCACAGTGCTCTGAGGTGTGCGCCTTCTGCCGAAAGACGCCCGGGAGCGGTGCTTAGCTCTGCAGAGCACCGTACCTTCGTCTTTAGCCTCTCTTCTCGTCTACATCTTAGCAAAAAGCTTTTCCACTCTGTCTGGCAAGGAGAAACTGTGCCAGCACAGAAAACATCTCCCATCGTGTTCTAGAGGCTGCACGGAGGTCTGCCGAGTGTTTTGCCAGAAGAGAAAGAAAGTTGTCCAAAACAGCTTGCAATCCAATGTTCATGTGAATAGAAAAGGCAGGAGAGTGGTCAGGTACTGTTTTCTCTCAGTTGGCAAGCTGCGCACACAATCGCAGTGTTGTACAGCTTGTTTCATCACTTTTGCGAAGTTGCCGCTCCCTCCGGCTCCAGGCGACGAAGAGCTGCTTCTTCGCGCAAAGACGATTCTGCCGCTCACAGAGCTCTACGGTGTGCGCCTTCTGCCGAAAGAGATCCGGGAGCGGTGCTTAGCTCTGCAGAGCACCGTACCTTCGTCTTTAGCCTCTCTTCTCGTCTACATCTTAGCAAAAAGCTTTTCCACTCTGTCTGGCAAGGAGAAACTGTGCCAGCACAGAAAACATCTCCCATCGTGTTCTAGAGGCTGCACGGAGGTCTGCCGAGTGTTTTGCAAGAAGAGAAAGAAAGTTGTCCAAAACAGCTTGCAATCGAATGTTCATGTGAATAGAAAAGGCAGGAGAGTGGTCAGGTACTGTTTTCTCTCCGTTGGCAAGCTGCGCACACAATCGCAGTGTTGTACAGCTTGTTTCATCACCTTTGCCAAGTTGCCGCTCTCTCCGGCTCCCGGAGACGAAGAAGCTGCTTCTTCGCGCAAAGACGATTCTGCCGCTCACAGTGCTCTAAGGTGTGCGCCTTCTGCCGAAAGACGCCCGGGAGCGGTGCTTAGCTCTGCAGAGCACCGTACCTTCATCTTTAGCCTCTCTTCTCGTCTACATCTTAGCAAAAAGCTTTTCCACTCTGTCTGGCAAGGAGAAACTGTGCCAGCATAGAAAACATCTCCCATCGTGTTCTAGAGGCTGCACGGAGGTCTGCCGAGTGTTTTGCAAGAAGAGAAAGAAAGTTGTCCAAAACAGCTTGCAATCGAATGTTCATGTGAATAGAAAAGGCAGGAGAGTGGTCAGGTACTGTTTTCTCTCAGTTGGCAAGCTGCGCACACAATCGCAGTGTTGTACAGCTTGTTTCATCACCTTTGCGAAGTTGCCGCTCCCTCCGGCTCCAGGCGACGAAGAAGCTGCTTCTTCGCGCAAAGACGATTCTGCCGCTCACAGTGCTCTGCGGTGTGCGCCTTCTGCCGAAAGAGATCCGGGAGCGGTGCTTAGCTCTGCAGAGCACCGTACCTTCGTCTTTAGCCTCTCTTCTCGTCTACATCTTAGCAAAAAGCTTTTCCACTCTGTCTGGCAAGGAGAAACTGTGCCAGCACAAAAAACATCTCCCATCGTGTTCTAGAGGCTGCACGGAGGTCTGCCGAGTGTTTTGCAAGAAGAGAAAGAAAGTTGTCCAAAACAGCTTGCAATCGAATGTTCATGTGAATAGAAAAGGCAGGAGAGTGGTCAGGTACTGTTTTCTCTCAGTTGGCAAGCTGCGCACACAATCGCAGTGTTGTACAGCTTGTTTCATCACCTTTGCGAAGCTGCCGCTCTCTCCGGCTCCCGGAGACGAAGAAGCTGCTTCTTCGCGCAAAGACGATTCTGCCGCTCACAGTGCTCTGCGGTGTGCGCCTTCTGCCGAAAGAGGTCCGGGAGCGGTGCTTAGCTCTGCAGAGCACCGTACCTTCGTCTTTAGCCTCTCTTCTCGTCTACATCTTAGCAAAAAGCTTTTCCACTCTGTCTGGCAAGGAGAAACTGTGCCAGCACAGAAAACATCTCCCATCGTGTTCTAGAGGCTGCACGGAGGTCTGCCGAGTGTTTTGCAAGAAGAGAAAGAAAGTTGTCCAAAACAGCTTGCAATCGAATGTTCATGTGAATAGAAAAGGCAGGAGAGTGGTCAGGTACTGTTTTCTCTCAGTTGGCAAGCTGCGCACACAATCGCAGTGTTGTACAGCTTGTTTCATCACCTTTGCGAAGTTGCCGCTCTCTCCGGCTCCCGGAGACGAAGAAGCTGCTTCTTCGCGCAAAGCCGATTCTGTCGCTCACAGTGCTCTGCGGTGTGCGCCTCCGGCCGAAAGACGCCCGGGAGCTGTGCTTAGCTCGCAGAGCACCGTACCTTCGTCTTTAGCCTCTCTTCTCGTCTACATCTTAGCAAAAAGCTTTTCCACTCTGTCTGGCAAGGAGAAACTGTGCCAGTATAGAAAACATCTCCCATCGTGTTCTAGAGGCTGCACGGAGGTCTGCCGAGTGTTTTGCAAGAAGAGAAAGGAAGTTGTCCAAAACAGCTTGCAATCGAATGTTCATGTGAATAGAAAAGGCAGGAGAGTGGTCAGGTACTGTTTTCTCTCCGTTGGCAAGCTGCGCACACAATCGCAGTGTTGTACAGCTTGTTTCATCGCCTTTGCGAAGCTGCCGCTCTCTCCGGCTCCCGGAGACGAAGAAGCTGCTTCTTCGCGCAAAGACGATTCTGCCGCTCACAGTGCTCTGAGGTGTGCGCCTCCGGCCGAAAGACGCCCGGGAGCGGTGCTTAGCTCTGCAGAGCACCGTACCTTCGTCTTCAGCCTCTCTTCTCATCTACATCTTAGCAAAAAGCTTTTCCACTCTGTCTGGCAAAGAGAAACTTTGCCAGCACAAAAAACATCTCCCATCGTGTTCTAGAGGCTGCACGGAGGTCTGCCGAGTGTTTTGCAAGAAGAGAAAGAAAGTTGTCCAAAATAGCTTGCAATCGAATGTTCATGTGAATAGAAAAGGCAGGAGAGTGGTCAGGTACTGTTTTCTCTCAGTTGGCAAGCTGCGCACACAATCGCAGTGTTGTACAGCTTGTTTCATCGCCTTTGCGAAGCTGCCGCTCTCTCCGGCTCCCGGAGACGAAGAAGCTGCTTCTTCGCGCAAAGACGATTCTGCCGCTCACAGTGCTCTGCGGTGTGCGCCTTCTGCCGAAAGAGATCCGGGAGCGGTGCTTAGCTCTGCAGAGCACCGTACCTTCGTCTTTAGCCTCTCTTCTCGTCTACATCTTAGCAAAAAGCTTTTCCACTCTGTCTGGCAAGGAGAAACTGTGCCAGCACAAAAAAACATCTCCCATCGTGTTCTAGAGGCTGCACGGAGGTCTGCCGAGTGTTTTGCAAGAAGAGAAAGAAAGTTGTCCAAAACAGCTTGCAATCGAATGTTCATGTGAATAGAAAAGGCAGGAGAGTGGTCAGGTACTGTTTTCTCTCCGTTGGCAAGCTGCGCACACAATCGCAGTGTTGTACAGCTTGTTTCATCGCCTTTGCGAAGCTGCCGCTCTCTCCAGCTCCCGGAGACGAAGAAGCTGCTTCTTCGCGCAAAGACGATTCTGCCGCTCACAGTGCTCTGCGGTGTGCGCCTTCTGCCGAAAGAGGTCCGGGAGCTGTGCTTAGCTCTGCAGAGCACCCTACCTGCTTCTTTAGCCTCTCTTCTCGTCTACATCTTAGCAAAAAGCTTTTCCACTCTGTCTGGCAAGGAGAAACTGTACCAGCACAAAAAACATCTCCCATCGTGTTCTAGAGGCTGCACGGAGGTCTGCCGAGTGTTTTGCAAGAAGAGAAAGAAAGTTGTCCAAAATAGCTTGCAATCCAATGTTCATGTGAATAGAAAAGGCAGGAGAGTGGTCAGGTACTGTTTTCTCTCACTTGGCAAGCTGCGCACACAATCGCAGTGTTGTACAGCTTGTTTCATCACCTTTGCCAAGTTGCCGCTCTCTCCGGCTCCCGGAGACGAAGAAGCTGCTTCTTCGCGCAAAGACGATTCTGCCGCTCACAGTGCTCTGAGGTGTGCGCCTTCTGCCGAAAGACGCCCGGGAGCGGTGCTTAGCTCTGCAGAGCACCGTACCTTCGTCTTTAGCCTCTCTTCTCGTCTACATCTTAGCAAAAAGCTTTTCCACTCTGTCTGGCAAGGAGAAACTGTGCCAGCACAAAAAAACATCTCCCATCGTGTTCTAGAGGCTGCACGGAGGTCTGCCGAGTGTTTTGCAAGAAGAGAAAGAAAGTTGTCCAAAACAGCTTGCAATCGAATGTTCATGTGAATAGAAAAGGCAGGAGAGTGGTCAGGTACTGTTTTCTCTCCGTTGGCAAGCTGCGCACACAATCTCAGTGTTGTACAGCTTTTTTCATCGCCTTTGCGAAGCTGCCGCTCTCTCCGGCTCCCGGAGACGAAGAAGCTGCTTCTTCGCGCAAAGACGATTCTGCCGCTCACAGTGCTCTGCGGTGTGCGCCTTCTGCCGAAAGAGATCCGGGAGCGGTGCTTAGCTCTGCAGAGCACCGTACCTTCGTCTTTAGCCTCTCTTCTCGTCTACATCCTAGCAAAAAGCTTTTCCATTCTGTCTGGCAAGGAGAAACTGTGCCAGCACAAAAAACATCTCCCATCGTGTTCTAGAGGCTGCACGGAGTTCTGCCGAGTGTTTTGCAAGAAGAGAAAGAAAGTTGTCCAAAACAGCTTGCAATCGAATGTTCATGTGAATAGAAAAGGCAGGAGAGTGGTCAGGTACTGTTTTCTCTCCGTTGGCAAGCTGCGCACACAATCGCAGTGTTGTACAGCTTGTTTCATCACCTTTGCCAAGTTGCCGCTCTCTCCGGCTCCAGGCGACGAAGAAGCTGCTTCTTCGCGCAAAGACGATTCTGCCGCTCACAGAGCTCTACGGTGTGCGCCTTCTGCAGAAAGAGATCCGGGAGCGGTGCTTAGCTCTGCAGAGCACCGTACCTTCGTCTTTAGCCTCTCTTCTCGTCTACATCTTAGTGAAATGCTTTTCCACTCTGTCTGGCAAGGAGAAACTTTGCCAGCACAGAAAACATCTCCCATCGTGTTCTAGAGGCTGCACGGAGGTCTGCCGAGTGTTTTGCAAGAAGAGAAAGAAAGTTGTCCAAAACAGCTTGCAATCGAATGTTCATGTGAATAGAAAAGGCAGGAGAGTGGTCAGGTACTGTTTTCTCTCAGTTGGCAAGCTGCGCACACAATCGCAGTGTTGTACAGCTTGTTTCATCACCTTTGCGAAGTTGCCGCTCTCTCCGGCTCCCGGAGACGAAGAAGCTGCTTCTTCGCGCAAAGACGATTCTGCCGCTCACAGTGCTCTGAGGTGTGCGCCTTCTGCCGAAAGACGCCCGGGAGCGGTGCTTAGCTCTGCAGAGCACCGTACCTTCGTCTTTAGCCTCTCTTCTCGTCTACATCTTAGCAAAAAGCTTTTCCACTCTGTCTGGCAAGGAGAAACTGTGCCAGCACAGAAAACATCTCCCATCGTGTTCTAGAGGCTGCACGGAGGTCTGCCGAGTGTTTTGCAAGAAGAGAAAGAAAGTTGTCCAAAACAGCTTGCAATCCAATGTTCATGTGAATAGAAAAGGCAGGAGAGTGGTCAGGTACTGTTTTCTCTCCGTTGGCAAGCTGCGCACACAATCGCAGTGTTGTACAGCTTTTTTCATCGCCTTTGCGAAGCTGCCGCTCTCTCCGGCTCCCGGAGACGAAGAAGCTGCTTCTTCGCGCAAAGACGATTCTGCCGCTCACAGTGCTCTGCGGTGTGCGCCTTCTGCCGAAAGAGATCCGGGAGCGGTGCTTAGCTCTGCAGAGCACCGTACCTCGTCTTTAGCCTCTCTTCTCGTCTACATCCTAGCAAAAAGCTTTTCCATTCTGTCTGGCAAGGAGAAACTGTGCCAGCACAAAAAACATCTCCCATCGTGTTCTAGAGGCTGCACGGAGTTCTGCCGAGTGTTTTGCAAGAAGAGAAAGAAAGTTGTCCAAAACAGCTTGCAATCGAATGTTCATGTGAATAGAAAAGGCAGGAGAGTGGTCAGGTACTGTTTTCTCTCCGTTGGCAAGCTGCGCACACAATCGCAGTGTTGTACAGCTTGTTTCATCACCTTTGCCAAGTTGCCGCTCTCTCCGGCTCCAGGCGACGAAGAAGCTGCTTCTTCGCGCAAAGACGATTCTGCCGCTCACAGAGCTCTACGGTGTGCGCCTTCTGCAGAAAGAGATCCGGGAGCGGTGCTTAGCTCTGCAGAGCACCGTACCTTCGTCTTTAGCCTCTCTTCTCGTCTACATCTTAGTGAAATGCTTTTCCACTCTGTCTGGCAAGGAGAAACTTTGCCAGCACAGAAAACATCTCCCATCGTGTTCTAGAGGCTGCACGGAGGTCTGCCGAGTGTTTTGCAAGAAGAGAAAGAAAGTTGTCCAAAACAGCTTGCAATCGAATGTTCATGTGAATAGAAAAGGCAGGAGAGTGGTCAGGTACTGTTTTCTCTCAGTTGGCAAGCTGCGCACACAATCGCAGTGTTGTACAGCTTGTTTCATCACCTTTGCGAAGTTGCCGCTCTCTCCGGCTCCCGGAGACGAAGAAGCTGCTTCTTCGCGCAAAGACGATTCTGCCGCTCACAGTGCTCTGAGGTGTGCGCCTTCTGCCGAAAGACGCCCGGGAGCGGTGCTTAGCTCTGCAGAGCACCGTACCTTCGTCTTTAGCCTCTCTTCTCGTCTACATCTTAGCAAAAAGCTTTTCCACTCTGTCTGGCAAGGAGAAACTGTGCCAGCACAGAAAACATCTCCCATCGTGTTCTAGAGGCTGCACGGAGGTCTGCCGAGTGTTTTGCAAGAAGAGAAAGAAAGTTGTCCAAAACAGCTTGCAATCCAATGTTCATGTGAATAGAAAAAGGCAGGAGAGTGGTCAGGTACTGTTTTCTCTCAGTTGGCAAGCTGCGCACACAATCGCAGTGTTGTACAGCTTGTTTCATCACTTTGCGAAGTTGCCGCTCCCTCCGGCTCCAGGCGACGAAGAGCTGCTTCTTCGCGCAAAGACGATTCTGCCGCTCACAGAGCTCTACGGTGTGCGCCTTCTGCCGAAAGAGATCCGGGAGCGGTGCTTAGCTCTGCAGAGCACCGTACCTTCGTCTTTAGCCTCTCTTCTCGTCTACATCTTAGCAAAAAGCTTTTCCACTCTGTCTGGCAAGGAGAAACTGTGCCAGCACAGAAAACATCTCCCATCGTGTTCTAGAGGCTGCACGGAGGTCTGCGAGTGTTTTGCAAGAAGAGAAAGAAAGTTGTCCAAAACAGCTTGCAATCGAATGTTCATGTGAATAGAAAAGGCAGGAGAGTGTTCAGGTACTGTTTTCTCTCCGTTGGCAAGCTGCGCACACAATCGCAGTGTTGTACAGCTTGTTTCATCACCTTTGCCAAGTTGCCGCTCTCTCCGGCTCCCGGAGACGAAGAAGCTGCTTCTTCGCGCAAAGACGATTCTGCCGCTCACAGTGCTCTAAGGTGTGCGCCTTCTGCCGAAAGACCCCCGGGAGCGGTGCTTAGCTCTGCAGAGCACCGTACCTTCATCTTTAGCCTCTCTTCTCGTCTACATCTTAGCAAAAAGCTTTTCCACTCTGTCTGGCAAGGAGAAACTGTGCCAGCATAGAAAACATCTCCCATCGTGTTCTAGAGGCTGCACGGAGGTCTGCCGAGTGTTTTGCAAGAAGAGAAAGAAAGTTGTCCAAAACAGCTTGCAATCGAATGTTCATGTGAATAGAAAAGGCAGGAGAGTGGTCAGGTACTGTTTTCTCTCCGTTGGCAAGCTGCGCACACAATCGCAGTGTTGTACAGCTTGTTTCATCGCCTTTGCGAAGCTGCCGCTCTCTCCAGCTCCCGGAGACGAAGAAGCTGCTTTCTTCGCGCAAAGACGATTCTGCCGCTCACAGTGCTCTGCGGTGTGCGCCTTCTGCCGAAAGAGGTCCGGGAGCTGTGCTTAGCTCTGCAGAGCACCCTACCTGCTTCTTTAGCCTCTCTTCTCGTCTACATCTTAGCAAAAAGCTTTTCCACTCTGTCTGGCAAGGAGAAACTGTACCAGCACAAAAAACATCTCCCATCGTGTTCTAGAGGCTGCACGGAGGTCTGCCGAGTGTTTTGCAAGAAGAGAAAGAAAGTTGTCCAAAATAGCTTGCAATCCAATGTTCATGTGAATAGAAAAGGCAGGAGAGTGGTCAGGTACTGTTTTCTCTCACTTGGCAAGCTGCGCACACAATCGCAGTGTTGTACAGCTTGTTTCATCACCTTTGCCAAGTTGCCGCTCTCTCCGGCTCCCGGAGACGAAGAAGCTGCTTCTTCGCGCAAAGACGATTCTGCCGCTCACAGTGCTCTGAGGTGTGCGCCTTCTGCCGAAAGACGCCCGGGAGCGGTGCTTAGCTCTGCAGAGCACCGTACCTTCGTCTTTAGCCTCTCTTCTCGTCTACATCTTAGCAAAAAGCTTTTCCACTCTGTCTGGCAAGGAGAAACTGTGCCAGCACAAAAAAACATCTCCCATCGTGTTCTAGAGGCTGCACGGAGGTCTGCCGAGTGTTTTGCAAGAAGAGAAAGAAAGTTGTCCAAAACAGCTTGCAATCGAATGTTCATGTGAATAGAAAAGGCAGGAGAGTGGTCAGGTACTGTTTTCTCTCCGTTGGCAAGCTGCGCACACAATCGCAGTGTTGTACAGCTTTTTTCATCGCCTTTGCGAAGCTGCCGCTCTCTCCGGCTCCCGGAGACGAAGAAGCTGCTTCTTCGCGCAAAGACGATTCTGCCGCTCACAGTGCTCTGCGGTGTGCGCCTTCTGCCGAAAGAGATCCGGGAGCGGTGCTTAGCTCTGCAGAGCACCGTACCTTCGTCTTTAGCCTCTCTTCTCGTCTACATCCTAGCAAAAAGCTTTTCCATTCTGTCTGGCAAGGAGAAACTGTGCCAGCACAGAAAACATCTCCCATCGTGTTCTAGAGGCTGCACGGAGTTCTGCCGAGTGTTTTGCAAGAAGAGAAAGAAAGTTGTCCAAAACAGCTTGCAATCGAATGTTCATGTGAATAGAAAAGGCAGGAGAGTGGTCAGGTACTGTTTTCTCTCCGTTGGCAAGCTGCGCACACAATCGCAGTGTTGTACAGCTTGTTTCATCACCTTTGCCAAGTTGCCGCTCTCTCCGGCTCCAGGCGACGAAGAAGCTGCTTCTTCGCGCAAAGACGATTCTGCCGCTCACAGAGCTCTACGGTGTGCGCCTTCTGCAGAAAGAGATCCGGGAGCGGTGCTTAGCTCTGCAGAGCACCGTACCTTCGTCTTTAGCCTCTCTTCTCGTCTACATCTTAGTGAAATGCTTTTCCACTCTGTCTGGCAAGGAGAAACTTTGCCAGCACAGAAAACATCTCCCATCGTGTTCTAGAGGCTGCACGGAGGTCTGCCGAGTGTTTTGCAAGAAGAGAAAGAAAGTTGTCCAAAACAGCTTGCAATCGAATGTTCATGTGAATAGAAAAGGCAGGAGAGTGGTCAGGTACTGTTTTCTCTCAGTTGGCAAGCTGCGCACACAATGGCAGTGTTGTACAGCTTGTTTCATCGCCTTTGCGAAGCTGCCGCTCTCTCCGGCTCCCGGAGACGAAGAAGCTGCTTCTTCGCGCAAAGACGATTCTGCCGCTCACAGTGCTCTGCGGTGTGCGCCTTCTGCCGAAAGAGATCCGGGAGCGGTGCTTAGCTCTGCAGAGCACCGTACCTTCGTCTTTAGCCTCTCTTCTCGTCTACATCCTAGCAAAAAGCTTTTCCACTCTGTCTGGCAAGGAGAAACTGTGCCAGCACAAAAAACATCTCCCATCGTGTTCTAGAGGCTGCACGGAGGTCTGCCGAGTGTTTTGCAAGAAGAGAAAGAAAGTTGTCCAAAACAGCTTGCAATCGAATGTTCATGTGAATAGAAAAGGCAGGAGAGTGGTCAGGTACTGTTTTCTCTCCGTTGGCAAGCTGCGCACACAATCTCAGTGTTGTACAGCTTGTTTCATCGCCTTTGCGAAGCTGCCGCTCTCTCCGGCTCCCGGAGACGAAGAAGCTGCTTCTTCGCGCAAAGACGATTCTGCCGCTCACAGTGCTCTGCGGTGTGCGCCTTCTGCCGAAAGAGATCCGGGAGCGGTGCTTAGCTCTGCAGAGCACCGTACCTTCGTCTTTAGCCTCTCTTCTCGTCTACATCTTAGCAAAAAGCTTTTCCACTCTGTCTGGCAAGGAGAAACTGTGCCAGCACAAAAAACATCTCCCATCGTGTTCTAGAGGCTGCACGGAGGTCTGCCGAGTGTTTTGCAAGAAGAGAAAGAAAGTTGTCCAAAACAGCTTGCAATCGAATGTTCATGTGAATAGAAAAGGCAGGAGAGTGGTCAGGTACTGTTTTCTCTCAGTTGGCAAGCTGCGCACACAATCGCAGTGTTGTACAGCTTGTTTCATCACCTTTGCGAAGTTGCCGCTCTCTCCGGCTCCCGGAGACGAAGAAGCTGCTTCTTCGCGCAAAGACGATTCTGCCGCTCACAGTGCTCTGAGGTGTGCGCCTTCTGCCGAAAGACGCCCGGGAGCGGTGCTTAGCTCTGCAGAGCACCGTACCTTCGTCTTTAGCCTCTCTTCTCGTCTACATCTTAGCAAAAAGCTTTTCCACTCTGTCTGGCAAGGAGAAACTGTGCCAGCACAGAAAACATCTCCCATCGTGTTCTAGAGGCTGCACGGAGGTCTGCCGAGTGTTTTGCAAGAAGAGAAAGAAAGTTGTCCAAAACAGCTTGCAATCCAATGTTCATGTGAATAGAAAAGGCAGGAGAGTGGTCAGGTACTGTTTTCTCTCAGTTGGCAAGCTGCGCACACAATCGCAGTGTTGTACAGCTTGTTTCATCACTTTTGCGAAGTTGCCGCTCCCTCCGGCTCCAGGCGACGAAGAGCTGCTTCTTCGCGCAAAGACGATTCTGCCGCTCACAGAGCTCTACGGTGTGCGCCTTCTGCCGAAAGAGATCCGGGAGCGGTGCTTAGCTCTGCAGAGCACCGTACCTTCGTCTTTAGCCTCTCTTCTCGTCTACATCTTAGCAAAAAGCTTTTCCACTCTGTCTGGCAAGGAGAAACTGTGCCAGCACAGAAAACATCTCCCATCGTGTTCTAGAGGCTGCACGGAGGTCTGCCGAGTGTTTTGCAAGAAGAGAAAGAAAGTTGTCCAAAACAGCTTGCAATCGAATGTTCATGTGAATAGAAAAGGCAGGAGAGTGTTCAGGTACTGTTTTCTCTCCGTTGGCAAGCTGCGCACACAATCGCAGTGTTGTACAGCTTGTTTCATCACCTTTGCCAAGTTGCCGCTCTCTCCGGCTCCCGGAGACGAAGAAGCTGCTTCTTCGCGCAAAGACGATTCTGCCGCTCACAGTGCTCTAAGGTGTGCGCCTTCTGCCGAAAGACGCCCGGGAGCGGTGCTTAGCTCTGCAGAGCACCGTACCTTCATCTTTAGCCTCTCTTCTCGTCTACATCTTAGCAAAAAGCTTTTCCACTCTGTCTGGCAAGGAGAAACTGTGCCAGCATAGAAAACATCTCCCATCGTGTTCTAGAGGCTGCACGGAGGTCTGCCGAGTGTTTTGCAAGAAGAGAAAGAAAGTTGTCCAAAACAGCTTGCAATCGAATGTTCATGTGAATAGAAAAGGCAGGAGAGTGGTCAGGTACTGTTTTCTCTCAGTTGGCAAGCTGCGCACACAATCGCAGTGTTGTACAGCTTGTTTCATCACCTTTGCGAAGTTGCCGCTCCCTCCGGCTCCAGGCGACGAAGAAGCTGCTTCTTCGCGCAAAGACGATTCTGCCGCTCACAGAGCTCTACGGTGTGCGCCTTCTGCAGAAAGAGATCCGGGAGCGGTGTTTAGCTCTGCAGATCACCGTACCTTCGTCTTTAGCCTCTCTTCTCGTCTACATCTTAGTAAAATGCTTTTCCACTCTGTCTGGCAAGGAGAAACTTTGCCAGCACAAAAAACATCTCCCATCGTGTTCTAGAGGCTGCACGGAGGTCTGCCGAGTGTTTTGCAAGAAGAGAAAGAAAGTTGTCCAAAACAGCTTGCAATCGAATGTTCATGTGAATAGAAAAGGCAGGAGAGTGGTCAGGTACTGTTTTCTCTCA
Source organism: Melozone crissalis (assembly GCF_028551555.1). Classification (NCBI taxonomy): domain Eukaryota; kingdom Metazoa; phylum Chordata; class Aves; order Passeriformes; family Passerellidae; genus Melozone; species Melozone crissalis. Next base: position 456,812 of record NW_026536007.1, read on the forward strand.
GTTGGCAAGCTGCGCACACAATCGCAGTGTTGTACAGCTTGTTTCATCACCTTTGTGAAGTTGCCGCTCTCTCCGGCTCCCGGAGACGAAGAAGCTGCTTCTTCGCGCAAAGACGATTCTGCCGCTCACAGTGCTCTGCGGTGTGCGACTTCTGCCGAAAGACGCCCGGGAGCTGTGCTTAGCTCTGCAGAGCACCGTACCTTCGTCTTTAGCCTCTCTTCTCGTCTACATCTTAGCAAAAAGCTTTTCCACTCTGTCTGGCAAGGAGAAACTGTGCCAGTATAGAAAACATCTCCCATCGTGTTCTAGAGGCTGCACGGAGGTCTGCCGAGTGTTTTGCAAGAAGAGAAAGAAAGTTGTCCAAAACAGCTTGCAATCGAATGTTCATGTGAATAGAAAAGGCAGGAGAGTGGTCAGGTACTGTTTTCTCTCCGTTGGCAAGCTGCGCACACAATCGCAGTGTTGTACAGCTTGTTTCATCGCCTTTGCCAAGTTGCCGCTCTCTCCGGCTCCCGGAGACGAAGAAGCTGCTTCTTCGCGCAAAGACGATTCTGCCGCTCACAGTGCTCTGCGGTGTGCGCCTTCTGCCGAAAGAGGTCCGGGAGCTGTGCTTTGCTCTGCAGAGCACCGTACCTTCGTCTTTAGCCTCTCTTCTCGTCTACATCTTAGCAAAAAGCTTTTCCACTCTGTCTGGCAAGGAGAAACTGTACCAGCACAAAAAACATCTCCCATCGTGTTCTAGAGGCTGCACGGAGGTCTGCCGAGTGTTTTGCAAGAAGAGAACTAAAGTTGTCCAAAACAGCTTGCAATCGAATGTTCATGTGAATAGAAAAGGCAGGAGAGTGGTCAGGTACTGTTTTCTCTCCGTTGGCAAGCTGCGCACACAATCGCAGTGTTGTACAGCTTGTTTCATCACCTTTGCCAAGTTGCCGCTCTCTCCGGCTCCCGGAGACGAAGAAGCTGCTTCTTCGCGCAAAGACGATTCTGCCGCTCACAGTGCTCTGAGGTGTGCGCCTTCTGCCGAAAGACGCCCGGGAGCGGTGCTTAGCTCTGCAGAGCACCGTACCTTCGTCTTTAGCCTCTCTTCTCGTCTACATCTTAGCAAAAAGCTTTTCCACTCTGTCTGGCAAGGAGAAACTGTGCCAGCACAGAAAACATCTCCCATCGTGTTCTAGAGGCTGCACGGAGGTCTGCCGAGTGTTTTGCAAGAAGAGAAAGAAAGTTGTCCAAAACAGCTTGCAATTGAATGTTCAAGTGAATAGAAAAGACAGGAGAGTGGTCAGGTACTGTTTTCTCTCCGTTGGCAAGCTGCGCACACAATCGCAGTGTTGTACAGCTTGTTTCATCACCTTTGCCAAGTTGCCGCTCTCTCCGGCTCCCGGAGACGAAGAAGCTGCTTCTTCGCGCAAAGACGATTCTGCCGCTCACAGTGCTCTGCGGTGTGCGCCTTCTGCCGAAAGAGGTCCGGGAGCTGTGCTTAGCTCTGCAGAGCACCGTACCTTCGTCTTCAGCCTCTCTTCTCATCTACATCTTAGCAAAAAGCTTTTCCACTCTGTCTGGCAAGGAGAAACTGTGCCAGTATAGAAAACATCTCCCATCGTGTTCTAGAGGCTGCACGGAGGTCTGCCGAGTGTTTTGCAAGAAGAGAAAGAAAGTTGTCCAAAACAGCTTGCAATCGAATGTTCATGTGAATAGAAAAGGCAGGAGAGTGGTCAGGTACTGTTTTCTCTCCGTTGGCAAGCTGCGCACACAATCGCAGTGTTGTACAGCTTGTTTCATCGCCTTTGCGAAGCTGCCGCTCTCTCCGGCTCCCGGAGACGAAGAAGCTGCTTCTTCGCGCAAAGACGATTCTGCCGCTCACAGTGCTCTGCGGTGTGCGCCTCCGGCCTAAAGACGCCCGGGAGCGGTGCTTAGCTCTGCAGAGCACCGTACCTTCGTCTTCAGCCTCTCTTCTCATCTACATCTTAGCAAAAAGCTTTTCCACTCTGTCTGGCAAGGAGAAACTGTGCCAGCACAGAAAACATCTCCCATCGTGTTCTAGAGGCTGCACGGAGGTCTGCCGAGTGTTTTGCAAGAAGAGAAAGAAAGTTGTCCAAAACAGCTTGCAATCGAATGTTCATGTGAATAGAAAAGGCAGGAGAGTGGTCAGGTACTGTTTTCTCTCAGTTGGCAAGCTGCGCACACAATCGCAGTGTTGTACAGCTTGTTTCATCGCCTTTGCGAAGCTGCCGCTCTCTCCGGCTCCCGGAGACGAAGAAGCTGCTTCTTCGCGCAAAGACGATTCTGCCGCTCACAGTGCTCTGCGGTGTGCGCCTCCGGCCTAAAGACGCCCGGGAGCGGTGCTTAGCTCTGCAGAGCACCGTACCTTCGTCTTCAGCCTCTCTTCTCATCTACATCTTAGCAAAAAGCTTTTCCACTCTGTCTGGCAAAGAGAAACTTTGCCAGCACAAAAAACATCTCCCATCGTGTTCTAGAGGCTGCACGGAGGTCTGCCGAGTGTTTTGCAAGAAGAGAAAGAAAGTTGTCCAAAACAGCTTGCAATCGAATGTTCATGTGAATAGAAAAGACAGGAGAGTGGTCAGGTACTGTTTTCTCTCCGTTGGCAAGCTGCGCACACAATCGCAGTGTTGTACAGCTTGTTTCATCGCCTTTGCGAAGCTGCCACTCTCTCCGGCTCCCGGAGACGAAGAAGCTGCTTCTTCGCGCAAAGACGATTCTGCCGCTCACAGTGCTCTGCGTTGTGCGCCTTCTGCCGAAAGAGATCCGGGAGCTGTGCTTAGCTCTGCAGAGCACCGTACCTTCGTCTTCAGCGTCTCTTCTCGTCTACATCCTAGCAAAAAGCTTTTCCACTCTGTCTGGCAAGGAGAAACTGTGCCAGCACAAAAAACATCTCCCATCGTGTTCTAGAGGCTGCACGGAGGTCTGCCGAGTGTTTTGCAAGAAGAGAAAGAAAGTTGTCCAAAACAGCTTGCAATCGAATGTTCATGTGAATAGAAAAGGCAGGAGAGTGGTCAGGTACTGTTTTCTCTCCGTTGGCAAGCTGCGCACACAATCGCAGTGTTGTACAACTTGTTTCATCACCTTTGCCAAGTTGCCGCTCTCTCCGGCTCCCGGAGACGAAGAAGCTGCTTCTTCGCGCAAAGACGATTCTGCCGCTCACAGTGCTCTGCGGTGTGCGCCTTCTGCCGAAAGAGATCCGGGAGCGGTGCTTAGCTCTGCAGAGCACCGTACCTTCGTCTTTAGCCTCTCTTCTCGTCTACATCTTAGCAAAAAGCTTTTCCACTCTGTCTGGCAAGGAGAAACTGTGCCAGCACAAAAAACATCTCCCATCGTGTTCTAGAGGCTGCACGGAGGTCTGCCGAGTGTTTTGCAAGAAGAGAAAGAAAGTTGTCCTAAATAGCTTGCAATCGAATGTTCATGTGAATAGAAAAGGCAGGAGAGTGGTCAGGTACTGTTTTCTCTCAGTTGGCAAGCTGCGCACACAATCGCAGTGTTGTACAGCTTGTTTCATCACCTTTGCGAAGCTGCCGCTCTCTCCGGCTCCCGGAGACGAAGAAGCTGCTTCTTCGCGCAAAGCCGATTCTGTCGCTCACAGTGCTCTGCGGTGTGCGCCTCCGGCCGAAAGACGCCCGGGAGCTGTGCTTAGCTCGCAGAGCACCGTACCTTCGTCTTTAGCCTCTCTTCTCGTCTACATCTTAGCAAAAAGCTTTTCCACTCTGTCTGGCAAGGAGAAACTGTGCCAGTATAGAAAACATCTCCCATCGTGTTCTAGAGGCTGCACGGAGGTCTGCCGAGTGTTTTGCAAGAAGAGAAAGGAAGTTGTCCAAAACAGCTTGCAATCGAATGTTCATGTGAATAGAAAAGGCAGGAGAGTGGTCAGGTACTGTTTTCTCTCCGTTGGCAAGCTGCGCACACAATCGCAGTGTTGTACAGCTTGTTTCATCGCCTTTGCGAAGCTGCCGCTCTCTCCGGCTCCCGGAGACGAAGAAGCTGCTTCTTCGCGCAAAGACGATTCTGCCGCTCACAGTGCTCTGAGGTGTGCGCCTCCGGCCTAAAGACGCCCGGGAGCGGTGCTTAGCTCTGCAGAGCACCGTACCTTCGTCTTCAGCCTCTCTTCTCATCTACATCTTAGCAAAAAGCTTTTCCACTCTGTCTGGCAAAGAGAAACTTTGCCAGCACAAAAAACATCTCCCATCGTGTTCTAGAGGCTGCACGGAGGTCTGCCGAGTGTTTTGCAAGAAGAGAAAGAAAGTTGTCCAAAATAGCTTGCAATCGAATGTTCATGTGAATAGAAAAGGCAGGAGAGTGGTCAGGTACTGTTTTCTCTCAGTTGGCAAGCTGCGCACACAATCGCAGTGTTGTACAGCTTGTTTCATCGCCTTTGCGAAGCTGCCGCTCTCTCCGGCTCCCGGAGACGAAGAAGCTGCTTCTTCGCGCAAAGACGATTCTGCCGCTCACAGTGCTCTGCGGTGTGCGCCTTCTGCCGAAAGAGATCCGGGAGCGGTGCTTAGCTCTGCAGAGCACCGTACCTTCGTCTTTAGCCTCTCTTCTCGTCTACATCTTAGCAAAAAGCTTTTCCACTCTGTCTGGCAAGGAGAAACTGTGCCAGCACAAAAAAACATCTCCCATCGTGTTCTAGAGGCTGCACGGAGGTCTGCCGAGTGTTTTGCAAGAAGAGAAAGAAAGTTGTCCAAAACAGCTTGCAATCGAATGTTCATGTGAATAGAAAAGGCAGGAGAGTGGTCAGGTACTGTTTTCTCTCCGTTGGCAAGCTGCGCACACAATCGCAGTGTTGTACAGCTTGTTTCATCGCCTTTGCGAAGCTGCCGCTCTCTCCAGCTCCCGGAGACGAAGAAGCTGCTTCTTCGCGCAAAGACGATTCTGCCGCTCACAGTGCTCTGCGGTGTGCGCCTTCTGCCGAAAGAGGTCCGGGAGCTGTGCTTAGCTCTGCAGAGCACCCTACCTGCTTCTTTAGCCTCTCTTCTCGTCTACATCTTAGCAAAAAGCTTTTCCACTCTGTCTGGCAAGGAGAAACTGTACCAGCACAAAAAACATCTCCCATCGTGTTCTAGAGGCTGCACGGAGGTCTGCCGAGTGTTTTGCAAGAAGAGAAAGAAAGTTGTCCAAAATAGCTTGCAATCCAATGTTCATGTGAATAGAAAAGGCAGGAGAGTGGTCAGGTACTGTTTTCTCTCACTTGGCAAGCTGCGCACACAATCGCAGTGTTGTACAGCTTGTTTCATCACCTTTGCCAAGTTGCCGCTCTCTCCGGCTCCCGGAGACGAAGAAGCTGCTTCTTCGCGCAAAGACGATTCTGCCGCTCACAGTGCTCTGAGGTGTGCGCCTTCTGCCGAAAGACGCCCGGGAGCGGTGCTTAGCTCTGCAGAGCACCGTACCTTCGTCTTTAGCCTCTCTTCTCGTCTACATCTTAGCAAAAAGCTTTTCCACTCTGTCTGGCAAGGAGAAACTGTGCCAGCACAAAAAAACATCTCCCATCGTGTTCTAGAGGCTGCACGGAGGTCTGCCGAGTGTTTTGCAAGAAGAGAAAGAAAGTTGTCCAAAACAGCTTGCAATCGAATGTTCATGTGAATAGAAAAGGCAGGAGAGTGGTCAGGTACTGTTTTCTCTCCGTTGGCAAGCTGCGCACACAATCTCAGTGTTGTACAGCTTTTTTCATCGCCTTTGCGAAGCTGCCGCTCTCTCCGGCTCCCGGAGACGAAGAAGCTGCTTCTTCGCGCAAAGACGATTCTGCCGCTCACAGTGCTCTGCGGTGTGCGCCTTCTGCCGAAAGAGATCCGGGAGCGGTGCTTAGCTCTGCAGAGCACCGTACCTTCGTCTTTAGCCTCTCTTCTCGTCTACATCCTAGCAAAAAGCTTTTCCATTCTGTCTGGCAAGGAGAAACTGTGCCAGCACAAAAAACATCTCCCATCGTGTTCTAGAGGCTGCACGGAGTTCTGCCGAGTGTTTTGCAAGAAGAGAAAGAAAGTTGTCCAAAACAGCTTGCAATCGAATGTTCATGTGAATAGAAAAGGCAGGAGAGTGGTCAGGTACTGTTTTCTCTCCGTTGGCAAGCTGCGCACACAATCGCAGTGTTGTACAGCTTGTTTCATCACCTTTGCCAAGTTGCCGCTCTCTCCGGCTCCAGGCGACGAAGAAGCTGCTTCTTCGCGCAAAGACGATTCTGCCGCTCACAGAGCTCTACGGTGTGCGCCTTCTGCAGAAAGAGATCCGGGAGCGGTGCTTAGCTCTGCAGAGCACCGTACCTTCGTCTTTAGCCTCTCTTCTCGTCTACATCTTATTGAAATGCTTTTCCACTCTGTCTGGCAAGGAGAAACTTTGCCAGCACAGAAAACATCTCCCATCGTGTTCTAGAGGCTGCACGGAGGTCTGCCGAGTGTTTTGCAAGAAGAGAAAGAAAGTTGTCCAAAACAGCTTGCAATCGAATGTTCATGTGAATAGAAAAGGCAGGAGAGTGGTCAGGTACTGTTTTCTCTCCGTTGGCAAGCTGCGCACACAATCTCAGTGTTGTACAGCTTGTTTCATCGCCTTTGCGAAGCTGCCGCTCTCTCCGGCTCCCGGAGACGAAGAAGCTGCTTCTTCGCGCAAAGACGATTCTGCCGCTCACAGTGCTCTGCGGTGTGCGCCTTCTGCCGAAAGAGATCCGGGAGCGGTGCTTAGCTCTGCAGAGCACCGTACCTTCGTCTTTAGCCTCTCTTCTCGTCTACATCCTAGCAAAAAGCTTTTCCACTCTGTCTGGCAAGGAGAAACTGTGCCAGCACAAAAAACATCTCCCATCGTGTTCTAGAGGCTGCACGGAGGTCTGCCGAGTGTTTTGCAAGAAGAGAAAGAAAGTTGTCCAAAACAGCTTGCAATCGAATGTTCATGTGAATAGAAAAGGCAGGAGAGTGGTCAGGTACTGTTTTCTCTCCGTTGGCAAGCTGCGCACACAATCTCAGTGTTGTACAGCTTGTTTCATCGCCTTTGCGAAGCTGCCGCTCTCTCCGGCTCCCGGAGACGAAGAAGCTGCTTCTTCGCGCAAAGACGATTCTGCCGCTCACAGTGCTCTGCGGTGTGCGCCTTCTGCCGAAAGAGATCCGGGAGCGGTGCTTAGCTCTGCAGAGCACCGTACCTTCGTCTTTAGCCTCTCTTCTCGTCTACATCTTAGCAAAAAGCTTTTCCACTCTGTCTGGCAAGGAGAAACTGTGCCAGCACAAAAAACATCTCCCATCGTGTTCTAGAGGCTGCACGGAGGTCTGCCGAGTGTTTTGCAAGAAGAGAAAGAAAGTTGTCCAAAACAGCTTGCAATCGAATGTTCATGTGAATAGAAAAGGCAGGAGAGTGGTCAGGTACTGTTTTCTCTCAGTTGGCAAGCTGCGCACACAATCGCAGTGTTGTACAGCTTGTTTCATCACCTTTGCGAAGTTGCCGCTCTCTCCGGCTCCCGGAGACGAAGAAGCTGCTTCTTCGCGCAAAGACGATTCTGCCGCTCACAGTGCTCTGAGGTGTGCGCCTTCTGCCGAAAGACGCCCGGGAGCGGTGCTTAGCTCTGCAGAGCACCGTACCTTCGTCTTTAGCCTCTCTTCTCGTCTACATCTTAGCAAAAAGCTTTTCCACTCTGTCTGGCAAGGAGAAACTGTGCCAGCACAGAAAACATCTCCCATCGTGTTCTAGAGGCTGCACGGAGGTCTGCCGAGTGTTTTGCAAGAAGAGAAAGAAAGTTGTCCAAAACAGCTTGCAATCCAATGTTCATGTGAATAGAAAAGGCAGGAGAGTGGTCAGGTACTGTTTTCTCTCAGTTGGCAAGCTGCGCACACAATCGCAGTGTTGTACAGCTTGTTTCATCACTTTTGCGAAGTTGCCGCTCCCTCCGGCTCCAGGCGACGAAGAGCTGCTTCTTCGCGCAAAGACGATTCTGCCGCTCACAGAGCTCTACGGTGTGCGACTTCTGCCGAAAGAGATCCGGGAGCGGTGCTTAGCTCTGCAGAGCACCGTACCTTCGTCTTTAGCCTCTCTTCTCGTCTACATCTTAGCAAAAAGCTTTTCCACTCTGTCTGGCAAGGAGAAACTGTGCCAGCACAGAAAACATCTCCCATCGTGTTCTAGAGGCTGCACGGAGGTCTGCCGAGTGTTTTGCAAGAAGAGAAAGAAAGTTGTCCAAAACAGCTTGCAATCGAATGTTCATGTGAATAGAAAAGGCAGGAGAGTGTTCAGGTACTGTTTTCTCTCAGTTGGCAAGCTGCGCACACAATCGCAGTGTTGTACAGCTTGTTTCATCACCTTTGCCAAGTTGCCGCTCTCTCCGGCTCCCGGAGACGAAGAAGCTGCTTCTTCGCGCAAAGACGATTCTGCCGCTCACAGTGCTCTAAGGTGTGCGCCTTCTGCCGAAAGACGCCCGGGAGCGGTGCTTAGCTCTGCAGAGCACCGTACCTTCATCTTTAGCCTCTCTTCTCGTCTACATCTTAGCAAAAAGCTTTTCCACTCTGTCTGGCAAGGAGAAACTGTGCCAGCATAGAAAACATCTCCCATCGTGTTCTAGAGGCTGCACGGAGGTCTGCCGAGTGTTTTGCAAGAAGAGAAAGAAAGTTGTCCAAAACAGCTTGCAATCGAATGTTCATGTGAATAGAAAAGGCAGGAGAGTGGTCAGGTACTGTTTTCTCTCAGTTGGCAAGCTGCGCACACAATCGCAGTGTTGTACAGCTTGTTTCATCACCTTTGCGAAGTTGCCGCTCCCTCCGGCTCCAGGCGACGAAGAAGCTGCTTCTTCGCGCAAAGACGATTCTGCCGCTCACAGAGCTCTACGGTGTGCGCCTTCTGCAGAAAGAGATCCGGGAGCGGTGTTTAGCTCTGCAGATCACCGTACCTTCGTCTTTAGCCTCTCTTCTCGTCTACATCTTAGTAAAATGCTTTTCCACTCTGTCTGGCAAGGAGAAACTTTGCCAGCACAAAAAACATCTCCCATCGTGTTCTAGAGGCTGCACGGAGGTCTGCCGAGTGTTTTGCAAGAAGAGAAAGAAAGTTGTCCAAAACAGCTTGCAATCGAATGTTCATGTGAATAGAAAAGGCAGGAGAGTGGTCAGGTACTGTTTTCTCTCAGTTGGCAAGCTGCGCACACAATCGCAGTGTTGTACAGCTTGTTTCATCACCTTTGCGAAGTTGCCGCTCTCTCCGGCTCCCGGAGACGAAGAAGCTGCTTCTTCGCGCAAAGACGATTCTGCCGCTCACAGTGCTGTGCGGTGTGCGACTTCTGCCGAAAGACGCCCGGGAGCTGTGCTTAGCTCTGCAGAGCACCGTACCTTCGTCTTTAGCCTCTCTTCTCGTCTACATCTTAGCAAAAAGCTTTTCCACTCTGTCTGGCAAGGAGAAACTGTGCCAGTATAGAAAACATCTCCCATCGTGTTCTAGAGGCTGCACGGAGGTCTGCCGAGTGTTTTGCAAGAAGAGAAAGAAAGTTGTCCAAAACAGCTTGCAATCGAATGTTCATGTGAATAGAAAAGGCAGGAGAGTGGTCAGGTACTGTTTTCTCTCCGTTGGCAAGCTGCGCACACAATCGCAGTGTTGTACAGCTTGTTTCATCGCCTTTGCCAAGTTGCCGCTCTCTCCGGCTCCCGGAGACGAAGAAGCTGCTTCTTCGCGCAAAGACGATTCTGCCGCTCACAGTGCTCTGCGGTGTGCGCCTTCTGCCGAAAGAGGTCCGGGAGCTGTGCTTAGCTCTGCAGAGCACCGTACCTTCGTCTTTAGCCTCTCTTCTCGTCTACATCTTAGCAAAAAGCTTTTCCACTCTGTCTGGCAAGGAGAAACTGTACCAGCACAAAAAACATCTCCCATCGTGTTGTAGAGGCTGCACGGAGGTCTGCCGACTGTTTTGCAAGAAGAGAACTAAAGTTGTCCAAAACAGCTTGCAATCCAATGTTCATGTGAATAGAAAAGGCAGGAGAGTGGTCAGGTACTGTTTTCTCTCACTTGGCAAGCTGCGCACACAATCGCAGTGTTGTACAGCTTGTTTCATCACCTTTGCCAAGTTGCCGCTCTCTCCGGCTCCCGGAGACGAAGAAGCTGCTTCTTCGCGCAAAGACGATTCTGCCGCTCACAGTGCTCTGAGGTGTGCGCCTTCTGCCGAAAGACGCCCGGGAGCTGTGCTTAGCTCTGCAGAGCACCGTACCTTCGTCTTTAGCCTCTCTTCTCGTCTACATCTTAGCAAAAAGCTTTTCCACTCTGTCTGGCAAGGAGAAACTGTGCCAGTATAGAAAACATCTCCCATCGTGTTCTAGAGGCTGCACGGAGGTCTGCCGAGTGTTTTGCAAGAAGAGAAAGAAAGTTGTCCAAAACAGCTTGCAATCGAATGTTCATGTGAATAGAAAAGGCAGGAGAGTGGTCAGGTACTGTTTTCTCTCCGTTGGCAAGCTGCGCACACAATCGCAGTGTTGTACAGCTTGTTTCATCGCCTTTGCCAAGTTGCCGCTCTCTCCGGCTCCCGGAGACGAAGAAGCTGCTTCTTCGCGCAAAGACGATTCTGCCGCTCACAGTGCTCTGCGGTGTGCGCCTTCTGCCGAAAGAGGTCCGGGAGCTGTGCTTTGCTCTGCAGAGCACCGTACCTTCGTCTTTAGCCTCTCTTCTCGTCTACATCTTAGCAAAAAGCTTTTCCACTCTGTCTGGCAAGGAGAAACTGTACCAGCACAAAAAACATCTCCCATCGTGTTGTAGAGGCTGCACGGAGGTCTGCCGACTGTTTTGCAAGAAGAGAACTAAAGTTGTCCAAAACAGCTTGCAATCCAATGTTCATGTGAATAGAAAAGGCAGGAGAGTGGTCAGGTACTGTTTTCTCTCACTTGGCAAGCTGCGCACACAATCGCAGTGTTGTACAGCTTGTTTCATCACCTTTGCCAAGTTGCCGCTCTCTCCGGCTCCCGGAGACGAAGAAGCTGCTTCTTCGCGCAAAGACGATTCTGCCGCTCACAGTGCTCTGAGGTGTGCGCCTTCTGCCGAAAGACGCCCGGGAGCGGTGCTTAGCTCTGCAGAGCACCGTACCTTCGTCTTTAGCCTCTCTTCTCGTCTACATCTTAGCAAAAAGCTTTTCCACTCTGTCTGGCAAGGAGAAACTGTGCCAGCACAGAAAACATCTCCCATCGTGTTCTAGAGGCTGCACGGAGGTCTGCCGAGTGTTTTGCAAGAAGAGAAAGAAAGTTGTCCAAAACAGCTTGCAATCGAATGTTCATGTGAATAGAAAAGGCAGGAGAGTGGTCAGGTACTGTTTTCTCTCAGTTGGCAAGCTGCGCACACAATCGCAGTGTTGTACAGCTTGTTTCATCACCTTTGCCAAGTTGCCGCTCTCTCCGGCTCCCGGAGACGAAGAAGCTGCTTCTTCGCGCAAAGACGATTCTGCCGCTCACAGTGCTCTGCGGTGTGCGCCTTCTGCCGAAAGAGGCCCGGGAGCTGTGCTTAGCTCTGCAGATCACCGTACCTTCGTCTTTAGCCTCTCTTCTCGTCTACATCTTAGCAAAAAGCTTTTCCACTCTGTCTGGCAAGGAGAAACTGTGCCAGCACAGAAAACATCTCCCATCGTGTTCTAGAGGCTGCACGGAGGTCTGCCGAGTGTTTTGCAAGAAGAGAAAGAAAGTTGTCCAAAACAGCTTGCAATCCAATGTTCATGTGAATAGAAAAGGCAGGAGAGTGGTCAGGTACTGTTTTCTCTCACTTGGCAAGCTGCGCACACAATCGCAGTGTTGTACAGCTTGTTTCATCACCTTTGCGAAGTTGCCGCTCTCTCCGGCTCCCGGAGACGAAGAAGCTGCTTCTTCGCGCAAAGACGATTCTGCAGCTCACAGTGCTCTGCAGTGTGTGTCTTCTGCCGAAAGAGTCCCGGGAGCGGTGCTTAGCTCTGCAGAGCACCCTACCTGCTTCTTTAGCCTCTCTTCTCGTCTACATCTTAGCAAAAAGCTTTTCCACTCTGTCTGGCAAGGAGAAACTGTGCCAGTATAGAAAACATCTCCCATCGTGTTCTAGAGGCTGCACGGAGGTCTGCCGAGTGTTTTGCAAGAAGAGAACTAAAGTTGTCCAAAACAGCTTGCAATCGAATGTTCATGTGAATAGAAAAGGCAGGAGAGTGGTCAGGTACTGTTTTCTCTCCGTTGGCAAGCTGCGCACACAATCGCAGTGTTGTACAGCTTGTTTCATCACCTTTGCCAAGTTGCCGCTCTCTCCGGCTCCCGGAGACGAAGAAGCTGCTTCTTCGCGCAAAGACGATTCTGCCGCTCACAGTGCTCTGAGGTGTGCGCCTTCTGCCGAAAGACGCCCGGGAGCGGTGCTTAGCTCTGCAGAGCACCGTACCTTCGTCTTTAGCCTCTCTTCTCGTCTACATCTTAGCAAAAAGCTTTTCCACTCTGTCTGGCAAGGAGAAACTGTGCCAGCACAGAAAACATCTCCCATCGTGTTCTAGAGGCTGCACGGAGGTCTGCCGAGTGTTTTGCAAGAAGAGAAAGAAAGTTGTCCAAAACAGCTTGCAATCGAATGTTCATGTGAATAGAAAAGGCAGGAGAGTGGTCAGGTACTGTTTTCTCTCAGTTGGCAAGCTGCGCACACAATCGCAGTGTTGTACAGCTTGTTTCATCACCTTTGCGAAGTTGCCGCTCCCTCCGGCTCCAGGCGACGAAGAAGCTGCTTCTTCGCGCAAAGACGATTCTGCCGCTCACAGAGCTCTACGGTGTGCGCCTTCTGCAGAAAGGGATCCGGGAGCGGTGTTTAGCTCTGCAGATCACCGTACCTTCGTCTTTAGCCTCTCTTCTCGTCTACATCTTAGTAAAATGCTTTTCCACTCTGTCTGGCAAGGAGAAACTTTGCCAGCACAAAAAACATCTCCCATCGTGTTCTAGAGGCTGCACGGAGGTCTGCCGAGTGTTTTGCAAGAAGAGAAAGAAAGTTGTCCAAAACAGCTTGCAATCCAATGATCATGTGAATAGAAAAGGCAGGAGAGTGGTCAGGTACTGTTTTCTCTCAGTTGGCAAGCTGCGCACACAATCGCAGTGTTGTACAGCTTGTTTCATCACCTTTGCGAAGTTGCCGCTCTCTCCGGCTCCCGGAGACGAAGAAGCTGCTTCTTCGCGCAAAGACGATTCTGCCGCTCACAGTGCTCTGCGGTGTGCGACTTCTGCCGAAAGACGCCCGGGAGCTGTGCTTAGCTCTGCAGAGCACCGTACCTTCGTCTTTAGCCTCTCTTCTCGTCTACATCTTAGCAAAAAGCTTTTCCACTCTGTCTGGCAAGGAGAAACTGTGCCAGTATAGAAAACATCTCCCATCGTGTTCTAGAGGCTGCACGGAGGTCTGCCGAGTGTTTTGCAAGAAGAGAAAGAAAGTTGTCCAAAACAGCTTGCAATCGAATGTTCATGTGAATAGAAAAGGCAGGAGAGTGGTCAGGTACTGTTTTCTCTCCGTTGGCAAGCTGCGCACACAATCGCAGTGTTGTACAGCTTGTTTCATCGCCTTTGCCAAGTTGCCGCTCTCTCCGGCTCCCGGAGACGAAGAAGCTGCTTCTTCGCGCAAAGACGATTCTGCCGCTCACAGTGCTCTGCGGTGTGCGCCTTCTGCCGAAAGAGGTCCGGGAGCTGTGCTTAGCTCTGCAGAGCACCGTACCTTCGTCTTTAGCCTCTCTTCTCGTCTACATCTTAGCAAAAAGCTTTTCCACTCTGTCTGGCAAGGAGAAACTGTGCCAGCACAAAAAACATCTCCCATCGTGTTCTAGAGGCTGCACGGAGGTCTGCCGACTGTTTTGCAAGAAGAGAACTAAAGTTGTCCAAAACAGCTTGCAATCCAATGTTCATGTGAATAGAAAAGGCAGGAGAGTGGTCAGGTACTGTTTTCTCTCACTTGGCAAGCTGCGCACACAATCGCAGTGTTGTACAGCTTGTTTCATCACCTTTGCGAAGTTGCCGCTCTCTCCGGCTCCCGGAGACGAAGAAGCTGCTTCTTCGCGCAAAAACGATTCTGCCGCTCACAGTGCTCTGAGGTGTGCGCCTTCTGCCGAAAGACGCCCGGGAGCGGTGCTTAGCTCTGCAGAGCACCGTACCTTCGTCTTTAGCCTCTCTTCTCGTCTACATCTTAGCAAAAAGCTTTTCCACTCTGTCTGGCAAGGAGAAACTGTGCCAGCACAGAAAACATCTCCCATCGTGTTCTAGAGGCTGCACGGAGGTCTGCCGAGTGTTTTGCAAGAAGAGAAAGAAAGTTGTCCAAAACAGCTTGCAATCGAATGTTCATGTGAATAGAAAAGGCAGGAGAGTGGTCAGGTACTGTTTTCTCTCAGTTGGCAAGCTGCGCACACAATCGCAGTGTTGTACAGCTTGTTTCATCACCTTTGCCAAGTTGCCGCTCTCTCCGGCTCCCGGAGACGAAGAAGCTGCTTCTTCGCGCAAAGACGATTCTGCCGCTCACAGTGCTCTGCGGTGTGCGCCTTCTGCCGAAAGAGGCCCGGGAGCTGTGCTTAGCTCTGCAGATCACCGTACCTTCGTCTTTAGCCTCTCTTCTCGTCTACATCTTAGCAAAAAGCTTTTCCACTCTGTCTGGCAAGGAGAAACTGTGCCAGCACAGAAAACATCTCCCATCGTGTTCTAGAGGCTGCACGGAGGTCTGCCGAGTGTTTTGCAAGAAGAGAAAGAAAGTTGTCCAAAACAGCTTGCAATCCAATGTTCATGTGAATAGAAAAGGCAGGAGAGTGGTCAGGTACTGTTTTCTCTCACTTGCCAAGCTGCGCACACAATCGCAGTGTTGTACAGCTTGTTTCATCACCTTTGCCAAGTTGCCGCTCTCTCCGGCTCCCGGAGACGAAGAAGCTGCTTCTTCGCGCAAAGACGATTCTGCAGCTCACAGTGCTCTGCAGTGTGTGTCTTCTGCCGAAAGAGTCCGGGGGGCTGTGCTTAGCTCTGCAGAGCACCCTACCTGCTTCTTTAGCCTCTCTTCTCGTCTACATCTTAGCAAAAAGCTTTTCCACTCTGTCTGGCAAGGAGAAACTGTGCCAGTATAGAAAACATCTCCCATCGTGTTCTAGAGGCTGCACGGAGGTCTGCCGAGTGTTTTGCAAGAAGAGAACTAAAGTTGTCCAAAACAGCTTGCAATCGAATGTTCATGTGAATAGAAAAGGCAGGAGAGTGGTCAGGTACTGTTTTCTCTCCGTTGGCAAGCTGCGCACACAATCGCAGTGTTGTACAGCTTGTTTCATCACCTTTGCCAAGTTGCCGCTCTCTCCGGCTCCCGGAGACGAAGAAGCTGCTTCTTCGCGCAAAGACGATTCTGCCGCTCACAGTGCTCTGAGGTGTGCGCCTTCTGCCGAAAGACGCCCGGGAGCGGTGCTTAGCTCTGCAGAGCACCGTACCTTCGTCTTTAGCCTCTCTTCTCGTCTACATCTTAGCAAAAAGCTTTTCCACTCTGTCTGGCAAGGAGAAACTGTGCCAGCACAGAAAACATCTCCCATCGTGTTCTAGAGGCTGCACGGAGGTCTGCCGAGTGTTTTGCAAGAAGAGAAAGAAAGTTGTCCAAAACAGCTTGCAATCGAATGTTCATGTGAATAGAAAAGGCAGGAGAGTGGTCAGGTACTGTTTTCTCTCCGTTGGCAAGCTGCGCACACAATCGCAGTGTTGTACAGCTTGTTTCATCACCTTTGCCAAGTTGCCGCTCCCTCCGGCTGCAGGCGACGAAGAGCTGCTTCTTCGCGCAAAGACGATTCTGCCGCTCACAGAGCTCTACGGTGTGCGCCTTCTGCCGAAAGAGATCCGGGAGCGGTGCTTAGCTCTGCAGAGCACCGTACCTTCGTCTTTAGCCTCTCTTCTCCTCTACATCTTAGTAAAAAGCTTTTCCACTCTGTCTGGCAAGGAGAAACTTTGCCAGCACAAAAACCATCCCCCATCGTGTTCTAGAGGCTGCACGCAGGTGTGCCGAGTGTTTTGCAAGAAGAGAAAGAAAGTTGTCCAAAACAGCTTGCAATCGAATGTTCATGTGAATAGAAAAGGCAGGAGAGTGGTCAGGTACTGTTTTCTCTCAGTTGTCATGCTGCGCACACAATCGCAGTGTTGTACAGCTTGTTTCATCACCTTTGCGAAGTTGCCGCTCTCTCCGGCTCCCGGAGACGAAGAAGCTGCTTCTTCGCGCAAAGACGATTCTGCCGCTCACAGTGCTCTGAGGTGTGCGCCTTCTGCCGAAAGATATCCGGGAGCGGTGCTTAGCTCTGCAGAGCACCGTACCTTCGTCTTTAGTCTCTCTTCTCGTCTACATCTTAGCAAAAAGCTTTTCCACTCTGTCTGGCAAGGAGAAACTGTGCCAGCACAAAAAACATCTCCCATCGTGTTCTAGAGGCTGCACGGAGGTGTGCCGAGTGTTTTGCAAGAAGAGAAAGAAAGTTGTCCAAAACAGCTTGCAATCGAATGTTCATGTGAATAGAAAAGACAGGAGAGTGGTCAGGTACTGTTTTCTCTCAGTTGGCAAGCTGCGCACACAATCGCAGTGTTGTACAGCTTGTTTCATCACCTTTGCCAAGTTGCCGCTCTCTCCGGCTCCCGGAGACGAAGAAGCTGCTTCTTCGCGCAAAGACGATTCTGCCGCTCACAGTGCTCTGCGGTGTGCGCCTCCTGCCGAAAGACGCCTGGGAGCGGTTCTTAGCTCTGCAGAGCACCGTACCTTCGTCTTTAGCCTCTCTTCTCGTCTACATCTTAGCAAAAAGCTTTTCCACTCTGTCTGGCAAGGAGAAACTGTGCCAGCACAGAAAACATCTCCCATCGTGTTCTAGAGGCTGCACGGAGGTCTGCCGAGTGTTTTGCAAGAAGAGAAAGAAAGTTGTCCAAAACAGCTTGCAATCGAATGTTCATGTGAATAGAAAAGGCAGGAGAGTGGTCAGGTACTGTTTTCTCTCCGTTGGCAAGCTGCGCACACAATCGCAGTGTTGTACAGCTTGTTTCATCACCTTTGCGAAGTTGCCGCTCTCTCCGGCTCCCGGAGACGAAGAAGCTGCTTCTTCGCGCAAAGACGATTCTGCCGCTCACAGTGCTCTGAGGTGTGCGCCTTCTGCCGAAAGACGCCCGGGAGCGGTGCTTAGCTCTGCAGAGCACCGTACCTTCGTCTTCAGCCTCTCTTCTCATCTACATCTTAGCAAAAAGCTTTTCCACTCTGTCTGGCAAAGAGAAACTTTGCCAGCACAAAAAACATCCCCCATCGTGTTCTAGAGGCTGCACGGAGGTCTGCCGAGTGTTTTGCAAGAAGAGAAAGAAAGTTGTCCAAAACAGCTTGCAATCCAATGTTCATGTGAATAGAAAAGGCAGGAGAGTGGTCAGGTACTGTTTTCTCTCAGTTGGCAAGCTGCGCACACAATCGCAGTGTTGTACAGCTTGTTTCATCACCTTTGCGAAGTTGCCGCTCTCTCCGGCTCCCGGAGACGAAGAAGCTGCTTCTTCGCGCAAAGACGATTCTGCCGCTCACAGTGCTCTGCGGTGTGCGCCTCCTGCCGAAAGACGCCTGGGAGCGGTGCTTAGCTCTGCAGAGCACCGTACCTTCGTCTTTAGCCTCTCTTCTCGTCTACATCTTAGCAAAAAGCTTTTCCACTCTGTCTGGCAAGGAGAAACTGTGCCAGCACAGAAAACATCTCCCATCGTGTTCTAGAGGCTGCACGGAGTTCTGCCGAGTGTTTTGCAAGAAGAGAAAGAAAGTTGTCCAAAACAGCTTGCAATCGAATGTTCATGTGAATAGAAAAGACAGGAGAGTGGTCAGGTACTGTTTTCTCTCCGTTGGCAAGCTGCGCACACAATCGCAGTGTTGTACAGCTTGTTTCATCGCCTTTGCGAAGCTGCCGCTCTCTCCGGCTCCCGGAGACGAAGAAGCTGCTTCTTCGCGCAAAGACGATTCTGCCGCTCACAGTGCTCTGCGGTGTGCGCCTTCTGCCGAAAGAGGTCCGGGAGCGGTGCTTAGCTCTGCAGAGCACCGTACCTTCGTCTTTAGCCTCTCTTCTCGTCTACATCTTAGCAAAAAGCTTTTCCACTCTGTCTGGCAAGGAGAAACTGTGCCAGCTCAAAAAACATCTCCCATCGTGTTCTAGAGGCTGCACGGAGGTCTGCCGAGTGTTTTGCAAGAAGAGAAAGAAAGTTGTCCAAAACAGCTTGCAATCGAATGTTCATGTGAATAGAAAAGGCAGGAGAGTGGTCAGGTACTGTTTTCTCTCAGTTGGCAAGCTGCGCACACAATCGCAGTGTTGTACAGCTTGTTTCATCACCTTTGCGAAGTTGCCGCTCTCTCCGGCTCCCGGAGACGAAGAAGCTGCTTCTTCGCGCAAAGACGATTCTGCCGCTCACAGTGCTCTGCGGTGTGCGCCTTCTGCCGAAAGAGCCCCGGGAGCTGTGCTTAGCTCTGCAGATCACCGTACCTTCGTCTTTAGCCTCTCTTCTCGTCTACATCTTAGCAAAAAGCTTTTCCACTCTGTCTGTCAAGGAGAAACTGTGCCAGCACAAAAAACATCTCCCATCGTGTTCTAGAGGCTGCACGGAGGTCTGCCGAGTGTTTTGCAAGAAGAGAAAGAAAGTTGTCCAAAACAGCTTGCAATCGAATGTTCATGTGAATAGAAAAGGCAGGAGAGTGGTCAGGTACTGTTTTCTCTCAGTTGGCAAGCTGCGCACACAATCGCAGTGTTGTACAGCTTGTTTCAACGCCTTTGCGAAGCTGCCGCTCTCTCCGGCTCCCGGAGACGAAGAAGCTGCTTCTTCGCGCAAAGACGATTCTGCCGCTCACAGTGCTCTGCGGTGTGCGCCTCCGGCCTAAAGACGCCCGGGAGCGGTGCTTAGCTCTGCAGAGCACCGTACCTTCGTCTTCAGCCTCTCTTCTCGTCTACATCTTAGCAAAAAGCTTTTCCACTCTGTCTGGCAAAGAGAAACTGTGCCAGCACAAAAAACATCTCCCATCGTGTTCTAGAGGCTGCACGGAGGTCTGCCGAGTGTTTTGCAAGAAGAGAAAGAAAGTTGTCCAAAACAGCTTGCAATCGAATGTTCATGTGAATAGAAAAGGCAGGAGAGTGGTCAGGTACTGTTTTCTCTCAGTTGGCAAGCTGCGCACACAATCGCAGTGTTGTACAGCTTGTTTCATCGCCTTTGCGAAGCTGCCGCTCTCTCCGGCTCCCGGAGACGAAGAAGCTGCTTCTTCGCGCAAAGACGATTCTGCCGCTCACAGTGCTCTGAGGTGTGCGCCTTCTGCCGAAAGACGTCCGGGAGCGGTGCTTAGCTCTGCAGAGCACCGTACCTTGGTCGTTAGCCTCTCTTCTCGTCTACATCTTAGCAAAAAGCTTTTCCACTCTGTCTGGCAAGGAGAAACTGTGCCAGCACAGAAAACATCTCCCATCGTGTTCTAGAGGCTGCACGGAGGTCTGCCGAGTGTTTTGCAAGAAGAGAAAGAAAGTTGTCCAAAACAGCTTGCAATCGAATGTTCATGTGAATAGAAAAGGCAGGAGAGTGGTCAGGTACTGTTTTCTCTCAGTTGGCAAGCTGCGCACACAATCGCAGTGTTGTACAGCTTGTTTCATCACCTTTGCGAAGTTGCCGCTCTCTCCGGCTCCCGGAGACGAAGAAGCTGCTTCTTCGCGCAAAGACGATTCTGCCGCTCACAGTGCTCTGCGGTGTGCGCCTCCGGCCTAAAGACGCCCGGGAGCGGTGCTTAGCTCTGCAGAGCACCGTACCTTCGTCTTCAGCCTCTCTTCTCATCTACATCTTAGCAAAAAGCTTTTCCACTCTGTCTGGCAAAGAGAAACTTTGCCAGCACAAAAAACATCTCCCATCGTGTTCTAGAGGCTGCACGGAGGTCTGCCGAGTGTTTTGCAAGAAGAGAAAGAAAGTTGTCCAAAACAGCTTGCAATCGAATGTTCATGTGAATAGAAAAGGCAGGAGAGTGGTCAGGTACTGTTTTCTCTCAGTTGGCAAGCTGCGCACACAATCGCAGTGTTGTACAGCTTGTTTCATCGCCTTTGCGAAGCTGCCACTCTCTCCGGCTCCCGGAGACGAAGAAGCTGCTTCTTCGCGCAAAGACGATTCTGCCGCTCACAGTGCTCTGCGGTGTGCGCCTTCTGCCGAAAGAGATCCGGGAGCGGTGCTTAGCTCTGCAGAGCACCGTACCTTCGTCTTCAGCGTCTCTTCTCGTCTACATCCTAGCAAAAAGCTTTTCCACTCTGTCTGGCAAGGAGAAACTGTGCCAGCACAAAAAACATCTCCCATCGTGTTCTAGAGGCTGCACGGAGGTCTGCCGAGTGTTTTGCAAGAAGAGAAAGAAAGTTGTCCAAAACAGCTTGCAATCGAATGTTCATGTGAATAGAAAAGGCAGGAGAGTGGTCAGGTACTGTTTTCTCTCCGTTGGCAAGCTGCGCACACAATCGCAGTGTTGTACAGCTTGTTTCATCACCTTTGCCAAGTTGCCGCTCTCTCCGGCTCCCGGAGACGAAGAAGCTGCTTCTTCGCGCAAAGACGATTCTGCCGCTCACAGTGCTCTGCGGTGTGCGCCTTCTGCCGAAAGACGCCCGGGAGCGGTGCTTAGCTCTGCAGAGCACCGTACCTTCGTCTTTAGCCTCTCTTCTCGTCTACATCTTAGCAAAAAGCTTTTCCACTCTGTCTGGCAAGGAGAAACTGTGCCAGCACAAAAAACATCTCCCATCGTGTTCTAGAGGCTGCACAGAGGTCTGCCGAGTGTTTTGCAAGAAGAGAAAGAAAGTTGTCCAAAACAGCTTGCAATCGAATGTTCATGTGAATAGAAAAGGCAGGAGAGTGGTCAGGTACTGTTTTCTCTCAGTTGGCAAGCTGCGCACACAATCGCAGTGTTGTACAGCTTGTTTCATCACCTTTGCGAAGCTGCCGCTCTCTCCGGCTCCCGGAGACGAAGAAGCTGCTTCTTCGCGCAAAGACGATTCTGCCGCTCACAGTGCTCTGCAGTGTGTGTCTTCTACCGAAAGAGGCCCGGGAGCTGTGCTTAGCTCTGCAGAGCACCCTACCTGCTTCTTTAGCCTCTCTTCTCGTCTACATCTTAGCAAAAAGCTTTTCCACTCTGTCTGGCAAGGAGAAACTGTGCCAGCACAGAAAACATCTCCCATCGTGTTCTAGAGGCTGCACGGAGGTCTGCCGAGTGTTTTGCAAGAAGAGAAAGAAAGTTGTCCAAAACAGCTTGCAATCGAATGTTCATGTGAATAGAAAAGGCAGGAGAGTGGTCAGGTACTGTTTTCTCTCAGTTGGCAAGCTGCGCACGCAATCGCAGTGTTGTACAGCTTGTTTCATCACCTTTGCCAAGTTGCCGCTCTCTCCGGCTCCCGGAGACGAAGAAGCTGCTTCTTCGCGCAAAGACGATTCTGCCGCTCACAGTGCTCTGCGGTGTGCGCCTTCTGCCGAAAGAGGTCCGGGAGCGGTGCTTAGCTCTGCAGAGCACCGTACCTTCGTCTTTAGCCTCTCTTCTCGTCTACATCTTAGCAAAAAGCTTTTCCACTCTGTCTGGCAAGGAGAAACTGTGCCAGCACAGAAAACATCTCCCATCGTGTTCTAGAGGCTGCACGGAGGTCTGCCGAGTGTTTTGCAAGAAGAGAAAGAAAGTTGTCCAAAACAGCTTGCAATCCAATGTTCATGTGAATAGAAAAGACAGGAGAGTGGTCAGGTACTGTTTTCTCTCAGTTGGCAAGCTGCGCACACAATCTCAGTGTTGTACAGCTTGTTTCATCACCTTTGCGAAGTTGCCGCTCCCTCCGGCTCCAGGCGACGCAGAAGCTGCTGCTTCGCGCAAAGACGATTCTGCCGCTCACAGTGCTCTGCGGTGTGCGCCTCCTGCCGAATGACGCCCGGGAGCGGTGCTTGGCTCTGCAGAGCACCGTACCTTCGTCTTCAGCCTCTCTTCTCATCTACATCTTAGCAAAAAGCTTTTCCACTCTGTCTGGCAAGGAGAAACTGTGCCAGCACAAAAAACATCTCCCATCGTGTTCTAGAGGCTGCACAGAGGTCTGCCGAGTGTTTTGCAAGAAGAGAAAGAAAGTTGTCCAAAACAGCTTGCAATCGAATGTTCATGTGAATAGAAAAGGCAGGAGAGTGGTCAGGTACTGTTTTCTCTCCGTTGGCAAGCTGCGCACACAATCGCAGTGTTGTACAGCTTGTTTCATCACCTTTGCCAAGTTGCCGCTCTCTCCGGCTCCCGGAGACGAAGAAGCTGCTTCTTCGCGCAAAGACGATTCTGCCGCTCACAGTGCTCTGCAGTGTGTGTCATCTGCCGAAAGAGGCCCGGGAGCTGTGCTTAGCTCTGCAGAGCACCCTACCTGCTTCTTTAGCCTCTCTTCTCGTCTACATCTTAGCAAAAAGCTTTTCCACTCTGTCTGTGAAGAAGAAACTGTGCCAGCACAGAAAACATCTCCCATCATGTTCTAGAGGCTGCACGGAGGTCTGCCGGGTGTTTTGCAAGAAGAGAAAGAAAGTTGTCCAAAACAGCTTGCAATAGAATGTTCATGTGAATAGAAAAGGCAGGAGAGTGGTCAGGTACTGTTTTCTCTCCGTTGGCAAGCTGCACACACAATCACAGTGTTGTACAGCTTGTTTCATCGCCTTTGCGAAGCTGCCGCTCTCTCCGGCTCCCGGAGACGAAGAAGCTGCTTCTTCGCGCAAAGACGATTCTGCCGCTCACAGTGCTCTGCAGTGTGTGTCTTCTGCCGAAAGAGGCCCGGGAGCGGTGCTTAGCTCTGCAGAGCACCCTACCTGCTTCTTTAGCCTCTCTTCTCGTCTACATCTTAGCAAAAAGCTTTTCCACTCTGTCTGGCAAGGAGAAACTGTGCCAGCACAAAAAACATCTCCCATCGTGTTCTAGAGGCTGCACGGAGGTCTGCCGAGTGTTTTGCAAGAAGAGAAAGAAAGTTGTCCAAAACAGCTTGCAATCGAATGTTCAAGTGAATAGAAAAGACAGGAGAGTGGTCAGGTACTGTTTTCTCTCCGTTGGCAAGCTGCGCACACAATCGCAGTGTTGTACAGCTTGTTTCATCACCTTTGCCAAGTTGCCGCTCTCTCCGGCTCCCGGAGACGAAGAAGCTGCTTCTTCGCGCAAAGACGATTCTGCCGCTCACAGTGCTCTGCGGTGTGCGCCTTCTGCCGAAAGAGGTCCGGGAGCTGTGCTTAGCTCTGCAGAGCACCGTACCTTCGTCTTCAGCCTCTCTTCTCATCTACATCTTAGCAAAAAGCTTTTCCACTCTGTCTGGCAAGGAGAAACTGTGCCAGTATAGAAAACATCTCCCATCGTGTTCTAGAGGCTGCACGGAGGTCTGCCGAGTGTTTTGCAAGAAGAGAAAGAAAGTTGTCCAAAACAGCTTGCAATCGAATGTTCATGTGAATAGAAAAGGCAGGAGAGTGGTCAGGTACTGTTTTCTCTCCGTTGGCAAGCTGCGCACACAATCGCAGTGTTGTACAGCTTGTTTCATCGCCTTTGCGAAGCTGCCGCTCTCTCCGGCTCCCGGAGACGAAGAAGCTGCTTCTTCGCGCAAAGACGATTCTGCCGCTCACAGTGCTCTGCGGTGTGCGCCTCCGGCCTAAAGACGCCCGGGAGCGGTGCTTAGCTCTGCAGAGCACCGTACCTTCGTCTTTAGCCTCTCTTCTCATCTACATCTTAGCAAAAAGCTTTTCCACTCTGTCTGGCAAAGAGAAACTTTGCCAGCACAAAAAACATCTCCCATCGTGTTCTAGAGGCTGCACGGAGGTCTGCCGAGTGTTTTGCAAGAAGAGAAAGAAAGTTGTCCAAAACAGCTTGCAATCGAATGTTCATGTGAATAGAAAAGGCAGGAGAGTGGTCAGGTACTGTTTTCTCTCAGTTGGCAAGCTGCGCACACAATCGCAGTGTTGTACAGCTTGTTTCATCGCCTTTGCGAAGCTGCCGCTCTCTCCGGCTCCCGGAGACGAAGAAGCTGCTTCTTCGCGCAAAGACGATTCTGCCGCTCACAGTGCTCTGAGGTGTGCGCCTTCTGCCGAAAGAGATCCGGGAGCGGTGCTTAGCTCTGCAGAGCACCGTACCTTGGTCGTTAGCCTCTCTTCTCGTCTACATCTTAGCAAAAAGCTTTTCCACTCTGTCTGGCAAGGAGAAACTGTGCCAGCACAGAAAACATCTCCCATCGTGTTCTAGAGGCTGCACGGAGGTCTGCCGAGTGTTTTGCAAGAAGAGAAAGAAAGTTGTCCAAAACAGCTTGCAATCGAATGTTCATGTGAATAGAAAAGGCAGGAGAGTGGTCAGGTACTGTTTTCTCTCAGTTGGCAAGCTGCGCACACAATCGCAGTGTTGTACAGCTTGTTTCATCGCCTTTGCGAAGCTGCCGCTCTCTCCGGCTCCCGGAGACGAAGAAGCTGCTTCTTCGCGCAAAGACGATTCTGCCGCTCACAGTGCTCTGAGGTGTGCGCCTTCTGCCGAAAGACGCCCGGGAGCGGTGCTTAGCTCTGCAGAGCACCGTACCTTCGTCTTTAGCCTCTCTTCTCGTCTACATCTTAGCAAAAAGCTTTTCCACTCTGTCTGGCAAGGAGAAACTGTGCCAGCACAAAAAACATCTCCCATCGTGTTCTAGAGGCTGCACGGAGGTCTGCCGAGTGTTTTGCAAGAAGAGAAAGAAAGTTGTCCAAAACAGCTTGCAATCGAATGTTCATGTGAATAGAAAAGGCAGGAGAGTGGTCAGGTACTGTTTTCTCTCAGTTGGCAAGCTGCGCACACAATCGCAGTGTTGTACAGCTTGTTTCATCACCTTTGCGAAGCTGCCGCTCTCTCCGGCTCCCGGAGACGAAGAAGCTGCTTCTTCGCGCAAAGACGATTCTGCCGCTCACAGTGCTCTGCGGTGTGCGCCTTCTGCCGAAAGAGATCCGGGAGCGGTGCTTAGCTCTGCAGAGCACCGTACCTTCGTCTTTAGCCTCTCTTCTCGTCTACATCTTAGCAAAAAGCTTTTCCACTCTGTCTGGCAAGGAGAAACTGTGCCAGCACAGAAAACATCTCCCATCGTGTTCTAGAGGCTGCACGGAGGTCTGCCGAGTGTTTTGCAAGAAGAGAAAGAAAGTTGTCCAAAACAGCTTGCAATCCAATGTTCATGTGAATAGAAAAGGCAGGAGAGTGGTCAGGTACTGTTTTCTCTCAGTTGGCAAGCTGCGCACACAATCGCAGTGTTGTACAGCTTGTTTCATCACCTTTGCGAAGTTGCCGCTCCCTCCGGCTCCAGGCGACGCAGAAGCTGCTGCTTCGCGCAAAGACGATTCTGCCGCTCACAGAGCTCTACGGTGTGCGCCTTCTGCCGAAAGAGATCCGGGAGCGGTGCTTAGCTCTGCAGAGCACCGTACCTTCGTCTTTAGCCTCTCTTCTCGTCTACATCTTAGTAAAAAGCTTTTCCACTCTGTCTGGCAAGGAGAAACTTTGCCAGCACAAAAAACATCTCCCATCGTGTTCTAGAGGCTGCACGCAGGTCTGCCGAGTGTTTTGCAAGAAGAGAAAGAAAGTTGTCCAAAACAGCTTGCAATCGAATGTTCATGTGAATAGAAAAGGCAGGAGAGTGGTCAGGTACTGTTTTCTCTCAGTTGGCAAGCTGCGCACACAATCGCAGTGTTGTACAGCTTGTTTCATCACCTTTGCGAAGTTGCCGCTCTCTCCGGCTCCCGGAGACGAAGAAGCTGCTTCTTCGCGCAAAGCCGATTCTGTCGCTCACAGTGCTCTGCGGTGTGCGCCTCCGGCCGAAAGACGCCCGGGAGCTGTGCTTAGCTCTGCAGAGCACCGTACCTTCGTCTTTAGCCTCTCTTCTCGTCTACATCTTAGCAAAAAGCTTTTCCACTCTGTCTGGCAAGGAGAAACTGTGCCAGTATAGAAAACATCTCCCATCGTGTTCTAGAGGCTGCACGGAGGTCTGCCGAGTGTTTTGCAAGAAGAGAAAGGAAGTTGTCCAAAACAGCTTGCAATCGAATGTTCATGTGAATAGAAAAGGCAGGAGAGTGGTCAGGTACTGTTTTCTCTCCGTTGGCAAGCTGCGCACACAATCGCAGTTTTGTACAGCTTGTTTCATCGCCTTTGCGAAGCTGCCGCTCTCTCCGGCTCCCGGAGACGAAGAAGCTGCTTCTTCGTGCAAAGACGATTCTGCCGCTCACAGTGCTCTGAGGTGTGCGCCTCCGGCCGAAAGACGCCCGGGAGCGGTGCTTAGCTCTGCAGAGCACCGTACCTTCGTCTTCAGCCTCTCTTCTCATCTACATCTTAGCAAAAAGCTTTTCCACTCTGTCTGGCAAAGAGAAACTTTGCCAGCACAAAAAACATCTCCCATCGTGTTCTAGAGGCTGCACGGAGGTCTGCCGAGTGTTTTGCAAGAAGAGAAAGAAAGTTGTCCAAAATAGCTTGCAATCGAATGTTCATGTGAATAGAAAAGGCAGGAGAGTGGTCAGGTACTGTTTTCTCTCAGTTGGCAAGCTGCGCACACAATCACAGTGTTGTACAGCTTGTTTCATCGCCTTTGCGAAGCTGCCGCTCTCTCCGGCTCCCGGAGACGAAGAAGCTGCTTCTTCGCGCAAAGACGATTCTGCCGCTCACAGTGCTCTGCGGTGTGCGCCTTCTGCCGAAAGAGATCCGGGAGCGGTGCTTAGCTCTGCAGAGCACCGTACCTTCGTCTTTAGCCTCTCTTCTCGTCTACATCTTAGCAAAAAGCTTTTCCACTCTGTCTGGCAAGGAGAAACTGTGCCAGCACAAAAAAACATCTCCCATCGTGTTCTAGAGGCTGCACGGAGGTCTGCCGAGTGTTTTGCAAGAAGAGAAAGAAAGTTGTCCAAAACAGCTTGCAATCGAATGTTCATGTGAATAGAAAAGGCAGGAGAGTGGTCAGGTACTGTTTTCTCTCCGTTGGCAAGCTGCGCACACAATCGCAGTGTTGTACAGCTTGTTTCATCGCCTTTGCGAAGCTGCCGCTCTCTCCAGCTCCCGGAGACGAAGAAGCTGCTTCTTCGCGCAAAGACGATTCTGCCGCTCACAGTGCTCTGCGGTGTGCGCCTTCTGCCGAAAGACGCCCGGGAGCGGTGCTTAGCTCTGCAGAGCACCGTACCTTCGTCTTTAGCCTCTCTTCTCGTCTACATCTTAGCAAAAAGCTTTTCCACTCTGTCTGGCAAGGAGAAACTGTGCCAGCACAGAAAACATCTCCCATCGTGTTCTAGAGGCTGCACGGAGGTCTGCCGAGTGTTTTGCAAGAAGAGAAAGAAAGTTGTCCAAAACAGCTTGCAATCCAATGTTCATGTGAATAGAAAAGGCAGGAGAGTGGTCAGGTACTGTTTTCTCTCAGTTGGCAAGCTGCGCACACAATCGCAGTGTTGTACAGCTTGTTTCATCACCTTTGCGAAGCTGCCGCTCTCTCCGGCTCCCGGAGACGAAGAAGCTGCTTCTTCGCGCAAAGACGATTCTGCCGCTCACAGTGCTCTGCAGTGTGTGTCTTCTACCGAAAGAGGCCCGGGAGCTGTGCTTAGCTCTGCAGAGCACCCTACCTGCTTCTTTAGCCTCTCTTCTCGTCTACATCTTAGCAAAAAGCTTTTCCACTCTGTCTGGCAAGGAGAAACTGTGCCAGCACAGAAAACATCTCCCATCGTGTTCTAGAGGCTGCACGGAGGTCTGCCGAGTGTTTTGCAAGAAGAGAAAGAAAGTTGTCCAAAACAGCTTGCAATCGAATGTTCATGTGAATAGAAAAGGCAGGAGAGTGGTCAGGTACTGTTTTCTCTCAGTTGGCAAGCTGCGCACGCAATCGCAGTGTTGTACAGCTTGTTTCATCACCTTTGCCAAGTTGCCGCTCTCTCCGGCTCCCGGAGACGAAGAAGCTGCTTCTTCGCGCAAAGACGATTCTGCCGCTCACAGTGCTCTGCGGTGTGCGCCTTCTGCCGAAAAAGGTCCGGGAGCGGTGCTTAGCTCTGCAGAGCACCGTACCTTCGTCTTTAGCCTCTCTTCTCGTCTACATCTTAGCAAAAAGCTTTTCCACTCTGTCTGGCAAGGAGAAACTGTGCCAGCACAGAAAACATCTCCCATCGTGTTCTAGAGGCTGCACGGAGGTCTGCCGAGTGTTTTGCAAGAAGAGAAAGAAAGTTGTCCAAAACAGCTTGCAATCCAATGTTCATGTGAATAGAAAAGACAGGAGAGTGGTCAGGTACTGTATTCTCTCAGTTGGCAAGCTGCGCACACAATCGCAGTGTTGTACAGCTTGTTTCATCACCTTTGCGAAGTTGCCGCTCCCTCCGGCTCCAGGCGACGCAGAAGCTGCTGCTTCGCGCAAAGACGATTCTGCCGCTCACAGTGCTCTGCGGTGTGCGCCTCCTGCCGAATGACGCCCGGGAGCGGTGCTTGGCTCTGCAGAGCACCGTACCTTCGTCTTCAGCCTCTCTTCTCATCTACATCTTAGCAAAAAGCTTTTCCACTCTGTCTGGCAAGGAGAAACTGTGCCAGCACAAAAAACATCTCCCATCGTGTTCTAGAGGCTGCACAGAGGTCTGCCGAGTGTTTTGCAAGAAGAGAAAGAAAGTTGTCCAAAACAGCTTGCAATCGAATGTTCATGTGAATAGAAAAGGCAGGAGAGTGGTCAGGTACTGTTTTCTCTCCGTTGGCAAGCTGCGCACACAATCGCAGTGTTGTACAGCTTGTTTCATCACCTTTGCCAAGTTGCCGCTCTCTCCGGCTCCCGGAGACGAAGAAGCTGCTTCTTCGCGCAAAGACGATTCTGCCGCTCACAGTGCTCTGCAGTGTGTGTCCTCTGCCGAAAGAGGCCCGGGAGCTGTGCTTTGCTCTGCAGAGCACCCTACCTGCTTCTTTAGCCTCTCTTCTCGTCTACATCTTAGCAAAAAGCTTTTCCACTCTGTCTGTGAAGAAGAAACTGTGCCAGCACAGAAAACATCTCCCATCATGTTCTAGAGGCTGCACGGAGGTCTGCCGGGTGTTTTGCAAGAAGAGAAAGAAAGTTGTCCAAAACAGCTTGCAATAGAATGTTCATGTGAATAGAAAAGGCAGGAGAGTGGTCAGGTACTGTTTTCTCTCCGTTGGCAAGCTGCACACACAATCACAGTGTTGTACAGCTTGTTTCATCGCCTTTGCGAAGCTGCCGCTCTCTCCGGCTCCCGGAGACGAAGAAGCTGCTTCTTCGCGCAAAGACGATTCTGCCGCTCACAGTGCTCTGCAGTGTGTGTCTTCTGCCGAAAGAGGCCCGGGAGCGGTGCTTAGCTCTGCAGAGCACCCTACCTGCTTCTTTAGCCTCTCTTCTCGTCTACATCTTAGCAAAAAGCTTTTCCACTCTGTCTGGCAAGGAGAAACTGTGCCAGCACAAAAAACATCTCCCATCGTGTTCTAGAGGCTGCACGGAGGTCTGCCGAGTGTTTTGCAAGAAGAGAAAGAAAGTTGTCCAAAACAGCTTGCAATCGAATGTTCAAGTGAATAGAAAAGACAGGAGAGTGGTCAGGTACTGTTTTCTCTCCGTTGGCAAGCTGCGCACACAATCGCAGTGTTGTACAGCTTGTTTCATCACCTTTGCCAAGTTGCCGCTCTCTCCGGCTCCCGGAGACGAAGAAGCTGCTTCTTCGCGCAAAGACGATTCTGCCGCTCACAGTGCTCTGCGGTGTGCGCCTTCTGCCGAAAGAGGTCCGGGAGCTGTGCTTAGCTCTGCAGAGCACCGTACCTTCGTCTTCAGCCTCTCTTCTCATCTACATCTTAGCAAAAAGCTTTTCCACTCTGTCTGGCAAGGAGAAACTGTGCCAGTATAGAAAACATCTCCCATCGTGTTCTAGAGGCTGCACGGAGGTCTGCCGAGTGTTTTGCAAGAAGAGAAAGAAAGTTGTCCAAAACAGCTTGCAATCGAATGTTCATGTGAATAGAAAAGGCAGGAGAGTGGTCAGGTACTGTTTTCTCTCAGTTGGCAAGCTGCGCACACAATCGCAGTGTTGTACAGCTTGTTTCATCGCCTTTGCGAAGCTGCCGCTCTCTCCGGCTCCCGGAGACG
The DNA here is from genome assembly GCF_028551555.1 of Melozone crissalis. Taxonomy (NCBI): domain Eukaryota; kingdom Metazoa; phylum Chordata; class Aves; order Passeriformes; family Passerellidae; genus Melozone; species Melozone crissalis. The sequence goes on from NW_026536007.1 coordinate 486,777, forward strand.
AAGAAGCTGCTTCTTCGCGCAAAGACGATTCTGCCGCTCACAGTGCTCTGCGGTGTGCGCCTCCGGCCTAAAGACGCCCGGGAGCGGTGCTTAGCTCTGCAGAGCACCGTACCTTCGTCTTTAGCCTCTCTTCTCATCTACATCTTAGCAAAAAGCTTTTCCACTCTGTCTGGCAAAGAGAAACTTTGCCAGCACAAAAAACATCTCCCATCGTGTTCTAGAGGCTGCACGGAGGTCTGCCGAGTGTTTTGCAAGAAGAGAAAGAAAGTTGTCCAAAACAGCTTGCAATCGAATGTTCATGTGAATAGAAAAGGCAGGAGAGTGGTCAGGTACTGTTTTCTCTCACTTGGCAAGCTGCGCACACAATCGCAGTGTTGTACAGCTTGTTTCATCGCCTTTGCGAAGCTGCCGCTCTCTCCGGCTCCCGGAGACGAAGAAGCTGCTTCTTCGCGCAAAGACGATTCTGCCGCTCACAGTGCTCTGAGGTGTGCGCCTTCTGCCGAAAGAGATCCGGGAGCGGTGCTTAGCTCTGCAGAGCACCGTACCTTGGTCGTTAGCCTCTCTTCTCGTCTACATCTTAGCAAAAAGCTTTTCCACTCTGTCTGGCAAGGAGAAACTGTGCCAGCACAGAAAACATCTCCCATCGTGTTCTAGAGGCTGCACGCAGGTCTGCCGAGTGTTTTGCAAGAAGAGAAAGAAAGTTGTCCAAAACAGCTTGCAATCGAATGTTCATGTGAATAGAAAAGGCAGGAGAGTGGTCAGGTACTGTTTTCTCTCAGTTGGCAAGCTGCGCACACAATCGCAGTGTTGTACAGCTTGTTTCATCGCCTTTGCGAAGCTGCCGCTCTCTCCGGCTCCCGGAGACGAAGAAGCTGCTTCTTCGCGCAAAGACGATTCTGCCGCTCACAGTGCTCTGAGGTGTGCGCCTTCTGCCGAAAGACGCCCGGGAGCGGTGCTTAGCTCTGCAGAGCACCGTACCTTGGTCGTTAGCCTCTCTTCTCGTCTACATCTTAGCAAAAAGCTTTTCCACTCTGTCTGGCAAGGAGAAACTGTGCCAGCACAAAAAACATCTCCCATCGTGTTCTAGAGGCTGCACGGAGGTCTGCCGAGTGTTTTGCAAGAAGAGAAAGAAAGTTGTCCAAAACAGCTTGCAATCGAATGTTCATGTGAATAGAAAAGGCAGGAGAGTGGTCAGGTACTGTTTTCTCTCCGTTGGCAAGCTGCGCACACAATCGCAGTGTTGTACAGCTTGTTTCATCACCTTTGCGAAGTTGCCGCTCTCTCCGGCTCCCGGAGACGAAGAAGCTGCTTCTTCGCGCAAAGACGATTCTGCCGCTCACAGTGCTCTGCGGTGTGCGCCTCCGGCCTAAAGACGCCCGGGAGCGGTGCTTAGCTCTGCAGAGCACCGTACCTTCGTCTTCAGCCTCTCTTCTCATCTACATCTTAGCAAAAAGCTTTTCCACTCTGTCTGGCAAAGAGAAACTTTGCCAGCACAAAAAACATCTCCCATCGTGTTCTAGAGGCTGCACGGAGGTCTGCCGAGTGTTTTGCAAGAAGAGAAAGAAAGTTGTCCAAAACAGCTTGCAATCGAATGTTCATGTGAATAGAAAAGACAGGAGAGTGGTCAGGTACTGTTTTCTCTCCGTTGGCAAGCTGCGCACACAATCGCAGTGTTGTACAGCTTGTTTCATCGCCTTTGCGAAGCTGCCGCTCTCTCCGGCTCCCGGAGACGAAGAAGCTGCTTCTTCGCGCAAAGACGATTCTGCCGCTCACAGTGCTCTGCGTTGTGCGCCTTCTGCCGAAAGAGATCCGGGAGCGGTGCTTAGCTCTGCAGAGCACCGTACCTTCGTCTTCAGCGTCTCTTCTCGTCTACATCCTAGCAAAAAGCTTTTCCACTCTGTCTGGCAAGGTGAAACTGTGCCAGCACAAAAAACATCTCCCATCGTGTTCTAGAGGCTGCACGGAGGTCTGCCGAGTGTTTTGCAAGAAGAGAAAGAAAGTTGTCCAAAACAGCTTGCAATCGAATGTTCATGTGAATAGAAAAGGCAGGAGAGTGGTCAGGTACTGTTTTCTCTCCGTTGGCAAGCTGCGCACACAATCGCAGTGTTGTACAACTTGTTTCATCACCTTTGCCAAGTTGCCGCTCTCTCCGGCTCCCGGAGACGAAGAAGCTGCTTCTTCGCGCAAAGACGATTCTGCCGCTCACAGTGCTCTGCGGTGTGCGCCTTCTGCCGAAAGAGGCCCGGGAGCGGTGCTTAGCTCTGCAGAGCACCGTACCTTCGTCTTTAGCCTCTCTTCTCGTCTACATCTTAGCAAAAAGCTTTTCCACTCTGTCTGGCAAGGAGAAACTGTGCCAGCACAAAAAACATCTCCCATCGTGTTCTAGAGGCTGCACGGAGGTCTGCCGAGTGTTTTGCAAGAAGAGAAAGAAAGTTGTCCAAAACAGCTTGCAATCGAATGTTCATGTGAATAGAAAAGGCAGGAGAGTGGTCAGGTACTGTTTTCTCTCAGTTGGCAAGCTGCGCACACAATCGCAGTGTTGTACAGCTTGTTTCATCACCTTTGCGAAGCTGCCGCTCTCTCCGGCTCCCGGAGACGAAGAAGCTGCTTCTTCGCGCAAAGACGATTCTGCCGCTCACAGAGCTCTACGGTGTGCGCCTTCTGCCGAAAGAGATCCGGGAGCGGTGCTTAGCTCTGCAGAGCACCGTACCTTCGTCTTTAGCCTCTCTTCTCGTCTACATCTTAGTAAAAAGCTTTTCCACTCTGTCTGGCAAGGAGAAACTTTGCCAGCACAAAAAACATCTCCCATCGTGTTCTAGAGGCTGCACGCAGGTCTGCCGAGTGTTTTGCAAGAAGAGAAAGAAAGTTGTCCAAAACAGCTTGCAATCGAATGTTCATGTGAATAGAAAAGGCAGGAGAGTGGTCAGGTACTGTTTTCTCTCAGTTGGCAAGCTGCGCACACAATCGCAGTGTTGTACAGCTTGTTTCATCACCTTTGCGAAGTTGCCGCTCTCTCCGGCTCCCGGAGACGAAGAAGCTGCTTCTTCGCGCAAAGCCGATTCTGTCGCTCACAGTGCTCTGCGGTGTGCGCCTCCGGCCGAAAGACGCCCGGGAGCTGTGCTTAGCTCTGCAGAGCACCGTACCTTCGTCTTTAGCCTCTCTTCTCGTCTACATCTTAGCAAAAAGCTTTTCCACTCTGTCTGGCAAGGAGAAACTGTGCCAGTATAGAAAACATCTCCCATCGTGTTCTAGAGGCTGCACGGAGGTCTGCCGAGTGTTTTGCAAGAAGAGAAAGGAAGTTGTCCAAAACAGCTTGCAATCGAATGTTCATGTGAATAGAAAAGGCAGGAGAGTGGTCAGGTACTGTTTTCTCTCCGTTGGCAAGCTGCGCACACAATCGCAGTGTTGTACAGCTTGTTTCATCACCTTTGCGAAGCTGCCGCTCTCTCCGGCTCCCGGAGACGAAGAAGCTGCTTCTTCGCGCAAAGACGATTCTGCCGCTCACAGTGCTCTGAGGTGTGCGCCTCCGGCCGAAAGACGCCCGGGAGCGGTGCTTAGCTCTGCAGAGCACCGTACCTTCGTCTTCAGCCTCTCTTCTCATCTACATCTTAGCAAAAAGCTTTTCCACTCTGTCTGGCAAAGAGAAACTTTGCCAGCACAAAAAACATCTCCCATCGTGTTCTAGAGGCTGCACGGAGGTCTGCCGAGTGTTTTGCAAGAAGAGAAAGAAAGTTGTCCAAAATAGCTTGCAATCGAATGTTCATGTGAATAGAAAAGGCAGGAGAGTGGTCAGGTACTGTTTTCTCTCAGTTGGCAAGCTGCGCACACAATCGCAGTGTTGTACAGCTTGTTTCATCGCCTTTGCGAAGCTGCCGCTCTCTCCGGCTCCCGGAGACGAAGAAGCTGCTTCTTCGCGCAAAGACGATTCTGCCGCTCACAGTGCTCTGCGGTGTGCGCCTTCTGCCGAAAGAGATCCGGGAGCGGTGCTTAGCTCTGCAGAGCACCGTACCTTCGTCTTTAGCCTCTCTTCTCGTCTACATCTTAGCAAAAAGCTTTTCCACTCTGTCTGGCAAGGAGAAACTGTGCCAGCACAAAAAAACATCTCCCATCGTGTTCTAGAGGCTGCACGGAGGTCTGCCGAGTGTTTTGCAAGAAGAGAAAGAAAGTTGTCCAAAACAGCTTGCAATCGAATGTTCATGTGAATAGAAAAGGCAGGAGAGTGGTCAGGTACTGTTTTCTCTCCGTTGGCAAGCTGCGCACACAATCGCAGTGTTGTACAGCTTGTTTCATCGCCTTTGCGAAGCTGCCGCTCTCTCCAGCTCCCGGAGACGAAGAAGCTGCTTCTTCGCGCAAAGACGATTCTGCCGCTCACAGTGCTCTGCGGTGTGCGCCTTCTGCCGAAAGAGGTCCGGGAGCTGTGCTTAGCTCTGCAGAGCACCCTACCTGCTTCTTTAGCCTCTCTTCTCGTCTACATCTTAGCAAAAAGCTTTTCCACTCTGTCTGGCAAGGAGAAACTGTACCAGCACAAAAAACATCTCCCATCGTGTTCTAGAGGCTGCACGGAGGTCTGCCGAGTGTTTTGCAAGAAGAGAAAGAAAGTTGTCCAAAATAGCTTGCAATCCAATGTTCATGTGAATAGAAAAGGCAGGAGAGTGGTCAGGTACTGTTTTCTCTCACTTGGCAAGCTGCGCACACAATCGCAGTGTTGTACAGCTTGTTTCATCACCTTTGCGAAGCTGCCGCTCTCTCCGGCTCCCGGAGACGAAGAAGCTGCTTCTTCGCGCAAAGACGATTCTGCCGCTCACAGTGCTCTGCGGTGTGCGCCTTCTGCCGAAAGAGATCCGGGAGCGGTGCTTAGCTCTGCAGAGCACCGTACCTTCGTCTTTAGCCTCTCTTCTCGTCTACATCCTAGCAAAAAGCTTTTCCATTCTGTCTGGCAAGGAGAAACTGTGCCAGCACAAAAAACATCTCCCATCGTGTTCTAGAGGCTGCACGGAGGTCTGCCGAGTGTTTTGCAAGAAGAGAAAGAAAGTTGTCCAAAACAGCTTGCAATCGAATGTTCATGTGAATAGAAAAGGCAGGAGAGTGGTCAGGTACTGTTTTCTCTCCGTTGGCAAGCTGCGCACACAATCGCAGTGTTGTACAGCTTGTTTCATCACCTTTGCCAAGTTGCCGCTCTCTCCGGCTCCAGGCGACGAAGAAGCTGCTTCTTCGCGCAAAGACGATTCTGCCGCTCACAGAGCTCTACGGTGTGCGCCTTCTGCAGAAAGAGATCCGGGAGCGGTGCTTAGCTCTGCAGAGCACCGTACCTTCGTCTTTAGCCTCTCTTCTCGTCTACATCTTAGTGAAATGCTTTTCCACTCTGTCTGGCAAGGAGAAACTTTGCCAGCACAGAAAACATCTCCCATCGTGTTCTAGAGGCTGCACGGAGGTCTGCCGAGTGTTTTGCAAGAAGAGAAAGAAAGTTGTCCAAAACAGCTTGCAATCGAATGTTCATGTGAATAGAAAAGGCAGGAGAGTGGTCAGGTACTGTTTTCTCTCAGTTGGCAAGCTGCGCACACAATGGCAGTGTTGTACAGCTTGTTTCATCGCCTTTGCGAAGCTGCCGCTCTCTCCGGCTCCCGGAGACGAAGAAGCTGCTTCTTCGCGCAAAGACGATTCTGCCGCTCACAGTGCTCTGCGGTGTGCGCCTTCTGCCGAAAGAGATCCGGGAGCGGTGCTTAGCTCTGCAGAGCACCGTACCTTCGTCTTTAGCCTCTCTTCTCGTCTACATCCTAGCAAAAAGCTTTTCCACTCTGTCTGGCAAGGAGAAACTGTGCCAGCACAAAAAACATCTCCCATCGTGTTCTAGAGGCTGCACGGAGGTCTGCCGAGTGTTTTGCAAGAAGAGAAAGAAAGTTGTCCAAAACAGCTTGCAATCGAATGTTCATGTGAATAGAAAAGGCAGGAGAGTGGTCAGGTACTGTTTTCTCTCCGTTGGCAAGCTGCGCACACAATCTCAGTGTTGTACAGCTTGTTTCATCGCCTTTGCGAAGCTGCCGCTCTCTCCGGCTCCCGGAGACGAAGAAGCTGCTTCTTCGCGCAAAGACGATTCTGCCGCTCACAGTGCTCTGCGGTGTGCGCCTTCTGCCGAAAGAGATCCGGGAGCGGTGCTTAGCTCTGCAGAGCACCGTACCTTCGTCTTTAGCCTCTCTTCTCGTCTACATCTTAGCAAAAAGCTTTTCCACTCTGTCTGGCAAGGAGAAACTGTGCCAGCACAAAAAACATCTCCCATCGTGTTCTAGAGGCTGCACGGAGGTCTGCCGAGTGTTTTGCAAGAAGAGAAAGAAAGTTGTCCAAAACAGCTTGCAATCGAATGTTCATGTGAATAGAAAAGGCAGGAGAGTGGTCAGGTACTGTTTTCTCTCCGTTGGCAAGCTGCGCACACAATCGCAGTGTTGTACAGCTTGTTTCATCACCTTTGCCAAGTTGCCGCTCTCTCCGGCTCCCGGAGACGAAGAAGCTGCTTCTTCGCGCAAAGACGATTCTGCCGCTCACAGTGCTCTGCGGTGTGCGCCTTCTGCCGAAAGAGGTCCGGGAGCGGTGCTTTGCTCTGCAGAGCACCGTACCTTCGTCTTTAGCCTCTCTTCTCGTCTACATCTTAGCAAAAAGCTTTTCCACTCTGTCTGGCAAGGAGAAACTGTACCAGCACAAAAAACATCTCCCATCGTGTTCTAGAGGCTGCACGGAGGTCTGCCGACTGTTTTGCAAGAAGAGAACTAAAGTTGTCCAAAACAGCTTGCAATCCAATGTTCATGTGAATAGAAAAGGCAGGAGAGTGGTCAGGTACTGTTTTCTCTCACTTGGCACGCTGCGCACACAATCGCAGTGTTGTACAGCTTGTTTCATCACCTTTGCCAAGTTGCCGCTCTCTCCGGCTCCCGGAGACGAAGAAGCTGCTTCTTCGCGCAAAGACGATTCTGCCGCTCACAGTGCTCTGCGGTGTGCGCCTTCTGCCGAAAGAGGCCCGGGAGCTGTGCTTAGCTCTGCAGATCACCGTACCTTCGTCTTTAGCCTCTCTTCTCGTCTACATCTTAGCAAAAAGCTTTTCCACTCTGTCTGGCAAGGAGAAACTGTGCCAGCACAGAAAACATCTCCCATCGTGTTCTAGAGGCTGCACGGAGGTCTGCCGAGTGTTTTGCAAGAAGAGAAAGAAAGTTGTCCAAAACAGCTTGCAATCCAATGTTCATGTGAATAGAAAAGGCAGGAGAGTGGTCAGGTACTGTTTTCTCTCACTTGGCAAGCTGCGCACACAATCGCAGTGTTGTACAGCTTGTTTCATCACCTTTGCGAAGTTGCCGCTCTCTCCGGCTCCCGGAGACGAAGAAGCTGCTTCTTCGCGCAAAGACGATTCTGCAGCTCACAGTGCTCTGCAGTGTGTGTCTTCTGCCGAAAGAGTCCCGGGAGCTGTGCTTAGCTCTGCAGAGCACCCTACCTGCTTCTTTAGCCTCTCTTCTCGTCTACATCTTAGCAAAAAGCTTTTCCACTCTGTCTGGCAAGGAGAAACTGTGCCAGTATAGAAAACATCTCCCATCGTGTTCTAGAGGCTGCACGGAGGTCTGCCGAGTGTTTTGCAAGAAGAGAACTAAAGTTGTCCAAAACAGCTTGCAATCGAATGTTCATGTGAATAGAAAAGGCAGGAGAGTGGTCAGGTACTGTTTTCTCTCCGTTGGCAAGCTGCGCACACAATCGCAGTGTTGTACAGCTTGTTTCATCACCTTTGCCAAGTTGCCGCTCTCTCCGGCTCCCGGAGACGAAGAAGCTGCTTCTTCGCGCAAAGACGATTCTGCCGCTCACAGTGCTCTGAGGTGTGCGCCTTCTGCCGAAAGACGCCCGGGAGCGGTGCTTAGCTCTGCAGAGCACCGTACCTTCGTCTTTAGCCTCTCTTCTCGTCTACATCTTAGCAAAAAGCTTTTCCACTCTGTCTGGCAAGGAGAAACTGTGCCAGCACAGAAAACATCTCCCATCGTGTTCTAGAGGCTGCACGGAGGTCTGCCGAGTGTTTTGCAAGAAGAGAAAGAAAGTTGTCCAAAACAGCTTGCAATCGAATGTTCATGTGAATAGAAAAGGCAGGAGAGTGGTCAGGTACTGTTTTCTCTCCGTTGGCAAGCTGCGCACACAATCGCAGTGTTGTACAGCTTGTTTCATCACCTTTGCCAAGTTGCCGCTCCCTCCGGCTGCAGGCGACGAAGAGCTGCTTCTTCGCGCAAAGACGATTCTGCCGCTCACAGAGCTCTACGGTGTGCGCCTTCTGCCGAAAGAGATCCGGGAGCGGTGCTTAGCTCTGCAGAGCACCGTACCTTCGTCTTTAGCCTCTCTTCTCCTCTACATCTTAGTAAAAAGCTTTTCCACTCTGTCTGGCAAGGAGAAACTGTGCCAGCACAAAAACCATCCCCCATCGTGTTCTAGAGGCTGCACGCAGGTGTGCCGAGTGTTTTGCAAGAAGAGAAAGAAAGTTGTCCAAAACAGCTTGCAATCGAATGTTCATGTGAATAGAAAAGGCAGGAGAGTGGTCAGGTACTGTTTTCTCTCAGTTGTCATGCTGCGCACACAATCGCAGTGTTGTACAGCTTGTTTCATCACCTTTGCGAAGTTGCCGCTCTCTCCGGCTCCCGGAGACGAAGAAGCTGCTTCTTCGCGCAAAGACGATTCTGCCGCTCACAGTGCTCTGAGGTGTGCGCCTTCTGCCGAAAGAGATACGGGAGCGGTGCTTAGCTCTGCAGAGCACCGTACCTTCGTCTTTAGTCTCTCTTCTCGTCTACATCTTAGCAAAAAGCTTTTCCACTCTGTCTGGCAAGGAGAAACTGTGCCAGCACAAAAAACATCTCCCATCGTGTTCTAGAGGCTGCACGGAGGTGTGCCGAGTGTTTTGCAAGAAGAGAAAGAAAGTTGTCCAAAACAGCTTGCAATCGAATGTTCATGTGAATAGAAAAGACAGGAGAGTGGTCAGGTACTGTTTTCTCTCAGTTGGCAAGCTGCGCACACAATCGCAGTGTTGTACAGCTTGTTTCATCACCTTTGCGAAGTTGCCGCTCTCTCCGGCTCCCGGAGACGAAGAAGCTGCTTCTTCGCGCAAAGACGATTCTGCCGCTCACAGTGCTCTGCTGTGTGCGCCTCCTGCCGAAAGACGCCTGGGAGCGGTTCTTAGCTCTGCAGAGCACCGTACCTTCGTCTTTAGCCTCTCTTCTCGTCTACATCTTAGCAAAAAGCTTTTCCACTCTGTCTGGCAAGGAGAAACTGTGCCAGCACAGAAAACATCTCCCATCGTGTTCTAGAGGCTGCACGGAGGTCTGCCGAGTGTTTTGCAAGAAGAGAAAGAAAGTTGTCCAAAACAGCTTGCAATCGAATGTTCATGTGAATAGAAAAGGCAGGCGAGTGTTCAGGTACTGTTTTCTCTCCGTTGGCAAGCTGCGCACACAATCGCAGTGTTGTACAGCTTGTTTCATCACCTTTGCCAAGTTGCCGCTCTCTCCGGCTCCCGGAGACGAAGAAGCTGCTTCTTCGCGCAAAGACGATTCTGCCGCTCACAGTGCTCTAAGGTGTGCGCCTTCTGCCGAAAGACGCCCGGGAGCGGTGCTTAGCTCTGCAGAGCACCGTACCTTCATCTTTAGCCTCTCTTCTCGTCTACATCTTAGCAAAAAGCTTTTCCACTCTGTCTGGCAAGGAGAAACTGTGCCAGCATAGAAAACATCTCCCATCGTGTTCTAGAGGCTGCACGGAGGTCTGCCGAGTGTTTTGCAAGAAGAGAAAGAAAGTTGTCCAAAACAGCTTGCAATCGAATGTTCATGTGAATAGAAAAGGCAGGAGAGTGGTCAGGTACTGTTTTCTCTCAGTTGGCAAGCTGCGCACACAATCGCAGTGTTGTACAGCTTGTTTCATCACCTTTGCCAAGTTGCCGCTCCCTCCGGCTCCAGGCGACGAAGAAGCTGCTTCTTCGCGCAAAGACGATTCTGCCGCTCACAGAGCTCTACGGTGTGCGCCTTCTGCAGAAAGAGATCCGGGAGCGGTGTTTAGCTCTGCAGATCACCGTACCTTCGTCTTTAGCCTCTCTTCTCGTCTACATCTTAGTAAAATGCTTTTCCACTCTGTCTGGCAAGGAGAAACTTTGCCAGCACAAAAAACATCTCCCATCGTGTTCTAGAGGCTGCACGGAGGTCTGCCGAGTGTTTTGCAAGAAGAGAAAGAAAGTTGTCCAAAACAGCTTGCAATCGAATGTTCATGTGAATAGAAAAGGCAGGAGAGTGGTCAGGTACTGTTTTCTCTCAGTTGGCAAGCTGCTCACACAATCGCAGTGTTGTACAGCTTGTTTCATCACCTTTGCGAAGTTGCCGCTCTCTCCGGCTCCCGGAGACGAAGAAGCTGCTTCTTCGCGCAAAGACGATTCTGCCGCTCACAGTGCTCTGCGGTGTGCGACTTCTGCCGAAAGACGCCCGGGAGCGCTGCTTAGCTCTGCAGAGCACCGTACCTTCGTCTTTAGCCTCTCTTCTCGTCTACATCTTAGCAAAAAGCTTTTCCACTCTGTCTGGCAAGGAGAAACTGTGCCAGTATAGAAAACATCTCCCATCGTGTTCTAGAGGCTGCACGGAGGTCTGCCGAGTGTTTTGCAAGAAGAGAAAGAAAGTTGTCCAAAACAGCTTGCAATCGAATGTTCATGTGAATAGAAAAGGCAGGAGAGTGGTCAGGTACTGTTTTCTCTCCGTTGGCAAGCTGCGCACACAATCGCAGTGTTGTACAGCTTGTTTCATCGCCTTTGCCAAGTTGCCGCTCTCTCCGGCTCCCGGAGACGAAGAAGCTGCTTCTTCGCGCAAAGACGATTCTGCCGCTCACAGTGCTCTGCGGTGTGCGCCTTCTGCCGAAAGAGGTCCGGGAGCGGTGCTTTGCTCTGCAGAGCACCGTACCTTCCTCTTTAGCCTCTCTTCTCGTCTACATCTTAGCAAAAAGCTTTTCCACTCTGTCTGGCAAGGAGAAACTGTACCAGCACAAAAAACATCTCCCATCGTGTTCTAGAGGCTGCACGGAGGTCTGCCGACTGTTTTGCAAGAAGAGAACTAAAGTTGTCCAAAACAGCTTGCAATCCAATGTTCATGTGAATAGAAAAGGCAGGAGAGTGGTCAGGTACTGTTTTCTCTCACTTGGCACGCTGCGCACACAATCGCAGTGTTGTACAGCTTGTTTCATCACCTTTGCCAAGTTGCCGCTCTCTCCGGCTCCCGGAGACGAAGAAGCTGCTTCTTCGCGCAAAGACGATTCTGCCGCTCACAGTGCTCTGCGGTGTGCGCCTTCTGCCGAAAGAGGCCCGGGAGCTGTGCTTAGCTCTGCAGATCACCGTACCTTCGTCTTTAGCCTCTCTTCTCGTCTACATCTTAGCAAAAAGCTTTTCCACTCTGTCTGGCAAGGAGAAACTGTGCCAGCACAGAAAACATCTCCCATCGTGTTCTAGAGGCTGCACGGAGGTCTGCCGAGTGTTTTGCAAGAAGAGAAAGAAAGTTGTCCAAAACAGCTTGCAATCCAATGTTCATGTGAATAGAAAAGGCAGGAGAGTGGTCAGGTACTGTTTTCTCTCACTTGGCAAGCTGCGCACACAATCGCAGTGTTGTACAGCTTGTTTCATCACCTTTGCGAAGTTGCCGCTCTCTCCGGCTCCCGGAGACGAAGAAGCTGCTTCTTCGCGCAAAGACGATTCTGCAGCTCACAGTGCTCTGCAGTGTGTGTCTTCTGCCGAAAGAGTCCCGGGAGCTGTGCTTAGCTCTGCAGAGCACCCTACCTGCTTCTTTAGCCTCTCTTCTCGTCTACATCTTAGCAAAAAGCTTTTCCACTCTGTCTGGCAAGGAGAAACTGTGCCAGTATAGAAAACATCTCCCATCGTGTTCTAGAGGCTGCACGGAGGTCTGCCGAGTGTTTTGCAAGAAGAGAACTAAAGTTGTCCAAAACAGCATGCCATCGAATGTTCATGTGAATAGAAAAGGCAGGAGAGTGGTCAGGTACTGTTTTCTCTCCGTTGGCAAGCTGCGCACACAATCGCAGTGTTGTACAGCTTGTTTCATCACCTTTGCCAAGTTGCCGCTCTCTCCGGCTCCCGGAGACGAAGAAGCTGCTTCTTCGCGCAAAGACGATTCTGCCGCTCACAGTGCTCTGAGGTGTGCGCCTTCTGCCGAAAGACGCCCGGGAGCGGTGCTTAGCTCTGCAGAGCACCGTACCTTCGTCTTTAGCCTCTCTTCTCGTCTACATCTTAGCAAAAAGCTTTTCCACTCTGTCTGGCAAGGAGAAACTGTGCCAGCACAGAAAACATCTCCCATCGTGTTCTAGAGGCTGCACGGAGGTCTGCCGAGTGTTTTGCAAGAAGAGAAAGAAAGTTGTCCAAAACAGCTTGCAATCGAATGTTCATGTGAATAGAAAAGGCAGGAGAGTGGTCAGGTACTGTTTTCTCTCCGTTGGCAAGCTGCGCACACAATCGCAGTGTTGTACAGCTTGTTTCATCACCTTTGCCAAGTTGCCGCTCCCTCCGGCTGCAGGCGACGAAGAGCTGCTTCTTCGCGCAAAGACGATTCTGCCGCTCACAGAGCTCTACGGTGTGCGCCTTCTGCCGAAAGAGATCCGGGAGCGGTGCTTAGCTCTGCAGAGCACCGTACCTTCGTCTTTAGCCTCTCTTCTCCTCTACATCTTAGTAAAAAGCTTTTCCACTCTGTCTGGCAAGGAGAAACTGTGCCAGCACAAAAACCATCCCCCATCGTGTTCTAGAGGCTGCACGCAGGTGTGCCGAGTGTTTTGCAAGAAGAGAAAGAAAGTTGTCCAAAACAGCTTGCAATCGAATGTTCATGTGAATAGAAAAGGCAGGAGAGTGGTCAGGTACTGTTTTCTCTCAGTTGTCATGCTGCGCACACAATCGCAGTGTTGTACAGCTTGTTTCATCACCTTTGCGAAGTTGCCGCTCTCTCCGGCTCCCGGAGACGAAGAAGCTGCTTCTTCGCGCAAAGACGATTCTGCCGCTCACAGTGCTCTGAGGTGTGCGCCTTCTGCCGAAAGAGATACGGGAGCGGTGCTTAGCTCTGCAGAGCACCGTACCTTCGTCTTTAGTCTCTCTTCTCGTCTACATCTTAGCAAAAAGCTTTTCCACTCTGTCTGGCAAGGAGAAACTGTGCCAGCACAAAAAACATCTCCCATCGTGTTCTAGAGGCTGCACGGAGGTGTGCCGAGTGTTTTGCAAGAAGAGAAAGAAAGTTGTCCAAAACAGCTTGCAATCGAATGTTCATGTGAATAGAAAAGACAGGAGAGTGGTCAGGTACTGTTTTCTCTCAGTTGGCAAGCTGCGCACACAATCGCAGTGTTGTACAGCTTGTTTCATCACCTTTGCGAAGTTGCCGCTCTCTCCGGCTCCCGGAGACGAAGAAGCTGCTTCTTCGCGCAAAGACGATTCTGCCGCTCACAGTGCTCTGCGGTGTGCGCCTCCTGCCGAAAGACGCCTGGGAGCGGTGCTTAGCTCTGCAGAGCACCGTACCTTCGTCTTTAGCCTCTCTTCTCGTCTACATCTTAGCAAAAAGCTTTTCCACTCTGTCTGGCAAGGAGAAACTGTGCCAGCACAGAAAACATCTCCCATCGTGTTCTAGAGGCTGCACGGAGGTCTGCCGAGTGTTTTGCAAGAAGAGAAAGAAAGTTGTCCAAAACAGCTTGCAATCGAATGTTCATGTGAATAGAAAAGGCAGGAGAGTGGTCAGGTACTGTTTTCTCTCACTTGGCAAGCTGCGCACACAATCGCAGTGTTGTACAGCTTGTTTCATCACCTTTGCCAAGTTGCCGCTCTCTCCGGCTCCCGGAGACGAAGAAGCTGCTTCTTCGCGCAAAGACGATTCTGCCGCTCACAGTGCTCTGCGGTGTGCGCCTTCTGCCGAAAGAGATCCGGGAGCGGTGCTTAGCTCTGCAGAGCACCGTACCTTCGTCTTTAGCCTCTCTTCTCGTCTACATCTTAGCAAAAAGCTTTTCCACTCTGTCTGGCAAGGAGAAACTGTGCCAGCACAAAAAACATCTCCCATCGTGTTCTAGAGGCTGCACGGAGGTCTGCCGAGTGTTTTGCAAGAAGAGAAAGAAAGTTGTCCAAAACAGCTTGCAATCGAATGTTCATGTGAATAGAAAAGGCAGGAGAGTGGTCAGGTACTGTTTTCTCTCAGTTGGCAAGCTGCGCACACAATCGCAGTGTTGTACAGCTTGTTTCATCACCTTTGCCAAGCTGCCGCTCTCTCCGGCTCCCGGAGACGAAGAAGCTGCTTCTTCGCGCAAAGACGATTCTGCCGCTCACAGTGCTCTGCGGTGTGCGCCTTCTGCCGAAAGAGATCCGGGAGCGGTGCTTAGCTCTGCAGAGCACCGTACCTTCGTCTTTAGCCTCTCTTCTCATCTACATCTTACCAAAAAGCTTTTCCACTCTGTCTGGCAAGGAGAAACTGTGCCAGCATAGAAAACATCTCCCATCGTGTTCTAGAGGCTGCACGGAGGTCTGCCGAGTGTTTTGCAAGAAGAGAAAGAAAGTTGTCCAAAACAGCTTGCAATCGAATGTTCATGTGAATAGAAAAGACAGGAGAGTGGTCAGGTACTGTTTTCTCTCCGTTGGCAAGCTGCGCACACAATCGCAGTGTTGTACAGCTTGTTTCATCACCTTTGCCAAGTTGCCGCTCTCTCCGGCTCCCGGAGACGAAGAAGCTGCTTCTTCGCGCAAAGACGATTCTGCCGCTCACAGTGCTCTGCGGTGTGCGCCTTCTGCCGAAAGACGCCCGGGAGCGGTGCTTAGCTCTGCAGAGCACCGTACCTTCGTCTTCAGCCTCTCTTCTCATCTACATCTTAGCAAAAAGCTTTTCCACTCTGTCTGGCAAAGAGAAACTTTGCCAGCACAAAAAACATCCCCCATCGTGTTCTAGAGGCTGCACGGAGGTCTGCCGAGTGTTTTGCAAGAAGAGAAAGAAAGTTGTCCAAAACAGCTTGCAATCCAATGTTCATGTGAATAGAAAAGGCAGGAGAGTGGTCAGGTACTGTTTTCTCTCAGTTGGCAAGCTGCGCACACAATCGCAGTGTTGTACAGCTTGTTTCATCACCTTTGCGAAGTTGCCGCTCTCTCCGGCTCCCGGAGACGAAGAAGCTGCTTCTTCGCGCAAAGACGATTCTGCCGCTCACAGTGCTCTGCGGTGTGCGCCTCCTGCCGAAAGACGCCTGGGAGCGGTGCTTAGCTCTGCAGAGCACCGTACCTTCGTCTTTAGCCTCTCTTCTCGTCTACATCTTAGCAAAAAGCTTTTCCACTCTGTCTGGCAAGGAGAAACTGTGCCAGCACAGAAAACATCTCCCATCGTGTTCTAGAGGCTGCACGGAGTTCTGCCGAGTGTTTTGCAAGAAGAGAAAGAAAGTTGTCCAAAACAGCTTGCAATCGAATGTTCATGTGAATAGAAAAGACAGGAGAGTGGTCAGGTACTGTTTTCTCTCCGTTGGCAAGCTGCGCACACAATCGCAGTGTTGTACAGCTTGTTTCATCGCCTTTGCGAAGCTGCCGCTCTCTCCGGCTCCCGGAGACGAAGAAGCTGCTTCTTCGCGCAAAGACGATTCTGCCGCTCACAGTGCTCTGCGGTGTGCGCCTTCTGCCGAAAGAGGTCCGGGAGCGGTGCTTAGCTCTGCAGAGCACCGTACCTTCGTCTTTAGCCTCTCTTCTCGTCTACATCTTAGCAAAAATCTTTTCCACTCTGTCTGGCAAGGAGAAACTGTGCCAGCTCAAAAAACATCTCCCATCGTGTTCTAGAGGCTGCACGGAGGTCTGCCGAGTGTTTTGCAAGAAGAGAAAGAAAGTTGTCCAAAACAGCTTGCAATCGAATGTTCATGTGAATAGAAAAGGCAGGAGAGTGGTCAGGTACTGTTTTCTCTCAGTTGGCAAGCTGCGCACACAATCGTAGTGTTGTACAGCTTGTTTCATCACCTTTGCCAAGTTGCCGCTCTCTCCAGCTCCCGGAGACGAAGAAGCTGCTTCTTCGCGCAAAGACGATTCTGCCGCTCACAGTGCTCTGCGGTGTGCGCCTTCTGCCGAAAGAGGTCCGGGAGCTGTGCTTAGCTCTGCAGAGCACCCTACCTGCTTCTTTAGCCTCTCTTCTCGTCTACATCTTAGCAAAAAGCTTTTCCACTCTGTCTGGCAAGGAGAAACTGTACCAGCACAAAAAACATCTCCCATCGTGTTCTAGAGGCTGCACGGAGGTCTGCCGAGTGTTTTGCAAGAAGAGAAAGAAAGTTGTCCAAAATAGCTTGCAATCCAATGTTCATGTGAATAGAAAAGGCAGGAGAGTGGTCAGGTACTGTTTTCTCTCACTTGGCAAGCTGCGCACACAATCGCAGTGTTGTACAGCTTGTTTCATCACCTTTGCCAAGTTGCCGCTCTCTCCGGCTCCCGGAGACGAAGAAGCTGCTTCTTCGCGCAAAGACGATTCTGCCGCTCACAGTGCTCTGAGGTGTGCGCCTTCTGCCGAAAGACGCCCGGGAGCGGTGCTTAGCTCTGCAGAGCACCGTACCTTCGTCTTTAGCCTCTCTTCTCGTCTACATCTTAGCAAAAAGCTTTTCCACTCTGTCTGGCAAGGAGAAACTGTGCCAGCACAAAAAAACATCTCCCATCGTGTTCTAGAGGCTGCACGGAGGTCTGCCGAGTGTTTTGCAAGAAGAGAAAGAAAGTTGTCCAAAACAGCTTGCAATCGAATGTTCATGTGAATAGAAAAGGCAGGAGAGTGGTCAGGTACTGTTTTCTCTCCGTTGGCAAGCTGCGCACACAATCTCAGTGTTGTACAGCTTTTTTCATCGCCTTTGCGAAGCTGCCGCTCTCTCCGGCTCCCGGAGACGAAGAAGCTGCTTCTTCGCGCAAAGACGATTCTGCCGCTCACAGTGCTCTGCGGTGTGCGCCTTCTGCCGAAAGAGATCCGGGAGCGGTGCTTAGCTCTGCAGAGCACCGTACCTTCGTCTTTAGCCTCTCTTCTCGTCTACATCCTAGCAAAAAGCTTTTCCACTCTGTCTGGCAAGGAGAAACTGTGCCAGCACAAAAAACATCTCCCATCGTGTTCTAGAGGCTGCACGGAGGTCTGCCGAGTGTTTTGCAAGAAGAGAAAGAAAGTTGTCCAAAACAGCCTGCAATCGAATGTTCATGTGAATAGAAAAGGCAGGAGAGTGGTCAGGTACTGTTTTCTCTCCGTTGGCAAGCTGCGCACACAATCGCAGTGTTGTACAGCTTGTTTCATCACCTTTGCCAAGTTGCCGCTCTCTCCGGCTCCAGGCGACGAAGAAGCTGCTTCTTCGCGCAAAGACGATTCTGCCGCTCACAGAGCTCTACGGTGTGCGCCTTCTGCAGAAAGAGATCCGGGAGCGGTGCTTAGCTCTGCAGAGCACCGTACCTTCGTCTTTAGCCTCTCTTCTCGTCTACATCTTAGTGAAATGCTTTTCCACTCTGTCTGGCAAGGAGAAACTTTGCCAGCACAAAAAACATCTCCCATCGTGTTCTAGAGGCTGCACGGAGGTCTGCCGACTGTTTTGCAAGAAGAGAAAGAAAGTTGTCCAAAACAGCTTGCAATCCAATGTTCATGTGAATAGAAAAGGCAGGAGAGTGGTCAGGTACTGTTTTCTCTCACTTGGCAAGCTGCGCACACAATCGCAGTGTTGTACAGCTTGTTTCATCGCCTTTGCGAAGCTGCCGCTCTCTCCGGCTCCCGGAGACGAAGAAGCTGCTTCTTCGCGCAAAGACGATTCTGCCGCTCACAGTGCTCTGCGGTGTGCGCCTTCTGCCGAAAGAGATCCGGGAGCGGTGCTTAGCTCTGCAGAGCACCGTACCTTCGTCTTTAGCCTCTCTTCTCGTCTACATCCTAGCAAAAAGCTTTTCCACTCTGTCTGGCAAGGAGAAACTGTGCCAGCACAAAAAACATCTCCCATCGTGTTCTAGAGGCTGCACGGAGGTCTGCCGAGTGTTTTGCAAGAAGAGAAAGAAAGTTGTCCAAAACAGCTTGCAATCGAATGTTCATGTGAATAGAAAAGGCAGGAGAGTGGTCAGGTACTGTTTTCTCTCCGTTGGCAAGCTGCGCACACAATCTCAGTGTTGTACAGCTTGTTTCATCGCCTTTGCGAAGCTGCCGCTCTCTCCGGCTCCCGGAGACGAAGAAGCTGCTTCTTCGCGCAAAGACGATTCTGCCGCTCACAGTGCTCTGCGGTGTGCGCCTTCTGCCGAAAGAGATCCGGGAGCGGTGCTTAGCTCTGCAGAGCACCGTACCTTCGTCTTTAGCCTCTCTTCTCGTCTACATCTTAGCAAAAAGCTTTTCCACTCTGTCTGGCAAGGAGAAACTGTGCCATCACAAAAAACATCTCCCATCGTGTTCTAGAGGCTGCACGGAGGTCTGCCGAGTGTTTTGCAAGAAGAGAAAGAAAGTTGTCCAAAACAGCTTGCAATCCAATGTTCATGTGAATAGAAAAGGCAGGAGAGTGGTCAGGTACTGTTTTCTCTCCGTTGGCAAGCTGCGCACACAATCGCAGTGTTGTACAGCTTGTTTCATCACCTTTGCGAAGTTGCCGCTCTCTCCGGCTCCCGGAGACGAAGAAGCTGCTTCTTCGCGCAAAGACGATTCTGCCGCTCACAGTGCTCTGAGGTGTGCGCCTTCTGCCGAAAGACGCCCGGGAGCGGTGCTTAGCTCTGCAGAGCACCGTACCTTCGTCTTTAGCCTCTCTTCTCGTCTACATCTTAGCAAAAAGCTTTTCCACTCTGTCTGGCAAGGAGAAACTGTGCCAGCACAGAAAACATCTCCCATCGTGTTCTAGAGGCTGCACGGAGGTCTGCCGAGTGTTTTGCAAGAAGAGAAAGAAAGTTGTCCAAAACAGCTTGCAATCCAATGTTCATGTGAATAGAAAAGGCAGGAGAGTGGTCAGGTACTGTTTTCTCTCAGTTGGCAAGCTGCGCACACAATCGCAGTGTTGTACAGCTTGTTTCATCACCTTTGCGAAGTTGCCGCTCCCTCCGGCTCCAGGCGACGAAGAGCTGCTTCTTCGCGCAAAGACGATTCTGCCGCTCACAGAGCTCTACGGTGTGCGCCTTCTGCCGAAAGAGATCCGGGAGCGGTGCTTAGCTCTGCAGAGCACCGTACCTTCGTCTTTAGCCTCTCTTCTCGTCTACATCTTAGCAAAAAGCTTTTCCACTCTGTCTGGCAAGGAGAAACTGTGCCAGCACAGAAAACATCTCCCATCGTGTTCTAGAGGCTGCACGGAGGTCTGCCGAGTGTTTTGCAAGAAGAGAAAGAAAGTTGTCCAAAACAGCTTGCAATCGAATGTTCATGTGAATAGAAAAGGCAGGAGAGTGTTCAGGTACTGTTTTCTCTCCGTTGGCAAGCTGCGCACACAATCGCAGTGTTGTACAGCTTGTTTCATCACCTTTGCCAAGTTGCCGCTCTCTCCGGCTCCCGGAGACGAAGAAGCTGCTTCTTCGCGCAAAGACGATTCTGCCGCTCACAGTGCTCTGCGGTGTGCGCCTTCTGCCGAAAGAGGCCCGGGAGCGGTGCTTAGCTCTGCAGAGCACCGTACCTTCGTCTTTAGCCTCTCTTCTCGTCTACATCTTAGCAAAAAGCTTTTCCACTCTGTCTGGCAAGGAGAAACTGTGCCAGCACAGAAAACATCTCCCATCGTGTTCTAGAGGCTGCACGGAGGTCTGCCGAGTGTTTTGCAAGAAGAGAAAGAAAGTTGTCCAAAACAGCTTGCAATCCAATGTTCATGTGAATAGAAAAGGCAGGAGAGTGGTCAGGTACTGTTTTCTCTCCGTTGGCAAGCTGCGCACACAATCGCAGTGTTGTACAGCTTGTTTCATCGCCTTTGCCAAGTTGCCGCTCTCTCCGGCTCCCGGAGACGAAGAAGCTGCTTCTTCGCGCAAAGACGATTCTGCCGCTCACAGTGCTCTGCGGTGTGCGCCTTCTGCCGAAAGAGGTCCGGGAGCTGTGCTTAGCTCTGCAGAGCACCGTACCTTCGTCTTTAGCCTCTCTTCTCGTCTACATCTTAGCAAAAAGCTTTTCCACTCTGTCTGGCAAGGAGAAACTGTGCCAGCACAAAAAACATCTCCCATCGTGTTCTAGAGGCTGCACGGAGGTCTGCCGACTGTTTTGCAAGAAGAGAAAGAAAGTTGTCCAAAACAGCTTGCAATCCAATGTTCATGTGAATAGAAAAGGCAGGAGAGTGGTCAGGTACTGTTTTCTCTCCGTTGGCAAGCTGCGCACACAATCGCAGTGTTGTACAGCTTGTTTCATCACCTTTGCCAAGTTGCCGCTCTCTCCGGCTCCCGGAGACGAAGAAGCTGCTTCTTCGCGCAAAGACGATTCTGCCGCTCACAGTGCTCTGAGGTGTGCGCCTTCTGCCGAAAGACGCCCGGGAGCGGTGCTTAGCTCTGCAGAGCACCGTACCTTCGTCTTTAGCCTCTCTTCTCGTCTACATCTTAGCAAAAAGCTTTTCCACTCTGTCTGGCAAGGAGAAACTGTGCCAGCACAGAAAACATCTCCCATCGTGTTCTAGAGGCTGCACGGAGGTCTGCCGAGTGTTTTGCAAGAAGAGAAAGAAAGTTGTCCAAAACAGCTTGCAATCGAATGTTCATGTGAATAGAAAAGGCAGGAGAGTGGTCAGGTACTGTTTTCTCTCAGTTGGCAAGCTGCGCACACAATCGCAGTGTTGTACAGCTTGTTTCATCACCTTTGCCAAGTTGCCGCTCTCTCCGGCTCCCGGAGACGAAGAAGCTGCTTCTTCGCGCAAAGACGATTCTGCCGCTCACAGTGCTCTGCGGTGTGCGCCTTCTGCCGAAAGAGGCCCGGGAGCTGTGCTTAGCTCTGCAGATCACCGTACCTTCGTCTTTAGCCTCTCTTCTCGTCTACATCTTAGCAAAAAGCTTTTCCACTCTGTCTGGCAAGGAGAAACTGTGCCAGCACAGAAAACATCTCCCATCGTGTTCTAGAGGCTGCACGGAGGTCTGCCGAGTGTTTTGCAAGAAGAGAAAGAAAGTTGTCCAAAACAGCTTGCAATCGAATGTTCATGTGAATAGAAAAGACAGGAGAGTGGTCAGGTACTGTTTTCTCTCACTTGGCAAGCTGCGCACACAATCGCAGTGTTGTACAGCTTGTTTCATCGCCTTTGCGAAGCTGCCGCTCTCTCCGGCTCCCGGAGACGAAGAAGCTGCTTCTTCGCGCAAAGACGATTCTGCCGCTCACAGTGCTCTGCGGTGTGCGCCTTCTGCCGAAAGAGATCCGGTAGCGGTGCTTAGCTCTGCAGAGCACCGTACCTTCGTCTTTAGCCTCTCTTCTCGTCTACATCCTAGCAAAAAGCTTTTCCACTCTGTCTGGCAAGGAGAAACTGTGCCAGCACAAAAAACATCTCCCATCGTGTTCTAGAGGCTGCACGGAGGTCTGCCGAGTGTTTTGCAAGAAGAGAAAGAAAGTTGTCCAAAACAGCTTGCAATAGAATGTTCATGTGAATAGAAAGGGCAGGAGAGTGGTCAGGTACTGTTTTCTCTCAGTTGGCAAGCTGCGCACACAATCGCAGTGTTGTACAGCTTGTTTCATCACCTTTGCCAAGTTGCCGCTCTCTCCGGCTCCCGGAGACGAAGAAGCTGCTTCTTCGCGCAAAGACGATTCTGCCGCTCACAGTGCTCTGCGGTGTGCGCCTTCTGCCGAAAGAGATCCGGGAGCGGTGCTTAGCTCTGCAGAGCACCGTACCTTCGTCTTTAGCCTCTCTTCTCGTCTACATCTTAGCAAAAAGCTTTTCCACTCTGTCTGGCAAGGAGAAACTGTGCCAGCACAAAAAACATCTCCCATCGTGTTCTAGAGGCTGCACGGAGGTCTGCCGAGTGTTTTGCAAGAAGAGAAAGAAAGTTGTCCAAAACAGCTTGCAATCGAATGTTCATGTGAATAGAAAAGGCAGGAGAGTGGTCAGGTACTGTTTTCTCTCAGTTGGCAAGCTGCGCACACAATCGCAGTGTTGTACAGCTTGTTTCATCACCTTTGCCAAGCTGCCGCTCTCTCCGGCTCCCGGAGACGAAGAAGCTGCTTCTTCGCGCAAAGACGATTCTGCCGCTCACAGTGCTCTGCTGTGTGCGCCTCCTGCCGAAAGACGCCTGGGAGCGGTTCTTAGCTCTGCAGAGCACCGTACTTTCGTCTTTAGCCTCTCTTCTCGTCTACATCTTACCAAAAAGCTTTTCCACTCTGTCTGGCAAGGAGAAACTGTGCCAGCATAGAAAACATCTCCCATCGTGTTCTAGAGGCTGCACGGAGGTCTGCCGAGTGTTTTGCAAGAAGAGAAAGAAAGTTGTCCAAAACAGCTTGCAATCGAATGTTCATGTGAATAGAAAAGGCAGGAGAGTGGTCAGGTACTGTTTTCTCTCCGTTGGCAAGCTGCGCACACAATCGCAGTGTTGTACAGCTTGTTTCATCACCTTTGCGAAGCTGCCGCTCTCTCCGGCTCCCGGAGACGAAGAAGCTGCTTCTTCGCGCAAAGACGATTCTGCCGCTCATAGTGCTCTGCGGTGTGCGCCTTCTGCCGAAAGAGGTCCGGGAGCGGTGCTTAGCTCTGCAGAGCACCGTACCTTCGTCTTTAGCCTCTCTTCTCGTCTACATCTTAGCAAAAAGCTTTTCCACTCTGTCTGGCAAGGAGAAACTGTGCCAGCTCAAAAAACATCTCCCATCGTGTTCTAGAGGCTGCACGGAGGTCTGCCGAGTGTTTTGCAAGAAGAGAAAGAAAGTTGTCCAAAACAGCTTGCAATCGAATGTTCATGTGAATAGAAAAGGCAGGAGAGTGGTCAGGTACTGTTTTCTCTCAGTTGGCAAGCTGCGCACACAATCGCAGTGTTGTACAGCTTGTTTCATCACCTTTGCCAAGTTGCCGCTCTCTCCGGCTCCCGGAGACGAAGAAGCTGCTTCTTCGCGCAAAGACGATTCTGCCGCTCACAGAGCTCTACGGTGTGCGCCTTCTGCCGAAAGAGATCCGGGAGCGGTGCTTAGCTCTGCAGAGCACCGTACCTTCGTCTTTAGCCTCTCTTCTCGTCTACATCTTAGTAAAAAGCTTTTCCACTCTGTCTGGCAAGGAGAAACTGTGCCAGCACAGAAAACATCCCCCATCGTGTTCTAGAGGCTGCACGGAGGTCTGCCGAGTGTTTTGCAAGAAGAGAAAGAAAGTTGTCCAAAACAGCTTGCAATCGAATGTTCATGTGAATAGAAAAGGCAGGAGAGTGGTCAGGTACTGTTTTCTCTCCGTTGGCAAGCTGCACACACAATCACAGTGTTGTACAGCTTGTTTCATCGCCTTTGCGAAGCTGCCGCTCTCTCCGGCTCCCGGAGACGAAGAAGCTGCTTCTTCGCGCAAAGACGATTCTGCCGCTCACAGTGCTCTGCGGTGTGCGCCTTCTGCCGAAAGAGATCCGGGAGCGGTGCTTAGCTCTGCAGAGCACCGTACCTTGGTCGTTAGTCTCTCTTCTCGTCTACATTTTAGCAAAAAGCTTTTCCACTCTGTCTGGCAAGGAGAAACTGTGCCAGCACAAAAAACATCTCCCATCGTGTTCTAGAGGCTGCACGGAGGTCTGCCGAGTGTTTTGCAAGAAGAGAAATAAAGTTGTCCAAAACAGCTTGCAATCCAATGTTCATGTGAATAGAAAAGGCAGGAGAGTGGTCAGGTACTGTTTTCTCTCCGTTGGCAAGCTGCGCACACAATCGCAGTGTTGTACAGCTTGTTTCATCACCTTTGCGAAGTTGCCGCTCTCTCCGGCTCCCGGAGACGAAGAAGCTGCTTCTTCGCGCAAAGACGATTCTGCCGCTCACAGTGCTCTCCAGTGTGTGTCTTCTGCCGAAAGACGCCCGGGAGCGGTGCTTAGCTCTGCAGAGCACCCTACCTGCTTCTTTAGCCTCTCTTCTCGTCTACATCTTAGCAAAAAGCTTTTCCACTCTGTCTGGCAAGGAGAAACTGTGCCAGCACAGAAAACATCTCCCATCGTGTTCTAGAGGCTGCACAGAGGTCTGCCGAGTGTTTTGCAAGAAGAGAAAGAAAGTTGTCCAAAACAGCTTGCAATCGAATGTTCATGTGAATAGAAAAGACAGGAGAGTGGTCAGGTACTGTTTTCTCTCAGTTGTCATGCTGCGCACACAATCGCAGTGTTGTACAGCTTGTTTCATCACCTTTGCGAAGTTGCCGCTCTCTCCGGCTCCCGGAGACGAAGAAGCTGCTTCTTCGCGCAAAGACGATTCTGCCGCTCACAGTGCTCTGAGGTGTGCGCCTTCTGCCGAAAGAGATACGGGAGCGGTGCTTAGCTCTGCAGAGCACCGTACCTTCGTCTTTAGTCTCTCTTCTCGTCTACATCTTAGCAAAAAGCTTTTCCACCCTGTCTGGCAAGGAGAAACTGTGCCAGCACAAAAAACATCTCCCATCGTGTTCTAGAGGCTGCACGGAGGTGTGCCGAGTGTTTTGCAAGAAGAGAAAGAAAGTTGTCCAAAACAGCTTGCAATCGAATGTTCATGTGAATAGAAAAGACAGGAGAGTGGTCAGGTACTGTTTTCTCTCAGTTGGCAAGCTGCGCACACAATCGCAGTGTTGTACAGCTTGTTTCATCACCTTTGCGAAGTTGCCGCTCTCTCCGGCTCCCGGAGACGAAGAAGCTGCTTCTTCGCGCAAAGACGATTCTGCCGCTCACAGTGCTCTGCTGTGTGCGCCTCCTGCCGAAAGACGCCTGGGAGCGGTTCTTAGCTCTGCAGAGCACCGTACCTTCGTCTTTAGCCTCTCTTCTCGTCTACATCTTAGCAAAAAGCTTTTCCACTCTGTCTGGCAAGGAGAAACTGTGCCATCACAGAAAACATCTCCCATCGTGTTCCAGAGGCTGCACGGAGGTCTGCCGAGTGTTTTGCAAGAAGAGAAAGAAAGTTGTCCAAAACAGCTTGCAATCGAATGTTCATGTGAATAGAAAAGACAGGAGAGTGGTCAGGTACTGTTTTCTCTCACTTGGCAAGCTGCGCACACAATCGCAGTGTTGTACAGCTTGTTTCATCGCCTTTGCGAAGCTGCCGCTCTCTCCGGCTCCCGGAGACGAAGAAGCTGCTTCTTCGCGCAAAGACGATTCTGCCGCTCACAGTGCTCTGCGGTGTGCGCCTTCTGCCGAAAGAGATCCGGGAGCGGTGCTTAGCTCTGCAGAGCACCGTACCTTCGTCTTTAGCCTCTCTTCTCGTCTACATCTTAGCAAAAAGCTTTTCCACTCTGTCTGGCAAGGAGAAACTGTGCCAGCACAAAAAACATCTCCCATCGTGTTCTAGAGGCTGCACGGAGGTCTGCCGAGTGTTTTGCAAGAAGAGAAAGAAAGTTGTCCAAAACAGCTTGCAATCCAATGTTCATGTGAATAGAAAAGGCAGGAGAGTGGTCAGGTACTGTTTTCTCTCAGTTGGCAAGCTGCGCACACAATCGCAGTGTTGTACAGCTTGTTTCATCACCTTTGCCAAGCTGCCGCTCTCTCCGGCTCCCGGAGACGAAGAAGCTGCTTCTTCGCGCAAAGACGATTCTGCCGCTCACAGTGCTCTGCTGTGTGCGCCTCCTGCCGAAAGACGCCTGGGAGCGGTTCTTAGCTCTGCAGAGCACCGTACCTTCGTCTTTAGCCTCTCTTCTCGTCTACATCTTACCAAAAAGCTTTTCCACTCTGTCTGGCAAGGAGAAACTGTGCCAGCATAGAAAACATCTCCCATCGTGTTCTAGAGGCTGCACGGAGTTCTGCCGAGTGTTTTGCAAGAAGAGAAAGAAAGTTGTCCAAAACAGCTTGCAATCGAATGTTCATGTGAATAGAAAAGACAGGAGAGTGGTCAGGTACTGTTTTCTCTCCGTTGGCAAGCTGCGCACACAATCGCAGTGTTGTACAGCTTGTTTCATCACCTTTGCCAAGTTGCCGCTCTCTCCGGCTCCCGGAGACGAAGAAGCTGCTTCTTCGCGCAAAGACGATTCTGCCGCTCACAGTGCTCTGCGGTGTGCGCCTTCTGCCGAAAGACGCCCGGGAGCGGTGCTTAGCTCTGCAGAGCACCCTACCTGCTTCTTTAGCCTCTCTTCTCGTCTACATCTTAGCAAAAAGCTTTTCCACTCTGTCTGGCAAGGAGAAACTGTGCCAGCACAGAAAACATCTCCCATCGTGTTCTAGAGGCTGCACAGAGGTCTGCCGAGTGTTTTGCAAGAAGAGAAAGAAAGTTGTCCAAAACAGCTTGCAATCGAATGTTCATGTGAATAGAAAAGACAGGAGAGTGGTCAGGTACTGTTTTCTCTCCGTTGGCAAGCTGCGCACACAATCGCAGTGTTGTACAGCTTGTTTCATCACCTTTGCGAAGCTGCCGCTCTCTCCGGCTCCCGGAGACGAAGAAGCTGCTTCTTCGCGCAAAGACGATTCTGCCGCTCACAGTGCTCTGCGTTGTGCGCCTTCTGCCGAAAGAGGTCCGGGAGCGGTGCTTAGCTCTGCAGAGCACCGTACCTTCGTCTTTAGCCTCTCTTCTCGTCTACATCTTAGCAAAAAGCTTTTCCACTCTGTCTGGCAAGGAGAAACTGTGCCAGCACAAAAAACATCTCCCATTGTGTTCTAGAGGCTGCACGGAGGTCTGCCGAGTGTTTTGCAAGAAGAGAAAGAAAGTTGTCCAAAACAGCTTGCAATCGAATGTTCATGTGAATAGAAAAGGCAGGAGAGTGGTCAGGTACTGTTTTCTCTCACTTGGCAAGCTGCGCACACAATCGCAGTGTTGTACAGCTTGTTTCATCGCCTTTGCGAAGCTGCCGCTCTCTCCGGCTCCCGGAGACGAAGAAGCTGCTTCTTCGCGCAAAGACGATTCTGCCGCTCACAGTGCTCTGCGGTGTGCGCCTTCTGCCGAAAGACGCCCGGGAGCGGTGCTTAGCTCTGCAGAGCACCGTACCTTCGTCTTTAGCCTCTCTTCTCGTCTACATCTTAGCAAAAAGCTTTTCCACTCTGTCTGGCAAGGAGAAACTGTGCCAGCACAAAAAACATCTCCCATCGTGTTCTAGAGGCTGCACGGAGGTCTGCCGAGTGTTTTGCAAGAAGAGAAAGAAAGTTGTCCAAAACAGCTTGCAATCGAATGTTCATGTGA
This sequence comes from Melozone crissalis, assembly GCF_028551555.1. Lineage (NCBI taxonomy): Eukaryota > Metazoa > Chordata > Aves > Passeriformes > Passerellidae > Melozone > Melozone crissalis. Next base: position 513,926 of record NW_026536007.1, read on the forward strand.
ATAGAAAAGGCAGGAGAGTGGTCAGGTACTGTTTTCTCTCAGTTGGCAAGCTGCGCACACAATCGCAGTGTTGTACAGCTTGTTTCATCACCTTTGCCAAGCTGCCGCTCTCTCCGGCTCCCGGAGACGAAGAAGCTGCTTCTTCGCGCAAAGACGATTCTGCCGCTCACAGTGCTCTGCTGTGTGCGCCTCCTGCCGAAAGACGCCTGGGAGCGGTTCTTAGCTCTGCAGAGCACCGTACCTTCGTCTTTAGCCTCTCTTCTCGTCTACATCTTACCAAAAAGCTTTTCCACTCTGTCTGGCAAGGAGAAACTGTGCCAGCATAGAAAACATCTCCCATCGTGTTCTAGAGGCTGCACGGAGGTCTGCCGAGTGTTTTGCAAGAAGAGAAAGAAAGTTGTCCAAAACAGCTTGCAATCGAATGTTCACGTGAATAGAAAAGACAGGAGAGTGGTCAGGTACTGTTTTCTCTCCGTTGGCAAGCTGCGCACACAATCGCAGTGTTGTACAGCTTGTTTCATCACCTTTGCCAAGTTGCCGCTCTCTCCGGCTCCCGGAGACGAAGAAGCTGCTTCTTCGCGCAAAGACGATTCTGCCGCTCACAGTGCTCTGCGGTGTGCGCCTTCTGCCGAAAGACGCCCGGGAGCGGTGCTTAGCTCTGCAGAGCACCGTACCTTCGTCTTCAGCCTCTCTTCTCATCTACATCTTAGCAAAAAGCTTTTCCACTCTGTCTGGCAAAGAGAAACTTTGCCAGCACAAAAAACATCTCCCATCGTGTTCTAGAGGCTGCACGGAGGTCTGCCGAGTGTTTTGCAAGAAGAGAAAGAAAGTTGTCCAAAACAGCTTGCAATCGAATGTTCATGTGAATAGAAAAGGCAGGAGAGTGGTCAGGTACTGTTTTCTCTCAGTTGGCAAGCTGCGCACACAATCGCAGTGTTGTACAGCTTGTTTCATCACCTTTGCGAAGTTGCCGCTCTCTCCGGCTCCCGGAGACGAAGAAGCTGCTTCTTCGCGCAAAGACGATTCTGCCGCTCACAGTGCTCTGCGGTGTGCGCCTTCTGCCGAAAGAGGTCCGGGAGCGGTGCTTAGCTCTGCAGAGCACCGTACCTTCGTCTTTAGCCTCTCTTCTCGTCTACATCTTAGCAAAAAGCTTTTCCACTCTGTCTGGCAAGGAGAAACTGTGCCAGCTCAAAAAACATCTCCCATCGTGTTCTAGAGGCTGCACGGAGGTCTGCCGAGTGTTTTGCAAGAAGAGAAAGAAAGTTGTCCAAAACAGCTTGCAATCGAATGTTCATGTGAATAGAAAAGGCAGGAGAGTGGTCAGGTACTGTTTTCTCTCAGTTGGCAAGCTGCGCACACAATCGCAGTGTTGTACAGCTTGTTTCATCACCTTTGCGAAGTTGCCGCTCTCTCCGGCTCCCGGAGACGAAGAAGCTGCTTCTTCGCGCAAAGACGATTCTGCCGCTCACAGTGCTCTGCGGTGTGCGCCTTCTGCCGAAAGAGCCCCGGGAGCTGTGCTTAGCTCTGCAGATCACCGTACCTTCGTCTTTAGCCTCTCTTCTCGTCTACATCTTAGCAAAAAGCTTTTCCACTCTGTCTGTCAAGGAGAAACTGTGCCAGCACAAAAAACATCTCCCATCGTGTTCTAGAGGCTGCACGGAGGTCTGCCGAGTGTTTTGCAAGAAGAGAAAGAAAGTTGTCCAAAACAGCTTGCAATCGAATGTTCATGTGAATAGAAAAGACAGGAGAGTGGTCAGGTACTGTTTTCTCTCAGTTGGCAAGCTGCGCACACAATCGCAGTGTTGTACAGCTTGTTTCATCACCTTTGCGAAGTTGCCGCTCTCTCCGGCTCCCGGAGACGAAGAAGCTGCTTCTTCGCGCAAAGACGATTCTGCCGCTCACAGTGCTCTGCTGTGTGCGCCTCCTGCCGAAAGACGCCTGGGAGCGGTTCTTAGCTCTGCAGAGCACCGTACCTTCGTCTTTAGCCTCTCTTCTCGTCTACATCTTAGCAAAAAGCTTTTCCACTCTGTCTGGCAAGGAGAAACTGTGCCAGCACAGAAAACATCTCCCATCGTGTTCCAGAGGCTGCACGGAGGTCTGCCGAGTGTTTTGCAAGAAGAGAAAGAAAGTTGTCCAAAACAGCTTGCAATCGAATGTTCATGTGAATAGAAAAGACAGGAGAGTGGTCAGGTACTGTTTTCTCTCACTTGGCAAGCTGCGCACACAAACGCAGTGTTGTACAGCTTGTTTCATCGCCTTTGCGAAGCTGCCGCTCTCTCCGGCTCCCGGAGACGAAGAAGCTGCTTCTTCGCGCAAAGACGATTCTGCCGCTCACAGTGCTCTGCGGTGTGCGCCTTCTGCCGAAAGAGATCCGGGAGCGGTGCTTAGCTCTGCAGAGCACCGTACCTTCGTCTTTAGCCTCTCTTCTCGTCTACATCTTAGCAAAAAGCTTTTCCACTCTGTCTGGCAAGGAGAAACTGTGCCAGCACAAAAAACATCTCCCATCGTGTTCTAGAGGCTGCACGGAGGTCTGCCGAGTGTTTTGCAAGAAGAGAAAGAAAGTTGTCCAAAATAGCTTGCAATCCAATGTTCATGTGAATAGAAAAGGCAGGAGAGTGGTCAGGTACTGTTTTCTCTCACTTGGCAAGCTGCGCACACAATCGCAGTGTTGTACAGCTTGTTTCATCACCTTTGCCAAGTTGCCGCTCTCTCCGGCTCCCGGAGACGAAGAAGCTGCTTCTTCGCGCAAAGACGATTCTGCCGCTCACAGTGCTCTGCGGTGTGCGCCTTCTGCCGAAAGAGATCCGGGAGCGGTGCTTAGCTCTGCAGAGCACCGTACCTTCGTCTTTAGCCTCTCTTCTCGTCTACATCTTAGCAAAAAGCTTTTCCACTCTGTCTGGCAAGGAGAAACTGTGCCAGCACAAAAAACATCTCCCATCGTGTTCTAGAGGCTGCACGGAGGTCTGCCGAGTGTTTTGCAAGAAGAGAAAGAAAGTTGTCCAAAACAGCTTGCAATCGAATGTTCATGTGAATAGAAAAGGCAGGAGAGTGGTCAGGTACTGTTTTCTCTCAGTTGGCAAGCTGCGCACACAATCGCAGTGTTGTACAGCTTGTTTCATCACCTTTGCCAAGCTGCCGCTCTCTCCGGCTCCCGGAGACGAAGAAGCTGCTTCTTCGCGCAAAGACGATTCTGCCGCTCACAGTGCTCTGCTGTGTGCGCCTCCTGCCGAAAGACGCCTGGGAGCGGTTCTTAGCTCTGCAGAGCACCGTACCTTCGTCTTTAGCCTCTCTTCTCGTCTACATCTTACCAAAAAGCTTTTCCACTCTGTCTGGCAAGGAGAAACTGTGCCAGCATAGAAAACATCTCCCATCGTGTTCTAGAGGCTGCACGGAGTTCTGCCGAGTGTTTTGCAAGAAGAGAAAGAAAGTTGTCCAAAACAGCTTGCAATCGAATGTTCATGTGAATAGAAAAGACAGGAGAGTGGTCAGGTACTGTTTTCTCTCCGTTGGCAAGCTGCGCACACAATCGCAGTGTTGTACAGCTTGTTTCATCACCTTTGCCAAGTTGCCGCTCTCTCCGGCTCCCGGAGACGAAGAAGCTGCTTCTTCGCGCAAAGACGATTCTGCCGCTCACAGTGCTCTGCGGTGTGCGCCTTCTGCCGAAAGACGCCCGGGAGCGGTGCTTAGCTCTGCAGAGCACCCTACCTGCTTCTTTAGCCTCTCTTCTCGTCTACATCTTAGCAAAAAGCTTTTCCACTCTGTCTGGCAAGGAGAAACTGTGCCAGCACAGAAAACATCTCCCATCGTGTTCTAGAGGCTGCACAGAGGTCTGCCGAGTGTTTTGCAAGAAGAGAAAGAAAGTTGTCCAAAACAGCTTGCAATCGAATGTTCATGTGAATAGAAAAGGCAGGAGAGTGGTCAGGTACTGTTTTCTCTCCGTTGGCAAGCTGCGCACACAATCGCAGTGTTGTACAGCTTGTTTCATCACCTTTGCGAAGCTGCCGCTCTCTCCGGCTCCCGGAGACGAAGAAGCTGCTTCTTCGCGCAAAGACGATTCTGCCGCTCACAGTGCTCTGCGTTGTGCGCCTTCTGCCGAAAGAGGTCCGGGAGCGGTGCTTAGCTCTGCAGAGCACCGTACCTTCGTCTTTAGCCTCTCTTCTCGTCTACATCCTAGCAAAAAGCTTTTCCACTCTGTCTGGCAAGGAGAAACTGTGCCAGCACAAAAAACATCTCCCATCGTGTTCTAGAGGCTGCACGCAGGTCTGCCGAGTGTTTTGCAAGAAGAGAAAGAAAGTTGTCCAAAACAGCTTGCAATCGAATGTTCATGTGAATAGAAAAGGCAGGAGAGTGGTCAGGTACTGTTTTCTCTCACTTGGCAAGCTGCGCACACAATCGCAGTGTTGTACAGCTTGTTTCATCGCCTTTGCCAAGTTGCCGCTCTCTCCGGCTCCCGGAGACGAAGAAGCTGCTTCTTCGCGCAAAGACGATTCTGCCGCTCACAGTGCTCTGCGGTGTGCGCCTTCTGCCGAAAGAGATCCGGGAGCGGTGCTTAGCTCTGCAGAGCACCGTACCTTCGTCTTTAGCCTCTCTTCTCGTCTACATCTTAGCAAAAAGCTTTTCCACTCTGTCTGGCAAGGAGAAACTGTGCCAGCACAAAAAACATCTCCCATCGTGTTCTAGAGGCTGCACGGAGGTCTGCCGAGTGTTTTGCAAGAAGAGAAAGAAAGTTGTCCAAAACAGCTTGCAATCGAATGTTCATGTGAATAGAAAAGGCAGGAGAGTGGTCAGGTACTGTTTTCTCTCAGTTGGCAAGCTGCGCACACAATCGCAGTGTTGTACAGCTTGTTTCATCACCTTTGCCAAGCTGCCGCTCTCTCCGGCTCCCGGAGACGAAGAAGCTGCTTCTTCGCGCAAAGACGATTCTGCCGCTCACAGTGCTCTGCTGTGTGCGCCTCCTGCCGAAAGACGCCTGGGAGCGGTTCTTAGCTCTGCAGAGCACCGTACCTTCGTCTTTAGCCTCTCTTCTCGTCTACATCTTACCAAAAAGCTTTTCCACTCTGTCTGGCAAGGAGAAACTGTGCCAGCATAGAAAACATCTCCCATCGTGTTCTAGAGGCTGCACGGAGGTCTGCCGAGTGTTTTGCAAGAAGAGAAAGAAAGTTGTCCAAAACAGCTTGCAATCGAATGTTCACGTGAATAGAAAAGGCAGGAGAGTGGTCAGGTACTGTTTTCTCTCCGTTGGCAAGCTGCGCACACAATCGCAGTGTTGTACAGCTTGTTTCATCACCTTTGCCAAGTTGCCGCTCTCTCCGGCTCCCGGAGACGAAGAAGCTGCTTCTTCGCGCAAAGACGATTCTGCCGCTCACAGTGCTCTGCGGTGTGCGCCTTCTGCCGAAAGACGCCCGGGAGCGGTGCTTAGCTCTGCAGAGCACCGTACCTTCGTCTTCAGCCTCTCTTCTCATCTACATCTTAGCAAAAAGCTTTTCCACTCTGTCTGGCAAAGAGAAACTTTGCCAGCACAAAAAACATCTCCCATCGTGTTCTAGAGGCTGCACGGAGGTCTGCCGAGTGTTTTGCAAGAAGAGAAAGAAAGTTGTCCAAAACAGCTTGCAATCGAATGTTCATGTGAATAGAAAAGGCAGGAGAGTGGTCAGGTACTGTTTTCTCTCAGTTGGCAAGCTGCGCACACAATCGCAGTGTTGTACAGCTTGTTTCATCACCTTTGCGAAGTTGCCGCTCTCTCCGGCTCCCGGAGACGAAGAAGCTGCTTCTTCGCGCAAAGACGATTCTGCCGCTCACAGTGCTCTGCGGTGTGCGCCTTCTGCCGAAAGAGGTCCGGGAGAGGTGCTTAGCTCTGCAGAGCACCGTACCTTCGTCTTTAGCCTCTCTTCTCGTCTACATCTTAGCAAAAAGCTTTTCCACTCTGTCTGGCAAGGAGAAACTGTGCCAGCTCAAAAAACATCTCCCATCGTGTTCTAGAGGCTGCACGGAGGTCTGCCGAGTGTTTTGCAAGAAGAGAAAGAAAGTTGTCCAAAACAGCTTGCAATCGAATGTTCATGTGAATAGAAAAGGCAGGAGAGTGGTCAGGTACTGTTTTCTCTCAGTTGGCAAGCTGCGCACACAATCGCAGTGTTGTACAGCTTGTTTCATCACCTTTGCGAAGTTGCCGCTCTCTCCGGCTCCCGGAGACGAAGAAGCTGCTTCTTCGCGCAAAGACGATTCTGCCGCTCACAGTGCTCTGCGGTGTGCGCCTTCTGCCGAAAGAGCCCCGGGAGCTGTGCTTAGCTCTGCAGATCACCGTACCTTCGTCTTTAGCCTCTCTTCTCGTCTACATCTTAGCAAAAAGCTTTTCCACTCTGTCTGTCAAGGAGAAACTGTGCCAGCACAAAAAACATCTCCCATCGTGTTCTAGAGGCTGCACGGAGGTCTGCCGAGTGTTTTGCAAGAAGAGAAAGAAAGTTGTCCAAAACAGCTTGCAATCGAATGTTCATGTGAATAGAAAAGACAGGAGAGTGGTCAGGTACTGTTTTCTCTCAGTTGGCAAGCTGCGCACACAATCGCAGTGTTGTACAGCTTGTTTCATCACCTTTGCGAAGTTGCCGCTCTCTCCGGCTCCCGGAGACGAAGAAGCTGCTTCTTCGCGCAAAGACGATTCTGCCGCTCACAGTGCTCTGCAGTGTGTGTCTTCTGCCGAAAGAGTCCCGGGAGCTGTGCTTAGCTCTGCAGAGCACCCTACCTGCTTCTTTAGCCTCTCTTCTCGTCTACATCTTAGCAAAAAGCTTTTCCACTCTGTCTGGCAAGGAGAAACTGTGCCAGCATAGAAAACATCTCCCATCGTGTTCTAGAGGCTGCACGGAGGTCTGCCGAGTGTTTTGCAAGAAGAGAAAGAAAGTTGTCCAAAACAGCTTGCAATCCAATGTTCATGTGAATAGAAAAGGCAGGAGAGTGGTCAGGTACTGTTTTCTCTCCGTTGGCAAGCTGCGCACACAATCGCAGTGTTGTACAGCTTGTTTCATCACCTTTGCCAAGTTGCCGCTCTCTCCGGCTCCCGGAGACGAAGAAGCTGCTTCTTCGCGCAAAGACGATTCTGCCGCTCACAGTGCTCTGCGGTGTGCGCCTCCTGCCAAAAGACGCCTGGGAGCGGTGCTTAGCTGTGCAGAGCACCGTACCTTCGTCTTTAGCCTCTCTTCTCGTCTACATCTTAGCAAAAAGCTTTTCCACTCTGTCTGGCAAGGAGAAACTGTGCCAGCACAGAAAACATCTCCCATCGTGTTCTAGAGGCTGCACGGAGGTCTGCCGAGTGTTTTGCAAGAAGAGAAAGAAAGTTGTCCAAAACAGCTTGCAATCGAATGTTCATGTGAATAGAAAAGACAGGAGAGTGGTCAGGTACTGTTTTCTCTCCGTTGGCAAGCTGCGCACACAATCGCAGTGTTGTACAGCTTGTTTCATCGCCTTTGCGAAGCTGCCGCTCTCTCCGGCTCCCGGAGACGAAGAAGCTGCTTCTTCGCGCAAAGACGATTCTGCCGCTCACAGTGCTCTGCGGTGTGCGCCTTCTGCCGAAAGAGATCCGGGAGCGGTGCTTAGCTCTGCAGAGCACCGTACCTTCGTCTTTAGCCTCTCTTCTCGTCTACATCTTAGCAAAAAGCTTTTCCACTCTGTCTGGCAAGGAGAAACTGTGCCAGCACAGAAAACATCTCCCATCGTGTTCTAGAGGCTGCACGGAGGTCTGCCGAGTGTTTTGCAAGAAGAGAAAGAAAGTTGCCCAAACTAGCTTGCAATCGAATGTTCATGTGAATAGAAAAGGCAGGAGAGTGGTCAGGTACTGTTTTCTCTCAGTTGGCAAGCTGCGCACACAATCGCAGTGTTGTACAGCTTGTTTCATCACCTTTGCCAAGTTGCCGCTCTCTCCGGCTCCCGGAGACGAAGAAGCTGCTTCTTCGCGCAAAGACGATTCTGCCGCTCACAGTGCTCTGAGGTGTGCGCCTTCTGCCGAAAGAGATCCGGGAGCGGTGTTTAGCTCTGCAGATCACCGTACCTTCGTCTTTAGCCTCTCTTCTCGTCTACATGTTAGCAAAAAGCTTTTCCACTCTGTCTGGCAAGGAGAAACTGTGCCAGCACAAAAAACATCTCCCATCGTGTTCTAGAGGCTGCACGGAGGTCTGCCGAGTGTTTTGCAAGAAGAGAAAGAAAGTTGTCCAAAACAGCTTGCAATAGAATGTTCATGTGAATAGAAAGGGCAGGAGAGTGGTCAGGTACTGTTTTCTCTCAGTTGGCAAGCTGCGCACACAATCGCAGTGTTGTACAGCTTGTTTCATCACCTTTGCGAAGTTGCCGCTCTCTCTGGCTCCCGAAGACGAAGAAGCTGCTTCTTCGCGCAAAGACGATTCTGCAGCTCACAGTGCTCTGCAGTGTGTGTCTTCTGCCGAAAGAGTCCCGGGAGCTGTGCTTAGCTCTGCAGAGCACGCTACCTGCTTCTTTAGCCTCTCTTCTCGTCTACATCTTAGCAAAAAGCTTTTCCACTCTGTCTGGCAAGGAGAAACTGTGCCAGCATAGAAAACATCTCCCATCGTGTTCTAGAGGCTGCACGGAGGTCTGCCGAGTGTTTTGCAAGAAGAGAAAGAAAGTTGTCCAAAACAGCTTGCAATCCAATGTTCATGTGAATAGAAAAGGCAGGAGAGTGGTCAGGTACTGTTTTCTCTCAGTTGGCAAGCTGCGCACACAATCGCAGTGTTGTACAGCTTGTTTCATCACCTTTGCCAAGTTGCCGCTCTCTCCGGCTCCCGGAGACGAAGAAGCTGCTTCTTCGCGCAAAGACGATTCTGCCGCTCACAGTGCTCTGCGGTGTGCGCCTCCTGCCGAAAGACGCCTGGGAGCGGTGCTTAGCTGTGCAGAGCACCGTACCTTCGTCTTTAGCCTCTCTTCTCGTCTACATCTTAGCAAAAAGCTTTTCCACTCTGTCTGGCAAGGAGAAACTGTGCCAGCACAGAAAACATCTCCCATCGTGTTCTAGAGGCTGCACGGAGGTCTGCCGAGTGTTTTGCAAGAAGAGAAAGAAAGTTGTCCAAAACAGCTTGCAATCGAATGTTCATGTGAATAGAAAAGACAGGAGAGTGGTCAGGTACTGTTTTCTCTCCGTTGGCAAGCTGCGCACACAATCGCAGTGTGGTACAGCTTGTTTCATCGCCTTTGCGAAGCTGCCGCTCTCTCCGGCTCCCGGAGACGAAGAAGCTGCTTCTTCGCGCAAAGACGATTCTGCCGCTCACAGTGCTCTGCGGTGTGCGCCTTCTGCCGAAAGAGATCCGGGAGCGGTGCTTAGCTCTGCAGAGCACCGTACCTTCGTCTTTAGCCTCTCTTCTCGTCTACATCTTAGCAAAAAGCTTTTCCACTCTGTCTGGCAAGGAGAAACTTTGCCAGCACAGAAAACATCTCCCATCGTGTTCTAGAGGCTGCACGGAGGTCTGCCGAGTGTTTTGCAAGAAGAGAAAGAAAGTTGTCCAAAACAGCTTGCAATCCAATGTTCATGTGAATAGAAAAGGCAGGAGAGTGGTCAGGTACTGTTTTCTCTCAGTTGGCAAGCTGCGCACACAATCGCAGTGTTGTACAGCTTGTTTCATCACCTTTGCGAAGTTGCCGCTCCCTCCGGCTCCAGGCGACGAAGAAGCTGCTTCTTCGCGCAAAGACGATTCTGCCGCTCACAGAGCTCTACGGTGTGCGCCTTCTGCCGAAAGAGATCCGGGAGCGGTGCTTAGCTCTGCAGAGCACCGTACCTTCGTCTTTAGCCTCTCTTCTCGTCTACATCTTAGTAAAAAGCTTTTCCAATCTGTCTGGCAAGGAGAAACTGTGCCAGCACAGAAAACATCCCCCATCGTGTTCTAGAGGCTGCACGGAGGTCTGCCGAGTGTTTTGCAAGAAGAGAAAGAAAGTTGTCCAAAACAGCTTGCAATCGAATGTTCATGTGAATAGAAAAGGCAGGAGAGTGGTCAGGTACTGTTTTCTCTCCGTTGGCAAGCTGCACACACAATCACAGTGTTGTACAGCTTGTTTCATCGCCTTTGCGAAGCTGCCGCTCTCTCCGGCTCCCGGAGACGAAGAAGCTGCTTCTTCGCGCAAAGACGATTCTGCCGCTCACAGTGCTCTGAGGTGTGCGCCTTCTGCCGAAAGAGATCCGGGAGCGGTGCTTAGCTCTGCAGAGCACCGTACCTTGGTCGTTAGTCTCTCTTCTCGTCTACATTTTAGCAAAAAGCTTTTCCACTCTGTCTGGCAAGGAGAAACTGTGCCAGCACAAAAAACATCTCCCATCGTGTTCTAGAGGCTGCACGGAGTTCTGCCGAGTGTTTTGCAAGAAGAGAAAGAAAGTTGTCCAAAACAGCTTGCAATCCAATGTTCATGTGAATAGAAAAGGCAGGAGAGTGGTCAGGTACTGTTTTCTCTCCGTTGGCAAGCTGCGCACACAATCGCAGTGTTGTACAGCTTGTTTCATCACCTTTGCGAAGTTGCCGCTCTCTCCGGCTCCCGGAGACGAAGAAGCTGCTTCTTCGCGCAAAGACGATTCTGCCGCTCACAGTGCTCTGCAGTGTGTGTCTTCTGCCGAAAGACGCCCGGGAGCGGTGCTTAGCTCTGCAGAGCACCCTACCTGCTTCTTTAGCCTCTCTTCTCGTCTACATCTTAGCAAAAAGCTTTTCCACTCTGTCTGGCAAGGAGAAACTGTGCCAGCACAGAAAACATCTCCCATCGTGTTCTAGAGGCTGCACAGAGGTCTGCCTAGTGTTTTGCAAGAAGAGAAAGAAAGTTGTCCAAAACAGCTTGCAATCGAATGTTCATGTGAATAGAAAAGACAGGAGAGTGGTCAGGTACTGTTTTCTCTCCGTTGGCAAGCTGCGCACACAATCGCAGTGTTGTACAGCTTGTTTCATCACCTTTGCGAAGCTGCCGCTCTCTCCGGCTCCCGGAGACGAAGAAGCTGCTTCTTCGCGCAAAGACGATTCTGCCGCTCACAGTGCTCTGCGTTGTGCGCCTTCTGCCGAAAGAGGTCCGGGAGCGGTGCTTAGCTCTGCAGAGCACCGTACCTTCGTCTTTAGCCTCTCTTCTCGTCTACATATTAGCAAAAAGCTTTTCCACTCTGTCTGGCAAGGAGAAACTGTGCCAGCACAAAAAACATCTCCCATTGTGTTCTAGAGGCTGCACGGAGGTCTGCCGAGTGTTTTGCAAGAAGAGAAAGAAAGTTGTCCAAAACAGCTTGCAATCGAATGTTCATGTGAATAGAAAAGGCAGGAGAGTGGTCAGGTACTGTTTTCTCTCAGTTGGCAAGCTGCGCACACAATCGCTGTGTTGTACAGCTTGTTTCATCACCTTTGCGAAGTTGCCGCTCTCTCCGGCTCCCGGAGACGAAGAAGCTGCTTCTTCGCGCAAAGACGATTCTGCCGCTCACAGTGCTCTGCGGTGTGCGCCTCCTGCCGAAAGACGCCCGGGAGCGGTGCTTGGCTCTGCAGAGCACCGTACCTTCGTCTTTAGCCTCTCTTCTCATCTACATCTTAGCAAAAAGCTTTTCCACTCTGTCTGGCAAGGAGAAACTGTGCCAGCACAAAAAACATCTCCCATCGTGTTCTAGAGGCTGCACGGAGGTCTGCCGAGTGTTTTGCAAGAAGAGAAAGAAAGTTGTCCAAAACAGCTTGCAATAGAATGTTCATGTGAATAGAAAAGGCAGGAGAGTGGTCAGGTACTGTTTTCTCTCAGTTGGCAAGCTGCGCACACAATCGCAGTGTTGTACAGCTTGTTTCATCGCCTTTGCGAAGCTGCCGCTCTCTCCGGCTCCCGGAGACGAAGAAGCTGCTTCTTCGCGCAAAGACGATTCTGCCGCTCACAGTGCTCTGCAGTGTGTGTCTTCTGCCGAAAGACGCCCGGGAGCGGTGCTTAGCTCTGCAGAGCACCCTACCTGCTTCTTTAGCCTCTCTTCTCGTCTACATCTTAGCAAAAAGCTTTTCCACTCTGTCTGGCAAGGAGAAACTGTGCCAACACAGAAAACATCTCCCATCGTGTTCTAGAGGCTGCACAGAGGTCTGCCGAGTGTTTTGCAAGAAGAGAAAGAAAGTTGTCCAAAACAGCTTGCAATCGAATGTTCATGTGAATAGAAAAGACAGGAGAGTGGTCAGGTACTGTTTTCTCTCCGTTGGCAAGCTGCGCACACAATCGCAGTGTGGTACAGCTTGTTTCATCACCTTTGCGAAGCTGCCGCTCTCTCCGGCTCCCGGAGACGAAGAAGCTGCTTCTTCGCGCAAAGACGATTCTGCCGCTCACAGTGCTCTGCGGTGTGCGCCTTCTGCCGAAAGAGGTCCGGGAGCGGTGCTTAGCTCTGCAGAGCACCGTACCTTCGTCTTTAGCCTCTCTTCTCGTCTACATCTTAGCAAAAAGCTTTTCCACTCTGTCTGGCAAGGAGAAACTGTGCCAGCACAAAAAACATCTCCCATTGTGTTCTAGAGGCTGCACGGAGGTCTGCCGAGTGTTTTGCAAGAAGAGAAAGAAAGTTGTCCAAAACAGCTTGCAATCGAATGTTCATGTGAATAGAAAAGGCAGGAGAGTGGTCAGGTACTGTTTTCTCTCAGTTGGCAAGCTGCGCACACAATCGCAGTGTTGTACAGCTTGTTTCATCACCTTTGCGAAGTTGCCGCTCTCTCCGGCTCCCGGAGACGAAGAAGCTGCTTCTTCGCGCAAAGACGATTCTGCCGCTCACAGTGCTCTGCGGTGTGCGCCTCCTGCCGAAAGACGCCCGGGAGCGGTGCTTGGCTCTGCAGAGCACCGTACCTTCGTCTTTAGCCTCTCTTCTCATCTACATCTTAGCAAAAAGCTTTTCCACTCTGTCTGGCAAGGAGAAACTGTGCCAGCACAAAAAACATCTCCCATCGTGTTCTAGAGGCTGCACGGAGGTCTGCCGAGTGTTTTGCAAGAAGAGAAAGAAAGTTGTCCAAAACAGCTTGCAATCGAATGTTCATGTGAATAGAAAAGGCAGGAGAGTGGTCAGGTACTGTTTTCTCTCACTTGGCAAGCTGCGCACAAAATCGCTGTGTTGTACAGCTTGTTTCATCACCTTTGCGAAGTTGCCGCTCTCTCCGGCTCCCGGAGACGAAGAAGCTGCTTCTTCGCGCAAAGACGATTCTGCCGCTCACAGTGCTCTGCGGTGTGCGCCTCCTGCCGAAAGACGCCCGGGAGCGGTGCTTGGCTCTGCAGAGCACCGTACCTTCGTCTTCAGCCTCTCTTCTCATCTACATCTTAGCAAAAAGCTTTTCCACTCTGTCTGGCAAGGAGAAACTGTGCCAGCACAAAAAACATCTCCCATCGTGTTCTAGAGGCTGCACAGAGGTCTGCCGAGTGTTTTGCAAGAAGAGAAAGAAAGTTGTCCAAAACAGCTTGCAATCGAATGTTCATGTGAATAGAAAAGGCAGTAGAGTGGTCAGGTACTGTTTTCTCTCACTTGGCAAGCTGCGCACACAATCGCAGTGTTGTACAGCTTGTTTCATCACCTTTGCGAAGTTGCCGCTCTCTCCGGCTCCCGGAGACGAAGAAGCTGCTTCTTCGCGCAAAGACGATTCTGCCGCTCACAGTGCTCTGCAGTGTGTGTCCTCTGCCGAAAGAGGCCCGGGAGCTGTGCTTAGCTCTGCAGAGCACCCTACCTGCTTCTTTAGCCTCTCTTCTCGTCTACATCTTAGCAAAAAGCTTTTCCACTCTGTCTGTCAAGAAGAAACTGTGCCAGCACAGAAAACATCTCCCATCATGTTCTAGAGGCTGCACGGAGGTCTGCCGAGTGTTTTGCAAGAAGAGAAAGAAAGTTGTCCAAAACAGCTTGCAATCGAATGTTCATGTGAATAGAAAAGGCAGGAGAGTGGTCAGGTACTGTTTTCTCTCCGTTGGCAAGCTGCACACACAATCACAGTGTTGTACAGCTTGTTTCATCGCCTTTGCGAAGCTGCCGCTCTCTCCGGCTCCCGGAGACGAAGAAGCTGCTTCTTCGCGCAAAGACGATTCTGCCGCTCACAGTGCTCTGCAGTGTGTGTCTTCTGCCGAAAGAGGCCCGGGAGCGGTGCTTAGCTCTGCAGAGCACCCTACCTGCTTCTTTAGCCTCTCTTCTCGTCTACATCTTAGCAAAAAGCTTTTCCACTCTGTCTGGCAAGGAGAAACTGTGCCAGCACAAAAAACATCTCCCATCGTGTTCTAGAGGCTGCACGGAGGTCTGCCGAGTGTTTTGCAAGAAGAGAAAGAAAGTTGTCCAAAACAGCTTGCAATCGAATGTTCAAGTGAATAGAAAAGACAGGAGAGTGGTCAGGTACTGTTTTCTCTCAGTTGGCAAGCTGCGCACACAGTCGCAGTGTTGTACAGCTTGTTTCATCACCTTTGCCAAGTTGCCGCTCTCCCCGGCTCCCGGAGACGAAGAAGCTGCTTCTTCGCGCAAAGACGATTCTGCCGCTCACAGTGCTCTGCGGTGTGCGCCTTCTGCCGAAAGAGGTCCGGGAGCTGTGCTTAGCTCTGCAGAGCACCGTACCTTCGTCTTTAGCCTCTCTTCTCGTCTACATCTTAGCAAAAAGCTTTTCCACTCTGTCTGGCAAGGAGAAACTGTGCCAGTATAGAAAACATCTCCCATCGTGTTCTAGAGGCTGCACGGAGGTCTGCCGAGTGTTTTGCAAGAAGAGAAAGAAAGTTGTCCAAAACAGCTTGCAATAGAATGTTCATGTGAATAGAAAAGGCAGGAGAGTGGTCAGGTACTGTTTTCTCTCAGTTGGCAAGCTGCGCACACAATCGCAGTGTTGTACAGCTTGTTTCATCGCCTTTGCGAAGCTGCCGCTCTCTCCGGCTCCCGGAGACGAAGAAGCTGCTTCTTCGCGCAAAGACGATTCTGCCGCTCACAGTGCTCTGCGGTGTGCGCCTCCGGCCTAAAGACGCCCGGGAGCGGTACTTAGCTCTGCAGAGCACCGTACCTTCGTCTTCAGCCTCTCTTCTCATCTACATCTTAGCAAAAAGCTTTTCCACTCTGTCTGGCAAAGAGAAACTTTGCCAGCACAAAAAACATCTCCCATCGTGTTCTAGAGGCTGCACGGAGGTCTGCCGAGTGTTTTGCAAGAAGAGAAAGAAAGTTGTCCAAAACAGCTTGCAATCGAATGTTCATGTGAATAGAAAAGGCAGGAGAGTGGTCAGGTACTGTTTTCTCTCAGTTGGCAAGCTGCGCACACAATCGCAGTGTTGTACAGCTTGTTTCATCGCCTTTGCGAAGCTGCCGCTCTCTCCGGCTCCCGGAGACGAAGAAGCTGCTTCTTCGCGCAAAGACGATTCTGCCGCTCACAGTGCTCTGAGGTGTGCGCCTTCTGCCGAAAGAGATCCGGGAGCGGTGCTTAGCTCTGCAGAGCACCGTACCTTGGTCGTTAGCCTCTCTTCTCGTCTACATGTTAGCAAAAAGCTTTTCCACTCTGTCTGGCAAGGAGAAACTGTGCCAGCACAGAAAACATCTCCCATCGTGTTCTAGAGGCTGCACGCAGGTCTGCCGAGTGTTTTGCAAGAAGAGAAAGAAAGTTGTCCAAAACAGCTTGCAATCGAATGTTCATGTGAATAGAAAAGGCAGGAGAGTGGTCAGGTACTGTTTTCTCTCAGTTGGCAAGCTGCGCACACAATCGCAGTGTTGTACAGCTTGTTTCATCGCCTTTGCGAAGCTGCCGCTCTCTCCGGCTCCCGGAGACGAAGAAGCTGCTTCTTCGCGCAAAGACGATTCTGCCGCTCACAGTGCTCTGCGGTGTGCGCCTCCGGCCTAAAGACGCCCGGGAGCGGTGCTTAGCTCTGCAGAGCACCCTACCTTCGTCTTCAGCCTCTCTACTCATCTACATCTTAGCAAAAAGCTTTTCCACTCTGTCTGGCAAAGAGAAACTTTGCCAGCACAAAAAACATCTCCCATCGTGTTCTAGAGGCTGCACGGAGGTCTGCCGAGTGTTTTGCAAGAAGAGAAAGAAAGTTGTCCAAAACAGCTTGCAATCGAATGTTCATGTGAATAGAAAAGGCAGGAGAGTGGTCAGGTACTGTTTTCTCTCAGTTGGCAAGCTGCGCACACAATCGCAGTGTTGTACAGCTTGTTTCATCACCTTTGCGAAGCTGCCGCTCTCTCCGGCTCCCGGAGACGAAGAAGCTGCTTCTTCGCGCAAAGACGATTCTGCCGCTCACAGTGCTCTGCAGTGTGCGCCTCCGGCCTAAAGACGCCCGGGAGCGGTGCTTAGCTCTGCAGAGCACCGTACCTTCGTCTTCAGCCTCTCTTCTCATCTACATCTTAGCAAAAAGCTTTTCCACTCTGTCTGGCAAAGAGAAACTTTGCCAGCACAAAAAACATCTCCCATCGTGTTCTAGAGGCTGCACGGAGGTCTGCCGAGTGTTTTGCAAGAAGAGAAAGAAAGTTGTCCAAAACAGCTTGCAATCGAATGTTCATGTGAATAGAAAAGGCAGGAGAGTGGTCAGGTACTGTTTTCTCTCAGTTGGCAAGCTGCGCACACAATCGCAGTGTTGTACAGCTTGTTTCATCGCCTTTGCGAAGCTGCCGCTCTCTCCGGCTCCCGGAGACGAAGAAGCTGCTTCTTCGCGCAAAGACTATTCTGCCGCTCACAGTGCTCTGAGGTGTGCGCCTTCTGCCGAAAGAGATCCGGGAGCGGTGCTTAGCTCTGCAGAGCACCGTACCTTGGTCGTTAGCCTCTCTTCTCGTCTACATCTTAGCAAAAAGCTTTTCCACTCTGTCTGGCAAGGAGAAACTGTGCCAGCACAGAAAACATCTCCCATCGTGTTCTAGAGGCTGCACGCAGGTCTGCCGAGTGTTTTGCAAGAAGAGAAAGAAAGTTGTCCAAAACAGCTTGCAATCGAATGTTCATGTGAATAGAAAAGGCAGGAGAGTGGTCAGGTACTGTTTTCTCTCAGTTGGCAAGCTGCGCACACAATCGCAGTGTTGTACAGCTTGTTTCATCACCTTTGCGAAGTTGCCGCTCTCTCCGGTTCCCGGAGACGAAGAAGCTGCTTCTTCGCGCAAAGACGATTCTGCCGCTCACAGTGCTCTGCGGTGTGCGCCTCCGGCCTAAAGACGCCCGGGAGCGGTGCTTAGCTCTGCAGAGCACCGTACCTTCGTCTTCAGCCTCTCTTCTCATCTACATCTTAGCAAAAAGCTTTTCCACTCTGTCTGGCAAAGAGAAACTTTGCCAGCACAAAAAACATCTCCCATCGTGTTCTAGAGGCTGCACGGAGGTCTGCCGAGTGTTTTGCAAGAAGAGAAAGAAAGTTGTCCAAAACAGCTTGCAATCGAATGTTCATGTGAATAGAAAAGACAGGAGAGTGGTCAGGTACTGTTTTCTCTCAGTTGGCAAGCTGCGCACACAATCGCAGTGTTGTACAGCTTGTTTCATCGCCTTTGCGAAGCTGCCGCTCTCTCCGGCTCCCGGAGACGAAGAAGCTGCTTCTTCGCGCAAAGACGATTCTGCCGCTCACAGTGCTCTGCGGTGTGCGCCTTCTGCCGAAAGAGATCCGGGAGCGGTGCTTAGCTCTGCAGAGCACCGTACCTTCGTCTTCAGCGTCTCTTCTCGTCTACATCCTAGCAAAAAGCTTTTCCACTCTGTCTGGCAAGGAGAAACTGTGCCAGCACAAAAAACATCTCCCATCGTGTTCTAGAGGCTGCACGGAGGTCTGCCGAGTGTTTTGCAAGAAGAGAAAGAAAGTTGTCCAAAACAGCTTGCAATCGAATGTTCATGTGAATAGAAAAGGCAGGAGAGTGGTCAGGTACTGTTTTCTCTCACTTGGCAAGCTGCGCACACAATCGCAGTGTTGTACAGCTTGTTTCATCACCTTTGCGAAGCTGCCGCTCTCTCCGGCTCCCGGAGACGAAGAAGCTGCTTCTTCGCGCAAAGACGATTCTGCCGCTCACAGTGCTCTGCAGTGTGTGTCTTCTACCGAAAGAGGCCCGGGAGCGGTGCTTAGCTCTGCAGAGCACCCTACCTGCTTCTTTAGCCTCTCTTCTCGTCTACATCTTAGCAAAAAGCTTTTCCACTCTGTCTGGCAAGGAGAAACTGTGCCAGCACAGAAAACATCTCCCATCGTGTTCTAGAGGCTGCACGGAGGTCTGCCGAGTGTTTTGCAAGAAGAGAAAGAAAGTTGTCCAAAACAGCTTGCAATCGAATGTTCATGTGAATAGAAAAGGCAGGAGAGTGGTCAGGTACTGTTTTCTCTCAGTTGGCAAGCTGCGCACGCAATCGCAGTGTTGTACAGCTTGTTTCATCACCTTTGCCAAGTTGCCGCTCTCTCCGGCTCCCGGAGACGAAGAAGCTGCTTCTTCGCGCAAAGACGATTCTGCCGCTCACAGTGCTCTGCGGTGTGCGCCTTCTGCCGAAAGAGGTCCGGGAGCGGTGCTTAGCTCTGCAGAGCACCGTACCTTCGTCTTTAGCCTCTCTTCTCGTCTACATCTTAGCAAAAAGCTTTTCCACTCTGTCTGGCAAGGAGAAACTGTGCCAGCACAGAAAACATCTCCCATCGTGTTCTAGAGGCTGCACGGAGGTCTGCCGAGTGTTTTGCAAGAAGAGAAAGAAAGTTGTCCAAAACAGCTTGCAATCGAATGTTCATGTGAATAGAAAAGGCAGGAGAGTGGTCAGGTACTGTTTTCTCTCAGTTGGCAAGCTGCGCACACAATCGCAGTGTTGTACAGCTTGTTTCATCGCCTTTGCGAAGCTGCCGCTCTCTCCGGCCCCCGGAGACGAAGAAGCTGCTTCTTCGCGCAAAGACGATTCTGCCGCTCACAGTGCTCTGAGGTGTGCGCCTCCGGCCGAAAGACGCCCGGGAGCGGTGCTTAGCTCTGCAGAGCACCGTACCTTCGTCTTCAGCCTCTCTTCTCATCTACATCTTAGCAAAAAGCTTTTCCACTCTGTCTGGCAAAGAGAAACTTTGCCAGCACAAAAAACATCTCCCATCGTGTTCTAGAGGCTGCACGGAGGTCTGCCGAGTGTTTTGCAAGAAGAGAAAGAAAGTTGTCCTAAATAGCTTGCAATCGAATGTTCATGTGAATAGAAAAGGCAGGAGAGTGGTCAGGTACTGTTTTCTCTCAGTTGGCAAGCTGCGCACACAATCGCAGTGTTGTACAGCTTGTTTCATCGCCTTTGCGAAGCTGCCGCTCTCTCCGGCTCCCGGAGACGAAGAAGCTGCTTCTTCGCGCAAAGACGATTCTGCCGCTCACAGTGCTCTGCGGTGTGCGCCTCCGGCCTAAAGACGCCCGGGAGCGGTGCTTAGCTCTGCAGAGCACCGTACCTTCGTCTTCAGCCTCTCTTCTCATCTACATCTTAGCAAAAAGCTTTTCCACTCTGTCTGGCAAAGAGAAACTTTGCCAGCACAAAAAACATCTCCCATCGTGTTCTAGAGGCTGCACGGAGGTCTGCCGAGTGTTTTGCAAGAAGAGAAAGAAAGTTGTCCAAAACAGCTTGCAATCGAATGTTCATGTGAATAGAAAAGGCAGGAGAGTGGTCAGGTACTGTTTTCTCTCAGTTGGCAAGCTGCGCACACAATCGCAGTGTTGTACAGCTTGTTTCATCGCCTTTGCGAAGCTGCCGCTCTCTCCGGCTCCCGGAGACGAAGAAGCTGCTTCTTCCCGCAAAGACTATTCTGCCGCTCACAGTGCTCTGAGGTGTGCGCCTTCTGCCGAAAGAGATCCGGGAGCGGTGCTTAGCTCTGCAGAGCACCGTACCTTGGTCGTTAGCCTCTCTTCTCGTCTACATCTTAGCAAAAAGCTTTTCCACTCTGTCTGGCAAGGAGAAACTGTGCCAGCACAGAAAACATCTCCCATCGTGTTCTAGAGGCTGCACGCAGGTCTGCCGAGTGTTTTGCAAGAAGAGAAAGAAAGTTGTCCAAAACAGCTTGCAATCGAATGTTCATGTGAATAGAAAAGGCAGGAGAGTGGTCAGGTACTGTTTTCTCTCAGTTGGCAAGCTGCGCACACAATCGCAGTGTTGTACAGCTTGTTTCATCACCTTTGCGAAGTTGCCGCTCTCTCCGGTTCCCGGAGACGAAGAAGCTGCTTCTTCGCGCAAAGACGATTCTGCCGCTCACAGTGCTCTGCGGTGTGCGCCTCCGGCCTAAAGACGCCCGGGAGCGGTGCTTAGCTCTGCAGAGCACCGTACCTTCGTCTTCAGCCTCTCTTCTCATCTACATCTTAGCAAAAAGCTTTTCCACTCTGTCTGGCAAAGAGAAACTTTGCCAGCACAAAAAACATCTCCCATCGTGTTCTAGAGGCTGCACGGAGGTCTGCCGAGTGTTTTGCAAGAAGAGCAAGAAAGTTGTCCAAAACAGCTTGCAATCGAATGTTCATGTGAATAGAAAAGACAGGAGAGTGGTCAGGTACTGTTTTCTCTCAGTTGGCAAGCTGCGCACACAATCGCAGTGTTGTACAGCTTGTTTCATCGCCTTTGCGAAGCTGCCGCTCTCTCCGGCTCCCGGAGACGAAGAAGCTGCTTCTTCGCGCAAAGACGATTCTGCCGCTCACAGTGCTCTGCGGTGTGCGCCTTCTGCCGAAAGAGATCCGGGAGCGGTGCTTAGCTCTGCAGAGCACCCTACCTGCTTCTTTAGCCTCTCTTCTCGTCTACATCCTAGCAAAAAGCTTTTCCACTCTGTCTGGCAAGGAGAAACTGTGCCAGCACAAAAAACATCTCCCATCGTGTTCTAGAGGCTGCACGGAGGTCTGCCGAGTGTTTTGCAAGAAGAGAAAGAAAGTTGTCCAAAACAGCTTGCAATCGAATGTTCATGTGAATAGAAAAGGCAGGAGAGTGGTCAGGTACTGTTTTCTCTCACTTGGCAAGCTGCGCACACAATCGCAGTGTTGTACAGCTTGTTTCATCACCTTTGCGAAGCTGCCGCTCTCTCCGGCTCCCGGAGACGAAGAAGCTGCTTCTTCGCGCAAAGACGATTCTGCCGCTCACAGTGCTCTGCAGTGTGTGTCTTCTACCGAAAGAGGCCCGGGAGCGGTGCTTAGCTCTGCAGAGCACCCTACCTGCTTCTTTAGCCTCTCTTCTCGTCTACATCTTAGCAAAAAGCTTTTCCACTCTGTCTGGCAAGGAGAAACTGTGCCAGCACAGAAAACATCTCCCATCGTGTTCTAGAGGCTGCACGGAGGTCTGCCGAGTGTTTTGCAAGAAGAGAAAGAAAGTTGTCCAAAACAGCTTGCAATCGAATGTTCATGTGAATAGAAAAGGCAGGAGAGTGGTCAGGTACTGTTTTCTCTCAGTTGGCAAGCTGCGCACGCAATCGCAGTGTTGTACAGCTTGTTTCATCACCTTTGCCAAGTTGCCGCTCTCTCCGGCTCCCGGAGACGAAGAAGCTGCTTCTTCGCGCAAAGACGATTCTGCCGCTCACAGTGCTCTGCGGTGTGCGCCTTCTGCCGAAAGAGGTCCGGGAGCGGTGCTTAGCTCTGCAGAGCACCGTACCTTCGTCTTTAGCCTCTCTTCTCGTCTACATCTTAGCAAAAAGCTTTTCCACTCTGTCTGGCAAGGAGAAACTGTGCCAGCACAGAAAACATCTCCCATCGTGTTCTAGAGGCTGCACGGAGGTCTGCCGAGTGTTTTGCAAGAAGAGAAAGAAAGTTGTCCAAAACAGCTTGCAATCGAATGTTCATGTGAATAGAAAAGGCAGGAGAGTGGTCAGGTACTGTTTTCTCTCAGTTGGCAAGCTGCGCACACAATCGCAGTGTTGTACAGCTTGTTTCATCGCCTTTGCGAAGCTGCCGCTCTCTCCGGCCCCCGGAGACGAAGAAGCTGCTTCTTCGCGCAAAGACGATTCTGCCGCTCACAGTGCTCTGAGGTGTGCGCCTCCGGCCGAAAGACGCCCGGGAGCGGTGCTTAGCTCTGCAGAGCACCGTACCTTCGTCTTCAGCCTCTCTTCTCATCTACATCTTAGCAAAAAGCTTTTCCACTCTGTCTGGCAAAGAGAAACTTTGCCAGCACAAAAAACATCTCCCATCGTGTTCTAGAGGCTGCACGGAGGTCTGCCGAGTGTTTTGCAAGAAGAGAAAGAAAGTTGTCCTAAATAGCTTGCAATCGAATGTTCATGTGAATAGAAAAGGCAGGAGAGTGGTCAGGTACTGTTTTCTCTCAGTTGGCAAGCTGCGCACACAATCGCAGTGTTGTACAGCTTGTTTCATCGCCTTTGCGAAGCTGCCGCTCTCTCCGGCTCCCGGAGACGAAGAAGCTGCTTCTTCGCGCAAAGACGATTCTGCCGCTCACAGTGCTCTGCGGTGTGCGCCTCCGGCCTAAAGACGCCCGGGAGCGGTGCTTAGCTCTGCAGAGCACCGTACCTTCGTCTTCAGCCTCTCTTCTCATCTACATCTTAGCAAAAAGCTTTTCCACTCTGTCTGGCAAAGAGAAACTTTGCCAGCACAAAAAACATCTCCCATCGTGTTCTAGAGGCTGCACGGAGGTCTGCCGAGTGTTTTGCAAGAAGAGAAAGAAAGTTGTCCAAAACAGCTTGCAATCGAATGTTCATGTGAATAGAAAAGGCAGGAGAGTGGTCAGGTACTGTTTTCTCTCAGTTGGCAAGCTGCGCACACAATCGCAGTGTTGTACAGCTTGTTTCATCGCCTTTGCGAAGCTGCCGCTCTCTCCGGCTCCCGGAGACGAAGAAGCTGCTTCTTCCCGCAAAGACTATTCTGCCGCTCACAGTGCTCTGAGGTGTGCGCCTTCTGCCGAAAGAGATCCGGGAGCGGTGCTTAGCTCTGCAGAGCACCGTACCTTGGTCGTTAGCCTCTCTTCTCGTCTACATCTTAGCAAAAAGCTTTTCCACTCTGTCTGGCAAGGAGAAACTGTGCCAGCACAGAAAACATCTCCCATCGTGTTCTAGAGGCTGCACGCAGGTCTGCCGAGTGTTTTGCAAGAAGAGAAAGAAAGTTGTCCAAAACAGCTTGCAATCGAATGTTCATGTGAATAGAAAAGGCAGGAGAGTGGTCAGGTACTGTTTTCTCTCAGTTGGCAAGCTGCGCACACAATCGCAGTGTTGTACAGCTTGTTTCATCACCTTTGCGAAGTTGCCGCTCTCTCCGGTTCCCGGAGACGAAGAAGCTGCTTCTTCGCGCAAAGACGATTCTGCCGCTCACAGTGCTCTGCGGTGTGCGCCTCCGGCCTAAAGACGCCCGGGAGCGGTGCTTAGCTCTGCAGAGCACCGTACCTTCGTCTTCAGCCTCTCTTCTCATCTACATCTTAGCAAAAAGCTTTTCCACTCTGTCTGGCAAAGAGAAACTTTGCCAGCACAAAAAACATCTCCCATCGTGTTCTAGAGGCTGCACGGAGGTCTGCCGAGTGTTTTGCAAGAAGAGCAAGAAAGTTGTCCAAAACAGCTTGCAATCGAATGTTCATGTGAATAGAAAAGACAGGAGAGTGGTCAGGTACTGTTTTCTCTCAGTTGGCAAGCTGCGCACACAATCGCAGTGTTGTACAGCTTGTTTCATCGCCTTTGCGAAGCTGCCGCTCTCTCCGGCTCCCGGAGACGAAGAAGCTGCTTCTTCGCGCAAAGACGATTCTGCCGCTCACAGTGCTCTGCGGTGTGCGCCTTCTGCCGAAAGAGATCCGGGAGCGGTGCTTAGCTCTGCAGAGCACCCTACCTGCTTCTTTAGCCTCTCTTCTCGTCTACATCTTAGCAAAAAGCTTTTCCACTCTGTCTGGCAAGGAGAAACTGTGCCAGCACAGAAAACATCTCCCATCGTGTTCTAGAGGCTGCACGGAGGTCTGCCGAGTGTTTTGCAAGAAGAGAAAGAAAGTTGTCCAAAACAGCTTGCAATCGAATGTTCATGTGAATAGAAAAGGCAGGAGAGTGGTCAGGTACTGTTTTCTCTCAGTTGGCAAGCTGCGCACGCAATCGCAGTGTTGTACAGCTTGTTTCATCACCTTTGCCAAGTTGCCGCTCTCTCCGGCTCCCGGAGACGAAGAAGCTGCTTCTTCGCGCAAAGACGATTCTGCCGCTCACAGTGCTCTGCGGTGTGCGCCTTCTGCCGAAAGAGGTCCGGGAGCGGTGCTTAGCTCTGCAGAGCACCGTACCTTCGTCTTTAGCCTCTCTTCTCGTCTACATCTTAGCAAAAAGCTTTTCCACTCTGTCTGGCAAGGAGAAACTGTGCCAGCACAGAAAACATCTCCCATCGTGTTCTAGAGGCTGCACGGAGGTCTGCCGAGTGTTTTGCAAGAAGAGAAAGAAAGTTGTCCAAAACAGCTTGCAATCGAATGTTCATGTGAATAGAAAAGGCAGGAGAGTGGTCAGGTACTGTTTTCTCTCAGTTGGCAAGCTGCGCACACAATCGCAGTGTTGTACAGCTTGTTTCATCGCCTTTGCGAAGCTGCCGCTCTCTCCGGCCCCCGGAGACGAAGAAGCTGCTTCTTCGCGCAAAGACGATTCTGCCGCTCACAGTGCTCTGAGGTGTGCGCCTCCGGCCGAAAGACGCCCGGGAGCGGTGCTTAGCTCTGCAGAGCACCGTACCTTCGTCTTCAGCCTCTCTTCTCATCTACATCTTAGCAAAAAGCTTTTCCACTCTGTCTGGCAAAGAGAAACTTTGCCAGCACAAAAAACATCTCCCATCGTGTTCTAGAGGCTGCACGGAGGTCTGCCGAGTGTTTTGCAAGAAGAGAAAGAAAGTTGTCCTAAATAGCTTGCAATCGAATGTTCATGTGAATAGAAAAGGCAGGAGAGTGGTCAGGTACTGTTTTCTCTCAGTTGGCAAGCTGCGCACACAATCGCAGTGTTGTACAGCTTGTTTCATCGCCTTTGCGAAGCTGCCGCTCTCTCCGGCTCCCGGAGACGAAGAAGCTGCTTCTTCGCGCAAAGACGATTCTGCCGCTCACAGTGCTCTGCGGTGTGCGCCTTCTGCCGAAAGAGATCCGGGAGCGGTGCTTAGCTCTGCAGAGCACCGTACCTTCGTCTTTAGCCTCTCTTCTCGTCTACATCTTAGCAAAAAGCTTTTCCACTCTGTCTGGCAATGAGAAACTGTGCCAGCACAAAAAAACATCTCCCATCGTGTTCTAGAGGCTGCACGGAGGTCTGCCGAGTGTTTTGCAAGAAGAGAAAGAAAGTTGTCCAAAACAGCTTGCAATCGAATGTTCATGTGAATAGAAAAGGCAGGAGAGTGGTCAGGTACTGTTTTCTCTCCGTTGGCAAGCTGCGCACACAATCGCAGTGTTGTACAGCTTGTTTCATCACCTTTGCGAAGCTGCCGCTCTCTCCGGCTCCCGGAGACGAAGAAGCTGCTTCTTCGCGCAAAGACGATTCTGCCGCTCACAGTGCTCTGCGGTGTGCGCCTTCTGCCGAAAGAGGTCCGGGAGCGGTGCTTAGCTCTGCAGAGCACCCTACCTGCTTCTTTAGCCTCTCTTCTCGTCTACATCTTAGCAAAAAGCTTTTCCACTCTGTCTGGCAAGGAGAAACTGTACCAGCACAAAAAACATCTCCCATCGTGTTCTAGAGGCTGCACGGAGGTCTGCCGAGTGTTTTGCAAGAAGAGAAAGAAAGTTGTCCAAAATAGCTTGCAATCCAATGTTCATGTGAATAGAAAAGGCAGGAGAGTGGTCAGGTACTGTTTTCTCTCAGTTGGCAAGCTGCGCACACAATCGCAGTGTTGTACAGCTTGTTTCATCACCTTTGCCAAGTTGCCGCTCTCTCCGGCTCCCGGAGACGAAGAAGCTGCTTCTTCGCGCAAAGACGATTCTGCCGCTCACAGTGCTCTGCGGTGTGCGCCTTCTGCCGAAAGACGCCCGGGAGCGGTGCTTAGCTCTGCAGAGCACCGTACCTTCGTCTTTAGCCTCTCTTCTCGTCTACATCTTAGCAAAAAGCTTTTCCACTCTGTCTGGCAAGGAGAAACTGTGCCAGCACAAAAAAACATCTCCCATCGTGTTCTAGAGGCTGCACGGAGGTCTGCCGAGTGTTTTGCAAGAAGAGAAAGAAAGTTGTCCAAAACAGCTTGCAATCGAATGTTCATGTGAATAGAAAAGGCAGGAGAGTGGTCAGGTACTGTTTTCTCTCCGTTGGCAAGCTGCGCACACAATCTCAGTGTTGGACAGCTTTTTTCATCGCCTTTGCGAAGCTGCCGCTCTCTCCGGCTCCCGGAGACGAAGAAGCTGCTTCTTCGCGCAAAGACGATTCTGCCGCTCACAGTGCTCTGCGGTGTGCGCCTTCTGCCGAAAGAGATCCGGGAGCGGTGCTTAGCTCTGCAGAGCACCGTACCTTCGTCTTTAGCCTCTCTTCTCGTCTACATCCTAGCAAAAAGCTTTTCCACTCTGTCTGGCATGGAGAAACTGTGCCAGCACAAAAAACATCTCCCATCGTGTTCTAGAGGCTGCACGGAGGTCTGCCGAGTGTTTTGCAAGAAGAGAAAGAAAGTTGTCCAAAACAGCTTGCAATCGAATGTTCATGTGAATAGAAAAGGCAGGAGAGTGGTCAGGTACTGTTTTCTCTCAGTTGGCAAGCTGCGCACACAATCGCAGTGTTGTAC
The DNA here is from genome assembly GCF_028551555.1 of Melozone crissalis. Classification (NCBI taxonomy): domain Eukaryota; kingdom Metazoa; phylum Chordata; class Aves; order Passeriformes; family Passerellidae; genus Melozone; species Melozone crissalis. The sequence goes on from NW_026536007.1 coordinate 540,417, forward strand.
AGCTTGTTTCATCGCCTTTGCGAAGCTGCCGCTCTCTCCGGCTCCCGGAGACGAAGAAGCTGCTTCTTCGCGCAAAGACGATTCTGCCGCTCACAGTGCTCTGCGGTGTGCGCCTTCTGCCGAAAGAGATCCGGGAGCGGTGCTTAGCTCTGCAGAGCACCGTACCTTCGTCTTTAGCCTCTCTTCTCGTCTACATCCTAGCAAAAAGCTTTTCCACTCTGTCTGGCAAGGAGAAACTGTGCCAGCACAAAAAACATCTCCCATCGTGTTCTAGAGGCTGCACGGAGGTCTGCCGAGTGTTTTGCAAGAAGAGAAAGAAAGTTGTCCAAAACAGCTTGCAATCGAATGTTCATGTGAATAGAAAAGGCAGGAGAGTGGTCAGGTACTGTTTTCTCTCACTTGGCAAGCTGCGCACACAATCTCAGTGTTGTACAGCTTGTTTCATCGCCTTTGCGAAGCTGCCGCTCTCTCCGGCTCCCGGAGACGAAGAAGCTGCTTCTTCGCGCAAAGACGATTCTGCCGCTCACAGTGCTCTGCGGTGTGCGCCTTCTGCCGAAAGAGATCCGGGAGCGGTGCTTAGCTCTGCAGAGCACCGTACCTTCGTCTTTAGCCTCTCTTCTCGTCTACATCTTAGCAAAAAGCTTTTCCACTCTGTCTGGCAAGGAGAAACTGTGCCAGCACAAAAAACATCTCCCATCGTGTTCTAGAGGCTGCACGGAGGTCTGCCGAGTGTTTTGCAAGAAGAGAAAGAAAGTTGTCCAAAACAGCTTGCAATCGAATGTTCATGTGAATAGAAAAGGCAGGAGAGTGGTCAGGTACTGTTTTCTCTCAGTTTTCACGCTGCGCACACAATCGCAGTGTTGTACAGCTTGTTTCATCACCTTTGCGAAGTTGCCACTCTCTCCGGCTCCCGGAGACGAAGAAGCTGCTTCTTCGCGCAAAGACGATTCTGCCGCTCACAGTGCTCTGAGGTGTGCGCCTTCTGCCGAAAGACGCCCGGGAGCTGTGCTTAGCTCTGCAGAGCACCGTACCTTCGTCTTTAGCCTCTCTTCTCGTCTACATCTTAGCAAAAAGCTTTTCCACTCTGTCTGGCAAGGAGAAACTGTGCCAGCACAGAAAACATCTCCCATCGTGTTCTAGAGGCTGCACGGAGGTCTGCCGAGTGTTTTGCAAGAAGAGAAAGAAAGTTGTCCAAAACAGCTTGCAATCCAATGTTCATGTGAATAGAAAAGGCAGGAGAGTGGTCAGGTACTGTTTTCTCTCAGTTGGCAAGCTGCGCACACAATCGCAGTGTTGTACAGCTTGTTTCATCACCTTTGCGAAGTTGCCGCTCCCTCCGGCTCCAGGCGACGAAGAGCTGCTTCTTCGCGCAAAGACGATTCTGCCGCTCACAGAGCTCTACGGTGTGCGCCTTCTGCCGAAAGAGATCCGGGAGCGGTGCTTAGCTCTGCAGAGCACCGTACCTTCGTCTTTAGCCTCTCTTCTCGTCTACATCTTAGCAAAAAGCTTTTCCACTCTGTCTGGCAAGGAGAAACTGTGCCAGCACAGAAAACATCTCCCATCGTGTTCTAGAGGCTGCACGGAGGTCTGCCGAGTGTTTTGCAAGAAGAGAAAGAAAGTTGTCCAAAACAGCTTGCAATCCAATGTTCATGTGAATAGAAAAGGCAGGAGAGTGGTCAGGTACTGTTTTCTCTCCGTTGGCAAGCTGCGCACACAATCGCAGTGTTGTACAGCTTGTTTCATCACCTTTGCCAAGTTGCCGCTCTCTCCGGCTCCCGGAGACGAAGAAGCTGCTTCTTCGCGCAAAGACGATTCTGCCGCTCACAGTGCTCTGCGGTGTGCGCCTTCTGCCGAAAGACGCCCGGGAGCGGTGCTTAGCTCTGCAGAGCACCGTACCTTCGTCTTTAGCCTCTCTTCTCGTCTACATCTTAGCAAAAAGCTTTTCCACTCTGTCTGGCAAGGAGAAACTGTGCCAGCATAGAAAACATCTCCCATCGTGTTCTAGAGGCTGCACGGAGGTCTGCCGAGTGTTTTGCAAGAAGAGAAAGAAAGTTGTCCAAAACAGCTTGCAATCGAATGTTCATGTGAATAGAAAAGACAGGAGAGTGGTCAGGTACTGTTTTCTCTCAGTTGGCAAGCTGCGCACACAATCGCAGTGTTGTACAGCTTGTTTCATCGCCTTTGCGAAGCTGCCGCTCTCTCCGGCTCCCGGAGACGAAGAAGCTGCTTCTTCGCGCAAAGACGATTCTGCCGCTCACAGTGCTCTGCGGTGTGCGCCTTCTGCCGAAAGAGATCCGGGAGCGGTGCTTAGCTCTGCAGAGCACCGTACCTTCGTCTTCAGCGTCTCTTCTCGTCTACATCCTAGCAAAAAGCTTTTCCACTCTGTCTGGCAAGGAGAAACTGTGCCAGCACAAAAAACATCTCCCATCGTGTTCTAGAGGCTGCACGGAGGTCTGCCGAGTGTTTTGCAAGAAGAGAAAGAAAGTTGTCCAAAACAGCTTGCAATCGAATGTTCATGTGAATAGAAAAGGCAGGAGAGTGGTCAGGTACTGTTTTCTCTCCGTTGGCAAGCTGCGCACACAATCGCAGTGTTGTACAGCTTGTTTCATCACCTTTGCCAAGTTGCCGCTCTCTCCGGCTCCCGGAGACGAAGAAGCTGCTTCTTCGCGCAAAGACGATTCTGCCGCTCACAGTGCTCTGCGGTGTGCGCCTTCTGCCGAAAGACGCCCGGCAGCGGTGCTTAGCTCTGCAGAGCACCGTACCTTCGTCTTTAGCCTCTCTTCTCGTCTACATGTTAGCAAAAAGCTTTTCCACTCTGTCTGGCAAGGAGAAACTGTGCCAGCACAAAAAACATCTCCCATCGTGTTCTAGAGGCTGCACGGAGGTCTGCCGAGTGTTTTGCAAGAAGAGAAAGAAAGTTGTCCAAAACAGCTTCCAATCGAATGTTCATGTGAATAGAAAAGGCAGGAGAGTGGTCAGGTACTGTTTTCTCTCAGTTGGCAAGCTGCGCACACAATCGCAGTGTTGTACAGCTTGTTTCATCACCTTTGCGAAGCTGCCGCTCTCTCCGGCTCCCGGAGACGAAGAAGCTGCTTCTTCGCGCAAAGACGATTCTGCCGCTCACAGTGCTCTGCAGTGTGTGTCTTCTACCGAAAGAGGCCCGGGAGCTGTGCTTAGCTCTGCAGAGCACCCTACCTGCTTCTTTAGCCTCTCTTCTCGTCTACATCTTAGCAAAAAGCTTTTCCACTCTGTCTGGCAAGGAGAAACTGTGCCAGCACAGAAAACATCTCCCATCGTGTTCTAGAGGCTGCACGGAGGTCTGCCGAGTGTTTTGCAAGAAGAGAAAGAAAGTTGTCCAAAACAGCTTGCAATCGAATGTTCATGTGAATAGAAAAGGCAGGAGAGTGGTCAGGTACTGTTTTCTCTCCGTTGGCAAGCTGCGCACACAATCTCAGTGTTGTACAGCTTGTTTCATCGCCTTTGCGAAGTTGCCGCTCTCTTCGGCCCCCGGAGACGAAGAAGCTGCTTCTTCGCGCAAAGACGATTCTGCCGCTCACAGTGCTCTGAGGTGTGCGCCTCCGGCCGAAAGACGCCCGGGAGCGGTGCTTAGCTCTGCAGAGCACCGTACCTTCGTCTTCAGCCTCTCTTCTCATCTACATCTTAGCAAAAAGCTTTTCCACTCTGTCTGGCAAAGAGAAACTTTGCCAGCACAAAAAACATCTCCCATCGTGTTCTAGAGGCTGCACGGAGGTCTGCCGAGTGTTTTGCAAGAAGAGAAAGAAAGTTGTCCAAAACAGCTTGCAATCGAATGTTCATGTGAATAGAAAAGGCAGGAGAGTGGTCAGGTACTGTTTTCTCTCAGTTGGCAAGCTGCGCACACAATCGCAGTGTTGTACAGCTTGTTTCATCGCCTTTGCGAAGCTGCCGCTCTCTCCGGCTCCCGGAGACGAAGAAGCTGCTTCTTTGCGCAAAGACGATTCTGCCGCTCACAGTGCTCTGCGGTGTGCGCCTTCTGCCGAAAGAGATCCGGGAGCGGTGCTTAGCTCTGCAGAGCACCGTACCTTCGTCTTTAGCCTCTCTTCTCGTCTACATCTTAGCAAAAAGCTTTTCCACTCTGTCTGGCAAGGAGAAACTGTGCCAGCACAAAAAAACATCTCCCATCGTGTTCTAGAGGCTGCACGGAGGTCTGCCGAGTGTTTTGCAAGAAGAGAAAGAAAGTTGTCCAAAACAGCTTGCAATCCAATGTTCATGTGAATAGAAAAGGCAGGAGAGTGGTCAGGTACTGTTTTTTCTCCGTTGGCAAACTGCGCACACAATCGCAGTGTTGTACAGCTTGTTTCATCACCTTTGCGAAGCTGCCGCTCTCTCCGGCTCCCGGAGACGAAGAAGCTGCTTCTTCGCGCAAAGACGATTCTGCCGCTCACAGTGCTCTGCGGTGTGCGCCTTCTGCCGAAAGAGGTCCGGGAGCGGTGCTTAGCTCTGCAGAGCACCCTACCTGCTTCTTTAGCCTCTCTTCTCGTCTACATCTTAGCAAAAAGCTTTTCCACTCTGTCTGGCAAGGAGAAACTGTACCAGCACAAAAAACATCTCCCATCGTGTTCTAGAGGCTGCACGGAGGTCTGCCGAGTGTTTTGCAAGAAGAGAAAGAAAGTTGTCCAAAATAGCTTGCAATCCAATGTTCATGTGAATAGAAAAGGCAGGAGAGTGGTCAGGTACTGTTTTCTCTCAGTTGGCAAGCTGCGCACACAATCGCAGTGTTGTACAGCTTGTTTCATCACCTTTGCCAAGTTGCCGCTCTCTCCGGCTCCCGGAGACGAAGAAGCTGCTTCTTCGCGCAAAGACGATTCTGCCGCTCACAGTGCTCTGAGGTGTGCGCCTTCTGCCGAAAGACGCCCGGGAGCGGTGCTTAGCTCTGCAGAGCACCGTACCTTCGTCTTTAGCCTCTCTTCTCGTCTACATCCTAGCAAAAAGCTTTTCCACTCTGTCTGGCAAGGAGAAACTGTGCCAGCACAAAAAACATCTCCCATCGTGTTCTAGAGGCTGCACGGAGGTCTGCCGAGTGTTTTGCAAGAAGAGAAAGAAAGTTGTCCAAAACAGCTTGCAATCGAATGTTCATGTGAATAGAAAAGACAGGAGTATGGTCAGGTACTGTTTTCTCTCCGTTGGCAAGCTGCGCACACAATCGCAGTGTTGTACAGCTTGTTTCATCACCTTTGCCAAGTTGCCGCTCTCTCCGGCTCCAGGCGACGAAGAAGCTGCTTCTTCGCGCAAAGACGATTCTGCCGCTCACAGAGCTCTACGGTGTGCGCCTTCTGCAGAAAGAGATCCGGGAGCGGTGCTTAGCTCTGCAGAGCACCGTACCTTCGTCTTTAGCCTCTCTTCTCGTCTACCTCTTAGTGAAATGCTTTTCCACTCTGTCTGGCAAGGAGAAACTTTGCCAGCACAAAAAACATCTCCCATCGTGTTCTAGAGGCTGCACGGAGGTCTGCCGAGTGTTTTGCAAGAAGAGAAAGAAAGTTGTCCAAAACAGCTTGCAATCGAATGTTCATGTGAATAGAAAAGGCAGGAGAGTGGTCAGGTACTGTTTCCTCTCAGTTGGCAAGCTGCGCACACAATCGCAGTGTTGTACAGCTTGTTTCATCACCTTTGCGAAGTTGCCGCTCTCTCCGGCTCCCGGAGACGAAGAAGCTGCTTCTTCGCGCAAAGACGATTCTGCCGCTCACAGTGCTCTGCGGTGTGCGACTTCTGCCGAAAGACGCCCGGGAGCTGTGCTTAGCTCTGCAGAGCACCGTACCTTCGTCTTTAGCCTCTCTTCTCGTCTACATCTTAGCAAAAAGCTTTTCCACTCTGTCTGGCAAGGAGAAACTGTGCCAGTATAGAAAACATCTCCCATCGTGTTCTAGAGGCTGCACGGAGGTCTGCCGAGTGTTTTGCAAGAAGAGAAAGAAAGTTGTCCAAAACAGCTTGCAATCGAATGTTCATGAGAATAGAAAAGGCAGGAGAGTGGTCAGGTACTGTTTTCTCTCAGTTGGCAAGCTGCGCACACAATCGCAGTGTTGTACAGCTTGTTTCATCGCCTTTGCCAAGTTGCCGCTCTCTCCGGCTCCCGGAGACGAAGAAGCTGCTTCTTCGCGCAAAGACGATTCTGCCGCTCACAGTGCTCTGCGGTGTGCGCCTCCGGCCGAAAGAGGTCCGGGAGCGGTGCTTAGCTCTGCAGAGCACCGTATCTTCGTCTTCAGCCTCTCTTCTCATCTACATCTTAGCAAAAAGCTTTTCCACTCTGTCTGGCAAAGAGAACCTTTGCCAGCACAAAAAACATCTCCCATCGTGTTCTAGAGGCTGCACGGAGGTCTGCCGAGTGTTTTGCAAGAAGAGAAAGAAAGTTGTCCAAAACAGCTTGCAATCGAATGTTCATGTGAATAGAAAAGACAGGAGAGTGGTCAGGTACTGTTTTCTCTCAGTTGGCAAGCTGCGCACACAATCGCAGTGTTGTACAGCTTGTTTCATCGCCTTTGCGAAGCTGCCGCTCTCTCCGGCTCCCGGAGACGAAGAAGCTGCTTGTTCGCGCAAAGACGATTCTGCCGCTCACAGTGCTCTGCAGTGTGTGTCTTCTGCCGAAAGAGGCCCGGGAGCTGTGCTTAGCTCTGCAGACACCGTACCTTCGTCTTTAGCCTCTCTTCTCGTCTACATCTTAGCAAAAAGCTTTTCCACTCTGTCTGGCAAGGAGAAACTGTGCCAGCACAGAAAACATCTCCCATCGTGTTCTAGAGGCTGCACGGAGGTCTGCCGAGTGTTTTGCAAGAAGAGAAAGAAAGTTGTCCAAAACAGCTTCCAATCGAATGTTCATGTGAATAGAAAAGGCAGGAGAGTGGTCAGGTACTGTTTTCTCTCCGTTGGCAAGCTGCGCACACAATCGCAGTGTTGTACAGCTTGTTTCATCACCTTTGCCAAGTTGCCGCTCTCTCCGGCTCCCGGAGACGAAGAAGCTGCTTCTTCGCGCAAAGACGATTCTGCCGCTCACAGTGCTCTGCGGTGTGCGCCTTCTGCCGAAAGACGCCCGGGAGCGGTGCTTAGCTCTGCAGAGCACCCTACCTGCTTCTTTAGCCTCTCTTCTCGCCTACATCTTAGCAAAAAGCTTTTCCACTCTGTCTGGCAAGGAGAAACTGTGCCAGCACAGAAAACATCTCCCATCGTGTTCTAGAGGCTGCACGGAGGTCTGCCGAGTGTTTTGCAAGAAGAGAAAGAAAGTTGTCCAAAACAGCTTGCAATCGAATGTTCATGTGAATAGAAAAGGCAGGAGAGTGGTCAGGTACTGTTTTCTCTCAGTTGGCAAGCTGCGCACACAATCGCAGTGTTGTACAGCTTGTTTCATCACCTTTGCGAAGTTGCCGCTCACTCCGGCTCCCGGAGACGAAGAAGCTGCTTCTTCGCGCAAAGATGATTCTGCCACTCACAGTGCTCTACGGTGTGCGCTTTCTGCCGAAAGAGATCCGGGAGCGGTGCTTAGCTCTGCAGAGCACCGTACCTTCGTCTTTAGCCTCTCTTCTCCTCTACATCTTAGTAAAAAGCTTTTCCACTCTGTCTGGCAAGGAGAAACTTTGCCAGCACAAAAAACATCTCCCATCGTGTTCTAGAGGCTGCACGCAGGTCTGCCGAGTGTTTTGCAAGAAGAGAAAGAAAGTTGTCCAAAACAGCTTGCAATCGAATGTTCAAGTGAATAGAAAAGACAGGAGAGTGGTCAGGTACTGTTTTCTCTCAGTTGTCATGCTGCGCACACAATCGCAGTGTTGTACAGCTTGTTTCATCGCCTTTGCGAAGCTGCCGCTCTCTCCGGCTCCCGGAGACGAAGAAGCTGCTTCTTCGGGCAAAGACGATTCTGCCGCTCACAGTGCTCTGCGGTGTGCGCCTTCTGCCGAAAGAGATCCGGGAGCGGTGCTTAGCTCTGCAGAGCACCGTACCTTCGTCTTTAGCCTCTCTTCTCGTCTACATCCTAGCAAAAAGCTTTTCCACTCTGTCTGGCAAGGAGAAACTGTGCCAGCACAAAAAACATCTCCCATCGTGTTCTAGAGGCTGCACGGAGGTCTGCCGAGTGTTTTGCAAGAAGAGAAAGAAAGTTGTCCAAAACAGCTTGCAATCCAATGTTCATGTGAATAGAAAAGGCAGGAGAGTGGTCAGGTACTGTTTTCTCTCAGTTGGCAAGCTGCGCACACAATCGCAGTGTTGTACAGCTTGTTTCATCACCTTTGCCAAGTTGCCGCTCTCTCCGGCTCCCGGAGACGAAGAAGCTGCTTCTTCGCGCAAAGACGATTCTGCCGCCCACAGTGCTCTGCGGTGTGCGCCTTCTGCCGAAAGAGCCCCGGGAGCTGTGCTTAGCTCTGCAGATCACCGTACCTTCGTCTTTAGCCTCTCTTCTCGTCTACATCTTAGCAAAAAGCTTTTCCACTCTGTCTGGCAAGGAGAAACTGTGCCAGCACAGAAAACATCTCCCATCGTGTTCTAGAGGCTGCACGGAGGTCTGCCGAGTGTTTTGCAAGAAGAGAAAGAAAGTTGTCCAAAACAGCTTGCAATCGAATGTTCATGTGAATAGAAAAGGCAGGAGAGTGGTCAGGTACTGTTTTCTCTCACTTGGCAAGCTGCGCACACAATCGCAGTGTTGTACAGCTTGTTTCATCACCTTTGCCAAGTTGCCGCTCTCTCCGGCTCCCGGAGACGAAGAAGCTGCTTCTTCGCGCAAAGACGATTCTGCAGCTCACAGTGCTCTGCAGTGTGTGTCTTCTGCCGAATGAGTCCCGGGAGCTGTGCTTAGCTCTGCAGAGCACCCTACCTGCTTCTTTAGCCTCTCTTCTCGTCTACATCTTAGCAAAAAGCTTTTCCACTCTGTCTGGCAAGGAGAAACTGTGCCAGTATAGAAAACATCTCCCATCGTGTTCTAGAGGCTGCACGGAGGTCTGCCGAGTGTTTTGCAAGAAGAGAACTAAAGTTGTCCAAAACAGCTTGCAATCGAATGTTCATGTGAATAGAAAAGGCAGGAGAGTGGTCAGGTACTGTTTTCTCTCCGTTGGCAAGCTGCGCACACAATCGCAGTGTTGTACAGCTTGTTTCATCACCTTTGCCAAGTTGCCGCTCTCTCCGGCTCCCGGAGACGAAGAAGCTGCTTCTTCGCGCAAAGACGATTCTGCCGCTCACAGTGCTCTGAGGTGTGCGCCTTCTGCCGAAAGACGCCCGGGAGCGGTGCTTAGCTCTGCAGAGCACCGTACCTTCGTCTTTAGCCTCTCTTCTCGTCTACATCTTAGCAAAAAGCTTTTCCACTCTGTCTGGCAAGGAGAAACTGTGCCAGCACAGAAAACATCTCCCATCGTGTTCTAGAGGCTGCACGGAGGTCTGCCGAGTGTTTTGCAAGAAGAGAAAGAAAGTTGTCCAAAACAGCTTGCAATCGAATGTTCATGTGAATAGAAAAGGCAGGAGAGTGGTCAGGTACTGTTTTCTCTCAGTTGGCAAGCTGCGCACACAATCGCAGTGTTGTACAGCTTGTTTCATCACCTTTGCGAAGTTGCCGCTCTCTCCGGCTCCCGGAGACGAAGAAGCTGCTTCTTCGGGCAAAGACGATTCTGCTGCTCACAGTGCTCTGCAGTGTGTGTCTTCTGCCGAAAGAGGCCCGGGAGCGGTGCTTAGCTCTGCAGAGCACCCTATATGCTTCTTTAGCCTCTCTTCTCGTCTACATCTTAGCAAAAAGCTTTTCCACTCTGTCTGGCAAGGAGAAACTGTGCCAGCACAAAAAACATCTCCCATCGTGTTCTAGAGGCTGCACGGAGGTCTGCCGAGTGTTTTGCAAGAAGAGAAAGAAAGTTGTCCAAAACAGCTTGCAATCGAATGTTCATGTGAATAGAAAAGACAGGAGAGTGGTCAGGTACTGTTTTCTCTCCGTTGGTAAGCTGCGCACACAATCGCAGTGTTGTACAGCTTGTTTCATCACCTTTGCCAAGTTGCCGCTCTCTCCGGCTCCCGGAGACGAAGAAGCTGCTTCTTCGCGCAAAGACGATTCTGCCGCTCACAGTGCTCTGCTGTGTGCGCCTCCTGCCGAAAGACGCCTGGGAGCGGTTCTTAGCTCTGCAGAGCACCGTACCTTCGTCTTTAGCCTCTCTTCTCGTCTACATCTTAGCAAAAAGCTTTTCCACTCTGTCTGGCAAGGAGAAACTGTGCCAGCACAAAAAACATCTCCCATCGTGTTCTAGAGGCTGCACGGAGGTCTGCCGACAGTTTTGCAAGAAGAGAAAGAAAGTTGTCCAAAACAGCTTGCAATCCAATGTTCATGTGAATAGAAAAGACAGGAGAGTGGTCAGGTACTGTTTTCTCTCACTTGGCAAGCTGCGCACACAATCGCAGTGTTGTACAGCTTGTTTCATCGCCTTTGCGAAGTTGCCGCTCTCTCCGGCTCCCGGAGACGAAGAAGCTGCTTCTTCGCGCAAAGACGATTCTGCCGCTCACAGTGCTCTGCGGTGTGCGCCTTCTGCCGAAAGAGATCCGGGAGCGGTGCTTAGCTCTGCAGAGCACCGTACCTTCGTCTTTAGCCTCTCTTCTCGTCTACATCCTAGAAAAAGCTTTTCCACTCTGTCTGGCAAGGAGAAACTGTGCCAGCTCAAAAAACATCTCCCATCGTGTTCTAGAGGCTGCACGGAGGTCTGCCGAGTGTTTTGCAAGAAGAGAAAGAAAGTTGTCCAAAACAGCTTGCAATCCAATGTTCATGTGAATAGAAAAGGCAGGAGAGTGGTCAGGTACTGTTTTCTCTCACTTGGCAAGCTGCGCACACAATCGCAGTGTTGTACAGCTTGTTTCATCACCTTTGCCAAGTTGCCGCTCTCTCCGGCTCCCGGAGACGAAGAAGCTGCTTCTTCGCGCAAAGACGATTCTGCCGCTCACAGTGCTCTGCGGTGTGCGCCTTCTGCCGAAAGACGCCCGGGAGCGGTGCTTAGCTCTGCAGATCACCGTACCTTCGTCTTTAGCCTCTCTTCTCGTCTACATCTTAGCAAAAAGCTTTTCCACTCTGTCTGGCAAGGAGAAACTGTGCCAGCACAGAAAACATCTCCCATCGTGTTCTAGAGGCTGCACGGAGGTCTGCCGAGTGTTTTGCAAGAAGAGAAAGAAAGTTGTCCAAAACAGCTTGCAATCGAATGTTCATGTGAATAGAAAAGACAGGAGAGTGGTCAGGTACTGTTTTCTCTCCGTTGGCAAGCTGCGCACACAATCGCAGTGTTGTACAGCTTGTTTCATCGCCTTTGCGAAGCTGCCGCTCTCTCCGGCTCCCGGAGACGAAGAAGCTGCTTCTTCGCGCAAAGACGATTCTGCCGCTCACAGTGCTCTGCGGTGTGCGCCTTCTGCCGAAAGAGATCCGGGAGCGGTGCTTAGCTCTGCAGAGCACCGTACCTTCGTCTTTAGCCTCTCTTCTCGTCTACATCTTAGCAAAAAGCTTTTCCACTCTGTCTGGCAAGGAGAAACTGTGCCAGCTCAAAAAACATCTCCCATCGTGTTCTAGAGGCTGCACGGAGGTCTGCCGAGTGTTTTGCAAGAAGAGAAAGAAAGTTGTCCAAAACAGCTTGCAATCGAATGTTCATGTGAATAGAAAAGGCAGGAGAGTGGTCAGGTACTGTTTTCTCTCACTTGGCAAGCTGCGCACACAATCGCAGTGTTGTACAGCTTGTTTCATCACCTTTGCCAAGTTGCCGCTCTCTCCGGCTCCCGGAGACGAAGAAGCTGCTTCTTCGCGCAAAGACGATTCTGCCGCTCACAGTGCTCTGCGGTGTGCGCCTTCTGCCGAAAGAGCCCCGGGAGCTGTGCTTAGCTCTGCAGATCACCGTACCTTCGTCTTTAGCCTCTCTTCTCGTCTACATCTTAGCAAAAAGCTTTTCCACTCTGTCTGGCAAGGAGAAACTGTGCCAGCACAAAAAACATCTCCCATCGTGTTCTAGAGGCTGCACGGAGGTCTGCCGAGTGTTTTGCAAGAAGAGAAAGAAAGTTGTCCAAAACAGCTTGCAATCGAATGTTCATGTGAATAGAAAAGACAGGAGAGTGGTCAGGTACTGTTTTCTCTCAGTTGGCAAGCTGCGCACACAATCGCAGTGTTGTACAGCTTGTTTCATCACCTTTGCGAAGTTGCCGCTCTCTCCGGCTCCCGGAGACGAAGAAGCTGCTTCTTCGCGCAAAGACGATTCTGCCGCTCACAGTGCTCTGCGGTGTGCGCCTTCTGCCGAAAGAGGTCCGGGAGCTGTGCTTAGCTCTGCAGAGCACCGTACCTTCGTCTTTAGCCTCTCTTCTCGTCTACATCTTAGCAAAAAGCTTTTCCACTCTGTCTGGCAAGGAGAAACTGTGCCAGCATTGAAAACATCTCCCATCGTGTTCTAGAGGCTGCACGGAGGTCTGCCGAGTGTTTTGCAAGAAGAGAAAGAAAGTTGTCCAAAACAGCTTGCAATCGAATGTTCATGTGAATAGAAAAGGCAGGAGAGTGGTCAGGTACTGTTTTCTCTCCGTTGGCAAGCTGCGCACACAATCGCAGTGTTGTACAGCTTGTTTCATCACCTTTGCCAAGTTGCCGCTCTCTCCGGCTCCCGGAGACGAAGAAGCTGCTTCTTCGCGCAAAGACGATTCTGCCGCTCACAGTGCTCTGCGGTGTGCGCCTCCGGCCGAAAGAGGTCCGGGAGCGGTGCTTAGCTCTGCAGAGCACCGTACCTTCGTCTTCAGCCTCTCTTCTCATCTACATCTTAGCAAAAAGCTTTTCCACTCTGTCTGGCAAAGAGAAACTTTGCCAGCACAAAAAACATCCCCCATCGTGTTCTAGAGGCTGCACGGAGGTCTGCCGAGTGTTTTGCAAGAAGAGAAAGAAAGTTGTCCAAAACAGCTTGCAATCGAATGTTCATGTGAATAGAAAAGGCAGGAGAGTGGTCAGGTACTGTTTTCTCTCAGTTGGCAAGCTGCGCACACAATCGCTGTGTTGTACAGCTTGTTTCAGCACCTTTGCGAAGTTGCCGCTCTCTCCGGCTCCCGGAGACGAAGAAGCTGCTTCTTCGCGCAAAGACGATTCTGCCGCTCACAGTGCTCTGCAGTGTGTGTCCTCTGCCGAAAGAGGCCCGGGAGCTGTGCTTAGCTCTGCAGAGCACCGTACCTTCGTCTTTAGCCTCTCTTCTCGTCTACATCTTAGCAAAAAGCTTTTCCACTCTGTCTGGCAAGGAGAAACTGTGCCAGCACAGAAAACATCTCCCATCGTGTTCTAGAGGCTGCACAGAGGTCTGCCGAGTGTTTTGCAAGAAGAGAAAGAAAGTTGTCCAAAACAGCTTGCAATCGAATGTTCATGTGAATAGAAAAGACAGGAGAGTGGTCAGGTACTGTTTTCTCTCAGTTGGCAAGCTGCGCACACAATCGCAGTGTTGTACAGCTTGTTTCATCGCCTTTGCGAAGCTGCCGCTCTCTCCGGCTCCCGGAGACGAAGAAGCTGCTTCTTCGCGCAAAGACGATTCTGCCGCTCACAGTGCTCTGCGGTGTGCGCCTTCTGCCGAAAGAGATCCGGGAGCGGTGCTTAGCTCTGCAGAGCACCGTACCTTCGTCTTTAGCCTCTCTTCTCGTCTACATCCTAGCAAAAAGCTTTTCCACTCTGTCTGGCAAGGAGAAACTGTGCCAGCACAAAAAACATCTCCCATCGTGTTCTAGAGGCTGCACGGAGGTCTGCTGAGTGTTTTGCAAGGAGAGAAAGAAAGTTGTCCAAACTAGCTTGCAATCGAATGTTCATGTGAATAGAAAAGGCAGGAGAGTGGTCAGGTACTGTTTTCTCTCAGTTGGCAAGCTGCGCACACAATCGCAGTGTTGTACAGCTTGTTTCATCACCTTTGCCAAGTTGCCGCTCTCTCCGGCTCCCGGAGACGAAGAAGCTGCTTCTTCGCGCAAAGACGATTCTGCCGCTCACAGTGCTCTGAGGTGTGCGCCTTCTGCCGAAAGAGATCCGGGAGCGGTGTTTAGCTCTGCAGATCACCGTACCTTCGTCTTTAGCCTCTCTTCTCGTCTACATCTTAGCAAAAAGCTTTTCCACTCTGTCTGGCAAGGAGAAACTGTGCCAGCACAGAAAACATCTCCCATCGTGTTCTAGAGGCTGCACGGAGGTCTGCCGAGTGTTTTGCAAGAAGAGAAAGAAAGTTGTCCAAAACAGCTTGCAATCGAATGTTCATGTGAATAGAAAAGACAGGAGAGTGGTCAGGTACTGTTTTCTCTCAGTTGGCAAGCTGCGCACACAATCGCAGTGTTGTACAGCTTGTTTCATCACCTTTGCCAAGTTGCCGCTCTCTCCGGCTCCCGGAGACGAAGAAGCTGCTTCTTCGCGCAAAGACGATTCTGCCGCTCACAGTGCTCTGCGGTGTGCGCCTTCTGCCGAAAGACGCCCGGGAGCGGTGCTTAGCTCTGCAGAGCACCGTACCTTCGTCTTTAGCCTCTCTTCTCGTCTACATCTTAGCAAAAAGCTTTTCCACTCTGTCTGGCAAGGAGAAACTGTGCCAGCACAGAAAACATCTCCCATCGTGTTCTAGAGGCTGCACGCAGGTCTGCCGAGTGTTTTGCAAGAAGAGAAAGAAAGTTGTCCAAAACAGCTTCCAATCGAATGTTCATGTGAATAGAAAGGGCAGGAGAGTGGTCAGGTACTGTTTTCTCTCAGTTGGCAAGCTGCGCACACAATCGCAGTGTTGTACAGCTTGTTTCATCACCTTTGCGAAGTTGCCGCTCTCTCTGGCTCCCGGAGACGAAGAAGCTGCTTCTTCGCGCAAAGACGATTCTGCAGCTCACAGTGCTCTGCAGTGTGTGTCTTCTGCCGAAAGAGTCCCGGGAGCTGTGCTTAGCTCTGCAGAGCACCCTACCTGCTTCTTTAGCCTCTCTTCTCGTCTACATCTTAGCAAAAAGCTTTTCCACTCTGTCTGGCAAGGAGAAACTGTGCCAGCATAGAAAACATCTCCCATCGTGTTCTAGAGGCTGCACGGAGGTCTGCCGAGTGTTTTGCAAGAAGAGAAAGAAAGTTGTCCAAAACAGCTTGCAATCCAATGTTCATGTGAATAGAAAAGGCAGGAGAGTGGTCAGGTACTGTTTTCTCTCCGTTGGCAAGCTGCGCACACAATCGCAGTGTTGTACAGCTTGTTTCATCACCTTTGCCAAGTTGCCGCTCTCTCCGGCTCCCGGAGACGAAGAAGCTGCTTCTTCGCGCAAAGACGATTCTGCCGCTCACAGTGCTCTGCGGTGTGCGCCTCCTGCCGAAAGACGCCTGGGAGCGGTGCTTAGCTGTGCAGAGCACCGTACCTTCGTCTTTAGCCTCTCTTCTCGTCTACATCTTAGCAAAAAGCTTTTCCACTCTGTCTGGCAAGGAGAAACTGTGCCAGCACAGAAAACATCTCCCATCGTGTTCTAGAGGCTGCACGGAGGTCTGCCGAGTGTTTTGCAAGAAGAGAAAGAAAGTTGTCCAAAACAGCTTGCAATCGAATGTTCATGTGAATAGAAAAGACAGGAGAGTGGTCAGGTACTGTTTTCTCTCCGTTGGCAAGCTGCGCACACAATCGCAGTGTTGTACAGCTTGTTTCATCGCCTTTGCGAAGCTGCCGCTCTCTCCGGCTCCCGGAGACGAAGAAGCTGCTTCTTCGCGCAAAGACGATTCTGCCGCTCACAGTGCTCTGCGGTGTGCGCCTCCTGCCGAAAGAGATCCGGGAGCGGTGCTTAGCTCTGCAGAGCACCGTACCTTCGTCTTTAGCCTCTCTTCTCGTCTACATCTTAGCAAAAAGCTTTTCCACTCTGTCTGGCAAGGAGAAACTGTGCCAGCACAGAAAACATCTCCTATCGTGTTCTAGAGGCTGCACGGAGGTCTGCCGAGTGTTTTGCAAGAAGAGAAAGAAAGTTGTCCAAAACAGCTTGCAATCCAATGTTCATGTGAATAGAAAAGGCAGGAGAGTGGTCAGGTACTGTTTTCTCTCAGTTGGCAAGCTGCGCACACAATCGCAGTGTTGTACAGCTTGTTTCATCACCTTTGCGAAGTTGCCGCTCCCTCCGGCTCCAGGCGACGAAGAAGCTGCTTCTTCGCGCAAAGACGATTCTGCCGCTCACAGAGCTCTACGGTGTGCGCCTTCTGCCGAAAGAGATCCGGGAGCGGTGCTTAGCTCTGCAGAGCACCGTACCTTCGTCTTTAGCCTCTCTTCTCGTCTACATCTTAGCAAAAAGCTTTTCCACTCTGTCTGGCAAGGAGAAACTGTGCCAGCACAGAAAACATCCCCCATCGTGTTCTAGAGGCTGCACGGAGGTCTGCCGAGTGTTTTGCAAGAAGAGAAAGAAAGTTGTCCAAAACAGCTTGCAATCGAATGTTCATGTGAATAGAAAAGACAGGAGAGTGGTCAGGTACTGTTTTCTCTCAGTTGGCAAGCTGCGCACACAATCGCAGTGTTGTACAGCTTGTTTCATCGCCTTTGCGAAGCTGCCGCTCTCTCCGGCTCCCGGAGACGAAGAAGCTGCTTCTTCGCGCAAAGACGATTCTGCCGCTCACAGAGCTCTACGGTGTGCGCCTTCTGCCAAAAGACGCCCGGGAGCGGTGCTTAGCTCTGCAGAGCACCGTACCTTGGTCGTTAGCCTCTCTTCTCGTCTACATCTTAGCAAAAATCTTTTCCACTCTGTGTGGCAAGGAGAAACTGTGCCAGCACAAAAAACATCTCCCATCGTGTTCTAGAGGCTGCACGCAGGTCTGCCGAGTGTTTTGCAAGAAGAGAAAGAAAGTTGTCCAAAACAGCTTGCAATCGAATGTTCATGTGAATAGAAAAGGCAGGAGAGTGGTCAGGTACTGTTTTCTCTCAGTTGTCATGCTGCGCACACAATCGCAGTGTTGTACAGCTTGTTTCATCACCTTTGCGAAGTTGCCGCTCTCTCCGGCTCCCGGAGACGAAGAAGCTGCTTCTTCGCGCAAAGACGATTCTGCCGCTCACAGTGCTCTGCGGTGTGCGCCTTCTGCCGAAAGAGGTCCGGGAGCGGTGCTTAGCTCTGCAGAGCACCGTACCTTCGTCTTTAGCCTCTCTTCTCATCTACATCTTAGCAAAAAGCTTTTCCACTCTGTCTGGCAAGGAGAAACTGTGCCAGCACAGAAAACATCTCCCATCGTGTTCTAGAGGCTGCACGGAGGTCTGCCGAGTGTTTTGCAAGAAGAGAAAGAAAGTTGTCCAAAACAGCTTGCAATCGAATGTTCATGTGAATAGAAAAGGCAGGAGAGTGGTCAGGTACTGTTTTCTCTCCGTTGGCAAGCTGCGCACACAATCGCAGTGTTGTACAGCTTGTTTCATCACCTTTGCCAAGTTGCCGCTCTCTCCGGCTCCCGGAGACGAAGAAGCTGCTTCTTCGCGCAAAGACGATTCTGCCGCTCACAGTGCTCTGCGGTGTGCGCCTCCTGCCGAAAGACGCCTGGGAGCGGTGCTTAGCTGTGCAGAGCACCGTACCTTCGTCTTTAGCCTCTCTTCTCGTCTACATCTTAGCAAAAAGCTTTTCCACTCTGTCTGGCAAGGAGAAACTGTGCCAGCACAGAAAACATCTCCCATCGTGTTCTAGAGGCTGCACGGAGGTCTGCCGAGTGTTTTGCAAGAAGAGAAAGAAAGTTGTCCAAAACAGCTTGCAATCGAATGTTCATGTGAATAGAAAAGACAGGAGAGTGGTCAGGTACTGTTTTCTCTCACTTGGCAAGCTGCGCACACAATCGCAGTGTGGTACAGCTTGTTTCATCGCCTTTGCGAAGCTGCCGCTCTCTCCGGCTCCCGGAGACGAAGAAGCTGCTTCTTCGCGCAAAGACGATTCTGCCGCTCACAGTGCTCTGCGGTGTGCGCCTTCTGCCGAAAGAGATCCGGGAGCGGTGCTTAGCTCTGCAGAGCACCGTACCTTCGTCTTTAGCCTCTCTTCTCGTCTACATCTTAGCAAAAAGCTTTTCCACTCTGTCTGGCAAGGAGAAACTGTGCCAGCACAGAAAACATCTCCCATCGTGTTCTAGAGGCTGCACGGAGGTCTGCCGAGTGTTTTGCAAGAAGAGAAAGAAAGTTGTCCAAAACAGCTTGCAATCCAATGTTCATGTGAATAGAAAAGGCAGGAGAGTGGTCAGGTACTGTTTTCTCTCAGTTGGCAAGCTGCGCACACAATCGCAGTGTTGTACAGCTTGTTTCATCACCTTTGCGAAGTTGCCGCTCCCTCCGGCTCCAGGCGACGAAGAAGCTGCTTCTTCGCGCAAAGACGATTCTGCCGCTCACAGAGCTCTACGGTGTGCGCCTTCTGCCGAAAGAGATCCGGGAGCGGTGCTTAGCTCTGCAGAGCACCGTACCTTCGTCTTTAGCCTCTCTTCTCGTCTACATCTTAGAAAAAGCTTTTCCACTCTGTCTGGCAAGGAGAAACTGTGCCAGCACAGAAAACATCCCCCATCGTGTTCTAGAGGCTGCACGGAGGTCTGCCGAGTGTTTTGCAAGAAGAGAAAGAAAGTTGTCCAAAACAGCTTGCAATCGAATGTTCATGTGAATAGAAAAGACAGGAGAGTGGTCAGGTACTGTTTTCTCTCAGTTGGCAAGCTGCGCACACAATCGCAGTGTTGTACAGCTTGTTTCATCGCCTTTGCGAAGCTGCCGCTCTCTCCGGCTCCCGGAGACGAAGAAGCTGCTTCTTCGCGCAAAGACGATTCTGCCGCTCACAGTGGTCTGAGGTGTGCGCCTTCTGCCGAAAGACGCCCGGGAGCGGTGCTTAGCTCTGCAGAGCACCGTACCTTGGTCGTTAGCCTCTCTTCTCGTCTACATCTTAGCAAAAATCTTTTCCACTCTGTCTGGCAAGGAGAAACTGTGCCAGCACAAAAAACATCTCCCATCGTGTTCTAGAGGCTGCACGCAGGTCTGCCGAGTGTTTTGCAAGAAGAGAAAGAAAGTTGTCCAAAACAGCTTGCAATCGAATGTTCATGTGAATAGAAAAGGCAGGAGAGTGGTCAGGTACTGTTTTCTCTCAGTTGTCATGCTGCGCACACAATCGCAGTGTTGTACAGCTTGTTTCATCACCTTTGCGAAGTTGCCGCTCTCTCCGGCTCCCGGAGACGAAGAAGCTGCTTCTTCGCGCAAAGACGATTCTGCCGCTCACAGTGCTCTGCGGTGTGCGCCTTCTGCCGAAAGAGGTCCGGGAGCTGTGCTTAGCTCTGCAGAGCACCGTACCTTCGTCTTTAGCCTCTCTTCTCATCTACATCTTAGCAAAAAGCTTTTCCACTCTGTCTGGCAAGGAGAAACTGTGCCAGCACAGAAAACATCTCCCATCGTGTTCTAGAGGCTGCACGGAGGTCTGCCGAGTGTTTTGCAAGAAGAGAAAGAAAGTTGTCCAAAACAGCTTGCAATCGAATGTTCATGTGAATAGAAAAGGCAGGAGAGTGGTCAGGTACTGTTTTCTCTCCGTTGGCAAGCTGCATACACAATCACAGTGTTGTACAGCTTGTTTCATCGCCTTTGCGAAGCTGCCGCTCTCTCCGGCTCCCGGAGACGAAGAAGCTGCTTCTTCGCGCAAAGACGATTCTGCCGCTCACAGTGCTCTGCGGTGTGCGCCTTCTGCCGAAAGAGGTCCGGGAGCGGTGCTTAGCTCTGCAGAGCACCGTACCTTCGTCTTTAGCCTCTCTTCTCATCTACATCTTAGCAAAAAGCTTTTCCACTCTGTCTGGCAAGGAGAAACTGTGCCAGCACAGAAAACATCTCCCATCGTGTTCTAGAGGCTGCACGGAGGTCTGCCGAGTGTTTTGCAAGAAGAGAAAGAAAGTTGTCCAAAACAGCTTGCAATCGAATGTTCATGTGAATAGAAAAGGCAGGAGAGTGGTCAGGTACTGTTTTCTCTCCGTTGGCAAGCTGCGCACACAATCGCAGTGTTGTACAGCTTGTTTCATCACCTTTGCCAAGTTGCCGCTCTCTCCGGCTCCAGGCGACGAAGAAGCTGCTTCTTCGCGCAAAGACGATTCTGCCGCTCACAGAGCTCTACGGTGTGCGCCTTCTGCAGAAAGAGATCCGGG
Source organism: Melozone crissalis (assembly GCF_028551555.1). Classification (NCBI taxonomy): domain Eukaryota; kingdom Metazoa; phylum Chordata; class Aves; order Passeriformes; family Passerellidae; genus Melozone; species Melozone crissalis. The sequence continues at coordinate 560,467 of NW_026536007.1, forward strand.
AGCGGTGCTTAGCTCTGCAGAGCACCGTACCTTCGTCTTTAGCCTCTCTTCTCGTCTACCTCTTAGTGAAATGCTTTTCCACTCTGTCTGGCAAGGAGAAACTTTGCCAGCACAAAAAACATCTCCCATCGTGTTCTAGAGGCTGCACGGAGGTCTGCCGAGTGTTTTGCAAGAAGAGAAAGAAAGTTGTCCAAAACAGCTTGCAATCGAATGTTCATGTGAATAGAAAAGGCAGGAGAGTGGTCAGGTACTGTTTCCTCTCAGTTGGCAAGCTGCGCACACAATCGCAGTGTTGTACAGCTTGTTTCATCACCTTTGCGAAGTTGCCGCTCTCTCCGGCTCCCGGAGACGAAGAAGCTGCTTCTTCGCGCAAAGACGATTCTGCCGCTCACAGTGCTCTGCGGTGTGCGACTTCTGCCGAAAGACGCCCGGGAGCGGTGCTTAGCTCTGCAGAGCACCGTACCTTCGTCTTTAGCCTCTCTTCTCGTCTACATCTTAGCAAAAAGCTTTTCCACTCTGTCTGGCAAGGAGAAACTGTGCCAGTATAGAAAACATCTCCCATCGTGTTCTAGAGGCTGCACGGAGGTCTGCCGAGTGTTTTGCAAGAAGAGAAAGAAAGTTGTCCAAAACAGCTTGCAATCGAATGTTCATGAGAATAGAAAAGGCAGGAGAGTGGTCAGGTACTGTTTTCTCTCAGTTGGCAAGCTGCGCACACAATCGCAGTGTTGTACAGCTTGTTTCATCGCCTTTGCCAAGTTGCCGCTCTCTCCGGCTCCCGGAGACGAAGAAGCTGCTTCTTCGCGCAAAGACGATTCTGCCGCTCACAGTGCTCTGCGGTGTGCGCCTCCGGCCGAAAGAGGTCCGGGAGCGGTGCTTAGCTCTGCAGAGCACCGTATCTTCGTCTTCAGCCTCTCTTCTCATCTACATCTTAGCAAAAAGCTTTTCCACTCTGTCTGGCAAAGAGAACCTTTGCCAGCACAAAAAACATCTCCCATCGTGTTCTAGAGGCTGCACGGAGGTCTGCCGAGTGTTTTGCAAGAAGAGAAAGAAAGTTGTCCAAAACAGCTTGCAATCGAATGTTCATGTGAATAGAAAAGACAGGAGAGTGGTCAGGTACTGTTTTCTCTCAGTTGGCAAGCTGCGCACACAATCGCAGTGTTGTACAGCTTGTTTCATCGCCTTTGCGAAGCTGCCGCTCTCTCCGGCTCCCGGAGACGAAGAAGCTGCTTGTTCGCGCAAAGACGATTCTGCCGCTCACAGTGCTCTGCAGTGTGTGTCTTCTGCCGAAAGAGGCCCGGGAGCTGTGCTTAGCTCTGCAGACACCGTACCTTCGTCTTTAGCCTCTCTTCTCGTCTACATCTTAGCAAAAAGCTTTTCCACTCTGTCTGGCAAGGAGAAACTGTGCCAGCACAGAAAACATCTCCCATCGTGTTCTAGAGGCTGCACGGAGGTCTGCCGAGTGTTTTGCAAGAAGAGAAAGAAAGTTGTCCAAAACAGCTTCCAATCGAATGTTCATGTGAATAGAAAAGGCAGGAGAGTGGTCAGGTACTGTTTTCTCTCCGTTGGCAAGCTGCGCACACAATCGCAGTGTTGTACAGCTTGTTTCATCACCTTTGCCAAGTTGCCGCTCTCTCCGGCTCCCGGAGACGAAGAAGCTGCTTCTTCGCGCAAAGACGATTCTGCCACTCACAGTGCTCTACGGTGTGCGCTTTCTGCCGAAAGAGATCCGGGAGCGGTGCTTAGCTCTGCAGAGCACCGTACCTTCGTCTTTAGCCTCTCTTCTCCTCTACATCTTAGTAAAAAGCTTTTCCACTCTGTCTGGCAAGGAGAAACTTTGCCAGCACAAAAAACATCTCCCATCGTGTTCTAGAGGCTGCACGCAGGTCTGCCGAGTGTTTTGCAAGAAGAGAAAGAAAGTTGTCCAAAACAGCTTGCAATCGAATGTTCAAGTGAATAGAAAAGACAGGAGAGTGGTCAGGTACTGTTTTCTCTCAGTTGTCATGCTGCGCACACAATCGCAGTGTTGTACAGCTTGTTTCATCGCCTTTGCGAAGCTGCCGCTCTCTCCGGCTCCCGGAGACGAAGAAGCTGCTTCTTCGGGCAAAGACGATTCTGCCGCTCACAGTGCTCTGCGGTGTGCGCCTTCTGCCGAAAGAGATCCGGGAGCGGTGCTTAGCTCTGCAGAGCACCGTACCTTCGTCTTTAGCCTCTCTTCTCGTCTACATCCTAGCAAAAAGCTTTTCCACTCTGTCTGGCAAGGAGAAACTGTGCCAGCACAAAAAACATCTCCCATCGTGTTCTAGAGGCTGCACGGAGGTCTGCCGAGTGTTTTGCAAGAAGAGAAAGAAAGTTGTCCAAAACAGCTTGCAATCCAATGTTCATGTGAATAGAAAAGGCAGGAGAGTGGTCAGGTACTGTTTTCTCTCAGTTGGCAAGCTGCGCACACAATCGCAGTGTTGTACAGCTTGTTTCATCACCTTTGCCAAGTTGCCGCTCTCTCCGGCTCCCGGAGACGAAGAAGCTGCTTCTTCGCGCAAAGACGATTCTGCCGCCCACAGTGCTCTGCGGTGTGCGCCTTCTGCCGAAAGAGCCCCGGGAGCTGTGCTTAGCTCTGCAGATCACCGTACCTTCGTCTTTAGCCTCTCTTCTCGTCTACATCTTAGCAAAAAGCTTTTCCACTCTGTCTGGCAAGGAGAAACTGTGCCAGCACAGAAAACATCTCCCATCGTGTTCTAGAGGCTGCACGGAGGTCTGCCGAGTGTTTTGCAAGAAGAGAAAGAAAGTTGTCCAAAACAGCTTGCAATCGAATGTTCATGTGAATAGAAAAGGCAGGAGAGTGGTCAGGTACTGTTTTCTCTCACTTGGCAAGCTGCGCACACAATCGCAGTGTTGTACAGCTTGTTTCATCACCTTTGCCAAGTTGCCGCTCTCTCCGGCTCCCGGAGACGAAGAAGCTGCTTCTTCGCGCAAAGACGATTCTGCAGCTCACAGTGCTCTGCAGTGTGTGTCTTCTGCCGAATGAGTCCCGGGAGCTGTGCTTAGCTCTGCAGAGCACCGTACCTTCGTCTTTAGCCTCTCTTCTCGTCTACATCTTAGCAAAAAGCTTTTCCACTCTGTCTGGCAAGGAGAAACTGTGCCAGTATAGAAAACATCTCCCATCGTGTTCTAGAGGCTGCACGGAGGTCTGCCGAGTGTTTTGCAAGAAGAGAACTAAAGTTGTCCAAAACAGCTTGCAATCGAATGTTCATGTGAATAGAAAAGGCAGGAGAGTGGTCAGGTACTGTTTTCTCTCCGTTGGCAAGCTGCGCACACAATCGCAGTGTTGTACAGCTTGTTTCATCACCTTTGCCAAGTTGCCGCTCTCTCCGGCTCCCGGAGACGAAGAAGCTGCTTCTTCGCGCAAAGATGATTCTGCCGCTCACAGTGCTCTGAGGTGTGCGCCTTCTGCCGAAAGACGCCCGGGAGCGGTGCTTAGCTCTGCAGAGCACCGTACCTTCGTCTTTAGCCTCTCTTCTCGTCTACATCTTAGCAAAAAGCTTTTCCACTCTGTCTGGCAAGGAGAAACTGTGCCAGCACAGAAAACATCTCCCATCGTGTTCTAGAGGCTGCACGGAGGTCTGCCGAGTGTTTTGCAAGAAGAGAAAGAAAGTTGTCCAAAACAGCTTGCAATCGAATGTTCATGTGAATAGAAAAGGCAGGAGAGTGGTCAGGTACTGTTTTCTCTCAGTTGGCAAGCTGCGCACACAATCGCAGTGTTGTACAGCTTGTTTCATCACCTTTGCGAAGTTGCCGCTCTCTCCGGCTCCCGGAGACGAAGAAGCTGCTTCTTCGGGCAAAGACGATTCTGCTGCTCACAGTGCTCTGCAGTGTGTGTCTTCTGCCGAAAGAGGCCCGGGAGCGGTGCTTAGCTCTGCAGAGCACCCTATATGCTTCTTTAGCCTCTCTTCTCGTCTACATCTTAGCAAAAAGCTTTTCCACTCTGTCTGGCAAGGAGAAACTGTGCCAGCACAAAAAACATCTCCCATCGTGTTCTAGAGGCTGCACGGAGGTCTGCCGAGTGTTTTGCAAGAAGAGAAAGAAAGTTGTCCAAAACAGCTTCCAATCGAATGTTCATGTGAATAGAAAAGGCAGGAGAGTGGTCAGGTACTGTTTTCTCTCCGTTGGCAAGCTGCGCACACAATCGCAGTGTTGTACAGCTTGTTTCATCACCTTTGCCAAGTTGCCGCTCTCTCCGGCTCCCGGAGACGAAGAAGCTGCTTCTTCGCGCAAAGACGATTCTGCCACTCACAGTGCTCTACGGTGTGCGCTTTCTGCCGAAAGAGATCCGGGAGCGGTGCTTAGCTCTGCAGAGCACCGTACCTTCGTCTTTAGCCTCTCTTCTCCTCTACATCTTAGTAAAAAGCTTTTCCACTCTGTCTGGCAAGGAGAAACTTTGCCAGCACAAAAAACATCTCCCATCGTGTTCTAGAGGCTGCACGCAGGTCTGCCGAGTGTTTTGCAAGAAGAGAAAGAAAGTTGTCCAAAACAGCTTGCAATCGAATGTTCAAGTGAATAGAAAAGACAGGAGAGTGGTCAGGTACTGTTTTCTCTCAGTTGTCATGCTGCGCACACAATCGCAGTGTTGTACAGCTTGTTTCATCGCCTTTGCGAAGCTGCCGCTCTCTCCGGCTCCCGGAGACGAAGAAGCTGCTTCTTCGGGCAAAGACGATTCTGCCGCTCACAGTGCTCTGCGGTGTGCGCCTTCTGCCGAAAGAGATCCGGGAGCGGTGCTTAGCTCTGCAGAGCACCGTACCTTCGTCTTTAGCCTCTCTTCTCGTCTACATCCTAGCAAAAAGCTTTTCCACTCTGTCTGGCAAGGAGAAACTGTGCCAGCACAAAAAACATCTCCCATCGTGTTCTAGAGGCTGCACGGAGGTCTGCCGAGTGTTTTGCAAGAAGAGAAAGAAAGTTGTCCAAAACAGCTTGCAATCCAATGTTCATGTGAATAGAAAAGGCAGGAGAGTGGTCAGGTACTGTTTTCTCTCAGTTGGCAAGCTGCGCACACAATCGCAGTGTTGTACAGCTTGTTTCATCACCTTTGCCAAGTTGCCGCTCTCTCCGGCTCCCGGAGACGAAGAAGCTGCTTCTTCGCGCAAAGACGATTCTGCCGCCCACAGTGCTCTGCGGTGTGCGCCTTCTGCCGAAAGAGCCCCGGGAGCTGTGCTTAGCTCTGCAGATCACCGTACCTTCGTCTTTAGCCTCTCTTCTCGTCTACATCTTAGCAAAAAGCTTTTCCACTCTGTCTGGCAAGGAGAAACTGTGCCAGCACAGAAAACATCTCCCATCGTGTTCTAGAGGCTGCACGGAGGTCTGCCGAGTGTTTTGCAAGAAGAGAAAGAAAGTTGTCCAAAACAGCTTGCAATCGAATGTTCATGTGAATAGAAAAGGCAGGAGAGTGGTCAGGTACTGTTTTCTCTCACTTGGCAAGCTGCGCACACAATCGCAGTGTTGTACAGCTTGTTTCATCACCTTTGCCAAGTTGCCGCTCTCTCCGGCTCCCGGAGACGAAGAAGCTGCTTCTTCGCGCAAAGACGATTCTGCAGCTCACAGTGCTCTGCAGTGTGTGTCTTCTGCCGAATGAGTCCCGGGAGCTGTGCTTAGCTCTGCAGAGCACCGTACCTTCGTCTTTAGCCTCTCTTCTCGTCTACATCTTAGCAAAAAGCTTTTCCACTCTGTCTGGCAAGGAGAAACTGTGCCAGTATAGAAAACATCTCCCATCGTGTTCTAGAGGCTGCACGGAGGTCTGCCGAGTGTTTTGCAAGAAGAGAACTAAAGTTGTCCAAAACAGCTTGCAATCGAATGTTCATGTGAATAGAAAAGGCAGGAGAGTGGTCAGGTACTGTTTTCTCTCCGTTGGCAAGCTGCGCACACAATCGCAGTGTTGTACAGCTTGTTTCATCACCTTTGCCAAGTTGCCGCTCTCTCCGGCTCCCGGAGACGAAGAAGCTGCTTCTTCGCGCAAAGATGATTCTGCCGCTCACAGTGCTCTGAGGTGTGCGCCTTCTGCCGAAAGACGCCCGGGAGCGGTGCTTAGCTCTGCAGAGCACCGTACCTTCGTCTTTAGCCTCTCTTCTCGTCTACATCTTAGCAAAAAGCTTTTCCACTCTGTCTGGCAAGGAGAAACTGTGCCAGCACAGAAAACATCTCCCATCGTGTTCTAGAGGCTGCACGGAGGTCTGCCGAGTGTTTTGCAAGAAGAGAAAGAAAGTTGTCCAAAACAGCTTGCAATCGAATGTTCATGTGAATAGAAAAGGCAGGAGAGTGGTCAGGTACTGTTTTCTCTCAGTTGGCAAGCTGCGCACACAATCGCAGTGTTGTACAGCTTGTTTCATCACCTTTGCGAAGTTGCCGCTCTCTCCGGCTCCCGGAGACGAAGAAGCTGCTTCTTCGGGCAAAGACGATTCTGCTGCTCACAGTGCTCTGCAGTGTGTGTCTTCTGCCGAAAGAGGCCCGGGAGCGGTGCTTAGCTCTGCAGAGCACCCTATATGCTTCTTTAGCCTCTCTTCTCGTCTACATCTTAGCAAAAAGCTTTTCCACTCTGTCTGGCAAGGAGAAACTGTGCCAGCACAAAAAACATCTCCCATCGTGTTCTAGAGGCTGCACGGAGGTCTGCCGAGTGTTTTGCAAGAAGAGAAAGAAAGTTGTCCAAAACAGCTTGCAATCGAATGTTCATGTGAATAGAAAAGACAGGAGAGTGGTCAGGTACTGTTTTCTCTCCGTTGGTAAGCTGCGCACACAATCGCAGTGTTGTACAGCTTGTTTCATCACCTTTGCCAAGTTGCCGCTCTCTCCGGCTCCCGGAGACGAAGAAGCTGCTTCTTCGCGCAAAGACGATTCTGCCGCTCACAGTGCTCTGCTGTGTGCGCCTCCTGCCGAAAGACGCCTGGGAGCGGTTCTTAGCTCTGCAGAGCACCGTACCTTCGTCTTTAGCCTCTCTTCTCGTCTACATCTTAGCAAAAAGCTTTTCCACTCTGTCTGGCAAGGAGAAACTGTGCCAGCACAAAAAACATCTCCCATCGTGTTCTAGAGGCTGCACGGAGGTCTGCCGACAGTTTTGCAAGAAGAGAAAGAAAGTTGTCCAAAACAGCTTGCAATCCAATGTTCATGTGAATAGAAAAGACAGGAGAGTGGTCAGGTACTGTTTTCTCTCACTTGGCAAGCTGCGCACACAATCGCAGTGTTGTACAGCTTGTTTCATCGCCTTTGCGAAGTTGCCGCTCTCTCCGGCTCCCGGAGACGAAGAAGCTGCTTCTTCGCGCAAAGACGATTCTGCCGCTCACAGTGCTCTGCGGTGTGCGCCTTCTGCCGAAAGAGATCCGGGAGCGGTGCTTAGCTCTGCAGAGCACCGTACCTTCGTCTTTAGCCTCTCTTCTCGTCTACATCCTAGAAAAAGCTTTTCCACTCTGTCTGGCAAGGAGAAACTGTGCCAGCTCAAAAAACATCTCCCATCGTGTTCTAGAGGCTGCACGGAGGTCTGCCGAGTGTTTTGCAAGAAGAGAAAGAAAGTTGTCCAAAACAGCTTGCAATCCAATGTTCATGTGAATAGAAAAGGCAGGAGAGTGGTCAGGTACTGTTTTCTCTCACTTGGCAAGCTGCGCACACAATCGCAGTGTTGTACAGCTTGTTTCATCACCTTTGCCAAGTTGCCGCTCTCTCCGGCTCCCGGAGACGAAGAAGCTGCTTCTTCGCGCAAAGACGATTCTGCCGCTCACAGTGCTCTGCGGTGTGCGCCTCCTGCCGAAAGACGCCTGGGAGCGGTGCTTAGCTGTGCAGAGCACCGTACCTTCGTCTTTAGCCTCTCTTCTCGTCTACATCTTAGCAAAAAGCTTTTCCACTCTGTCTGGCAAGGAGAAACTGTGCCAGCACAGAAAACATCTCCCATCGTGTTCTAGAGGCTGCACGGAGGTCTGCCGAGTGTTTTGCAAGAAGAGAAAGAAAGTTGTCCAAAACAGCTTGCAATCGAATGTTCATGTGAATAGAAAAGACAGGAGAGTGGTCAGGTACTGTTTTCTCTCCGTTGGCAAGCTGCGCACACAATCGCAGTGTTGTACAGCTTGTTTCATCGCCTTTGCGAAGCTGCCGCTCTCTCCGGCTCCCGGAGACGAAGAAGCTGCTTCTTCGCGCAAAGACGATTCTGCCGCTCACAGTGCTCTGCGGTGTGCGCCTTCTGCCGAAAGAGATCCGGGAGCGGTGCTTAGCTCTGCAGAGCACCGTACCTTCGTCTTTAGCCTCTCTTCTCGTCTACATCTTAGCAAAAAGCTTTTCCACTCTGTCTGGCAAGGAGAAACTGTGCCAGCTCAAAAAACATCTCCCATCGTGTTCTAGAGGCTGCACGGAGGTCTGCCGAGTGTTTTGCAAGAAGAGAAAGAAAGTTGTCCAAAACAGCTTGCAATCGAATGTTCATGTGAATAGAAAAGGCAGGAGAGTGGTCAGGTACTGTTTTCTCTCACTTGGCAAGCTGCGCACACAATCGCAGTGTTGTACAGCTTGTTTCATCACCTTTGCCAAGTTGCCGCTCTCTCCGGCTCCCGGAGACGAAGAAGCTGCTTCTTCGCGCAAAGACGATTCTGCCGCTCACAGTGCTCTGCGGTGTGCGCCTTCTGCCGAAAGAGCCCCGGGAGCTGTGCTTAGCTCTGCAGATCACCGTACCTTCGTCTTTAGCCTCTCTTCTCGTCTACATCTTAGCAAAAAGCTTTTCCACTCTGTCTGGCAAGGAGAAACTGTGCCAGCACAAAAAACATCTCCCATCGTGTTCTAGAGGCTGCACGGAGGTCTGCCGAGTGTTTTGCAAGAAGAGAAAGAAAGTTGTCCAAAACAGCTTGCAATCGAATGTTCATGTGAATAGAAAAGACAGGAGAGTGGTCAGGTACTGTTTTCTCTCAGTTGGCAAGCTGCGCACACAATCGCAGTGTTGTACAGCTTGTTTCATCACCTTTGCGAAGTTGCCGCTCTCTCCGGCTCCCGGAGACGAAGAAGCTGCTTCTTCGCGCAAAGACGATTCTGCCGCTCACAGTGCTCTGCGGTGTGCGCCTTCTGCCGAAAGAGGTCCGGGAGCTGTGCTTAGCTCTGCAGAGCACCGTACCTTCGTCTTTAGCCTCTCTTCTCGTCTACATCTTAGCAAAAAGCTTTTCCACTCTGTCTGGCAAGGAGAAACTGTGCCAGCATTGAAAACATCTCCCATCGTGTTCTAGAGGCTGCACGGAGGTCTGCCGAGTGTTTTGCAAGAAGAGAAAGAAAGTTGTCCAAAACAGCTTGCAATCGAATGTTCATGTGAATAGAAAAGGCAGGAGAGTGGTCAGGTACTGTTTTCTCTCCGTTGGCAAGCTGCGCACACAATCGCAGTGTTGTACAGCTTGTTTCATCACCTTTGCCAAGTTGCCGCTCTCTCCGGCTCCCGGAGACGAAGAAGCTGCTTCTTCGCGCAAAGACGATTCTGCCGCTCACAGTGCTCTGCGGTGTGCGCCTCCGGCCGAAAGACGCCCGGGAGCGGTGCTTAGCTCTGCAGAGCACCGTACCTTCGTCTTCAGCCTCTCTTCTCATCTACATCTTAGCAAAAAGCTTTTCCACTCTGTCTGGCAAAGAGAAACTTTGCCAGCACAAAAAACATCCCCCATCGTGTTCTAGAGGCTGCACGGAGGTCTGCCGAGTGTTTTGCAAGAAGAGAAAGAAAGTTGTCCAAAACAGCTTGCAATCGAATGTTCATGTGAATAGAAAAGGCAGGAGAGTGGTCAGGTACTGTTTTCTCTCAGTTGGCAAGCTGCGCACACAATCGCTGTGTTGTACAGCTTGTTTCAGCACCTTTGCGAAGTTGCCGCTCTCTCCGGCTCCCGGAGACGAAGAAGCTGCTTCTTCGCGCAAAGACGATTCTGCCGCTCACAGTGCTCTGCAGTGTGTGTCCTCTGCCGAAAGAGGCCCGGGAGCTGTGCTTAGCTCTGCAGAGCACCGTACCTTCGTCTTTAGCCTCTCTTCTCGTCTACATCTTAGCAAAAAGCTTTTCCACTCTGTCTGGCAAGGAGAAACTGTGCCAGCACAGAAAACATCTCCCATCGTGTTCTAGAGGCTGCACAGAGGTCTGCCGAGTGTTTTGCAAGAAGAGAAAGAAAGTTGTCCAAAACAGCTTGCAATCGAATGTTCATGTGAATAGAAAAGACAGGAGAGTGGTCAGGTACTGTTTTCTCTCAGTTGGCAAGCTGCGCACACAATCGCAGTGTTGTACAGCTTGTTTCATCGCCTTTGCGAAGCTGCCGCTCTCTCCGGCTCCCGGAGACGAAGAAGCTGCTTCTTCGCGCAAAGACGATTCTGCCGCTCACAGTGCTCTGCGGTGTGCGCCTTCTGCCGAAAGAGATCCGGGAGCGGTGCTTAGCTCTGCAGAGCACCGTACCTTCGACTTTAGCCTCTCTTCTCGTCTACATCCTAGCAAAAAGCTTTTCCACTCTGTCTGGCAAGGAGAAACTGTGCCAGCACAAAAAACATCTCCCATCGTGTTCTAGAGGCTGCACGGAGGTCTGCTGAGTGTTTTGCAAGGAGAGAAAGAAAGTTGTCCAAACTAGCTTGCAATCGAATGTTCATGTGAATAGAAAAGGCAGGAGAGTGGTCAGGTACTGTTTTCTCTCAGTTGGCAAGCTGCGCACACAATCGCAGTGTTGTACAGCTTGTTTCATCACCTTTGCCAAGTTGCCGCTCTCTCCGGCTCCCGGAGACGAAGAAGCTGCTTCTTCGCGCAAAGACGATTCTGCCGCTCACAGTGCTCTGAGGTGTGCGCCTTCTGCCGAAAGAGATCCGGGAGCGGTGTTTAGCTCTGCAGATCACCGTACCTTCGTCTTTAGCCTCTCTTCTCGTCTACATCTTAGCAAAAAGCTTTTCCACTCTGTCTGGCAAGGAGAAACTGTGCCAGCACAGAAAACATCTCCCATCGTGTTCTAGAGGCTGCACGGAGGTCTGCCGAGTGTTTTGCAAGAAGAGAAAGAAAGTTGTCCAAAACAGCTTGCAATCGAATGTTCATGTGAATAGAAAAGACAGGAGAGTGGTCAGGTACTGTTTTCTCTCAGTTGGCAAGCTGCGCACACAATCGCAGTGTTGTACAGCTTGTTTCATCACCTTTGCCAAGTTGCCGCTCTCTCCGGCTCCCGGAGACGAAGAAGCTGCTTCTTCGCGCAAAGACGATTCTGCCGCTCACAGTGCTCTGCGGTGTGCGCCTTCTGCCGAAAGACGCCCGGGAGCGGTGCTTAGCTCTGCAGAGCACCGTACCTTCGTCTTTAGCCTCTCTTCTCGTCTACATCTTAGCAAAAAGCTTTTCCACTCTGTCTGGCAAGGAGAAACTGTGCCAGCATAGAAAACATCTCCCATCGTGTTCTAGAGGCTGCACGGAGGTCTGCCGAGTGTTTTGCAAGAAGAGAAAGAAAGTTGTCCAAAACAGCTTGCAATCCAATGTTCATGTGAATAGAAAAGGCAGGAGAGTGGTCAGGTACTGTTTTCTCTCCGTTGGCAAGCTGCGCACACAATCGCAGTGTTGTACAGCTTGTTTCATCACCTTTGCCAAGTTGCCGCTCTCTCCGGCTCCCGGAGACGAAGAAGCTGCTTCTTCGCGCAAAGACGATTCTGCCGCTCACAGTGCTCTGCGGTGTGCGCCTCCTGCCGAAAGACGCCTGGGAGCGGTGCTTAGCTGTGCAGAGCACCGTACCTTCGTCTTTAGCCTCTCTTCTCGTCTACATCTTAGCAAAAAGCTTTTCCACTCTGTCTGGCAAGGAGAAACTGTGCCAGCACAGAAAACATCTCCCATCGTGTTCTAGAGGCTGCACGGAGGTCTGCCGAGTGTTTTGCAAGAAGAGAAAGAAAGTTGTCCAAAACAGCTTGCAATCGAATGTTCATGTGAATAGAAAAGACAGGAGAGTGGTCAGGTACTGTTTTCTCTCCGTTGGCAAGCTGCGCACACAATCGCAGTGTTGTACAGCTTGTTTCATCGCCTTTGCGAAGCTGCCGCTCTCTCCGGCTCCCGGAGACGAAGAAGCTGCTTCTTCGCGCAAAGACGATTCTGCCGCTCACAGTGCTCTGCGGTGTGCGCCTCCTGCCGAAAGAGATCCGGGAGCGGTGCTTAGCTCTGCAGAGCACCGTACCTTCGTCTTTAGCCTCTCTTCTCGTCTACATCTTAGCAAAAAGCTTTTCCACTCTGTCTGGCAAGGAGAAACTGTGCCAGCACAGAAAACATCTCCTATCGTGTTCTAGATGCTGCACGGAGGTCTGCCGAGTGTTTTGCAAGAAGAGAAAGAAAGTTGTCCAAAACAGCTTGCAATCCAATGTTCATGTGAATAGAAAAGGCAGGAGAGTGGTCAGGTACTGTTTTCTCTCAGTTGGCAAGCTGCGCACACAATCGCAGTGTTGTACAGCTTGTTTCATCACCTTTGCGAAGTTGCCGCTCCCTCCGGCTCCAGGCGACGAAGAAGCTGCTTCTTCGCGCAAAGACGATTCTGCCGCTCACAGAGCTCTACGGTGTGCGCCTTCTGCCGAAAGAGATCCGGGAGCGGTGCTTAGCTCTGCAGAGCACCGTACCTTCGTCTTTAGCCTCTCTTCTCGTCTACATCTTAGCAAAAAGCTTTTCCACTCTGTCTGGCAAGGAGAAACTGTGCCAGCACAGAAAACATCCCCCATCGTGTTCTAGAGGCTGCACGGAGGTCTGCCGAGTGTTTTGCAAGAAGAGAAAGAAAGTTGTCCAAAACAGCTTGCAATCGAATGTTCATGTGAATAGAAAAGACAGGAGAGTGGTCAGGTACTGTTTTCTCTCAGTTGGCAAGCTGCGCACACAATCGCAGTGTTGTACAGCTTGTTTCATCGCCTTTGCGAAGCTGCCGCTCTCTCCGGCTCCCGGAGACGAAGAAGCTGCTTCTTCGCGCAAAGACGATTCTGCCGCTCACAGAGCTCTACGGTGTGCGCCTTCTGCCAAAAGACGCCCGGGAGCGGTGCTTAGCTCTGCAGAGCACCGTACCTTGGTCGTTAGCCTCTCTTCTCGTCTACATCTTAGCAAAAATCTTTTCCACTCTGTGTGGCAAGGAGAAACTGTGCCAGCACAAAAAACATCTCCCATCGTGTTCTAGAGGCTGCACGCAGGTCTGCCGAGTGTTTTGCAAGAAGAGAAAGAAAGTTGTCCAAAACAGCTTGCAATCGAATGTTCATGTGAATAGAAAAGGCAGGAGAGTGGTCAGGTACTGTTTTCTCTCAGTTGTCATGCTGCGCACACACTCGCAGTGTTGTACAGCTTGTTTCATCACCTTTGCGAAGTTGCCGCTCTCTCCGGCTCCCGGAGACGAAGAAGCTGCTTCTTCGCGCAAAGACGATTCTGCCGCTCACAGTGCTCTGCGGTGTGCGCCTTCTGCCGAAAGAGGTCCGGGAGCGGTGCTTAGCTCTGCAGAGCACCGTACCTTCGTCTTTAGCCTCTCTTCTCATCTACATCTTAGCAAAAAGCTTTTCCACTCTGTCTGGCAAGGAGAAACTGTGCCAGCACAGAAAACATCTCCCATCGTGTTCTAGAGGCTGCACGGAGGTCTGCCGAGTGTTTTGCAAGAAGAGAAAGAAAGTTGTCCAAAACAGCTTGCAATCGAATGTTCATGTGAATAGAAAAGGCAGGAGAGTGGTCAGGTACTGTTTTCTCTCCGTTGGCAAGCTGCGCACACAATCGCAGTGTTGTACAGCTTGTTTCATCACCTTTGCCAAGTTGCCGCTCTCTCCGGCTCCCGGAGACGAAGAAGCTGCTTCTTCGCGCAAAGACGATTCTGCCGCTCACAGTGCTCTGCGGTGTGCGCCTCCTGCCGAAAGACGCCTGGGAGCGGTGCTTAGCTGTGCAGAGCACCGTACCTTCGTCTTTAGCCTCTCTTCTCGTCTACATCTTAGCAAAAAGCTTTTCCACTCTGTCTGGCAAGGAGAAACTGTGCCAGCACAAAAAAACATCTCCCATCGTGTTCTAGAGGCTGCACGGAGGTCTGCCGAGTGTTTTGCAAGAAGAGAAAGAAAGTTGTCCAAAACAGCTTGCAATCGAATGTTCATGTGAATAGAAAAGACAGGAGAGTGGTCAGGTACTGTTTTCTCTCACTTGGCAAGCTGCGCACACAATCGCAGTGTGGTACAGCTTGTTTCATCGCCTTTGCGAAGCTGCCGCTCTCTCCGGCTCCCGGAGACGAAGAAGCTGCTTCTTCGCGCAAAGACGATTCTGCCGCTCACAGTGCTCTGCGGTGTGCGCCTTCTGCCGAAAGAGATCCGGGAGCGGTGCTTAGCTCTGCAGAGCACCGTACCTTCGTCTTTAGCCTCTCTTCTCGTCTACATCTTAGCAAAAAGCTTTTCCACTCTGTCTGGCAAGGAGAAACTTTGCCAGCACAGAAAACATCTCCCATCGTGTTCTAGAGGCTGCACGGAGGTCTGCCGAGTGTTTTGCAAGAAGAGAAAGAAAGTTGTCCAAAACAGCTTGCAATCCAATGTTCATGTGAATAGAAAAGGCAGGAGAGTGGTCAGGTACTGTTTTCTCTCAGTTGGCAAGCTGCGCACACAATCGCAGTGTTGTACAGCTTGTTTCATCACCTTTGCGAAGTTGCCGCTCCCTCCGGCTCCAGGCGACGAAGAAGCTGCTTCTTCGCGCAAAGACGATTCTGCCGCTCACAGAGCTCTACGGTGTGCGCCTTCTGCCGAAAGAGATCCGGGAGCGGTGCTTAGCTCTGCAGAGCACCGTACCTTCGTCTTTAGCCTCTCTTCTCGTCTACATCTTAGAAAAAGCTTTTCCACTCTGTCTGGCAAGGAGAAACTGTGCCAGCACAGAAAACATCCCCCATCGTGTTCTAGAGGCTGCACGGAGGTCTGCCGAGTGTTTTGCAAGAAGAGAAAGAAAGTTGTCCAAAACAGCTTGCAATCGAATGTTCATGTGAATAGAAAAGACAGGAGAGTGGTCAGGTACTGTTTTCTCTCAGTTGGCAAGCTGCGCACACAATCGCAGTGTTGTACAGCTTGTTTCATCGCCTTTGCGAAGCTGCCGCTCTCTCCGGCTCCCGGAGACGAAGAAGCTGCTTCTTCGCGCAAAGACGATTCTGCCGCTCACAGTGGTCTGAGGTGTGCGCCTTCTGCCGAAAGACGCCCGGGAGCGGTGCTTAGCTCTGCAGAGCACCGTACCTTGGTCGTTAGCCTCTCTTCTCGTCTACATCTTAGCAAAAATCTTTTCCACTCTGTCTGGCAAGGAGAAACTGTGCCAGCACAAAAAACATCTCCCATCGTGTTCTAGAGGCTGCACGCAGGTCTGCCGAGTGTTTTGCAAGAAGAGAAAGAAAGTTGTCCAAAACAGCTTGCAATCGAATGTTCATGTGAATAGAAAAGGCAGGAGAGTGGTCAGGTACTGTTTTCTCTCAGTTGTCATGCTGCGCACACAATCGCAGTGTTGTACAGCTTGTTTCATCACCTTTGCGAAGTTGCCGCTCTCTCCGGCTCCCGGAGACGAAGAAGCTGCTTCTTCGCGCAAAGACGATTCTGCCGCTCACAGTGCTCTGCGGTGTGCGCCTTCTGCCGAAAGAGGTCCGGGAGCTGTGCTTAGCTCTGCAGAGCACCGTACCTTCGTCTTTAGCCTCTCTTCTCATCTACATCTTAGCAAAAAGCTTTTCCACTCTGTCTGGCAAGGAGAAACTGTGCCAGCACAGAAAACATCTCCCATCGTGTTCTAGAGGCTGCACGGAGGTCTGCCGAGTGTTTTGCAAGAA
Source organism: Melozone crissalis (assembly GCF_028551555.1). Lineage (NCBI taxonomy): Eukaryota > Metazoa > Chordata > Aves > Passeriformes > Passerellidae > Melozone > Melozone crissalis. The sequence goes on from NW_026536007.1 coordinate 576,228, forward strand.
GAGAAAGAAAGTTGTCCAAAACAGCTTGCAATCGAATGTTCATGTGAATAGAAAAGGCAGGAGAGTGGTCAGGTACTGTTTTCTCTCCGTTGGCAAGCTGCATACACAATCACAGTGTTGTACAGCTTGTTTCATCGCCTTTGCGAAGCTGCCGCTCTCTCCGGCTCCCGGAGACGAAGAAGCTGCTTCTTCGCGCAAAGACGATTCTGCCGCTCACAGTGCTCTGCGGTGTGCGCCTTCTGCCGAAAGAGGTCCGGGAGCGGTGCTTAGCTCTGCAGAGCACCGTACCTTCGTCTTTAGCCTCTCTTCTCATCTACATCTTAGCAAAAAGCTTTTCCACTCTGTCTGGCAAGGAGAAACTGTGCCAGCACAGAAAACATCTCCCATCGTGTTCTAGAGGCTGCACGGAGGTCTGCCGAGTGTTTTGCAAGAAGAGAAAGAAAGTTGTCCAAAACAGCTTGCAATCGAATGTTCATGTGAATAGAAAAGGCAGGAGAGTGGTCAGGTACTGTTTTCTCTCCGTTGGCAAGCTGCGCACACAATCGCAGTGTTGTACAGCTTGTTTCATCACCTTTGCCAAGTTGCCGCTCTCTCCGGCTCCCGGAGACGAAGAAGCTGCTTCTTCGCGCAAAGACGATTCTGCCGCTCACAGTGCTCTGCGGTGTGCGCCTCCTGCCGAAAGACGCCTGGGAGCGGTGCTTAGCTGTGCAGAGCACCGTACCTTCGTCTTTAGCCTCTCTTCTCGTCTACATCTTAGCAAAAAGCTTTTCCACTCTGTCTGGCAAGGAGAAACTGTGCCAGCACAGAAAACATCTCCCATCGTGTTCTAGAGGCTGCACGGAGGTCTGCCGAGTGTTTTGCAAGAAGAGAAAGAAAGTTGTCCAAAACAGCTTGCAATCGAATGTTCATGTGAATAGAAAAGGCAGGAGAGTGGTCAGGTACTGTTTTCTCTCAGTTGGCAAGCTGCGCACACAATCGCAGTGTTGTACAGCTTGTTTCATCACCTTTGCGAAGTTGCCGCTCCCTCCGGCTCCAGGCGACGAAGAAGCTGCTTCTTCGCGCAAAGACGATTCTGCCGCTCACAGAGCTCTACTGTGTGCGCCTTCTGCCGAAAGAGATCCGGGAGCGGTGCTTAGCTCTGCAGAGCACCGTACCTTCGTCTTTAGCCTCTCTTCTCGTCTACATCTTAGTAAAAAGCTTTTCCACTCTGTCTGGCAAGGAGAAACTGTGCCAGCACAGAAAACATCCCCCATCGTGTTCTAGAGGCTGCACGGAGGTCTGCCGAGTGTTTTGCAAGAAGAGAAAGAAAGTTGTCCAAAAGAGCTTGCAATCGAATGTTCATGTGAATAGAAAAGACAGGAGAGTGGTCAGGTACTGTTTTCTCTCAGTTGGCAAGCTGCGCACACAATCGCAGTGTTGTACAGCTTGTTTCATCGCCTTTGCGAAGCTGCCGCTCTCTCCGGCTCCCGGAGACGAAGAAGCTGCTTCTTCGCGCAAAGACGATTCTGCCGCTCACAGTGGTCTGAGGTGTGCGCCTTCTGCCGAAAGACGCCCGGGAGCGGTGCTTAGCTCTGCAGAGCACCGTACCTTGGTCGTTAGCCTCTCTTCTCGTCTACATCTTAGCAAAAATCTTTTCCACTCTGTCTGGCAAGGAGAAACTGTGCCAGCACAAAAAACATCTCCCATCGTGTTCTAGAGGCTGCACGGAGGTCTGCCGAGTGTTTTGCAAGAAGAGAAAGAAAGTTGTCCAAAACAGCTTGCAATCGAATGTTCATGTGAATAGAAAAGGCAGGAGAGTGGTCAGGTACTGTTTTCTCTCAGTTGTCATGCTGCGCACACAATCGCAGTGTTGTACAGCTTGTTTCATCACCTTTGCGAAGTTGCCGCTCTCTCCGGCTCCCGGAGACGAAGAAGCTGCTTCTTCGCGCAAAGACGATTCTGCCGCTCACAGTGCTCTGCGGTGTGCGCCTTCTGCCGAAAGAGGTCCGGGAGCTGTGCTTAGCAGTGCAGAGCACCGTACCTTCGTCTTTAGCCTCTCTTCTCATCTACATCTTAGCAAAAAGCTTTTCCACTCTGTCTGGCAAGGAGAAACTGTGCCAGCACAGAAAACATCTCCCATCGTCTTCTAGAGGCTGCACGGAGGTCTGCCGAGTGTTTTGCAAGAAGAGAAAGAAAGTTGTCCAAAACAGCTTGCAATCGAATGTTCATGTGAATAGAAAAGGCAGGAGAGTGGTCAGGTACTGTTTTCTCTCAGTTGGCAAGCTGCACACACAATCACAGTGTTGTACAGCTTGTTTCATCGCCTTTGCGAAGCTGCCGCTCTCTCCGGCTCCCGGAGACGAAGAAGCTGCTTCTTCGCGCAAAGACGATTCTGCCGCTCACAGTGCTCTGAGGTGTGCGCCTTCTGCCGAAAGAGATCCGGGAGCGGTGCTTAGCTCTGCAGAGCACCGTACCTTCGTCTTTAGTCTCTCTTCTCGTTTACATCTTAGCAAAAAGCTTTTCCACTCTGTCTGGCAAGTAGAAACTGTGCCAGCTCAAAAAACATCTCCCATCGTGTTCTAGAGGCTGCACGGAGGTCTGCCGAGTGTTTTGCAAGAAGAGAAAGAAAGTTGTCCAAAACAGCTTGCAATCGAATGTTCATGTGAATAGAAAAGGCAGGAGAGTGGTCAGGTACTGTTTTCTCTCAGTTGGCAAGCTGCGCACACAATCGCAGTGTTGTACAGCTTGTTTCATCACCTTTGCCAAGTTGCCGCTCTCTCCGGCTCCCGGAGACGAAGAAGCTGCTTCTTCGCGCAAAGACGATTCTGCCGCTCACAGTGCTCTGCAGTGTGTGTCTTCTGCCGAAAGACGCCCGGGAGCGGTGCTTAGCTCTGCAGAGCACCGTACCTGCTTCTTTAGCCTCTCTTCTCGTCTACATCTTAGCAAAAAGCTTTTCCACTCTGTCTGGCAAGGAGAAACTGTGCCAGCACAGAAAACATCTCCCATCGTGTTCTAGAGGCTGCACAGAGGTCTGCCGAGTGTTTTGCAAGAAGAGAAAGAAAGTTGTCCAAAACAGCTTGCAATCGAATGTTCATGTGAATAGAAAAGACAGGAGAGTGGTCAGGTACTGTTTTCTCTCAGTTGGCAAGCTGCGCACACAATCGCAGTGTTGTACAGCTTGTTTCATCACCTTTGCGAAGCTGCCGCTCTCTCCGGCTCCCGGAGACGAAGAAGCTGCTTCTTCGCGCAAAGACGATTCTGCCGCTCACAGTGCTCTGCGTTGTGCGCCTTCTGCCGAAAGAGATCCGGGAGCGGTGCTTAGCTCTGCAGAGCACCGTACCTTCGTCTTTAGCCTCTCTTCTCGTCTACATCTTAGCAAAAAGCTTTTCCACTCTGTCTGGCATGGAGAAACTGTGCCAGCACAAAAAATATCTCCCATTGTGTTCTAGAGGCTGCACGGAGGTCTGCCGAGTGTTTTGCAAGAAGAGAAAGAAAGTTGTCCAAAACAGCTTGCAATCGAATGTTCATGTGAATAGAAAAGGCAGGAGAGTGGTCAGGTACTGTTTTCTCTCCGTTGGCAAGCTGCGCACACAATCGCAGTGTTGTACAGCTTGTTTCATCACCTTTGCCAAGTTGCCGCTCTCTCCGGCTCCCGGAGACGAAGAAGCTGCTTCTTCGCGCAAAGACGATTCTGCCGCTCACAGTGCTCTGCGGTGTGCGCCTCCTGCCGAAAGAAGCCCGGGAGCGGTGCTTGGCTCTGCAGAGCACCGTACCTTCGTCTTTAGCCTCTCTTCTCATCTACATCTTAGCAAAAAGCTTTTCCACTCTGTCTGGCAAGGAGAAACTGTGCCAGCACAAAAAACATCACCCATCGTGTTCTAGAGGCTGCACGGAGGTCTGCCGAGTGTTTTGCAAGAAGAGAAAGAAAGTTGTCCAAAACAGCTTGCAATCGAATGTTCATGTGAATAGAAAAGGCAGGAGAGTGGTCAGGTACTGTTTTCTCTCAGTTGGCAAGCTGCGCACACAATCGCAGTGTTGTACAGCTTGTTTCATCACCTTTGCGAAGTTGCCGCTCTCTCCGGCTCCCGGAGACGAAGAAGCTGCTTCTTCGCGCAAAGACGATTCTGCCGCTCACAGTGCTCTGCGGTGTGCGCCTTCTGCCGAAAGAGATCCGGGAGCGGTGCTTAGCTCTGCAGAGCACCGTACCTTCGTCTTTAGCCTCTCTTCTCGTCTACATCCTAGCAAAAAGCTTTTCCACTCTGTCTGGCAAGGAGAAACTGTGCCAGCACAAAAAACATCTCCCATCGTGTTCTAGAGGCTGCACGGAGGTCTGCCGAGTGTTTTGCAAGAAGAGAAAGAAAGTTGTCCAAAACAGCTTGCAATCGAATGTTCATGTGAATAGAAAAGGCAGGAGAGTGGTCAGGTACTGTTTTCTCTCCGTTGGCAAGCTGCGCACACAATCGCAGTGTTGTACAGCTTGTTTCATCGCCTTTGCGAAGCTGCCGCTCTCTCCGGCTCCCGGAGACGAAGAAGCTGCTTCTTCGCGCAAAGACGATTCTGCCGCTCACAGTGCTCTAAGGTGTGCGCCTCCGGCCGAAAGACGCCCGGGAGCGGTGCTTAGCTCTGCAGAGCACCGTACCTTCGTCTTCAGCCTCTCTTCTCATCTACATCTTAGCAAAAAGCTTTTCCACTCTGTCTGGCAAAGAGAAACTTTGCCAGCACAAAAAACATCTCCCATCGTGTTCTAGAGGCTGCACGGAGGTCTGCCGAGTGTTTTGCAAGAAGAGAAAGAAAGTTGTCCAAAACAGCTTGCAATCGAATGTTCATGTGAATAGAAAAGACAGGAGAGTGGTCAGGTACTGTTTTCTCTCAGTTGGCAAGCTGCGCACACAATCGCAGTGTTGTACAGCTTGTTTCATCGCCTTTGCGAAGCTGCCTCTCTCTCCGGCTCCCGGAGACGAAGAAGCTGCTTATTCGCGCAAAGACGATTCTGCCGCTCACAGTGCTCTGCGGTGTGCGCCTTCTGCCGAAAGAGATCCGGGAGCGGTGCTTAGCTCTGCAGAGCACCGTACCTTCGTCTTTAGCCTCTCTTCTCGTCTACATCCTAGCAAAAAGCTTTTCCACTCTGTCTGGCAAGGAGAAACTGTGCCAGCACAAAAAACATCTCCCATCGTGTTCTAGAGGCTGCACGGAGGTCTGCCGAGTGCTTTGCAAGAAGAGAAAGAAAGTTGTCCAAAACAGCTTGCAATCGAATGTTCATGTGAATAGAAAAGGCAGGAGAGTGGTCAGGTACTGTTTTCTCTCACTTGGCAAGCTGCGCACACAATCGCAGTGTTGTACAGCTTGTTTCATCACCTTTGCCAAGTTGCCGCTCTCTCCGGCTCCCGGAGACGAAGAAGCTGCTTCTTCGCGCAAAGACGATTCTGCCGCTCACAGTGCTCTGCGGTGTGCGCCTCCGGCCTAAAGCTGCCCGGGAGCGGTGCTTAGCTCTGCAGAGCACCGTACCTTCGTCTTTAGCCTCTCTTCTCATCTACATCTTAGCAAAAAGCTTTTCCACTCTGTCTGGCAAGGAGAAACTGTGCCAGCACAGAAAACATCTCCCATCGTGTTCTAGAGGCTGCACGGAGGTCTGCCGAGTGTTTTGCAAGAAGAGAAAGAAAGTTGTCCAAAACAGCTTGCAATCGAATGTTCATGTGAATAGAAAAGACAGGAGAGTGGTCAGGTACTGTTTTCTCTCAGTTGGCAAGCTGCGCACACAATCGCAGTGTTGTACAGCTTGTTTCATCACCTTTGCGAAGTTGCCGCTCCCTACGGCTCCAGGCGACGAAGAAGCTGCTTCTTCGCGCAAAGACGATTCTGCCGCTCACAGAGCGCTAAAGTGTGCGCCTTCTGCCGAAAGAGATCCGGGAGCGGTGCTTAGCTCTGCAGAGCACCGTACCTTCATCTTTAGCCTCTCTTCTCGTCTACATCTTAGTAAAAAGCTTTTCCACTCTGTCTGGCAAGGAGAAACTGTGCCAGTATAGAAAACATCTCCCATCGTGTTCTAGAGGCTGCACGGAGGTCTGCCGAGTGTTTTGCAAGAAGAGAAAGAAAGTTGTCCAAAACAGCTTGCAATCGAATGTTCATGTGAATAGAAAAGGCAGGAGAGTGGTCAGGTACTGTTTTCTCTCCGTTGGCAAGCTGCGCACACAATCGCAGTGTTGTACAGCTTGTTTCATCGCCTTTGCGAAGCTGCCGCTCTCTCCGGCTCCCGGAGACGAAGAAGCTGCTTCTTCGCGCAAAGACGATTCTGCCGCTCACAGTGCTCTGCGGTGTGCGCCTCCGGCCGAAAGACGCCCGGGAGCGGTGCTTAGCTCTGCAGAGCACCGTACCTTCGTCTTCAGCCTCTCTTCTCATCTACATCTTAGCAAAAAGCTTTTCCACTCTGTCTGGCAAAGAGAAACTTTGCCAGCACAAAAAACATCTCCCATCGTGTTCTAGAGGCTGCACGGAGGTCTGCCGACAGTTTTGCAAGAAGAGAAAGAAAGTTGTCCAAAATACCTTGCAATCGAATGTTCATGTGAATAGAAAAGACAGGAGAGTGGTCAGGTACTGTTTTCTCTCAGTTGGCAAGCTGCGCACACAATCGCAGTGTTGTACAGCTTGTTTCATCGCCTTTGCGAAGCTGCCGCTCTCTCCGGCTCCCGGAGACGAAGAAGCTGCTTCTTCGCGCAAAGACGATTCTGCCGCTCACAGTGCTCTGCGGTGTGCGCCTTCTGCCGAAAGAGATCCGGGAACGGTGCTTAGCTCTGCAGAGCACCGTACCTTCGTCTTTAGCCTCTCTTCTCGTCTACATCTTAGCAAAAAGCTTTTCCACTCTGTCTGGCAAGGAGAAACTGTGCCAGCACAAAAAACATCTCCCATCGTGTTCTAGAGGCTGCACGGAGGTCTGCCGAGTGTTTTGCAAGAAGAGAAAGAAAGTTGTCCAAAACAGCTTGCAATCGAATGTTCATGTGAATAGAAAAGGCAGGAGAGTGGTCAGGTACTGTTTTCTCTCAGTTGGCAAGCTGCGCACACAATCGCAGTGTTGTACAGCTTGTTTCATCACCTTTGCCAAGTTGCCGCTCTCTCCGGCTCCCGGAGACGAAGAAGCTGCTTCTTCGCGCAAAGACGATTCTGCCGCTCACAGTGCTCTGCGGTGTGCGCCTTCTGCCGAAAGAGGTCCGGGAGCTGTGCTTAGCTCTGCAGAGCACCGTACCTTCGTCTTTAGCCTCTCTTCTCGTCTACATCTTAGCAAAAAGCTTTTCCACTCTGTCTGGCAAGGAGAAACTGTACCAGCACAAAAAACATCTCCCATCGTGTTCTAGAGGCTGCACGGAGGTCTGCCGAGTGTTTTGCAAGAAGAGAAAGAAAGTTGTCCAAAACAGCTTGCAATCGAATGTTCATGTGAATAGAAAAGGCAGGAGAGTGGTCAGGTACTGTTTTCTCTCCGTTGGCAAGCTGCGCACACAATCGCAGTGTTGTACAGCTTGTTTCATCGCCTTTGCGAAGCTGCCGCTCTCTCCGGCTCCCGGAGACGAAGAAGCTGCTTCTTCGCGCAAAGACGATTCTGCCGCTCACAGTGCTCTGCGGTGTGCGCCTCCGGCCGAAAGACGCCCGGGAGCGGTGCTTAGCTCTGCAGAGCACCGTACCTTCGTCTTCAGCCTCTCTTCTCATCTACATCTTAGCAAAAAGCTTTTCCACTCTGTCTGGCAAAGAGAAACTTTGCCAGCACAAAAACCATCTCCCATCGTGTTCTAGAGGCTGCACGGAGGTCTGCCGAGTGTTTTGCAAGAAGAGAAAGAAAGTTGTCCAAAATAGCTTGCAATCGAATGTTCATGTGAATAGAAAAGACAGGAGAGTGGTCAGGTACTGTTTTCTCTCAGTTGGCAAGCTGCGCACACAATCGCAGTGTTGTACAGCTTGTTTCATCGCCTTTGCGAAGCTGCCGCTCTCTCCGGCTCCCGGAGACGAAGAAGCTGCTTCTTCGCGCAAAGACGATTCTGCCGCTCACAGTGCTCTGCGGTGTGCGCCTTCTGCCGAAAGAGATCCGGGAGCGGTGCTTAGCTCTGCAGAGCACCGTACCTTCGTCTTTAGCCTCTCTTCTCCTCTACATATTAGCAAAAAGCTTTTCCACTCTGTCTGGCAAGGAGAAACTGTGCCAGCACAAAAAACATCTCCCATCGTGTTCTAGAGGCTGCACGGAGGTCTGCCGAGTGTTTTGCAAGAAGAGAAAGAAAGTTGTCCAAAACAGCTTGCAATCGAATGTTCATGTGAATAGAAAAGGCAGGAGAGTGGTCAGGTACTGTTTTCTCTCAGTTGGCAAGCTGCGCACACAATCGCAGTGTTGTACAGCTTGTTTCATCGCCTTTGCGAAGCTGCCGCTCTCTCCGGCTCCCGGAGACGAAGAAGCTGCTTCTTCGCGCAAAGACGATTCTGCCGCTCACAGTGCTCTGCGGTGTGCGCCTTCTGCCGAAAGAGGTCCGGGAGCTGTGCTTAGCTCTGCAGAGCACCGTCCCTTCGTCTTTAGCCTCTCTTCTCGTCTACATCTTAGCAAAAAGCTTTTCCACTCTGTCTGGCAAGGAGAAACTGTACCAGCACAAAAAACATCTCCCATCGTGTTCTAGAGGCTGCACGGAGGTCTGCCGAGTGTTTTGCAAGAAGAGAAAGAAAGTTGTCCAAAACAGCTTGCAATCGAATGTTCATGTGAATAGAAAAGGCAGGAGAGTGGTCAGGTACTGTTTTCTCTCAGTTGGCAAGCTGCGCACACAATCGCAGTGTTGTACAGCTTGTTTCATCGCCTTTGCGAAGTTGCCGCTCTCTCCGGCTCCCGGAGACGAAGAAGCTGCTTCTTCGCGCAAAGACGATTCTGCCGCTCACAGTGCTCTGAGGTGTGCGCCTTCTGCCGAAAGACGCCCGGGAGCGGTGCTTAGCTCTGCAGAGCACCGTACCTTCGTCTTTAGCCTCTCTTCTCGTCTACATCTTAGCAAAAAGCTTTTCCACTCTGTCTGGCAAGGAGAAACTGTGCCAGCACAAAAAACATCTCCCATCGTGTTCTAGAGGCTGCACGGAGGTCTGCCGAGTGTTTTGCAAGAAGAGAAAGAAAGTTGTCCAAAACAGCTTGCAATCGAATGTTCATGTGAATAGAAAAGGCAGGAGAGTGGTCAGGTACTGTTTTCTCTCAGTTGGCAAGCTGCGCACACAATCGCAGTGTTGTACAGCTTGTTTCATCACCTTTGCGAAGTTGCCGCTCTCTCCGGCTCCCGGAGACGAAGAAGCTGCTTCTTCGCGCAAAGACGATTCTGCCGCTCACAGTGCTCTGCGGTGTGCGCCTTCTGCCGAAAGAGGTCCGGGAACTGTGCTTAGCTCTGCAGAGCCCCGTACCTTCGTCTTTAGCCTCTCTTCTCGTCTACATCTTAGCAAAAAGCTTTTCCACTCTGTCTGGCAAGGAGAAACTGTGCCAGCATAGAAAACATCTCCCATCGTGTTCTAGAGGCTGCACGGAGGTCTGCCGAGTGTTTTGCAAGAAGAGAAAGAAAGTTGTCCAAAACAGCTTGCAATCGAATGTTCATGTGAATAGAAAAGGCAGGAGAGTGGTCAGGTACTGTTTTCTCTCCGTTGGCAAGCTGCGCACACAATCGCAGTGTTGTACAGCTTGTTTCATCGCCTTTGCGAAGCTGCCGCTCTCTCCGGCTCCCGGAGACGAAGAAGCTGCTTCTTCGCGCAAAGACGATTCTGCCGCTCACAGTGCTCTGCGGTGTGCGCCTCCGGCCGAAAGACGCCCGGGAGCGGTGCTTAGCTCTGCAGAGCACCGTACCTTCGTCTTCAGCCTCTCTTCTCATCTACATCTTAGCAAAAAGCTTTTCCACTCTGTCTGGCAAAGAGAAACTTTGCCAGCACAAAAAACATCTCCCATCGTGTTCTAGAGGCTGCACGGAGGTCTGCCGACAGTTTTGCAAGAAGAGAAAGAAAGTTGTCCAAAATAGCTTGCAATCGAATGTTCATGTGAATAGAAAAGACAGGAGAGTGGTCAGGTACTGTTTTCTCTCAGTTGGCAAGCTGCGCACACAATCGCAGTGTTGTACAGCTTGTTTCATCGCCTTTGCGAAGCTGCCGCTCTCTCCGGCTCCCGGAGACGAAGAAGCTGCTTCTTCGCGCAAAGACGATTCTGCCGCTCACAGTGCTCTGCAGTGTGCGCCTTCTGCCGAAAGAGATCCGGGAGCGGTGCTTAGCTCTGCAGAGCACCGTACCTTCGTCTTTAGCCTCTCTTCTCGTCTACATCTTAGCAAAAAGCTTTTCCACTCTGTCTGGCAAGGAGAAACTGTGCCAGCACAAAAAACATCTCCCATCGTGTTCTAGAGGCTGCACGGAGGTCTGCCGAGTGTTTTGCAAGAAGAGAAAGAAAGTTGTCCAAAACAGCTTGCAATCCAATGTTCATGTGAATAGAAAAGGCAGGAGAGTGGTCAGGTACTGTTTTCTCTCAGTTGGCAAGCTGCGCACACAATCGCAGTGTTGTACAGCTTGTTTCATCGCCTTTGCGAAGCTGCCGCTCTCTCCGGCTCCCGGAGACGAAGAAGCTGCTTCTTCGCGCAAAGACGATTCTGCCGCTCACAGTGCTCTGCGGTGTGCGCCTTCTGCCGAAAGAGGTCCGGGAGCTGTGCTTAGCTCTGCAGAGCACCGTACCTTCGTCTTTAGCCTCTCTTCTCGTCTACATCTTAGCAAAAAGCTTTTCCACTCTGTCTGGCAAGGAGAAACTGTGCCAGCACAGAAAACATCTCCCATCGTGTTCTAGAGGCTGCACGGAGGTCTGCCGAGTGTTTTGCAAGAAGAGAAAGAAAGTTGTCCAAAACAGCTTGCAATCGAATGTTCATGTGAATAGAAAAGGCAGGAGAGTGGTCAGGTACTGTTTTCTCTCCGTTGGCAAGCTGCGCACACAATCGCAGTGTTGTACAGCTTGTTTCATCGCCTTTGCGAATCTGCCGCTCTCTCCGGCTCCCGGAGACGAAGAAGCTGCTTCTTCGCGCAAAGACGATTCTGCCGCTCACAGTGCTCTGCGGTGTGCGCCTCCGGCCGAAAGACGCCCGGGAGCGGTGCTTAGCTCTGCAGAGCACCGTACCTTCGTCTTCAGCCTCTCTTCTCATCTACATCTTAGCAAAAAGCTTTTCCACTCTGTCTGGCAAAGAGAAACTTTGCCAGCACAAAAACCATCTCCCATCGTGTTCTAGAGGCTGCACGGAGGTCTGCCGAGTGTTTTGCAAGAAGAGAAAGAAAGTTGTCCAAAATAGCTTGCAATCGAATGTTCATGTGAATAGAAAAGACAGGAGAGTGGTCAGGTACTGTTTTCTCTCAGTTGGCAAGCTGCGCACACAATCGCAGTGTTGTACAGCTTGTTTCATCGCCTTTGCGAAGCTGCCGCTCTCTCCGGCTCCCGGAGACGAAGAAGCTGCTTCTTCGCGCAAAGACGATTCTGCCGCTCACAGTGCTCTGCGGTGTGCGCCTTCTGCCGAAAGAGATCCGGGAGCGGTGCTTAGCTCTGCAGAGCACCGTACCTTCGTCTTTAGCCTCTCTTCTCGTCTACATCTTAGCAAAAAGCTTTTCCACTCTGTCTGGCAAGGAGAAACTGTGCCAGCACAAAAAACATCTCCCATCGTGTTCTAGAGGCTGCACGGAGGTCTGCCGAGTGTTTTGCAAGAAGAGAAAGAAAGTTGTCCAAAACAGCTTGCAATCGAATGTTCATGTGAATAGAAAAGGCAGGAGAGTGGTCAGGTACTGTTTTCTCTCAGTTGGCAAGCTGCGCACACAATCGCAGTGTTGTACAGCTTGTTTCATCGCCTTTGCGAAGCTGCCGCTCTCTCCGGCTCCCGGAGACGAAGAAGCTGCTTCTTCGCGCAAAGACGATTCTGCCGCTCACAGTGCTCTGCGGTGTGCGCCTCCGGCCGAAAGACGCCCGGGAGCGGTGCTTAGCTCTGCAGAGCACCGTACCTTCGTCTTCAGCCTCTCTTCTCATCTACATCTTAGCAAAAAGCTTTTCCACTCTGTCTGGCAAAGAGAAACTTTGCCAGCACAAAAAACATCTCCCATCGTGTTCTAGAGGCTGCACGGAGGTCTGCCGACAGTTTTGCAAGAAGAGAAAGAAAGTTGTCCAAAATAGCTTGCAATCGAATGTTCATGTGAATAGAAAAGACAGGAGAGTGGTCAGGTACTGTTTTCTCTCAGTTGGCAAGCTGCGCACACAATCGCAGTGTTGTACAGCTTGTTTCATCGCCTTTGCGAAGCTGCCGCTCTCTCCGGCTCCCGGAGACGAAGAAGCTGCTTCTTCGCGCAAAGACGATTCTGCCGCTCACAGTGCTCTGCGGTGTGCGCCTTCTGCCGAAAGAGATCCGGGAGCGGTGCTTAGCTCTGCAGAGCACCGTACCTTCGTCTTTAGTCTCTCTTCTCGTCTACATCTTAGCAAAAAGCTTTTCCACTCTGTCTGGCAAGGAGAAACTGTGCCAGCACAAAAAACATCTCCCATCGTGTTCTAGAGGCTGCACGGAGGTCTGCCGAGTGTTTTGCAAGAAGAGAAAGAAAGTTGTCCAAAACAGCTTGCAATCGAATGTTCATGTGAATAGAAAAGGCAGGAGAGTGGTCAGGTACTGTTTTCTCTCCGTTGGCAAGCTGCGCACACAATCGCAGTGTTGTACAGCTTGTTTCATCACCTTTGCCAAGTTGCCGCTCTCTCCGGCTCCCGGAGACGAAGAAGCTGCTTCTTCGCGCAAAGACGATTCTGCCGCTCACAGTGCTCTGCAGTGTGTGTCTTCTGCCGAAAGACGCCCGGGAGCGGTGCTTAGCTCTGCAGAGCACCCTACCTGCTTCTTTAGCCTCTCTTCTCGTCTACATCTTAGCAAAAAGCTTTTCCACTCTGTCTGGCAAGGAGAAACTGTGCCAGCACAGAAAACATCTCCCATCGTGTTCTAGAGGCTGCACAGAGGTCTGCCGAGTGTTTTGCAAGAAGAGAAAGAAAGTTGTCCAAAACAGCTTGCAATCGAATGTTCATGTGAATAGAAAAGACAGGAGAGTGGTCAGGTACTGTTTTCTCTCCGTTGGCAAGCTGCGCACACAATCGCTGTGTTGTACAGCTTGTTTCATCACCTTTGCGAAGTTGCCGCTCTCTCCGGCTCCCGGAGACGAAGAAGCTGCTTCTTCGCGCAAAGACGATTCTGCCGCTCACAGTGCTCTGCGGTGTGCGCCTCCTGCCGAAAGACGCCCGGGAGCGGTGCTTGGCTCTGCAGAGCACCGTACCTTCGTCTTTAGCCTCTCTTCTCATCTACATCTTAGCAAAAAGCTTTTCCACTCTGTCTGGCAAGGAGAAACTGTGCCAGCACAAAAAACATCTCCCATCGTGTTCTAGAGGCTGCACAGAGGTCTGCCGAGTGTTTTGCAAGAAGAGAAAGAAAGTTGTCCAAAACAGCTTGCAATCGAATGTTCATGTGAATAGAAAAGGCAGGAGAGTGGTCAGGTACTGTTTTCTCTCAGTTGGCAAGCTGCGCACACAATCGCAGTGTTGTACAGCTTGTTTCAGCACCTTTGCGAAGTTGCCGCTCTCTCCGGCTACCGGAGACGAAGAAGCTGCTTCTTCGCGCAAAGACGATTCTGCCGCTCACAGTGCTCTGCGGTGTGCGCCTCCTGCCGAAAGACGCCCGGGAGCGGTGCTTGGCTCTGCAGAGCACCGTACCTTCGTCTTTAGCCTCTCTTCTCATCTACATCTTAGCAAAAAGCTTTTCCACTCTGTCTGGCAAGGAGAAACTGTGCCAGCACAAAAAACATCTCCCATCGTGTTCTAGAGGCTGCACGGAGGTCTGCCGAGTGTTTTGCAAGAAGAGAAAGAAAGTTGTCCAAAACAGCTTGCAATCGAATGTTCATGTGAATAGAAAAGGCAGGAGAGTGGTCAGGTACTGTTTTCTCTCCGTTGGCAAGCTGCGCACACAATCGCAGTGTTGTACAGCTTGTTTCATCACCTTTGCCAAGTTGCCGCTCTCTCCGGCTCCCGGAGAGGAAGAAGCTGCTTCTTCGCGCAAAGACGATTCTGCCGCTCACAGTGCTCTGCAGTGTGTGTCCTCTGCCGAAAGAGGCCCGGGAGCTGTGCTTAGCTCTGCAGAGCACCCAACCTGCTTCTTTAGCCTCTCTTCTCGTCTACATCTTAGCAAAAAGCTTTTCCACTCTGTCTGTCAAGAAGAAACTGTGCCAGCACAGAAAACATCTCCCATCATGTTCTAGAGGCTGCACGGAGGTCTGCCGAGTGTTTTGCAAGAAGAGAAAGAAAGTTGTCCAAAACAGCTTGCAATCGAATGTTCATGTGAATAGAAAAGGCAGGAGAGTGGTCAGGTACTGTTTTCTCTCCGTTGGCAAGCTGCACACTCAATCACAGTGTTGTACAGCTTGTTTCATCGCCTTTGCGAAGCTGCCGCTCTCTCCGGCTCCCGGAGACGAAGAAGCTGCTTCTTCGCGCAAAGACGATTCTGCCGCTCACAGTGCTCTGCAGTGTGTGTCTTCTGCCGAAAGAGGCCCGGGAGCGGTGCTTAGCTCTGCAGAGCACCCTACCTGCTTCTTTAGCCTCTCTTCTCGTCTACATCTTAGCAAAAAGCTTTTCCACTCTGTCTGGCAAGGAGAAACTGTGCCAGCACAAAAAACATCTCCCATCGTGTTCTAGAGGCTGCACGGAGGTCTGCCGAGTGTTTTGCAAGAAGAGAAAGAAAGTTGTCCAAAACAGCTTGCAATCGAATGTTCATGTGAATAGAAAAGGCAGGAGAGTGGTCAGGTACTGTTTTCTCTCCGTTGGCAAGCTGCGCACACAATCGCAGTGTTGTACAGCTTGTTTCATCACCTTTGCCAAGTTGCCGCTCTCTCCGGCTCCCGGAGACGAAGAAGCTGCTTCTTCGCGCAAAGACGATTCTGCCGCTCACAGTGCTCTGCGGTGTGCGCCTTCTGCCGAAAGAGGTCCGGGAGCTGTGCTTAGCTCTGCAGAGCACCGTACCTTCGTCTTTAGCCTCTCTTCTCGTCTACATCTTAGCAAAAAGCTTTTCCACTCTGTCTGGCAAGGAGAAACTGTGCCAGTATAGAAAACATCTCCCATCGTGTTCTAGAGGCTGCACGCAGGTCTGCCGAGTGTTTTGCAAGAAGAGAAAGAAAGTTGTCCAAAACAGCTTGCAATAGAATGTTCATGTGAATAGAAAAGGCAGGAGAGTGGTCAGGTACTGTTTTCTCTCCGTTGGCAAGCTGCGCACACAATCGCAGTGTTGTACAGCTTGTTTCATCGCCTTTGCGAAGCTGCCGCTCTCTCCGGCTCCCGGAGACGAAGAAGCTGCTTCTTCGCGCAAAGACGATTCTGCCGCTCACAGTGCTCTGCGGTGTGCGCCTCCGGCCTAAAGATGCCCGGGAGCGGTGCTTAGCTCTGCAGAGCACCGTACCTTCGTCTTCAGCCTCTCTTCTCATCTACATCTTAGCAAAAAGCTTTTCCACTCTGTCTGGCAAAGAGAAACTTTGCCAGCACAAAAAACATCTCCCATCGTGTTCTAGAGGCTGCACGGAGGTCTGCCGAGTGTTTTGCAAGAAGAGAAAGAAAGTTGTCCAAAACAGCTTGCAATCGAATGTTCATGTGAATAGAAAAGGCAGGAGAGTGGTCAGGTACTGTTTTCTCTCAGTTGGCAAGCTGCGCACACAATCGCAGTGTTGTACAGCTTGTTTCATCGCCTTTGCGAAGCTGCCGCTCTCTCCGGCTCCCGGAGACGAAGAAGCTGCTTCTTCGCGCAAAGACGATTCTGCCGCTCACAGTGCTCTGAGGTGTCCGCCTTCTGCCGAAAGAGATCCGGGAGCGGTGCTTAGCTCTGCAGAGCACCGTACCTTGGTCGTTAGCCTCTCTTCTCGTCTACATCTTAGCAAAAATCTTTTCCACTCTGTCTGGCAAGGAGAAACTGTGCCAGCACAAAAAACATCTCCCATCGTGTTCTAGAGGCTGCACGCAGGTCTGCCGAGTGTTTTGCAAGAAGAGAAAGAAAGTTGTCCAAAACAGCTTGCAATCGAATGTTCATGTGAATAGAAAAGGCAGGAGAGTGGTCAGGTACTGTTTTCTCTCAGTTGGCAAGCTGCGCACACAATCGCAGTGTTGTTCAGCTTGTTTCATCACCTTTGCCAAGTTGCCGCTCTCTCCGGCTCCCGGAGACGAAGAAGCTGCTTCTTCGCGCAAAGACGATTCTGCCGCTCACAGTGCTCTGCGGTGTGCGCCTCCTGCCGAAAGACGCCCGGGAGCGGTGCTTGGCTCTGCAGAGCACCGTACCTTCGTCTTTAGCCTCTCTTCTCATCTACATCTTAGCAAAAAGCTTTTCCACTCTGTCTGGCAAGGAGAAACTGTGCCAGCACAAAAAACATCTCCCATCGTGTTCTAGAGGCTGCACGGAGGTCTGCCGAGTGTTTTGCAAGAAGAGAAAGAAAGTTGTCCAAAACAGCTTGCAATCGAATGTTCATGTGAATAGAAAAGGCAGGAGAGTGGTCAGGTACTGTTTTCTCTCCGTTGGCAAGCTGCGCACACAATCGCAGTGTTGTACAGCTTGTTTCATAACCTTTGCGAAGCTGCCGCTCTCTCCGGCTCCCGGAGACGAAGAAGCTGCTTCTTCGCGCAAAGACGATTCTGCCGCTCACAGTGCTCTGCGGTGTGCGCCTCCGGCCTAAAGACGCCCGGGAGCGGTGCTTAGTTGTGCAGAGCACCGTACCTTCGTCTTCAGCCTCTCTTCTCATCTACATCTTTGCAAAAAGCTTTTCCACTCTGTCTGGCAAAGAGAAACTTTGCCAGCACAAAAAACATCTCCCATCGTGTTCTAGAGGCTGCACGGAGGTCTGCCGAGTGTTTTGCAAGAAGAGAAAGAAAGTTGTCCAAAACAGCTTGCAATCGAATGTTCATGTGAATAGAAAAGGCAGGAGAGTGGTCAGGTACTGTTTTCTCTCAGTTGGCAAGCTGCGCACACAATCGCAGTGTTGTACAGCTTGTTTCATCGCCTTTGCGAAGCTGCCGCTCTCTCCGGCTCCCGGAGACGAAGAAGCTGCTTCTTCGCGCAAAGACGATTCTGCCGCTCACAGTGCTCTGAGGTGTGCGCCTTCTGCCGAAAGAGATCCGGGAGCGGTGCTTAGCTCTGCAGAGCACCCTACCTGCTTCTTTAGCCTCTCTTCTCGTCTACATCTTAGCAAAAAGCTTTTCCACTCTGTCTGGCAAGGAGAAACTGTGCCAGCACAAAAAACATCTCCCATCGTGTTCTAGAGGCTGCACGGAGGTCTGCCGAGTGTTTTGCAAGAAGAGAAAGAAAGTTGTCCAAAACAGCTTGCAATCGAATGTTCTTGTGAATAGAAAAGGCAGGAGAGTGGTCAGGTACTGTTTTCTCTCAGTTGGCAAGCTGCGCACACAATCGCAGTGTTGTACAGCTTGTTTCATCACCTTTGCCAAGTTGCCGCTCTCTCCGGCTCCCGGAGACGAAGAAGCTGCTTCTTCGCGCAAAGACGATTCTGCCGCTCACAGTGCTCTGCGGTGTGCGCCTTCTGCCGAAAGACGCCCGGGAGCGGTGCTTAGCTCTGCAGAGCACCGTACCTTCGTCTTTAGCCTCTCTTCTCGTCTACATCCTAGCAAAAAGCTTTTCCACTCTGTCTGGCAAGGAGAAACTGTGCCAGCACAGAAAACATCTCCCATCGTGTTCTAGAGGCTGCACGGAGGTCTGCCGAGTGTTTTGCAAGAAGAGAAAGAAAGTTGTCCAAAACAGCTTGCAATCGAATGTTCATGTGAATAGAAAAACAGGAGAGTGGTCAGGTACTGTTTTCTCTCAGTTGGCAAGCTGCGCACACAATCGCAGTGTTGTACAGCTTGTTTCATCACCTTTGCGAAGTTGCCGCTCCCTACGGCTCCAGGCGACGAAGAAGCTGCTTCTTCGCGCAAAGACGATTCTGCCGCTCACAGAGCTCTGCGGTGTGCGCCTTCTGCCGAAAGAGATCCGGGAGCGGTGCTTAGCTCTGCAGAGCACCGTACCTTCGTCTTTAGCCTCTCTTCTCGTCTACATCTTAGCAAAAAGCTTTTCCACTCTGTCTGGCAAGGAGAAACTTTGCCAGCACAAAAAACATCTCCCATCGTGTTCTAGAGGCTGCACGGAGGTCTGCCGAGTGTTTTGCAAGAAGAGAAAGAAAGTTGTCCAAAACAGCTTGCAATCGAATGTTCATGTGAATAGAAAAGGCAGGAGAGTGGTCAGGTACTGTTTTCTCTCAGTTGGCAAGCTGCGCACACAATCGCAGTGTTGTACAGCTTGTTTCATCACCTTTGCGAAGTTGCCGCTCTCTCCGGCTCCCGGAGACGAATAAGCTGCTTCTTCGCGCAAAGACGATTCTGTCGCTCACAGTGCTCTGCGGTGTGCGCCTCCGGCCGAAAGACGCCCGGGAGCTGTGCTTAGCTCTGCAGAGCACCGTACCTTCGTCTTTAGCCTCTCTTCTCGTCTACATCTTAGCAAAAAGCTTTTCCACTCTCTGGCAAGGAGAAACTGTGCCAGTATAGAAAACATCTCCCATCGTGTTCTAGAGGCTGCACGGAGGTCTGCCGAGTGTTTTGCAAGAAGAGAAAGAAAGTTGTCCAAAACAGCTTGCAATCGAATGTTCATGTGAATAGAAAAGGCAGGAGAGTGGTCAGGTACTGTTTTCTCTCCGTTGGCAAGCTGCGCACACAATCGCAGTGTTGTACAGCTTGTTTCATCGCCTTTGCGAAGCTGCCGCTCTCTCCGGCTCCCGGAGACGAAGAAGCTGCTTCTTCGCGCAAAGACGATTCTGCCGCTCACAGTGCTCTGCGGTGTGCGCCTCCGGCCGAAAGACGCCCGGGAGCGGTGCTTAGCTCTGCAGAGCACCGTACCTTCGTCTTTAGCCTCTCTTCTCATCTACATCTTAGCAAAAAGCTTTTCCACTCTGTCTGGCAAAGAGAAACTTTGCCAGCACAAAAAACATCTCCCATCGTGTTCTAGAGGCTGCACGGAGGTCTGCCGAGTGTTTTGCAAGAAGAGAAAGAAAGTTGTCCAAAATAGCTTGCAATCGAATGTTCATGTGAATAGAAAAGACAGGAGAGTGGTCAGGTACTGTTTTCTCTCAGTTGGCAAGCTGCGCACACAATCGCAGTGTTGTACAGCTTGTTTCATCGCCTTTGCGAAGCTGCCGCTCTCTCCGGCTCCGGGAGACGAAGAAGCTGCTTCTTCGCGCAAAGACGATTCTGCCGCTCACAGTGCTCTGCGGTGTGCGCCTTCTGCCGAAAGAGATCCGGGAGCGGTGCTTGGCTCTGCAGAGCACCGTACCTTCGTCTTTAGCCTCTCTTCTCGTCTACATCTTAGCAAAAAGCTTTTCCACTCTGTCTGGCAAGGAGAAACTGTGCCAGCACAAAAAACATCTCCCATCGTGTTCTAGAGGCTGCACGGAGGTCTGCCGAGTGTTTTGCAAGAAGAGAAAGAAAGTTGTCCAAAACAGCTTGCAATCCAATGTTCATGTGAATAGAAAAGGCAGGAGAGTGGTCAGGTACTGTTTTCTCTCACTTGGCAAGCTGCGCACACAATCGCAGTGTTGTACAGCTTGTTTCATCACCTTTGCCAAGTTGCCGCTCTCTCCGGCTCCCGGAGACGAAGAAGCTGCTTCTTCGCGCAAAGACGATTCTGCCGCTCACAGTGCTCTGCGGTGTGCGCCTCCTGCCGAAAGACGCCTGGGAGCGGTGCTTAGCTCTGCAGAGCACCGTACCTTCGTCTTTAGCCTCTCTTCTCGTCTACATCTTGGCAAAAAGCTTTTCCACTCTGTCTGGCAAGGAGAAACTGTGCCAGCACAGAAAACATCTCCCATCGTGTTCTAGAGGCTGCACGGAGGTCTGCCGAGTGTTTTGCAAGAAGAGAAAGAAAGTTGTCCAAAACAGCTTGCAATCGAATGTTCATGTGAATAGAAAAGACAGGAGAGTGGTCAGGTACTGTTTTCTCTCCGTTGGCAAGCTGCGCACACAATCTCAGTGTTGTACAGCTTGTTTCATCGCCTTTGCGAAGCTGCCGCTCTCTCCGGCTCCCGGAGACGAAGAAGCTGCTTCTTCGCGCAAAGACGATTCTGCCGCTCACAGTGCTCTGCGGTGTGCGCCTTCTGCCGAAAGAGATCCGGGAGCGGTGCTTAGCTCTGCAGAGCACCGTACCTTCGTCTTTAGCCTCTCTTCTCGTCTACATCTTAGTAAAATGCTTTTCCACTCTGTCTGGCAAGGAGAAACTTTGCCAGCACAAAAAACATCTCCCATCGTGTTCTAGAGGCTGCACGGAGGTCTGCCGAGTGTTTTGCAAGAAGAGAAAGAAAGTTGTCCAAAACAGCTTCCAATCGAATGTTCATGTGAATAGAAAAGGCAGGAGAGTGGTCAGGTACTGTTTTCTCTCCGTTGGCAAGCTGCGCACACAATCGCAGTGTTGTACAGCTTGTTTCATCACCTTTGCCAAGTTGCCGCTCTCTCCGGCTCCCGGAGACGAAGAAGCTGCTTCTTCGCGCAAAGACGATTCTGCCGCTCACAGTGCTCTGCAGTGTGTGTCCTCTGCCGAAAGAGGCCCGGGAGCTGTGCTTAGCTCTGCAGAGCACCCTACCTGCTTCTTTAGCCTCTCTTCTCGTCTACATCTTAGCAAAAAGCTTTTCCACTCTGTCTGTCAAGAAGAAACTGTGCCAGCACAGAAAACATCTCCCATCATGTTCTAGAGGCTGCACGGAGGTCTGCCGAGTGTTTTGCAAGAAGAGAAAGAAAGTTGTCCAAAACAGCTTGCAATAGAATGTTCATGTGAATAGAAAAGGCAGGAGAGTGGTCAGGTACTGTTTTCTCTCCGTTGGCAAGCTGCACACACAATCACAGTGTTGTACAGCTTGTTTCATCGCCTTTGCGAAGCTGCCGCTCTCTCCGGCTCCCGGAGACGAAGAAGCTGCTTCTTCGCGCAAAGACGATTCTGCCGCTCACAGTGCTCTGCAGTGTGTGTCTTCTGCCGAAAGAGGCCCGGGAGCGGTGCTTAGCTCTGCAGAGCACCCTACCTGCTTCTTTAGCCTCTCTTCTCGTCTACATCTTAGCAAAAAGCTTTTCCACTCTGTCTGGCAAGGAGAAACTGTGCCAGCACAAAAAACATCTCCCATCGTGTTCTAGAGGCTGCACGGAGGTCTGCCGAGTGTTTTGCAAGAAGAGAAAGAAAGTTGTCCAAAACAGCTTGCAATCGAATATTCAAGTGAATAGAAAAGACAGGAGAGTGGTCAGGTACTGTTTTCTCTCCGTTGGCAAGCTGCGCACACAATCGCAGTGTTGTACAGCTTGTTTCATCACCTTTGCCAAGTTGCCGCTCTCTCCGGCTCCCGGAGACGAAGAAGCTGCTTCTTCGCGCAAAGACGATTCTGCCGCTCACAGTGCTCTGCGGTGTGCGCCTTCTGCCGAAAGAGGTCCGGGAGCTGTGCTTAGCTCTGCAGAGCACCGTACCTTCGTCTTTAGCCTCTCTTCTCGTCTACATCTTAGCAAAAAGCTTTTCCACTCTGTCTGGCATGGAGAAACTGTGCCAGTATAGAAAACATCTCCCATCGTGTTCTAGAGGCTGCACGGAGGTCTGCCGAGTGTTTTGCAAGAAGAGAAAGAAAGTTGTCCAAAACAGCTTGCAATAGAATGTTCATGTGAATAGAAAAGGCAGGAGAGTGGTCAGGTACTGTTTTCTCTCAGTTGGCAAGCTGCGCACACAATCGCAGTGTTGTACAGCTTGTTTCATCACCTTTGCGAAGTTGCCGCTCCCTCCGGCTCCAGGCGACGAAGAAGCTGCTTCTTCGCGCAAAGACGATTCTGCCGCTCACAGTGCTCTGCGGTGTGCGCCTCCGGCCGAAAGACGCCCGGGAGCGGTGCTTAGCTCTGCAGAGCACCGTACCTTTGTCTTCAGCCTCTCTTCTCATCTACATCTTAGCAAAAAGATTTTCCACTCTGTCTGGCAAAGAGAAACTTTGCCAGCACAAAAAACATCTCCCATCGTGTTCTAGAGGCTGCACGGAGGTCTGCCGAGTGTTTTGCAAGAAGAGAAAAAAGTTGTCCAAAACAGCTTGCAATCGAATGTTCATGTGAATAGAAAAGGCAGGAGAGTGGTCAGGTACTGTTTTCTCTCAGTTGGCAAGCTGCGCACACAATCGCAGTGTTGTACAGCTTGTTTCATCGCCTTTGCGAAGCTGCCGCTCTCTCCGGCTCCCGGAGACGAAGAAGCTGCTTCTTCGCGCAAAGACGATTCTGCCGCTCACAGTGCTCTGCGGTGTGCGCCTCCGGCCTAAAGACGCCCGGGAGCGGTGCTTAGCTCTGCAGAGCACCGTACCTTCGTCTTCAGCCTCTCTTCTCATCTACATCTTAGCAAAAAGCTTTTCCACTCTGTCTGGCAAAGAGAAACTTTGCCAGCACAAAAAACATCTCCCATCGTGTTCTAGAGGCTGCACGGAGGTCTGCCGAGTGTTTTGCAAGAAGAGAAAGAAAGTTGTCCAAAACAGCTTGCAATCGAATGTTCATGTGAATAGAAAAGGCAGGAGAGTGGTCAGGTACTGTTTTCTCTCAGTTGGCAAGCTGCGCACACAATCGCAGTGTTGTACAGCTTGTTTCATCGCCTTTGCGAAGCTGCCGCTCTCTCCGGCTCCCGGAGACGAAGAAGCTGCTTCTTCGCGCAAAGACGATTCTGCCGCTCACAGTGCTCTGAGGTGTGCGCCTTCTGCCGAAAGAGATCCGGGAGCGGTGCTTAGCTCTGCAGAGCACCGTACCTTGGTCGTTAGCCTCTCTTCTCGTCTACATCTTAGCAAAAAGCTTTTCCACTCTGTCTGGCAAGGAGAAACTGTGCCAGCACAGAAAACATCTCCCATCGTGTTCTAGAGGCTGCACGCAGGTCTGCCGAGTGTTTTGCAAGAAGAGAAAGAAAGTTGTCCAAAACAGCTTGCAATCGAATGTTCATGTGAATAGAAAAGGCAGGAGAGTGGTCAGGTACTGTTTTCTCTCAGTTGTCATGCTGCGCACACAATCGCAGTGTTGTACAGCTTGTTTCATCACCTTTGCGAAGTTGCCGCTCTCTCCGGCTCCCGGAGACGAAGAAGCTGCTTCTTCGCGCAAAGACGATTCTGCCGCTCACAGTGCTCTGCGGTGTGCGCCTCCGGCCTAAAGACGCCCGGGAGCGGTGCTTAGCTCTGCAGAGCACCGTACCTTCGTCTTCAGCCTCTCTTCTCGTCTACATCCTAGCAAAAAGCTTTTCCACTCTGTCTGGCAAGGAGAAACTGTGCCAGCACAAAAAACATCTCCCATCGTGTTCTAGAGGCTGCACGGAGGTCTGCCGAGTGTTTTGCAAGAAGAGAAAGAAAGTTGTCCAAAACAGCTTGCAATCGAATGTTCATGTGAATAGAAAAGGCAGGAGAGTGGTCAGGTACTGTTTTCTCTCCGTTGGCAAGCTGCGCACACAATCGCAGTGTTGTACAGCTTGTTTCATCACCTTTGCCAAGTTGCCGCTCTCTCCGGCTCCCGGAGACGAAGAAGCTGCTCTTCGCGCAAAGACGATTCTGCCGCTCACAGTGCTCTGCGGTGTGCGCCTTCTGCCGAAAGAGGCCCGGGAGCGGTGCTTAGCTCTGCAGAGCACCGTACCTTCGTCTTTAGTCTCTCTTCTCGTCTACATCTTAGCAAAAAGCTTTTCCACTCTGTCTGGCAAGGAGAAACTGTGCCAGCTCAAAAAACAT
The DNA here is from genome assembly GCF_028551555.1 of Melozone crissalis. NCBI lineage: Eukaryota > Metazoa > Chordata > Aves > Passeriformes > Passerellidae > Melozone > Melozone crissalis. The sequence goes on from NW_026536007.1 coordinate 599,985, forward strand.
CTCCCATCGTGTTCTAGAGGCTGCACGGAGGTCTGCCGAGTGTTTTGCAAGAAGAGAAAGAAAGTTGTCCAAAACAGCTTGCAATCCAATGTTCATGTGAATAGAAAAGGCAGGAGAGTGGTCAGGTACTGTTTTCTCTCAGTTGGCAAGCTGCGCACACAATCGCAGTGTTGTACAGCTTGTTTCATCACCTTTGCGAAGTTGCCGCTCTCTCCGGCTCCCGGAGACGAAGAAGCTGCTTCTTCGCGCAAAGACGATTCTGCCGCTCACAGTGCTCTGCAGCGTGTGTCTTCTGCCGAAAGAGGCCCGGGAGCTGTGCTTTGCTCTGCAGAGCACCCTACCTGCTTCTTTAGCCTCTCTTCTCGTCTACATCTTAGCCAAAAGCTTTTCCACTCTGTCTGGCAAGGAGAAACTGTGCCAGCACAAAAAACATCTCCCATCGTGTTCTAGAGGCTGCACGGAGGTCTGCCGAGTGTTTTGCAAGAAGAGAAAGAAAGTTGTCCAAAACAGCTTGCAATCCAATGTTCATGTGAATAGAAAAGGCAGGAGAGTGGTCAGGTACTGTTTTCTCTCACTTGGCAAACTGCGCACACAATCGCAGTGTTGTACAGCTTGTTTCATCACCTTTGCCAAGTTGCCGCTCTCTCCGGCTCCCGGAGACGAAGAAGCTGCTTCTTCGCGCAAAGACGATTCTGCCGCTCACAGTGCTCTGCGGTGTGCGCCTTCTGCCGAAAGAGGCTCGGGAGCTGTGCTTAGCTCTGCAGAGCACCGTACCTTCATCTTTAGCCTCTCTTCTCGTCTACATCTTAGCAAAAAGCTCTTCCCCTCTGTCTGGCAAGGAGAAACTGTGCCAGCACAAAAAACATCTCCCATCGTGTTCTAGAGGCTGCACGGAGGTCTGCCGAGTGTTTTGCAAGAAGAGAAAGAAAGTTGTCCAAAACAGCTTGCAATCGAATGTTCATGTGAATAGAAAAGGCAGGAGACTGGTCAGGCACTGTTTTCTCTCCGTTGGCAAGCTGCACACACAATCACAGTGTTGTACAGCTTGTTTCATCGCCTTTGCGAAGCTGCCGCTCTCTCCGGCTCCCGGAGACGAAGAAGCTGCTTCTTCGCGCAAAGACGATTCTGCCGCTCACAGTGCTCTGCGGTGTGCGCCTTCTGCCGAAAGAGATCCGGGAGCGGTGCTTAGCTCTGCAGAGCACCGTACCTTCGTCTTTAGCCTCTCTTCTCGTCTACATCCTAGCAAAAAGCTTTTCCACTCTGTCTGGCAAGGAGAAACTGTGCCAGCTCAAAAAACATCTCCCATCGTGTTCTAGAGGCTGCACGGAGGTCTGCCGAGTGTTTTGCAAGAAGAGAAAGAAAGTTGTCCAAAACAGCTTGCAATCCAATGTTCATGTGAATAGAAAAGGCAGGAGAGTGGTCAGGTACTGTTTTCTCTCACTTGGCAAGCTGCGCACACAATCGCAGTGTTGTACAGCTTGTTTCATCACCTTTGCCAAGTTGCCGCTCTCTCCGGCTCCCGGAGACGAAGAAGCTGCTTCTTCGCGCAAAGACGATTCTGCCGCTCACAGTGCTCTGAGGTGTGCGCCTTCTGCCGAAAGACGCCCGGGAGCGGTGCTTAGCTCTGCAGAGCACCGTACCTTCGTCTTTAGCCTCTCTTCTCGTCTACATCTTAGCAAAAAGCTTTTCCACTCTGTCTGGCAAGGAGAAACTGTGCCAGCACAGAAAACATCTCCCATCGTGTTCTAGAGGCTGCACGGAGGTCTGCCGAGTGTTTTGCAAGAAGAGAAAGAAAGTTGTCCAAAACAGCTTGCAATCCAATGTTCATGTGAATAGAAAAGGCAGGAGAGTGGTCAGGTACTGTTTTCTCTCAGTTGGCAAGCTGCGCACACAATCGCAGTGTTGTACAGCTTGTTTCATCACCTTTGCGAAGTTGCCGCTCCCTCCGGCTCCAGGCGACGAAGAGCTGCTTCTTCGCGCAAAGACGATTCTGCCGCTCACAGAGCTCTACGGTGTGCGCCTTCTGCCGAAAGAGATCCGGGAGCGGTGCTTAGCTCTGCAGAGCACCGTACCTTCGTCTTTAGCCTCTCTTCTCGTCTACATCTTAGTAAAAAGCTTTTCCACTCTGTCTGGCAAGGAGAAACTTTGCCAGCACAAAAAACATCTCCCATCGTGTTCTAGAGGCTGCACGGAGGTCTGCCGAGTGTTTTGCAAGAAGAGAAAGAAAGTTGTCCAAAACAGCTTGCAATCGAATGTTCATGTGAATAGAAAAGGCAGGAGAGTGGTCAGGTACTGTTTTCTCTCAGTTGTCATGCTGCGCACACAATCGCAGTGTTGTACAGCTTGTTTCATCACCTTTGCCAAGTTGCCGCTCTCTCCGGCTCACGGAGACGAAGAAGCTGCTTCTTCGCGCAAAGCCGATTCTGCCGCTCACAGTGCTCTGCGGTGTGCGCCTTCTGCCGAAAGACGCCCGGGAGCTGTGCTTAGCTCTGCAGAGCACCGTACCTTCGTCTTTAGCCTCTCTTCTCGTCTACATCTTAGCAAAAAGCTTTTCCACTGTGCCTGGCAAGGAGAAACTGTGCCAGCACAGAAAACATCCCCCATCGTGTTCTAGAGGCTGCACGGAGGTCTGCCGAGTGTTTTGCAAGAAGAGAAAGAAAGTTGTCCAAAACAGCTTGCAATCGAATGTTCATGTGAATAGAAAAGGCAGGAGAGTGGTCAGGTACTGTTTTCTCTCAGTTGGCAAGCTGCGCACACAATCGCAGTGTTGTACAGCTTGTTTCATCGCCTTTGCGAAGCTGCCGCTCTCTCCGGCTCCCGGAGACGAAGAAGCTGCTTCTTCGCGCAAAGACGATTCTGCCGCTCACAGTGCTCTGCGGTGTGCGCCTTCTGCCGAAAGAGGTCCGGGAGCTGTGCTTAGCTGTGCAGAGCACCGTACCTTCGTCTTTAGCGTCTCTTCTCGTCTACATTTTAGCAAAAAGCTTTCCCACTCTGTCTGGCAAGGAGAAACTGTGCCAGCACAGAAAACACCTCCCATCGTGTTCTAGAGGCTGCACGGAGGTCTGCCGAGTGTTTTGCAAGAAGAGAAAGAATGTTGTCCAAAACAGCTTGCAATCCAATGTTCATGTGAATAGAAAAGGCAGGAGAGTGGTCAGGTACTGTTTTCTCTCCGTTGGCAAGCTGCGCACACAATCGCAGTGTTGTACAGCTTGTTTCATCGCCTTTGCGAAGCTGCCGCTCTCTCCGGCTCCCGGAGACGAAGAAGCTGCTTCTTCGCGCAAAGACGATTCTGCCGCTCACAGTGCTCTGAGGTGTGCGCCTTCTGCCGAAAGAGATCCGGGAGCGGTGCTTAGCTCTGCAGAGCACCGTACCTTCGTCTTTAGTCTCTCTTCTCGTCTACATCTTAGCAAAAAGCTTTTCCACTCTGTCTGGCAAGGAGAAACTGTGCCAGCACAAAAAACATCTCCCATCGTGTTCTAGAGGCTGCACGTAGGTCTGCCGAGTGTTTTGCAAGAAGAGAAAGGAAGTTGTCCAAAACAGCTTGCAATCGAATGTTCATGTGAATAGAAAAGGCAGGAGAGTGGTCAGGTACTGTTTTCTCTCAGTTGGCAAGCTGCGCACACAATCACAGTGTTGTACAGCTTGTTTCATCACCTTTGCGAAGCTGCCGCTCTCTCCGGCTCCCGGAGACGAAGAAGCTGCTTCTTCGCGCAAAGACGATTCTGCCGCTCACAGTGCTCTGCGGTGTGCGGCTTCTGCCGAAAGAGGTCCGGGAGCTGTGCTTAGCTGTGCAGAGCACCGTACCTTCGTCTTTAGCCTCTCTTCTCGTCTACATCTTAGCAAAAAGCTTTTCCACTCTGTCTGGCAAGGAGAAACTGTGCCAGCAAAAAACATCTCCCATCGTGTTCTAGAGGCTGCACGGAGGTCTGCCGAGTGTTTTGCAAGAAGAGAAAGAAAGTTGTCCAAAACAGCTTGCAATCGAATGTTCATGTGAATAGAAAAGGCAGGAGAGTGGTCAGGTACTGTTTTCTCTCCGTTGGCAAGCTGCGCACACAATCGCAGTGTTGTACAGCTTGTTTCATCACCTTTGCGAAGTTGCCGCTCTCTCCGGCTCCCGGAGACGAAGAAGCTGCTTCTTCGCGCAAAGACGATTCTGCCTCTCACAGTGCTCTGCGGTGTGCGCCTTCTGCCGAAAGACGCCCGGGAGCGGTGCTTAGCTCTGCAGAGCACCGTACCTTCGTCTTTAGCCTCTCTTCTCGTCTACATCCTAGCAAAAAGCTTTTCCACTCTGTCTGGCAAGGAGAAACTGTGCCAGCACAAAAAACATCTCCCATCGTGTTCTAGACGCTGCACGTAGGTCTGCCGAGTGTTTTGCAAGAAGAGAAAGAAAGTTGTCCAAAACAGCTTGCAATCCAATGTTCATGTGAATAGAAAAGGCACGAGAATGGTCAGGTACTGTTTTCTCTCAGTTGGCAAGCTGCGCACACAATCGCAGTGTTGTACAGCTTGTTTCATCGCCTTTGCGAAGCTGCCGCTGTCTCCGGCTCCCAGAGAGGAAGAAGCTGCTTCTTCGCGCAAAGACGATTCTGCCGCTCACAGTGCTCTGCGGTGTGCGCCTTCTGCCGAAAGAGGCCCGGGAGCGGTGCTTAGCTCTGCAGAGCACCGTACCTTCGTCTTTAGTCTCTCTTCTCGTCTACATCTTAGCAAAAAGCTTTTCCACTCTGTCTGGCAAGGAGAAACTGTGCCAGCTCAAAAAACATCTCCCATCGTGTTCTAGAGGCTGCACGGAGGTCTGCCGAGTGTTTTGCAAGAAGAGAAAGAAAGTTGTCCAAAACAGCTTGCAATCCAAGGTTCATGTGAATAGAAAAGGCAGGAGAGTGGTCAGGTACTGTTTTCTCTCAGTTGGCAAGCTGCGCACACAATCGCAGTGTTGTACAGCTTGTTTCATCACCTTTGCGAAGTTGCCGCTCTCTCCGGCTCCCGGAGACGAAGAAGCTGCTTCTTCGCGCAAAGACGATTCTGCCGCTCACAGTGCTCTGCAGCGTGTGTCTTCTGCCGAAAGAGGCCCGGGAGCTGTGCTTTGCTCTGCAGAGCACCCTACCTGCTTCTTTAGCCTCTCTTCTCGTCTACATCTTAGCCAAAAGCTTTTCCACTCTGTCTGGCAAGGAGAAACTGTGCCAGCACAAAAAACATCTCCCATCGTGTTCTAGAGGCTGCACGGAGGTCTGCCGAGTGTTTTGCAAGAAGAGAAAGAAAGTTGTCCAAAACAGCTTGCAATCCAATGTTCATGTGAATAGAAAAGGCAGGAGAGTGGTCAGGTACT